>NC_045698.1:63706186-64330873 GCF_009834535.1 Camelus ferus
TTAAAACGGATGGTAGGCTAATGATAGCGCTTTCTATCTGCTAAAAACCAGGGGCCTAGAGGTAAACTTATTATTTTTTTTTCAAAGAAAACACTTCAAGCTGCTCTGATATTTGGTTATTTCATAAAAAAAGAGCAGGTGTAGAAATCCTTCTATAAACGTTGAAAGCTATAGCAGTTGGTAAATCTCAGTGGATAAAAAATGCCCATGGCCGTTTTTAATTACTGAGCATGAGAAAAATGGATGGATGGTAAACATAAGTTTTATAGATCACTATCATCTTACAATGGTGGGGTTGTCAAATTCTTACTATTTTATTTGAAATACAAGAAATAAATTGAAATAAATAGTTCCATATATGATATAAATTGTGGTTATTTTTAAAACTTAATTTATTCATGATCACATAATTGCAGTTATATTAATTATTGTTTCTTTCTGATATGGGGCTTGGAGAACAATGAAAATCACTGTACAGTTGGGCAGTTTCAAGGATCTGACATAATGTGTAATCACATAATAAAGAGGGTTATTAAAAGCCAACCAATTTTTTCTATTCCTTAAATTCACACTGTTAAGTTCTTTGGTATTTGTTTATCACTGTGTTATATGTTAAAATGCAGAACTTAGCTTTTTGAATTATTAACTGACTAGCAATGGGTCTACTTTCTTTAATTGTGAGTTAAAACAGTCAATACAAGAAAATCAAGCAAATCCGTAGATATTTCGGGTTTGTCTGAAGGAAATCAGTCTTCCTCAAATTTTAGAAGGTCAGTATACAAAATAACCAACAGAGGTTAAATTAAAGCCAAGTAGTAATGAGTGTCTATAGCACTCAAATCTTCCCCTGTTAAAAATGGCTTTACATCTGTACATTTAAAAAGTTTGTGCTTACAGCAAAAAGTAGGAAAAGGCTAACCCTGAAATAAAAGCAGTTACTAATTTCTACTCTCTTATTATTCTTTTCAACGTAATACTTTTGTTATATGGTCTAAATAGGGTATGACTATTACAAGTTTTATTTTAGGTTATGCTACTACCTGAATATTACTTTTCTCCTCAGAAACTGAAGTGTAATATTTCCTAAAATACCTCCAAAATACCTGTTAAATGAAAAACTGCAGGGGACTAGCAAAGAACATCTCGGCTTCTATTGGTAAGTGAACATTTCTCCCCTTAACTGTATTTTTGGTCTGTTTCATCCAAAAACCCACAGTGAAGACAGCAAATCCAAATCAACTCAAGAGTTCCCATGGATAACTGTGGCCTCCTGTAGCTCTTCTGGAAGGTGAGCACACACCTGGGTGGTCCCTCCCCCCACCTGGCTGTCCTCAGGGTCACATAGAAACAGTCCACTCTGATAAAGAGGGTATATTGTTTCTGCCTCAGTGAGGCTTCAGTTGTTTTTCTGAGTTAGGGAAGTACTCTCCTTTGCATGCTTTCAGCATAGTTAAAACCAATATTAAAAAGTTTCTTTTATTTATTTTTAATTATGAAAGTAACTCATACTTCTCACACAAAAGCCAACAAGCACCTTAAAAGCATCCCTTCATCCCCAAGCTGCCCACCACACCTTAAAAAAAGTCACCACCTTAGAGTCAATAACTAGTTACATGTCTGTTTAGACGTCTTAATATTTAAAGCCATTTTGGAAGGACCACATTTCGTTTACCTTCCACCTATGATCAATGATAGTAAATGGTACAAGAAAGGGAACAGGAAACAGGAGAGTTTTTCTGTTTCTTTGTTTTGTGCCTAAATTAGGTAGTAAGACATGAGACATAATACTGTTTCACCTCTTAGCCATCAATAGCCACACCCCTAGAGCCGGGAAGGGGTGAATTCTCCCTCACCACCGTCACAACCCTCTAAGAGCCTGGACAGACAATCCTCAACGTCCTCTGAGTCTTTCCTGGTCTAGGAGCCACTTCCTTGAGGCGAATGACCATCCAGAAATGACAGTACACACTCCTCACCCGAGCAACCACACTGCCATGTTGGGTTGAAAGAGGAAAGCCTTGCCTTTAACTGCTTAAAATATTTTGAGAACACAAAGCATGATGATGCCAGTGGCTTCTCCTGCGCGGCACAACACAGACCTACTCCAAACACTGAGCGGCTCATTGACTTTGGAGCTCAAGGCTTAAATCAGCTCCACAGGCGGCCAGCAAGCCAAAATGAACGCTAAGCACGTCTTTCTGAAATTCAGGCTGCATTCCTCAACTCCAGAGATATAACTTAAAGACAATTTACCTCAGAAAATATAAGGCAGCTCAGGGCAGTGGAAAGAGACCCAGTTTGGAATCAGAATGACAGGGTCAGGCATTTCTCACCAGCACTCAGACCTTAAGTGACCTTCCTGAGTCATAATGTCTTCATCTATAAAATAGGGATCACAGTATCAGCCCTCCTCCTCAGGTCACTGTGCAGCAAAAATGAGGTAACACATACAAATGTGTTTTATAGTGCGCTTTAAAAGTAGGGATTGCACTTGAACCATTTAGCTCCCATACTTTAAAAATCAGAACCAAGCATATTGATTTTGCCATGTAAGCTGCATTTCTCTGTAAAATTTTCAAGTGTATAGCTATCAATCATGGATAACTACTTTAATTTTTAATGAATCACAATAAAATATAAAACATTAATTTTAAAAAGCATTGCTTCTTTATTACAAAGTGATTTGTTTTCGTATAATACTTAACTTAAAATATCTATAATTCCTATATACTATTTTTTTTCTACATAGGAACATGCTTTTGAACTCACTAATTTAGATAGTAGGAGAGATTAGAGAGAATTGGTCAAAGGCAAAAATTATGATTAAGTAAATTATGAAGAAATAAAACTACTTAAGAAATATGAAAGAACTTATTTTGATAAAATATTTCTCATTTGCATAGTTCAGAAAATTGAATCATCCTTAGTAATCATGTCTGTTATAGATAATATATACATGTATACTATATCTATATATAGTAGATATAAAATTAGGCAGGATGGCTATAAATACACAAATTAGTCTCTAAATTGTAGGTGGATTATATTCTGAAAGTTTATGAGTAAATTTCTCATTAACAAATTGGGATATATTTTCTTATAGATGTTGTGGGCCCAGGCTATCTCAGGTAAAATCTATTTGATCCATTATTTATCATAGGAATTAATAACCACACACGAACAAGAATTTCCTGTAGAAAATAACGCATCTGCTCTTGCTGGGACCCCATGTTCTTTCACCGATTATTGGAAAGGATGGTATAAAGGACTGAGCTCTGAGAGTCCAGAGGGCAGATGACAATTTATTTACTTTTAGAGGAAAAGCCAAACTCAAAATGTCAGGAACAGGAATAAAGAATGATGGCAGAGACACTGTATGTTATTTTCTGGTATATAATAAAAGGTGAATCATCAATAGCTAGTATTTAAAAAAACAACATTAAATAGAAGAACTAAGCAAGCTGGGATTTGCGGGAAGTGAGAGGAGGTTGAAGAATCAGGGCAAGGACCAAGAATGTTGGCGCTGTGGCCCCTGGAAAAAGAGGAGTGGCTTAACATGGGATGTTTTCTTCCTAATAACACCCCTTCTTGTCCCCACAAAGATTGTCCTGGGTTAGTCCTAAATTGATCCAAGAGCAAAGGGAGAAGCATGAAGAGAATCCTGGGGGTAAAGGGTGCATTTCTGTAGATGCTAGTACCAGAGTTGGAATCAATGGAGAATGAAAAAGGAAATAAGTCAGGTGCAAGGACTGAAAACGAGAGAGGTACCCAAAGCCATGGCTGTCTGTGAGCATTTGTGAGAAGAACTTGAGAGAAATGGACAGTGGTACCTCATCACTCCCTCTCTCCCTGGGAGCCCCAAGGGCCGTCAGGACACCATGTTGTCCTAGTTTTTCTCCTGCTCTACCAACCTACTCCTTCTTGCTGACCTCACTGGATCTTCCTCCTCCCAACTTCTAGTTGTTAGAGTGCCCTGGGCATCAGATCTCACTCAAGATCCAAGTCAGTTACATCCTGGTTTATAAACACTATCTCAACTAAGATCACTGCCACGGTAACTACAACTCCAATCTCTCCTTTGAGTTTCACAGTATTATGCCCATCTTTTACTCCTCCTAGGTGAAGCCTTAAATGTAGTATGTACAAAATAGAATTCTTGATCCTCCATCCTGCCCCTGCAATTCAATCCTCTCCCAGGGATCTCAACAAATCACACCCTTATTTACACAGTGGTTCAGGCCCATAGCTTGGGATATATCCTTCATTGGTTCCTCTCACATCTCACACTCAATCCATCAGCAATCCTTCAAGTTCTATTTTTCATATGGTTCAACTCAGTATCTTCAAAATAGATGCCAAGTTCAACCAGTTCTTACCATTTCCATCAATCTAATTCCACCGGGGACTATTACTGCAGCACTCTAAGTTTTCTCTCCCACTCTCTTCACCCTTAACAGTCCATTCTTGGCAAAGTAGTCAGGATCATGTTGTAAATGTGTAAGTCAGATTACACCCCTTCAAGCTCAATACCCTCCAAAGACTTGCCATCATACAACATCACAGCCTTCCTAGGTAACCTGGCCTCTGGTCACCACTGCCTCCCTCTCCTTCCTCTGTCCCCTCATTTAGCTCCAGTCATAATGGGCTTCTTGCTTTTCCTGGGTCAGGTGAAACTTGTTTACATCTCTGAACAGAGTGGCTGGTCCCCCTGCCTGATGTGCTCTTCCTTAGAGATTGTCATAGCTTGCTCCCTAGGGTCACACAAATACAGAGGCTTTTCCTGGTTACCCTGTCTAAAAAGCCATCTATCCTCCAGACCCTTACGTGCTTAACTTTACACCACAGGCTTTATTACTACCTGATGTTATGTTACACACTAATTCATTAGTTTGTTATCTACTCTAACATCAGAGTATAAACTTTATGAAGGTAAGGATTTTGTCCAACTTGCTCCCTATCACTTCTGCTGAGCCTAAAATAGCCTTGACCTAGTACATGTCTGTCAGTTGCTCATTTTGACAACCCTAATCTTCCATGTTTTACAATGGAAAACATTAGTTACTCTTATTGACACGTAAAAATCATGTTTTACAAAGGGAAAAATGTCATGGTACTTGGCCTTTAATCCACCTTTCAGAATATATTTTGCATGCTTACTTTCCTCATAATGATTCTCAAAACCAGTTGGATTTTTAAAAAGCAGTTTAGACCTTTAAAAGTAAGTACTTTCTAGAAATATATGCTAGGAGGGGAAAAAAATAAAAAGGCTGACAAATTCTTTACTCTTGTATTTTTAAAATGTGTTCTGAGATTTGAGAAGTAATTATATAACTCTTCCTACTGAGATTTTGTTAAATAATTTACTATTTGACAGTTTGTGTCACAGTTTTTCACACTATATCTGGAGTCATGAACGAAACTATAAAAGGCCTACCACTATGATCTAAAGTAGAAATCCTAAGGGCAAAGATTTTATTTATAATAATGGATTAAAAACCATAAAGTTATTGGCTATCTAGGAGAAATTTTATGAATAAATGCTAAAACCCTTCAAGAGTTATAAAAGGGAGCACTGCATTTTATTTATACCATGTACTCAAAGCTAGTGCTGTGAATATTACTAATAAAAATGCTAGTATTTATACAGTGCTTACTTTGAGCCTGGTACTCTTTGAAGTCTTTTATTTGATCAATTCATCTAATCCTTGTAACCACCTTACAAAGCAACTCCATTTTACAGATAAAAACACTGAGTAATTGAAAGGCTGGCTGTCTAAGATTACACGGCTAGCAGGTGGTAGAGCTAAGATTCAAAAACTAATCAATCTAACTCTAAAGCAAGAAGAGTTAGTCACCATGGAGTTATGCCACACTCTCTTTGCCAGCAAAGCATACTTGGGTTAGCAAAAGAGATTTTTATATGTAAGAAATTATCAATAACAGGGAATTCTTTCCTAACACTGTACTTTGAAGGTAGCTAACTAATCACAACTTTGCTTTGAAAATTTTTGTCATGGAAAAGAATTTATCAACAAATTGCACATCTTCTAGTTGTCTTCAGTTCTTTTAAAGGTACACTTGTTATAATCACGTTTAACAGAAAATAAATTTTAATTAGTAGAGTTAAATGTGTGTAATTCCTAAAATGCAAGATTTTTTCATAAAAAATTAAATTACAAATAATTGTAACTTATAAAATTTTATTATTAAATTTCTTACTCTAAATTCCACAAACTACGGACATCTTACCAACACATGGGTACTACTGAATTTTAAATAATGTAACAATATGAATTAATACAAATAATTTAATTTAAAATAATAACCAATAACCAACTTAGGTTTTTACATAATTTGGACAGGTCAAAAGCCACATAAAGATTTCAAGAGGCATACTAATGACAAAATCTGCTTTTAGGATCCTAGAGACTAAAATTTTGTTGACTTTTCCTCTGATTCCTAACCTTGAGATGATTCTCATTGGAAAGTAAAAGCCAGAGATAAAAAGTATTTCAGGCTTTAAAATTCTTTTCAGAACAGACTAACACCTAAGTGCTAGGTCACCAGAGGCACTGATTACTTAACCATCTACCTTTTAATATCTTACAACTCTATCATTGATATGTGGTCCTCCTTAGGTAGATAACCTAAAAAGACCAAAAAACACTAGACTGCAATCATTTAAAGGGTGCCCAAACTATCAGAAAGTAATTAAATTTACCCATATATAAACTAACTACTGAAGAAGGCCATCCTCTATTAAATATCTAAGCTAATAATTTTAAAAATCACTATAAACCTCCTATATGTTAGATTGTCCAACACTCTGCATTCTACAGGCAAGCTTTGCACTCCAGCTGTAGCAGTAAAATTACTGAAACTGTAATTCTCTTAATATTTAAATAATATATTAAAATTTAATTTTCAGCACCTGGAAGGATCTGTTTGTGTGCCAGCAAATGAGGTAGCTGGGCCTGGAGCTCCTATACATATGGGACTCAAAAACAACCTATCACAAATAATTACTGAGCTAGAGCAGCTGTAGTCACCACAGTAGTCATTTAAAAATCAGGTCAAAGTTGCTTGAATTCCTTTCCATTTTCAAGATACCGTGTGCATAAATTCTGTGGATTTTATCTTTTTCTATTTTTCTGCATTTTCAAAATTATTTACTTTTACTGATAATTGTAGATTGGGGTGGAAAGGGTAGCAAGGGCATCGTGTGAATTTTGTTTTTAAAGTGGGGCCGTTCAAAGAAACTAAGCTCCTGATTTCTCAGGTTCTTTAAATGGCTTCCGTGAACGTGCCAATCCAAAAGCATATGTATTTGCTAAATCTGTTTACAGGAAGGACTATATATATAGCCTGTGAATAAACAAACAAACAAACAAAAACCTAAAGTGTATTTACTGCTGTATGTATCCGGCTGTCCACACACAATGTGTCTGTGTGAAATGAGTCTAAATATAGATACACACATACGTCATTAATAAGACATTCTTCAATGTATTCCCTTTATATTTTGTCAAACCATGATGCCATCTGCTCTAAGAATCTGAAATTCTTATACTATATATAAAATAGATAAACAGCAAGGTCCTACTGTATATAGCACAGGGAACTATAGTCACTATCTTGTAATACCCGATAATGA
The DNA here is from genome assembly GCF_009834535.1 of Camelus ferus. Taxonomy (NCBI): domain Eukaryota; kingdom Metazoa; phylum Chordata; class Mammalia; order Artiodactyla; family Camelidae; genus Camelus; species Camelus ferus. The sequence goes on from NC_045698.1 coordinate 63,713,841, forward strand.
AAGAGAATGTGAAAAAAATATATATATGTGTATAACTGAATCACTATGCTGTACACCAGAAATTAACATAACATTGTAAACCAACTATACTTCAATTAAAAAAAAAAAAGAAATGAGTAAACTGTTAAAATGCTAATATATTAAATTGAGAAATTACTGGGGGAGGAAACTACTGAACTGAAGTGTTTATATTTTAAATACTTTCATTCACATCTAAGAAAATAAAACTGTTTCAAAGAATGTCTTAGATAGAAACAATTCCTAAACTCACAACTCTGTCTGGAATTGGATAGGTACTACATCTCTCCTCTTCCATCTCTCAGCATCCCTCATGTACTTACTGAGAAAAAAAAAACTCAGTAGAGCATGGGACATCTTAGGATTTTTTCCTATCACTTTAGTGAGATTCACATTGCTTTACCCAAAAGCTCTAGATAAAATGAAAATCTGTAAAGTGTATTTAGTAAAAGAATGAAAATGGCAATAAACTCCATTTAAATAGAAATTTTTAATTGCTTTGAGTTTATTTTTAGATTTCCAGTCAGATTCATGGATATGGAAAAAGGTCTAAATGTCTGTTTTTGGAAAGCATCAAATCACATCCTACACCTGATGTTCAGAAAGAAAATAAATTAAGATTTTTTATTGGAGGGAAACATGGGGATTAGGGGGTAGGAAAAAAATGTACCAAGAATTTATACTCTATTACCTTCAATCATTTTGATGCAAGTCATTCATACCACCACCACGCTAACAAGACATCCAATTTACTAAACAATGAATACTGAAAATACATTTAAAAGGTACAAATGACTGTCCAAAGAATGACACTAAAAAATATTAAGTAACAGCTCTACCTCAAGATAAGCCTCACCATTAAAGAGCTTTAATGAAGAGAGCCTTCAAAGGCTAAATCAGGAGGCATTGATTAGATTGCCTCTAACTTTGTGTTTTGACACCTTCGTCTTTCCTGGCATTATATTGTCTCTGTGCATCTTACAAAGGAAGCATTTTACTAGGCCCACACAAGAACAGGGGACAGCAACGCTTATGAAAGAGACTGTCAAGGGTGCGAGCCAAAATGGGTCTCATTTGGATTTCAAGTGAAGAAAACTCCTAATGCATTTCATTACAATGTAAGCGAGCCTCTGAAAAGAAGGATGGATTGGGATTCTCATCCCTATTAATTTATTGAAATGGATTCAGTTTTTTTCTTGTATATCAAGAGAGACCATGTGTTTCAGGCAAGGTAACAATATTATAGTCCCAATAACCAAATATGCTATGATTCAGTATGCCCTTCTGTGAGATAAAGAGGATGTAATTTTCCCGATAATTGAGATTTGAGTTTAAAAATAAATCCTACAAAAGCATGGCAACAAATAAATATTCTTTGTTACTATCAGTTTTAAAGATATGATCAAGCTGCTATACAACACAGGGATTGAGTCGGTCTTTGTTACCAGAGAAGCCTTTTTACCATTCGAAATCCTATTTTTTTCCCTTACTACTGTCATGCACATACTGACTTTGTATTTCATTGAGGAATTGTGTGCATGATGTAATTAGGATAACACCAATGAAAGTCATATTTTATTAAAAGATAGTGAAAAGCGAATGAGACAAAATCACAGCATTTTAAGCACTGTACTGTTAACAGTATATACATACCTTCCTTCCTAAGAATGTTCCAGTCATCAAGGCACCTATTAGGTAATTCATGATTTAAAAAAAAAAAAGGTGCTGATATTTGGCTGACGCTCCAACTTTATTAAAATGATACACCATTGGAAATATTTCAATCCCTAACCACGGAGAAATGCCATGATCTAATGCTCTTAGACATCCTAAATAATTTCATAAATCCACAGGATTACAAATATAAGACATATGCTCTCATTGCTCTTTAACACCATTAACATTTAGAAATGATTGATTATGTTATACCAATAATATTCAGTGAATTCAAAGCTGATCTATTTTTTATGTAAATCATACAACCTGCTAGTCAAATTAAAGGTTAAATATACATAAAGTCTTAGAATAAAATACAGATAATCTTTCACATAGAACACAGACCCGCGATATACATACTCAAATGTAATAGGAACCACGAATTCCCAGGTTGCTTACTAATTAAATCCAGAAAAACAGAATGAGCATGTCCTCCTTATGTTGTTATACATTTTATTCCAAATGGGAATAATACATCCACAGCTAAGGAGAATTGCAAAATACTGCTAGAAAACACAATTGGAAATAAATGCACATTTACAAACTTGGAAAGAATCCTCCATAAACAAATTCATATTCATCATTTAAATTTTCTTAAGGGTGTGACTATAAAGTAGGTGCAGTAAGAATACATATAAACCAAATATTCAGCATGTGTACACACATGTTGCTGTATGTATGTCTGGAGATATTCTTCAAGCCAACAGAAAACTATATACAAAAATTCTAACAGCAAATCTCAATTAACTTTAGTATATGATTATTTTTTATAAGAAAGCTTACACATCTCCCTGTAATACATATAATACAGGAATTTTTTGATGAATTGTAATTAAATTAGAATGATGCATGTTTCTTATTTTTATCTTGACAGTTCTTGTATTCTCCAGCAGAGCCTATTACACACAAATATACAGCAGGTTACTCGTTGAATAATGTATTTCTAGTACTTAAAATTACTGGGGAGTTGCCTAACATCTACATGTGAACACATATTTTGGCCTTAATTTTCATCACTCCATTTCTTCAATTGAGTGTATTTTATAATCTACTAGCAAAGCAGTTAATATCAGCCTCTTTTTTCAGGACATAACAAAGGTAATAATACCATCTTTATGATATAAACTTTATGACACTCTGAATAAAACTGACAAGTATAAAATTTGATCCATAAAATAAGTGATATACTTATGTTAATTCACCTTTTTAAAGATATTATGTGTTGCTCCGTTTTCTTGACAAGGCTTCCATTCATACTAGAGACATGTTGAAAAACACTATATTTTCTCTCAATAAGGAAAATCACTTTACCCACTATCATGCTTGTTCTGTCTCAATAAAAAATCAATCATCAAATGCTTGCTTCCAAGTTTTACTTGTTAAACTGCCAATTTATGCATACAGTTTGGCTCAGCAGAATTTCACTCAGCACCATTTCTTTCATTATTATAATTTTGTACATCTCGCAAAATGTTTTAAGCTCGGGGTAGGGGAAGTCACGAAACTTTATATGCGCTTCTATGCAGCACTTGACATTATAATTGAAATATAGAGGTAAGATGTAGTTCCAAACCATTTTTAAAGAAAAAGAAAAACTATATCTTTCTGTGATTTTTCAGAGTAATAAAGGCCTGATTGATCCCACTGACTAAGGCAATTGAATTGCTTGTCTAAATGGTAGCAACGTCAATGTCAGATATGTGGTTATCTTTTCATCTGGGCCCATTCTTGAATGTAAAAATCAGATGTTTGAAGGACATTTCACTGACCTGTTATGGCCTCTACAACTCTCAAACACAATACTAGTATTCCTTATGTAAGTGCCACATTTTGGATAAAAACCGTTTCATCAACGATGCCTTTGCGACATCTGGCGGTCCTTAGGATATATAAAAATTACTTTTTGTTTTTCCAAATCTATCGGTACTTGAAATTCCAGACCAAAAGCCTTTGATACCCCCTAGCGGGGGCACAAAAGCACTCTGGCCTGTAAGCTAGGACGTGGACTACCAGGAATCCATATGGTGCAAAAGGTCACAAATCTTGAGATGTGGTGACATCATGACAATAAGACACTTTCAAGACAGAAGCTGACCCATTTTGAATATAAAAAGGACCCTGATCACATGTTCCCACACATTTAAAACTATAGAGAAGAAAGAAATATGCTAAGTGCTCTACACAGAAGCTGAACGCTGGTGTTTGAGGGTACCTATAGCTCTCAGACTTAAGGAATACTACCCAGAGATTACCGGCAAGACTGTTTTAAATGATCTAAGAGTCCTGGTTTTTTATGTTATAAGTTGATGCTCAGCAAATGTTAATAAGCAGGGGACAAGTGGCTGAATCACAGAATGTATGTTTCTATGCAATCTTCAGTTTCTTTTTAAATTATTAATCCAGCCATAGTGAAGGTTGTTCTACATGCTTCTGCCTTTATTTATATCTCCAGCAAAGAATGGAACCTGAATATTATTTTACGTAGAAGAAAAAATTGCCCTCTGGATTTTTATTCTTGTTTTATAGGTAATTCAGTATGGGGATGGGGGAATAAAACCTCATTTCCACCCCTTCATCACACTCTCTACAGGTATATTTGTTGTCCACATTGAGAAATCATGACTTTGCTAATTCTTTACTCAGCAGGAGAAAATTACATGTAATATAGTTGATTTTTCGTTTGTTCTGAGTCTTGGTGAAGTAGCACACTTGACAGCAATAAGATCAAATTCAAATGTACTGTGTTTATTATCCATTTTCAACTTTCTTTTCAAATATTTGTCTGAAAATCTATATTCTTCTGACTATAAAATAATACTTTTAAGAGGTTTCCCAGAGAGAAGAATTAATGCTTTCCAGATTTTGTTTTATAACCAATATTTAACATGTATCTCATCTCTGATTTTTTCAAATGATTAATAGTTTATAGGCAGTCACAGTAATATAGTGGATTCACTTCTCCCAACACAGTACTAAGACTCATTATATTTTTGTATATATTACTGAACTGCATTCAAACATATTTTTGTTTCAGAATTGAATCAATTTCTTTTCATTTATAAAGAGCATATAAAAACTATCCCTGTAGAAATGAGTTTGAATTTACACGTAATTTTTTTAAAAATTCATGTATATTAAGAAATTATCAGATGTCTTCCATTAGTTATATACTGCTCTTAGGGTGGCAGTAAGTTCCTTTGATAGTATTTATAGATTGAAATTTAAAAGGATATAGATACTTATCTTTTAAAATTAATCCATGTTCTCTACTTTAACAATACAGGATCATATAGAACAATAAACTAAATAGAGATTGATAACGCATTCCCTTGTCATTGTTTAAAAGAATCTTAAGTAGTGTGATATAAAAAATGCCAGTATGCATTATTTTAAAAAACAATTAGAGGAAGAAAGTAAAATGATCACTATTTTATTTGCTAATATTTTAGACTATAAGAGGTGGTTTGATAAATAATAAATTAAAAACTATAATGAGATATATTGAGTAAAGTTAGTGGCATTTAATCAAATACCACTCTTTGCCCCAAATGCACTTTCTATAATAAAATAAACATTATGATGGATGTTTAAAAAAAAAAAAAAAAGACTGGCATACCTTTACAATGCTATGGCTTAAACCTTTTCAAATGTTAAAGAAATAATTTTGATCAAGAATAATACCAAATATTCAAACTTCCTACATATAATTAGATACAAAACTAGCAAAATATGTTTCAAATACAACTACACATAAAGATATGAAGAAGTAATGTCATAATTCTAAAGTAAATTTTATTATTTTCTTGAGTCTGTCTTTTGGAAATAGATTTATAGGGTGTTATAGGGAAATTTTATTATGCAACTTCCTAAGGTCACATCAAGAATTATTAAGATAAATCCTGCCCCTCAACTCTCAATACAAAGAAATGGAAATTCTGCCACATTATCTAAGTATTTATTACAGTTATTTTGTTTTGTGAAGGCCATGTTGGAAGCAGGAAAAAGGAGGACAGACACAGGATTAAGATAAATGAGAAAATTAAATGAAAATAAGCAAACAACTAAAGGTAAATGATGTTAGATATGGAAGGCACTGAAGGAGATCCAACACAAGCATAATTGGTACCTCTGGAAAAAAAAATAAGCAAATGAAATGGGGAAAATATCCAAAGATATAATTTAAGAAAACTTACCAGAAATAAAGTAAAATTTGAATATGTAGAATGAAAGGACACATTTCCTTGGGAAAACTGACAGAATGATAAATGCCAAGCTGGTGAGAGAACAGATCTTCAAAGATGAAAAAACAACTATTTTGTCTTTCAGGTAAAAACATCAAGTTACTAAAGAAGAACAAGATAGGCTGGCTCCAAAGCTATCTGCAGAAACAGTGGAGTTATGGCTACAATGTCTTCTGAGAAATAAAGCATTACCCTACTAGTATATACTCAGCCAGGCTGTCATTCAAGAATAAAGACAACAGACAAAAAATATTTAAATGTGCAATGTTCAAGAAAGACAACTATTATGATCCTATCTTTAATAAACTACTGAAGACTGAATTTCATCTGTGAGATAAATGAGGAAAATATGTCAAAAGGATGACAAAGAGAATTGAATCCATTTTAATGTACAACCAATATTAAAAAACTACGAGAATTATAGTTAAGGAACAGAATGCAAATGTTAAAACCAATACAACTTAAAAAAAATATGAGCAAAACTTTCTCTACAGGAACTGAGGAAAAGGAATGAACTTATGGTGGGTACATTAATTTTCTCATCTTCTAACTAGAAGGTCAAAAGAGACCTCCTTTAATGAACAAGTATATTTAAAGTTATAACTATAAATAAAAAAAGAACCAAGACAAATAACATATTCAATTAAAACTATGTGGTAAAGCATAGGGAAGTTAGAGAGGAAAGAAGGGAAAATGTTGAAGATAACTAATTTTATCATTGTTCATCATGGGGATTTAATAGATAATATATGCTTAAGTAATTTATGTAAAGTTATGAATAGTCATTAGAAGAACTAATAGCAGAAAACAACTACTTGTTGGGGGAAGCTGAGTGTCTGGAGGATATGTGAGAGGGCCGCACTATTTACCTATTTGAGAATTCTGATTTTTGAACTGCATCTGTGGCTTCACTTATGCAAAGTAAATACTTTTTAAAAGATGAAAGTATCCAACGTACCTTCAATAAGATTCTTAAAAACAAAATACAAATATGATCATGTTGGTCCCTGCACCCATGCTCACACACTGAAACATTCTTCATTTAAGGTGCCAAAACCTTAAAACACTTCACAACCTGGGGTAGTTTCTGTCTACGACCTCAAAGAGAACTGCTCTCCACCATGTATGCTTTATTCCTTTCACTCTGAACTCTTCTCAGTTTCTTAAAAGTTCTGTTCTTCCTCTTGTCACCAGGCCTTACCTCTCTAATGCCATTAAGTCCATTAAGCCCCAATTGCACTTCAGTGTGGGTAAGTGCACTGCAGAGTTAGATAACCTTGAGGAAATTAGTGTTTCCCACAGGAAGTGATACTAAACCTGAGACCAGTGAATGAGTGGAATTTAGCAGATTGAAGGAGCCAGTGAAAATTTGTGTAGAATAAGAAGGCACCAAGCAAAAGGGAGGAAAGCCTGGCAGTGAAGGAAGGCAACTATTTTGGAGGAACTGAATGGAATGTGATTGAATCATGTTCAGTGAATACTAAGGGGATAATGTATTCAAACTAGGTTGAGTTTCATCCCAGTAGTACAAATAATGATTTTGAATATGACTTTAAATAATGATTTTCTATGCTATAAATCACACAAAATAAAATACAGTCAGCTCTACTATTATATATCTAAGGTCTTGAACAACTTTTGATATAGAATAGGCACAGGACAAATATTTGTTGAATTAATGAAATTTGAACAACATTTAAGAAATGGTCACATTATGATCAGATTACTTCAAAATTTGGAGGTAACCAAGTGAAGACCAATAAATCCCACCTTTATATTAGCAACTGATGGAATGCTTTGTTGACAGTGTCCACATTATTTTTTAAAAAGGAGTGTACTTTAAAATGCAGAGTTCTGGGTCTGGAGAAAACAGTAAATCCACTGGATCTCCCACAGTGATACAAGTAAAGACACTGAACAAAATTTTAAAAAACAAACAAAATGAAACAAAACACGATTCAAGGACCATGGAAAGTAAGTAACAGAAGGCAGATTAGGGAAGGAAGTTTAAACTAGGATAAAGACCAACAATATAGTGGCAGTAAACTTTTTAAGTTTCTTCCCCCTCCTTTTTGACCCTAAGGTAGGTTGAATCAAGAACTCTGTAGCAGATGCAATCAACAAAAATTTGTAGACAAACCTATCCTCCTGGCCAGAGGATGGGAGAGAAAAGTCCCAGTGAGCCAGAGAGTTGAACATATTCCTGTTTTTTCCTCCTTTTTCCCTCTTCCAGTCCTGCTCTGTAGCCAGTTCTAGTCACCCACCTGCATTGCCATGGTAGCAATAGAGTAAGTACCTAGGACCTGGGGAATAAAATCTGTCCTTCTAGATAGAGGAACCAGGAAAAGAGATCCCTATTGTGCAAGAGTATTGAGGGAATTTCCACCTCCTTTATTTCTTGCCACTTTACCCCAAGGTCGGTGCCAGGAATGAATTGCTGCATGACAGTGAGAGAGACTTACACTCTGAGAGAACTCAACTTTTCTGGTCAGAGAATAAGGAGAGTAGAGGGGGTTACTCCCTGAGAGAAGAGGGCATGAGTAGGGGATCCCTAATTTTGTATATAAATCAATTGAAGTCTCAGGCTCACTTACATGTTACACATGCAGAGAACTTACCCAAAGAAGCATAGCAAAGGCTTCAAGATCTGAACATTGCTGAAGTCCAGGACCATTTCCTGAATGGCTCATGTGAGGGGCAGAACCTGAAAAGTGAACTGACACTAAGACTACCAGTCACAGAAGGTGAGACAGAACTTGCAGCCTGAATGTAACTGGTTTGATTGCTTGCTAAAAAACAAAAAGCAAAACAAATTGACATTCTCTGGAGGATGACAACAGGACTCACAGCTTCACAATAGTACTAATGTCCAAGATATAATCCAAAATCACTCAACCTAACAAGACCAACTCACAATAAAAAAAGAGAATCAATACATGCAAAACCTTAGATGACCCAGATGCTAGAATTATGAAAGAATTTAAAGCAGCTATTAAAACAATGCTTTATGAAGGGAAAGTAAATACTCCTAAAACAATTGGTAAGACTGAAATTCTCAGCAGAGAAAAATATTACCTGAAATAGAAATTTCAAAGGAATGGCTCCAAAGAAATTTACAGATGAGAGAAGGTAATTGTGGTAGGCTGAATAATGTTCCCTTTGTATGTCCATAGCCTTAATCCAGAACCTGTGAATGTTATTTTACATGGCAAAAGAGACTGCAGACAAGATTAAACCAACAACTTTGAGATGAGGAGATTATCCTGGATTGTCTGAGTGAGCCTAATATACTTACGAAGGTTCCTATAAGGAGGATGCAGGAGCTCAGAGAAAATGTGATGTGATGAAGAAGCAGAGATTGCAGTGATGTGCTTTGAAGACAGATAAATGGCTAATGATGCAAGGGTCGATTCATCAGGAAGAAACAATGATCCTAAATGTGAATGTTCCTAACAACTAAATTCTAAAACACTTGAAGCAAAATCTGGCAGAACTAACAGGAAAAATAGACATAGAATACATAGATAAAACAAGTCATTAAGGATATAGTAGATTGGAAAACCTGAACCAACATGACCTAACTCACATTTATCGAACCCAACAACAGGAGAATACACACTTATTTCTAACGCACATGAAACATTCAGTAAGATAAGCCACCTTCCGGGGTATGAGACAAAATTTAAGATACTTAAAAGAAAATCATACAAAAAATGTTTTCTGACCAAACAGAACTGAAGTAGAAATCAGTAATGTAAGAATATCTGGAAAATCCCTAAAAACATTTAAAATTTTAAATATAAATAATTCATGGCTCAAAGAGAAATTCTCAAGGGCAATTTTAAAATATTTTAATTAAATGAAACTGAAAATGCATCAAAATTTGTGGGACACAGCTAAAGCAATGCTTAGTGGGAAATTTATAGCATTAAATGCTTGTGGCTAAAAAGATAAAAGGCCTCTAACTGACAATCTAAGCTATTACCATAGAAATTAGAAAAAGAAAAGCACAATAAAAGGAAAGAAATAATAAAACTAAGACGAGAAAACAATAAAATTGAACACAGAAAAAAATAAATAAAATCAAAAGTTATTCTATAAAAAGATCAACAAAATTAATAAACTTCCACTGATTCATACCTATGTGAGAGAGAATTTACTAGAACAGAAATTAAAAGGAAAACATCACTACATATCCTATAAGCATTAAAAGAATAATAAAGGAATACTACAAACAACTGCATGCACATCAATTTGACCATTTAGATGAAATGGACCAAGTTCCTGAAACACAACCAAACAACTCATTCGTGGAGAAATAGGTAACACGCAACCTCTTACAGAATTTTGAAGAAGAGAAACTACTTCTCAACTCTATGAAAACTACTTTACCTAAGTACTAAAAACAAGGGGTGTTAGACACCATAAGAAAACAACAGGCCAGTATCTCTCACAGACAGAAAAATCTTCAACAAAATATTAACAAATGGAATAAAGTGATATGTAAAAAAGATAATAAATCACTAACAACTGGAGATTGTCCCCAGAATACAAGCATGGCTCAACATTTGAAAATCATTTAATATAACTCACTCTACTAACAAGCTTAAAAAGAAAAAAAATCACATAATCATATCAATACATGCAGGGAAAGAATTTGACAAAACTCAACATTCCTTCATAAAAAAAAAAAACAGCAAAGCAGAAATAAAGGGAACTTTAAAAAACTGATAGAAGGCATCTACAAAAATCTACAATTAGCAACATACTTAATGGTGAAAGATTGAAGGCTTCTTCTCTAATAAAGGAATAAAAAGGAGGTCTGCTCTCACTATTCCTATTTAGCGTATTACTGGAAGTACTAGGCAAGGCAATAAGGCAAGCAAAGGCAATGAGAGGCATTAATACTGTAAAGGAAGAATGAGATGGTCTTTACTTGTAGAAGACATGTTTGTCTATGTAAATACCAGGATAAGTCCAAATAGTTACGTTAAGCACTGCCACCTTCCAAACAAATTCCCTAGCGCTGTTTCCCAGACTGAAAAAATTAAAAAGTAAATAAGAACTTCACAGCCTTCTTTCTTAAATTCTCTTTTCTAATCATGATATTAGAAACTCACTGAGCACTTAGTGAGACCTTCAAGCTCAGAGGACCAATTTTGTTTAAATGTACTTCTGTTTAAAATACAGAATATAAATTAAGGAAACCATTATGATACTGTAACAAACAACTTCAGAATCTCAGTAATTTATAGTTATTAAGCTGAATTAAACCAGGATTTCTTCTGTTCCATTTATTCATTAATTCTTGTATCAGTTCTGTAACTATTGTAGGTATTTGATGTGTATTAATATTGGACTATTCAATTTCCCCCTCATTACACCTGTGTATGATTTTAGACTCGGTTTTCAAGTTCCTCACTTTATCATAACCCAAAATTCTTAGGGGCTTGGGTAGAAATTGCATTAAAACTATAAATTAAGTTTGGAAAAATAGTATCTTTCTGATATTCAATTTTCCTATTCAGAAGCATGTTACACTTCTCCATGTATCCATCCTCTTTTAAAAATTTCAGTACAATTTTATATTTTTCTTAATATAGAATCTACATTTTCATACAGAGCTTTTCCGAGGTAGAATATTTTTATGGATTTTTTTATTGCTATCTGTCATATGTTAAGTTTATTGCTACTATACAGAATACTGATTATGTACTTTTATTTAAAAATTGCCTTTATAATTGATCTCTCATTAATTCTACAAGTTTCTCAGATTAATTTTTATAAAAATATCATATAAAAATTATCACTGTATTTCCTCTCTCCAGATTATACTTCTCATGTGTTTCCCTCCTTCCCACAACAGTTAGAACCTAAAAAATGGTGTTAGATAATAATTAATGGTATCAAACATGCATCCTATTCCCATTTTATGACATTATCTTTCATATCATTGATTATGATGATAATGATTAGGTTGACATTATGTTAAAGGAATCTCCCTCTTAGTTTTTGTTAACTAAGAATTTTCATCAGGAATTTTGATGGATATTGATGCCTTATTATCATTTACTAAAATTATTATATGGCTTTTTAATTTAACCCTGTCATGTTGCCATACTATTTTAAATAATCATTACTTTCCTAGAATAAATCCAATGTAGTTGTATTGAATTATATCCTGAAGTCCCACTGAATTTGATTTACTCATATTTTACTTAGTATGTTCTCATATACAGTTACCACTGACAGTTGCTCAGGGTTTTCTGGAGGGTTATTTTCATTACAGCTTAGCTTCAAAGTTAGGTAAGCTTAACAACTGGATAGATTTCTTTATTATTTCTTAAAGGTTTTAGTCTAATTATTTGATGAAAGGTAACATTTAATATTTTCAATTGCTTAGATGATGTTCTACTCAGGTTAATACATGTTCTTGGTAGATTCTGGTGATTTTCTTTTTTTTTTAAAGAAAATTTTCAATATATCAAAACATTCAAATTTATTAGAAAATAAATGTAACATCTAATTTTTAAATCTCTCCATCTGCTATCATCTGACTGCTAGTAATTCTTTATTTCTCAATTATATTTATTACTCATGCTTTCTTTTTATTAGTTTGTTAACATATTCATTAATTTTTTTCCCAAAAACTTGTCATCAGAAACAAGAGGTCAGAATGAAGTGGAATGGCATACTCAAAGTTCTGAAAGAAGGAAACTATCAAGCAAGAGCAAAACTATCATTCAAAAATAAATGCAAAATTAAGCCATTTCCAGATAAACAAAGATATATAAACTGACTTACATGAAATTCTAAAGGAAGTCCTACAGGTTGAAAGGAAATCATACTGACAGTAACTAGAGACCACAGGAGACATAAAGAACACCAGAAAAGGTAAGTATGTGGGGTGATAAATGTAAATGTAATAAAAGACTGAATAAGTATTACTTTTTCTTTACTCTTTTCTGTTTTCTCAACTTCTTTAAAAGACTTAGGTTGCATAAAGCAGTAATTAAAACTGTATTGCTGAGTTTAAAACATACATAAATTTAATAGGTATGGAAATAACAGCACAAAAGAAGAGGGAAGAAACGGAGTAATACAGAAGCAATGTTCCTATGAAGTAAACTGTGAAAAGAAACATACTTTAACACTGAGAGCAACTACTAAGAAAGCAACTCAAAAAAATAGCAAAAGTTCAGTCAAGGGGTTAAAATATTCCAGAACAGGACAAGTCCTGTTCTGCTACCAAACTGGACTACCATGCTAAATGAGACTCAATACATCCTCTTAATTTCAAAAAGTTAATGTTTAGACAAAAAAAAGTCAGTTCTGAAAATGCTCTGTTCTCTTTCCTATTCTGGAGTCTCTGTACATGCCTAATCTCTGGCACTGAAAAATACCACCCAGGTTTTCCTTGATATTGTAAATAAAACATTTGATTGAATTAACATATGATATATTCTTGGCCTGTATTTCAGTATATATTGAGTTCTTTATACAAAATCATTTATACAAAATTTTGGTCCACCTATGAAAATAAAGACAAATTTAAAGACAAATTTTGGTCCACCTATGAAAAATACAAATGTTACTTATTAGTTCATATGTATTTCACATATTCACAATTCAAGATACCTGGGTATACTTTCTTATGTTATTTTAAGTTCATGACAATGGAAGACAACAAAACAGTCTGAATGATTAAGTTACTAAGGCTAATGTGGTACTGTTACAACAAAATATATTAATTACTCTGCCATTATGTGAAAAAGTTCATGATGGATACAAGTTATTGACCTTTAACTACTTCAGAAGGCACACGGAGCTATACAGGCCTAACTGGGAGTATCAAATATAAACATCAGTTAAGCTCCTTAATGGAGTCAAGCTGCAGTGGGAAAAAGTAAAATGCAGCAAAATTTTATAGTTTGCAAAATTCAGCTTCTAAAATTATTCACCAGTGCACCGTATAGCCTAGAACTGGAAGAGGCTTGAGATGTACTAGTTAAGTACAGAAGAATACAGTCCGCAGAGATCCACACATTTACTTCCTATTCTTTTCAAGCATAAATCCATTATGGGACTACATGACTTTAGTAGGATGCTCTTTCTTTCAGAGATCTTCCTTTATGTTAGGGAGGGAGGCCTGTTAATGGTAGCTTGAAAAAGTCAAAAAGTTTCAAACAGAAAATGATAATACTTGTTTATAATAAAGTAGAAAATACTACTTTAATCATTAAAGACAAAATAGTAAGTTCACAGAAAATATCTGACAAAATGTTCCCATTCACATAGACGTAGATGTAGTTTAGAAACGTGTGCGGAGAGTTTTATTTAACGTTCTCATGAAAGAGCTTGCTAAAATTCTCTGTCTTATAAGGTGGACGTCCAGTGAGACCAGCACATGCTCTGCTTTATACGGGGATGACACATCTATTTAAAGCTTGGCAAACTGGCTACCCTAGCATCGCTATCACCACCATCTCCATCATCATCATGGAGTAGCTCCAGCTGAACTCAACAAACCTGAATCATGACAGTGATCGTTTTTCATAGACATAAAGGTTCTAGGTAGAGTGCAGGATTGAGTCTGCAGACATTAAGTAAAGGAAAAGCACAGCCACCAATGGAAGAGTGGAAGTGAAGATGTGGTAGCAATTTCATGTGGCTGTTTTTGTGCTTATGCTTTTCTAGATACTGAGACAGAAATGTCTAAGGAGAGGTGGAGAGCAGTCAAGGGAAAGCACCTGTACTGCTCTTTCAATCTAGTGAAATAAAGGAGACTGAGCTCAGTTATTTCCATTGCTATGCCTAAAGTGATCGTTTTTATTATTTATTTTAATAATCTGGAATAATGGGACATTTGAAGCAATCAACAGAAGTATATTATATGGAAGGGAATAAAGAAAGACACCCATCATCTCAGACTAAGAACAACCTAGGGGGTGTATCAAGACAGATTATTTTTTAGTGGTAGAAGCATACCTAGTAAGCCACTGAATATACTGGAACAATCAAGTGTGGCTTCTCCTTCCATTAACCTTCTGTTAAACTAGTCAATAATAAGAATTTGTTAAGTTTCTACAGAAATATACACTTAGCCATATTTTTAACCAGTTATTGTAAATGAAAAGAACAGTGTAATATATATGAATTTGAGGCGGTCAGTGTCAATATATCAGATGGGAAGGTTGAAATTCAGAGGATAAAATTTTAAGAATTTTGTTCAGAAGTCAGTGATGCAGAGGCTAAAATCAGAGCTTTGAGAACTACAAAAAAAAAAAAAAACTAGAGACTGAGAGTAGTTATGGATAAAATGTAACTTCTGCGTATAACAAACAACTGGTAACGACCTGAAGTTGTATAATATTCCCTTTTGAGACCAGGAATGAGAGAAGGATGCATGCTATGACCACGGCAATTCAATGTTATACCAGAGATCTTAATGAAGGTGATAAGGTAAGAAAAATCTAAAAAAAAATCTAAGAAAAGCACTAATGATTGAAAAAGAAGAAATTAAAATATCACTATTCTCAATGTTATGATTATTTTAACAGAAGATTAAAAAAAATTCAGATAAAACTATTAGAATATATAAGTTGAACAAAGTTCCTGGATTTAACAGCAATAATCTTGTTTCCATTTACCAACAAAGAGAAAATAAACACATAAATACGCAACATTTCTAGTGACATCAGACACATTAAATACTTAGAAATAAATTCTGTATCTATGCAGAAAATAAAACTTCATTAAGAAAAATCAGACCCATAGAGGGATATGCCATGTTCTTCATGACTTAGAAGACTTAATATTAGCAAGATATCAATTATCTCCAAATTCATCTTCAGATATAATGCAAATTCAAGGAAATCCCAACAACACTCCCTTTTAAAAGAATATATTAGTAGCTAATCTTAAAATATCTTCATGACTTTAGGGTAGGGAAAAAATTTCCTCAAAAGGGCAAAAAAAACACCTTAATATTCAGAAAGGGAGATTGTTTTATAAATTTTACTACATAAAAATTTAAAACTTTTATTTACTAAAAAACATCATTAAGAAAGTAAAAACATAAGCCAAGGAGTAGAGGAAAATATTTGCAGCACAGGGTTTCTATCTCCCCATCCATCCAGCTATTTATCTATATTTTTTTCATACACATGAATAAAGAAAAAAGATCAAGAGGAAAATAGGCAGGAGGCTTAAAGACATTTCACCAAAGAGGCTAGCCAAATCCTTAAGAAATACATGAAAAAAGTGTTCACCATTATCAGTAATCACTCTTGTCAGAAATGCTAAAGCCACAATTGTACTGGTGAGGATATGATGCATTGAGGACTCATATACTCCTGGCAGAAATGTAAAATAGAACAACAACTTTGGGAAACGGCTTGGAAAAATCTAAAGTTGAACACACGCACAGTCTATGCTGCAGCAATTCCGCCTCTAGATATAAACACAACAAACTGCCCACACGTATACCAAGATTCATGAACGTGAATGTTCCTAGCACACTATTTATAACAGCTAAGCCATCTAAATGTTCACCAACAGTGGAATGAATAATAAAATGGATGTAGTCATGCAATAGGATACTCTACAGTAATGAAAATGTACAACTTCAGTTACATTCAACTACATGGTGAATCTCACAAACAACATTGAGCAACAGGAGCATAAGAATACATAATCTTATTTATGTAAAGTTTTTTAAAAGGGCACATTTACCAACCCTCCCTACCAAAAAAAAACCCCAGAAAATAAGTGTGTCAAAGATATGGGAAAATTGGAACCTTAATGCATTGCTGATGGACAAGAAAAATACTGTTGTCACTATGGAAAACAATAGGTGGTGACTCAAAAAATTAAACATAAAATTACCATATGATACAGCCATTCTACTTCTGGGTATATAACCCAAAAGACTGAAAGCATGGACTTCAACTGCTATTTGTAAACCCATGTTCATGGTAACATCATTCACAAGAGCCAAAAAGTAGAAGAAACCCGAGTGTCCATCAACAGAAAAATTAATTTAAACAAAATGTGGTAGGTATATATGCACAATGGAATCTTACATGGCCTTTAAAAGGAAGGAAATTCTGATGGATACTGTAATATGGATGAGCCTGAAGAATATTATGCCAAATGAAATAAGCCAGTCATAGAAAGACAAATATAATTCCACTTATTTGAGGTTCCTAGAATAGTTCAGTTTATAGAGACAGAAAGTAGAATGGTAACTGCTGGGAGAAGAAAAAAAGAGAAGGATGGGGTTATTGCTTAACAGGTATAGAGGCTCAGACTGGGAAAGTGAAAATGTACCGGAAGTGGATAGTGGTGATGATTCTACAATAAAGTGAATTACTTAATGCCACTGAACTATACATTTAAAATGGATTAAAATAGCAAATTTTATGTTATGTATATTTTACCACAATCAAAGAAAACACATACCTGAACTGTGTGTTAGAAGTAAAGACAGTGGTTAATCTTCAGAGAGAAGGGAGGGAATACCGTTTGGAAGAGATCCTGGGGGTGCTTCAAAAGTGCTGGCAATCTTCTGTTCCTGGATGTTGGTTATCAGTGGAGGTAAATGAATGTTGGCTTTACGGTAACTCACAAAGCATCACATTTAAGTTTTATGTCCTTTTCTGTTATATTTTACAATAAAATCTTCTAAAATAGCATATGTATATTACATGCATATTCACAGAAAACAAGATAGTTGAATCATGCATCGTTACAACTTGTATTTTGCCAGCAATCTGTAGTGAAAGGGACTTGGGCTTTGGAGTCGACCATCAGCCTTGGACTTGAGTCCCAGCTGGGCCCTGTAAAAACTGTGTGACATTCAGCAAATTATCTTCTTTCAACCTATTTTCTTAACTTCATAATTAAGAATATGACAAGTGTTTTATACAAAGTTTTGAGAATTACAAGTGTATGTAAAAATGTACAGCATGTTGCCATTCAAGTAACAAGTGGTCTAAAAACATATGGGGCTCCGTAGTCTTCCCTTTAGAAGACAAATTTCTTCACATTTTAAAATCTGTTTTCATTGGATTGTCAAGAATATTCTTGTGTGGAAACCAGCTCCAAAGAGTACAGATCAAATCGAAAACTGTTCCAAATTATGTTATTTGAGAGAAGTTGTAGTTATTTCATTCATTTTAATTGACAAAATTAAAAAACAAGCAGACTTGATTTATAATTTTGCTGTGATAGTATAAAGTTATATTTTTAAAATGTGAACAGACAATAAAGTCATGAAACAACAATTAGTAAAATATTTTAAAAGAGCTATTTATTAGAATAATGGAAGAGAAAATTTACCTTAGTAAATTTACCTTAAGTAGTAGCACTGCTACTACTTAACATTTTAAAGATTCCTTTTGTGTCCAAAAGACAGTGGGACAGTCTGATTTTCTATATACCATTTACAGAGGTTTAACTGTATATCACAAAAATGCTTCCAGTTTTATCCAAATTTACTACTATATTACATATGTAATTATTCCAGTAGAAATCATTACATCTTTTTATTATTAATTGTATTAACTGGTAGGGGTCTGGGTGCATTTAAATTAAGTTCTCAGAGTCGTTATTATGACAAGTAAAGGGAGTATTATTTTAAGGGGGAGGAGTGCGTAATTACTAAGTAATTAGGAAGCCACTAACAATATGGATAAAAAATAAAGGGCCATTAGGCTCACTTCAAGGCATACTTTTCAAAGAGTCCAATGGCAGCAAATTTTTATACATATTTCCATTAAAATGAAACTAATTTGGTTATATATTCCACCAATGAGAAGACTATGATGTGACAGCTGTTTCTTCTAATCTTTGCCAACAAGAAAGTAGCTGCAAAAAGTTATGCATCTATGTACATAGACAGCAAAAATGGGATGGGAGAAGGGGAAAATTTATGGGGATGCTCAAAACAAATGTTTGAAGACTAATATGAGCATAAAATACTGTATGCAAATGGAAATTTCAAAATGCTTACATATCTTTTAATTGGAAGTACAATCTTTGTCATTATATTATTATATACTTTACCTTCTAACTTACCACATAGTATTGCCTCCTGCTATCAAATTTAATTCAGTTAAATAGGATCACAGATAAGACAGAATTTTTAGTATTTCAGTAAATTCTCAGTGTACAATTCTCATTCTTCTATTCCTTTTCTATCCCTTTCCTATATTACTATTGATTCTCCAAATAGATTCAAATCAAAATAAGTATTTATAGGGCTTCCTCTGTGCAAGTATCTATACCTAGAGTAAATCAGCTTGATGTCTCCCAAACCAAGAATTCCCAGTAGAATCTTAGGTATACAGAAGCTGTAGAAATATCAGTTTGTTCAGTTTCATACAGGCAGCCATGAAATGAGCCACAAATTAACTTTTTATTAATTTCTAGTTGTCAAAGTCCACCCCACCCGCCTACCCTACCCAGTTCCTTCAAAATAATTCTTCAATATCAAATTAAGGTCAACATAGAGTAGTAATCATAGTATTTTGGGGGAACTTACATCTAATCTACCAGTATTGTGGCAGCATAGAGATTAAGAAGGAATGTGAATTAAAGTATGACTTTCTAAAGGATATAAATTGTGATTTCTATCTTCTTTTTGACATTCCAGTCTAGTTAGCCTAAATATTTACTCATATTTTTCCAAGGGGCAGAGAAGCAACTCAAAAAAAGTGAAAAAGATGACATATTTCACTCAGTTTATTTTTAATTAGAATTTGCTATGAAGGAAACCATTTAACTCAGGTACTGAACTTCATAAGGGACATTGTAAAGTCCTGTTATTTTAAAAACTGTTTCTGCCATTTTCAATAATAAAACATGAAAAAAAAAAGATAAAGTGAGGCCATGAAAAAACTTAAGAACTTCATAATCAAACTGCTTTATAGTGTATGAAAATGTGGTTTGTAAGATTATTATGAACAAGGATGTATGATCAAATCCCACCTCCAACAATGTTACTGGTGTGTTTTACTTCTATTTTCAACTTGGGGTTCATTGTATTTGATACTGCTCGAGACATTTAGAAAATTAAACAGAGTTTGGATGTGATTTTTAATATAAGAATTCTCGTTATAGTATCTACTGGGATGATATTTGGATGGCAGGTAAAAACTAATAAGAGAAAAGAACTATCTGACTCGCCTGAGCCTAAGGCTGTGAAGCTGCTGCTGGTGGGACAAGCTGTGAGGGGCAAGGGCCTAAGAGCCTACACAACTTACAATGGCACCAAGCTTAATTCTATTTCCTCAGCTCAATGAGCACCAATGTACTAGTCAATGTTTTAAAGCTACGAAAATGAAACTGCAATGAGGCAAAAATAAATAAATAAAAATAAAAGAATCACTGAGTTTTATATATTGACTTCCATTTGTACAAAAAGTAAAAATACAAGTTCCTGTAGGAGTTACAGAATAGATCTGGAAATGTCAGGTGTACTTCATGTTATGACATATAATTTCATTGAATTTCATTAAATTCTAATCCCTTACCCCAAAATATAATGCATATACTCATTTGAAAACTTACTGCCATTTTGTTGCAAGATTCTTGGCAAACTACAGATCATGCTTAAGATTTAATTTGATTTCTTTGGTAATGACCATTAAAAACAAACTAACTAACCAAACCCTGCCCAAAATTATGATTTCTTAGGGAGAGATGAAAAGAAAAAACCCCAAATCAAGCAGTTAACTTAAAGAAAAAATTTCTATTAGTTAAAAATAGAAATAGTTTACATAGTCTTTCCATTAAAACAGACATTTCCTTTGAGTGAAACCCTTCTGAGTGGCACAACTAAAGCTAACACACATGCCAAACAATGGATTTTCACTCCTGATAAAGCTCTGACACGGGCCAATTTGATCCTCCACCCTTTCAAGTAGTACAGGGGAATGGATTTTTAAAATGAAAGAGAGTAAATAAGCATTAGGAAACAAAATGAGAAATAAAGACACTAATACAAATTTCTACAGTAGAAAAGAATGCCAAATCTGAGCCTTTCTTCAAAAAATTTGAATTTTATGAAATAAAATAAACATTTCAGAGCAGGTTTGGAGGAAATTAAACGTTTCAAAATCACATCTTAAAGACAAAAGAGTTGGGGTTTTGCTGTGTTAAAATGTTTATGGATGGGTCTAGTTTGACAATTTAGCCTGTCGGATGTGACTTTCACAGTCTGCTGGCAGTTTGTAGGCAAGCCATCACACCTGTGACTCTGTGGTTGATTAATGAGCCTTTCAGCTCATTGCTACCATCTGAAGGAAGGCTATGGCCTTTCTGAGCTTCACTGGTTTATTCGCCTTAAACTGCAGTCCTGCTGAGGTATCTTCCGTAAGAAAATCACACCTGGTTAAAGCTAATGAAAACCTCAATATGTCATTTTCTAGACAAGTCAAAAAGCATGGAAAACTAGACAAAAGATGTATTCAAGTAACGTGAATGTAGTTTTGTCATTACCTGCCAATCCCAAGAGTCACGTAAAAAAATCTTTCCTATGACATATTTCAGTGTCAACTTGGAGAGTGCTAATTCGGAATTTTCTGTGTTATAAGCGGGCTTCTCCAATGCCAGCTCTTTTGCTACGTGCAACATCTATTTTCATCAGAACTAAGAAGGTTCTGGTTCATGACCAGATACCCATTTAGCTTTAACTGTCAATAAATGATTAATCCAAGTGGGAAAATGTTAGGCCATGTTTCAAGTTCTTCGCCTTCAGTTGGTCTACCTGAAGTGTCTGGTATTCTATGACTGTTTCTTGAGTTCAGGGCAGCACTGCAATTGCTTTTCCCCCAATTCTGTTCTTGAGACAGAAAAACCTTCAAAACAAGAACACTTAATGCCTTCCCTCTCCTCCTAATGTGTGAAATACTGTGAAAACAGTCTAGTATGGGACAAAATAATGGGAAATAGAAAACAGGAACTTTTTTTCTCAGGGCTTCATACCTTGGCTTCATTTTTGAGGTACTATGCATTTCCAAAACATCAATAATATTTAAATAAATACTAAGATTCATTTTTAAATTTTAGTATTTTTAAATACTGAAATTAAAAATACATATTTATTTATTTTAAATAGTATTTATTATTCTCTTTTTTTTTACATTTTGGGCCAGCATTCCCTTCCACAACCTACACAGATAGTACAAAGTTTAGCTATATTTAAGTGACAGAGAGACAAACAAAATTCTCAGTACTATTAATAAATGAGCAGTAAAGAACCCAAAGTTTCCATTCTAGCAACTACCATTTTCTGATCCATCATATTAAAAATTTTATCACTGTACACATGAACAGCGGACAGTCCTCTGAATTGGAAAAGCACATTTGCATGATATTCTGGTTCAGTTATTTCGAGTTCTACCACCATTTATATGAAATTAAGATTGACTGATTAAAGAGTGAACACAGAATTTCTATGCATTTTACCCAGAATATGAAAACAATATTTTCCTTTATTTTACCACAGAATAATCTAAGAGTAATTCTTTATTATCATCAAAATCATTGTTATTTTTCCAATTGCCTATTTGATGCCTATACTAAGAATTATGGAATAAATATATTTAGTAGTATACGAATCTTCATTTGTAATTTGGTGATGTTTATTTAGAAGGAATGATTTTGGCTGAGAAAAATATCGACTCCTTCAAGAATTTAACTGAACAATTTCAAAATTGATTTTTATGCACTCACAAAGTATTTGATTATTTCACAAAGTTTTCAAACAACTATTTCAAATAATTATTTCAATCTTAGTTGCAAAGTTAAATCACATAGAAAACTTTTTTAAAGTACCAATGAATGACTGTGCCCCACTCCAGAGATTCTTAATTAGTCATTTTTTTTTCTTACTATCTTCCTAAATAATTCTAATGTGTGTCCAAGTTTAAGAACCACTGCTGTATATAATCATCCTCATGTTTACTATGCTCATCTAAAAGAATAAAAAACTTAATCCTACCAAGGAAAAGATATTTCTGAAATTAAGTTGGAAAATAAAATCATCAGTCTTCAGGATTCAGGCCTATCACTGTAGTTTATAAGAAAATATGCCTGGACCATGAGTCAGAAACCCTGGGCTTAAGTCATTATTCTGTTATCTACTAGCTCCGTGAGTTCAGTAAGGCCCTCAAGACAAATGCTTTCTAAATTATAAAGTGAGAAAATTAAGATTTCCCCCAGCTTTAAAAGCATATTCTCAAAAAATGTCCAAGAGTGCAGAGTGCTGTTCTTAAATGCTAGTCAGAGTATTATTTGATTCCATAACTAAAGTTCAAATTTAAGCCATGATGAACAAATGTGCATCACATTAACCATCATGCTCCCCTCCTGTCTGGGGCAGACATTGCTAATTGATCACAGCATTACAGGAAGGGAAAAAATCAACACTACTTTCCTGGAGTTTGCATTCATGATAAAACTATTTTCTGTTTGGGTGTTAAGTGCTTATTAGCTGTTGAAGGAGTTCAAGACATGCCACCTCAAAATACGCTATTTTGGTATATGGATTACTTTGAGCTGAAGACACTTGAAAAACTGCCAATTTGGGGCCAGGTATTCACTGAACTCCTCTTATCTGCCAAAAGACAGATCCTCCCCAAAAAACTCAGTTGCCATAAATCCCCTTCCCAGGAGTTTCATTAACCAGGGAAGATGGACCCATTGCAGGAGAAGAGACGAAGAGTCAACACCACCCCCAGACAAATTCTGTCACAATCTATCACACCTCCCATCTGTTCTTCTAAGAGCCCATTCATCTCTCCTAAAAATCAGTTCCTCTCCTGTAACTGGCCTACATCCCTTCTCCCCTTCACCTATTATAGTGGTAGATAAGCTCTTGAATCTTACCATTTTGAGGGGTATTCATTTTTTCCCTATAATGCCCCTGTGCATGTAATACTAAAAATTACTAAATTTGTATGCCTTTCTCCTGTTACTCTGCCTGCTGTCCATTTATTTCAAAGACCTAGCTATCAAACCTAGGAGAGTAGTCTTTCCTCACCTTCACTATTTTATTTAAAGAGATGATATAAACAGAGTGGTCATCAGAGGACTGAGAATGTCCAGACAGAATAGAAAATTGTTAGCACAGTTCAGAAGCAAGGACACTCTGACTCACAGTGTGTGAATCAGGTCTTAATGGGAGGCACAGCCCCATGGAGAGATGGTTTACTCCTACTCATCAAATAAACTTTTTTGTCATATCCTAGCTTCTGATGTCAATTTACCTTGAGGGAGAGAATCAACAGATCTGCTTCAAGTTGTATTTTTCACTGTAAATCAGTAAAATGCTTTGCTGAATTTGCAAATGTTTCTGATGAGTTTGGTGAATGTGAGTCAATATTTCTATATGAAACCAAATTGCCAGACTCTCAAGGCTGAAGACCAGATCAGAGACTAGGGTGGATATCCCAATATAATCATGCCCTGCCCGAGAAGTCAGCTGGTCCTCTAGCAATGAGGCATTCAGTGAGGAAAACACTTGCAAATATAATCGAAATAATTCAAATAATTTCTACATAAAATATTTTCTTAAGTAAACTAAGATAAAGGAAGCTTTAAAAAGCCAAAACCTTTCCATTTTTGCAGGGTTTTTTTTTTCTCTTTACAAGTAATAATTTACATAAATGTTATAATGATACAATGAGACAAGAGTCAATGCTCTTTGAAGGCAGCACCCCCACATCATCCAGCCCTAGATGCCATCTCTCATGATAAATCCTTTACCAAAAGACAGACTAATCACACCATCTGCTGCCTCCAGGGAGATAAGTTGCACATTTCAAAGTATGGCAATATTCCACTATAGCATAATGAAGAAAATGAAAAACATATTAGCAAACTGAACACTTTGGGGAAATTTCATTTTCAAATTGTGTGCTGTTTTGCTTTTAAAGAAGTAAAATTATTAAATAAAATGTGTGAAAGGAAGCAAATATTCTTCCTTGTAGCAAAATTACGAATGCTTTTACTTTGTGGGAGAAAATTACATTATTTCCAATGAATGCATTAAAATCACACATGTACTCCACATTCTCAGAGTTGTTATGAACAAGCACTGATCGCTGACATGTCCATGCTTTTGCTAAAATCACATTTCGGTCATAAAGTCCCTGTTAGATTATTTGCTAAATGAGAAAAATGCTCAATTAATTAGGAAATGATTCCACTCAGCTTCTTCTTCAGAAACTCTTTGGGGTCTACAGCTTTAGTTTGAGGCCATCTCAGATCAGCTAGTTCAAAGCAACAAACAGGAACCCACGGACTCGGAAGTATCACTGTCTCTTCTGGGCATTGCCACCGCTGTCAGGCAACTCTCACTGTTGAGAGAGAAACTGAAGCACTGCAGAACAGAGCGTGCAGCTCCAGAACAAGCTGCAAGTACACCGGAGATGAAGAGCCAGGCAAATCAGGTGCACCTCTCATCCCTCACCAAGGCCAGTATTACACTAGCACATCTTGTCTGAAGAGCCATCAATCAGGCACCAAGAGTGCCCTCACCAAGGCACATCCCATCCCAGCCGTATAAATATAAGGCAAATAGAATTTTAGTGACAGACTACAAGGCCATTTGATCTATGAATTACACCAGCCCTGCGATTGCTTACACATGCCTGAAAACCTTCAGGGTCAGGGAGGCCAAAGATTTAAAGGAAAGAATCTGTAACTCTTTCAAGAGTCCCCAGTTATAGCCCAAAGTAGGACAGGTGCTCCCCATCCCCCACCACCCCCCACACAATTCAGCATCTGACTTTGTCCTGAACAGCCTAACATTCACTAACTGTGCCTATATGCTGCAAATAGAACTGATTTAAAAGTGAAAACATGCAGTGAAGAGACCGTTACCCTTGCCAAAATCACCTGGATGTGATATGCTATCTCCCTGTCTAGATCACTGCTTACTTTGGTTCCCTGGCCGACTCACGTTCAACCATCAACACGCATTCAAGTATCACTGTCTCCTGGGTGTATTTCCTGACCGCCCCTGCATTCAGCTGGAGTGAACTCTCCCTCGCCTGTGATCTTCCACTGCACTCCCATGGTAACTCTCACTAACCTCTATTGTATGTATAACCACTGAGTTTTCAGTCTGTCTCCTCTACTAGATTCTGAGTTCCCTGACAGCAGGGGCTGTGTCTGACTCATTTCTTTATCTGCTGTGCCTAGTGAATGTTTGATGGATGGATGGATGGGAGTCACAATCTACCTATTTACTCAAAGTCCTACTGGACTGACTAATGGGATGGACGTACTCTTATAATCAACACAGTGTATTTTGTGGGTTACATAATACTTGACCTTCATCTGCTAGCAAATGTATTCTCTGAATAATAAAATAACATGAGTCCAGATTGTCATTTATACAAAGTTATTTATTTTCAGGAAGTCCTAACTCTTTAAGCCCTTTATAGCTCGGACTTGCTGAAATGGACAAGTCGATGTTCATCACTGGCTTGGGCTGAGCCAGAGGAACAATTATGGCAAAGACATAATCCTGACAAGAAGAACCTTCTGGACAAGTGAGACAGGTAAACAACACAACCTTAATCAGATTACTGACATCTTTCTAAATTTGGTCAGCCCAGACCCATTCCTTTACCCTAGGACTCTGACTACTAGTAAGTTTCAATTCATTAACCTAGAATTATCAATGATTTGACAATAAGAGACCAACCAGCTTCCAGGTCAGTTGCTAAATCTTGTATCTCTTTGTGGCTTTAGAAAACCTTCATTTTAAAGAAAACTAGAATTTTCTATTTTTCACCTATTATTTTCCCACATCACAGCATTTAGAAATATTTTTTCTTTTAAAATCCCTGATAATTTTTTCTTTGAAAATTCTATCCAGAATGATGACTGAATGCTTGAAGAGTATTTTAAGGTTAAAGTGAGAATGAAAGAAAAGGACAGCTTTGCTACCTCAGGTGGGCAGAATTATCAAAAACATGGTGAGGCAGAGCAAGCGAGTCGTAATTTTACTTTACACAACATTTGTATTGTTTAACGTCTAATAAGCGTATATGTAATTTTAAAATAGCTGAATAAAGTTTTAAATAAATGAATTAACAAAGCCTCTTTCTTTTGGTTATCCTTTCCTTATCTCAGTAAAGTCTAAAAGCAAATGAAAGCCATTCTGAAATAGTAAATTTAGTCTGGGAGCCAAAAAACATGGCCTGCACAGCACTACGCTTTCACCCTGTGTTTTATGGTACAAGTGTCAAGGGTAAGAGCCTGAGATGCCTGCTTTCTGGGTGCTGATAGTCTATGTGGGCAGACAGATAACCAAAAACATTAGTGAACATCACAAGGTATCACATACTGAACATTAACATATGCAACAGTCTATAAATGTCCTGAGAATTTGAAAAACAGATTTTTGAGAGCCATGGAACTAGACAGGGCTTTGATGGTGAGCCTGAGCTAGTTTGGAAGGGCAGACTTGGGGGATGACAGCCAAGGAAGCAGAGGGGATAAATCTGGGCAGAAGTGTAGAAGTCATTAACCCAAGATGTGATTAACTTCTGAATAGTCATTCTCCTTCCCCACTGCATCAGTCTTCTCTGGAGCCTCCACTCTACCAGTGATCTGGGGCGAACCTTGGTCCTGGTCAGGAAATGAGGAGGAGTCTGTCTCTGAGGGCAGGCATCTAGATCAAGTTTCATTAAGGACGCGGTTACCCTCTACACAGACCCCACATCTAGATCCTAATTTCTGAGTAACTCAAAACCCACAGTTGAACATGGGACCTGGTACACAAAAGGTTTTTGATGTTCACTGAGTTCATGTCAAATATTAGTCTTTTCTGGCCATCCCTTCCCTGCCTTTGTCTCAGGAAGAGCCAGACATCAGCTTCCTGAGCTCATCCTCTGCCTTGAACCCAGACCATGCATCACACAGCCAGCATCTGATAAAGAGTGCTTAAGACATCGTTTTTCTCATTACTATATTTTCTCTTTGGTCCTCCCTTCCCCCATTTTGCAATTATCTGGATGCTTGAGGTATGTCTCAGAATTTTATCCCAGGTCCCATGTTTATCCTTATAGCTCACTCTGGTCTGCCATAAGAGGAGGACCACCTAATAGCTAAAAACAATTATAACTAATATTTATAGAATATGTCTTACATTCCAAGCTTTGGGCTAAATACTCGCTGACAGTTAACCTTTTCGGTTTGCTCACTCAATAAGAAAAGTGCTGCTATGATCTTTGTTGTACAGGTAAGAAAAAGGAGGCTTAGATAAAGTGGAGAAGAAAGATTTTGAACCATGGGTTGTCATAGTCCAGAGTGAGTAAAAGATAGTGGGCCCTGTTATAAAGGAGGCATGTGGTGATGGGGAAGACCGTATGTAGGAGGCATTGACATTGGGGCTGAGGAGTTTGGGTTTGGTGCAACAGGCATGTGGAACCACTATAAGTTCCACAAGAAGTGGAAGAGTGGCAGAAAAAAAATGGTATTTAGAAACCTCTATATTTCATTCCAGCTCTTATCCCTTTGAATATTTGGTAATTTGTAATAAAAGTTTGCCTGTGTCCTTTTACGTTCCACCTTTCTTCCATCAGCATCAGGAAGTCATTGAACATTCACAGCCATGAAACATGAGAAAAACAAAACACAACAAAAATCTGAAGTCATAGAGGAATGGCTAAACTGTGCTGAATTAATTTGGTATACTACTAAGTCTTAAAAAATAAAAATTATGTCTTTGCACAGATGAATGACAAAGTTTTGTGAAAATTTTCAAACCTACAACTGTAAATACAGATTCTTCCCTCCTTGTGACTGTGTAAAAGGAAGTGAGTGCTGTGTACATATAAAGGGAACTTGTAGAGATGAAGGGCTGGATCAGGGTGCTGGGATTAGATTATAAACATGCTATTTCCGTGTTTTAAAATGTTAATGCTATTTTTAATTGGTTTTAATAATCAAGGAAAATTTTAAGGAGAAAAATACATTCATCCAGCAGAGATAATGGATTAGAAGTTAAGGCTGGAGTAAGCAGGGTATCCAGGCATCAGTGGGTGAGGGCACCGGATTTCAAGCAGAGGAGCACTGAGGGAAAAAAGCAATGGCTGTGAGAAATGTTCAGAGGGAAAACTTGGCGGCATGGGGTGTCAACAGAATAGAGATGATACAAGATGGAAATTGTGCAAAGTAATTCAAGGTTTCTAGGCCGAGGCCAGAAAAATGTTAGTGCTATGAATAGAAATCACACAACTCGAAAGAGGCAGTTTTCAGGAGGAGATAATTATGATGTTAGGACTTCTTTATGAGATGAGAGTTACTACATTAAAATATCATTATAATGAAAAATCCAAGTGTATGTGATCTGGTGTCTTATTGAACAATTAGTACTGGAGCTACAGATGACAGTGGCATAGATTTAGAGATTCATATTCTGGACCCAATCCATTCAAATGACATGCATTATAGCAAACAAAGCATTTTAAATAATAGAATTTGGATGTTTTTACCTAGGCACGCACTCGCCTCCCCCTGTTGTATTATAGCTTGCGCTCATATCTTTGTATCATTTTCCCAGCTCCTCGAGGCGTGTGATCCTGATACCTGGGATAATCCCTTAAAGCCATTAAAGCCAATGAGATGAGTGAGCTGGTTGCAGAAAAAGAGGTAAGACATATACTTCAAAAGAAAAAAACAGTAGAAAGAAAAAGAGGTGGGAGGGATACAGAGGGTTTGAGAATGGAAGGACTAAAGCCTTTAGCAATATCTGAGGAAAGAATAAATTAGAGCATCTGTCTTCACAAGAATTCCAGGAAGGGATATAGATGTAACTGGAGATAGGGGCAAAGAAAATAATAATGGAGGAAAACATCCTTGAATTTGAAGAAATCATACCATCAAAGAGGCCTACTCAGTGCCAGGATTAAAACCAGACTCACGCATCGATACAATCTCATTTCAGAATGACCAGGGCGACTGGCAGGGAGGAGTTACCATAAAAAAAAAAATGTTTTTTTAAATCAAAAAAGGTATAAAGGCATCCAGGGATATGGTAAGGAGAAGAATCTGTCTGGCATCAGATTTCTCATAGGCAGCATAAAAACAGGAAGATGTAGTTTCTTTATAAAGTCAAACATAAATCTACCACACAACCCAGTATTCCTCCTCCTAGGCAGAGACCTATGTTCGCACAACCTGTACACAAATGGTTACAGAGGCCTTATTCACAACCACCAAATACTGGAAGCCACCAAATGCCCTTTAACAGGTGAGTGGATAAACAGGTAACTTCACGCAGCAGACTGCTTTTCTACGAGAACAACAAGCAAAAGGAAGAAACTCAAACACATTATGCCGAGTGAAAGAAGCCAGATAGAAAAGATGACATACTACACAATTCTCTTGCGATGATATTCTTGAAAAAAGAAAACTATCAGGACAGAGAACAGATCAGTGATTGCCAGGGAGACTGGGATGTGGGGAGGAACTGACTACAAAGGGTCAGCACGAGAGAATTTTTTAAGAAATGAAATTGTCTGAATTTTTATTGTGTTGATTGTTAAACAGATTTATGCATTTGCCATAGCAAAGACAGTGAATTTTACTTAATGTAAAAATTTTTAAATAAAATAAAAAAAAAAACTGATTTAAAAATAGAAGCTATAGTATATCACATAAAGGTGACCAAGAGAAGAACTAAAATAAAAATTCTATTAGCAGAGCTTCAAGGAAGAGGTAGTGAGAGTTAAATCTTTTATTGTAAGGAGCCAGTAAATGCTAATTTTAAGTTGATAGATTTAAAAAAAGATTAGTGGTATAGCCTATCCCTTAGATTTATCAATCAAAAGAAATAGAAACATAAAATGGTTGCAGATGCAGTGGAACTTGTGTGATTGAGGAGCTGGGGAGGGGAACTTTTATATTTCATATCTTGTCTTCCTGTGCCACTTGAAATCCTACATGTGTATGTACTGTTTATTACAAAATAAATTTCAAACTTGATATTAATACAAATATTCTGGATGCACAAACAATTTGATTTAAATTTTTCTTCACCAGATCTCATATTATGGAAAAAAAAATCAGATTTAAAGCTACACCCTCAAGGTACTGTAAGGTGAGAGTCATTAACAGTATGAGAAAGCACTATTGGTATCCTAGTTAATTTCTTATACAACACATCACAAAAGTACTACAATAAATACTATTATAAATGTTAATATCTAAAATGAAAAAGTGAACAATTTTATTAGTTGTTCAGGTTTGTTATTATATTTAATTATATATAACAGATATTTACATTTCTCTCATAATTACATCATATTAAAAATATCTTCAAAGAGACATCTTACTCTCTTTATAGTGGTATAGTAACACAAACAGATGTTCAATGATGACCAATAAGCCTGAAAGTAGTCAACGCTCTTTTCATCTACAGCCAAACTGAATCAATGGACCTATGACAGCTACTCCTGGTGGAACCTACGCTAAAACCTTTTGTAGAAAACATCACAGAGGCTTTGGGGTCTGAACAGAATTTGACAGGGGAAAGACTTACAGAATAGTTATTGAAAAAAGAATGTACTCCATTCAAGCAAGTTTTTAATAGCTTTTGATCCATTGCAAGAACCCCTAAGTGCCGGTATGTGAATGCATAATTAGGTAGGAGAAAATTCATTACCAAGTGCATTTTGGTTCCACTTGACAAGGAAAAAATTCTCCCATGGCTGCTTTTGAGAAAATTATTATACCTTCCTTTCATTAAAATGTTGCCAATTCTGCATTTCTGTCAATAGCACTTAACATATTTATTTAGGTTGTCTGTTTCCTACCTCAGTAAAGTAATAAGACCTTTATTTAAATCATATCCTTGTTAACTTACATAATACATATATATATAATGTCTCCATATGTAAGCGAATCATTCTGCATCCCCACTGTGGAGCCATGGAAATGCACTCACACTTCCTGCTGCAGTTAGCATGATGAAATGTTGGCCATAGCGATCATTCCTCTGCATCGACCACCGCACTGGTGCTCAGCCCAGGCTCTGCCAAGCTGATCTGAGCCAACATCTGAGCAGAGTGGAGGTGCTAGTGCTCGCCCATTCCAGAAGGACATGAGACTCTCTCTTCCAGTGTGATTTGAGCTCAAGGAGTCCCCATTGGCCTTGGCAACACTTTCCTAGAAGTGCCCTGCTATCTGAGATTCTTCCTGCCCAATCCTCCTTGTCCCTCACCTTTCATAGGAATCAAGTCAGCAACTTGATCTGAAGGCTTGCCTGCCTATTCCTGCTTTCTCCTCTTTATCCTCTATGAGCATTTCTCCCACCAAACCTCTCACCCTGAATCCCATCTTGGCACCTGCTTAGAGGATGTGACTTGACACACTCACTGTGAAGAAAAGATAAGCATGTCATCTCTCTATAAATACCTAGGCCACACTGTCTTTAAAGAGAAAGTACCATAGCAAAATTTTATGCAAATTAGGAATAGATTTAGCTGGACCCCCAAGCTTCCTGGGGAATATCCTTTCTATCTGTGATATAAAATCTCTTCCCCAGTCTCTAGCCATAGTCTCTATCCTGGTCTTCCTTCCTTTTAATTAGCCTGTCTCTCACCCTAAAAAAGCTTTCTTTTACTGCCACTCTTTTGCTTAAAGGCTTTGATGATTCCCTCAAGTCTAGTGGTTCAAGTCCAAATTTCTCAGCCCTCAGACCTTCTACAATTTAAATATAGTCAACTTACTTCTCAAGTTTTACCTAGAAGAGGGCTCTCTTCCTCCAACCTTAAAGACAAGAAGCAAAAGACTGGAGATGATAGAAAGAAAAGCCAGGAGGCTCACTATTAGATGGCTTTAATTTTCCAGGTGAAGAGGTGGTGGCAGCCTAGTTGCCAAGAAGGATAAAAGGAGCTGCAGAGGGGAGATAAGTGTTGTGATAACCAAAGTGGAAATTGACAATGAATTAAAAATTTTGTGGACAGTACTCAAGGACCCTTTGACATACCTAACATTCTCTAGCGAATTGTTACTTTATTATAAATAAATGCCTTTCACAAAGCAGATGCTCAAAAATATTTGTTGAATGAATCAAGTAAGCAAAGCTCTAGAGAAGTAATAGAGAGAAACGGTTAATAACATGGACATGACCCAGAATCTGAGCACCATCACTTAGAGCTCTGCGCCTCGGTGCCTTAGTTTCCTTATCAGGAAAATAACGGCAGCATGGTACCTACTTTATAAGGTTATCATGAGGGTTTATAATTAAAAGTGTATGTAATTTACTTAAATTATTCCAGCCACATGGCAAGTGCTTTCTGTTTTCTATCTTCATTATCATCAGTATTTGTACAGTGAACAGAGAGCTAATAAAAGACACATTTTGACCTAAGGGTACAAACTTCCAGTTACAAGATTGATACATTCTGGGTATCTAGTGTACATCATGGTGATTAGAGTTAATACTGAATTATATACTTGAAAGTTGCTGGGTAGATCTTATATGTTCTCACCACAAAAGAAATGGTAATTATGTCATGTGATAAAGACGTTACTTAGCACTGTGATGGTAGTCATTCTGCAATATGTAAGTGCACTAAATCAACATGAATACCTTAAGCTGACACCATGTTATATGTCAATTATATCTCAATAAAGCTGGAAAAAATTGACCAGGAATATGATGTAGCAGATAAAGTACCAGACACACAAACAGAAGCCTTCATTCTGCCTTCCAGATGCCATTTAATATCTGTGACCTTGGGTGTGTCATTGTGCAACCTCACAAGTACCTGTGTGTCATTACATAGTTGCAGTGAGTGTCAAAGGAGAAGATTTGTGTGAAAGTACTATATATACCATAAAGGACAACACTCAGAGAACAATACATATTTATGGTTTTGTTTGCTTCATGTACCAAAGCCCTAACCCTGGAAAATCCTGAGGATCAGAATGTTAAATATCCTAAATGCATGGTAGACAATCTCTGTGCCCTTCCCCCGACCCCACCAAAAAAAAAAAGAAAACATGCTGCTTTAGGAATTAAGGATGGGAGGGGAGGCCTGCTCCTGTTTGAGAAGATGGTAAAGATGGGTAGAGACACTGAGTCTCAGGCCTTGTGCTGGAGGTGGGAAGAATAGGGTTTTTAGGGAGCCAGAGCACAAGGAAAGCCCAAATTTGAATACCATGGCATATGTAACATATGTAACGGCTCAAAGGTGTGTATTCATAAAATCAATTTCCCCTTTTTCTTAAACCCACCTCTCCATAACCAGGCAGCCTGCTGCTGCATCAGGAATTTACTGCTGTGAGCAACTATAAACACTGTGTTAATGGCAGCACTGCCTGAGAACGGTCATTGGAGAGTGCAGTGTGTCCAGGAAGAGGCCAGGGACAGTATTTCCTACTCTCTACATGCCATGGGGCACACACACACACTATCACTGGATACAGTGTAAAGGCATTCTAATAATTATTATTATTAAAAGCAAACAACCAACTCCACAGATCAATGACTCTTTTCAAACATGTTTTCTAATCTCTGTTGCCTCTCAGATGTATGGTTATTGTCCACCTGGAAAGGCCCCAAAGTGATAGCCAGAAATCTGCCACCACCACCCCTTCTGCTGTTCCTGCCATCATATTTAATTGTGTTTGCTCAACTCGAAGCCAAACTCATATGCAGTATATTTAGACGGTTAAAACAACATAGCACTCCACTGTATGCACAGATTATTTTCAACAACACAATTCTTGGGAATTAGTCTGGAATAAATAAGGCAAAGAGAAAAGAAGCAACATAAATTTGTTCCAGTGACAAAGAAACAGTATCAAAATGGCAATCTGGAGATTCGCCATGAATGGAGGAATAGGGAGTGTTCCTCTTGGTAAGCCCTCCTGCAAATGCAATCACCATCTCATTCGATAATCTGGATTTATTTTAAAGTAGGTGAGAAAGAAAGCAAGAAAGTAATAGTAAGACACTGTGAAAGTACCTTTATTATTTCAAAAGATCAGTGTATAATCACTGTACTTACTCTTATATGGCATTAAAGGTAAAGGTGTAGAACTGATATATATGTTTATATGTGTTGATTTTCTGAACCTCTAAGGAGTCTTGATTTTCCACAGTGGCAAATCAAGTTGAAAAACATACCATTAATATATATTCAGGATTTCTTTTCTGAGGCCATGGCTACTACCTATTTCTTTGACTCCCATCACAATTTTACAAAGGCTTGGTTGGATATTTTGTCAGTTGACTCCATCTTAATTTTTTCAACATTAGTTAGTACCACTTAAGAAATACAAACCCTATTACCCAAAAGTCAGAAGACTTCTGAATCATGGAGTACAGAATAAACTTTGTTGCTGAAGAGCTTATGGCTTGAATTGGATCAATTAGTTATAAATAAAGATCAGTGTTCTATGCTTTTAATCTGAGCTGAATTTTGCATGGTAACGAAAACAGGCACTTTAAACATACAAAGCTTAATTAACCCAATTTCCATCCAAATTTGGAAAATGAAGAGAATGAATAGGCACATAATTTTTTACTTTAGATTTTCCAGGGTACATGTCTTATGCCAACATGACTATTGATCAAATACTACCGTTAGAGAATGCTTACTGCGTTCATCTGTCAAGGGTTGACCCTTTTCTCTGCATTCTTATTCCTCATTTGTTTGTTAATTAATTCAAGAAATATTACTCAGAGCCTGCTATATGCCCAAGGGCTCATCTAGGCACTGAAGACACAGCTGGAATAAGGCAGCCAAGGCACTGTTCTCATGGATTTTACTTTCCACCCTGGCGGTGGGGGTGTTGGTAGGTTGGTTGTTATGATTTCAGATAGTGAGAACTCAGTTGAGAAAGCACGGTAAAGTAGAATGCTAGTGTGACTTGGAGGGTCACTTTAAGGAAAGGCCTCTCTGAGGAGCTAACATGTGCCCCAGATGGACAAGATGGTGATGGCTGTGGGAAGAGCTAAGGGAACTACAAATATTAAGACCCTAAAATGGGAAAGAGCTTGCAGAATCCAAAGAAAAGGAAGAAGGCAATGAACTTAGAACATCAGAATTGGAGGGATGTGTTTTGAGATGAGGCCTGAGTGGGCAGAGCGCCCATCCCTGCCAAGGACTCAGGCAGCCACTTTAAGATGTATTCTGTCTTGGGAGTCAGCATAGAATCTGCTGTGGCACAAGGGCCAGTACTGTCTCAGATGCAGACATTGTACCAACATATCTCCTCTTTCATGTAACTGAACGGTCCCTCAAGTGCTCATCTCTTGAGCCTTTACCTCCAGTGTTGCTCACAGGCCTTTAGATCCTCCTCCTCGCTCAGCTTCTCACGGTTTGTCTTACAGACCTGTGGGCCTGCCGCCTGTTCCCTAACCTGATGCTTGTTTGCCCCTCGGGACTGGTTTAGGCCTGGAGTCTACACAACCTCCATATATGTAACTTCAGGTATAACCTGACTGCTCCAAATCCCACCTCCAACTCCCTACTGACCCCAAATGACCTTGACTGTTTCCTTACCTGGTCAGACACTAACAATGCATTACACTAGTGCTACCACTTTCCTAAATACGTATTTTAAACTTTCAAAAACACTCCACATCCTTTAACAGTCTCTTGACTGTGTCACCAATCTCTATGAAGTAGACATATTATCATCATTACTTAACTTTAAAGATAAGAAAATCCAAAGTTGAATAGTTTAGGTAACTTTCCTAAAGTAAATTCACAATAGGACTGGCCAGAGGGCCCAGGAATCCTGCTTTCCCGTCTCCATCCTCCTGTTCTGGGAGTGAGGGAGGGCTGGTTCTCTCAGGGCACTGGAGTGCGGAGAGTTAGTCCACAGACGGTCTACTTACGATACTA
This sequence comes from Camelus ferus, assembly GCF_009834535.1. Classification (NCBI taxonomy): domain Eukaryota; kingdom Metazoa; phylum Chordata; class Mammalia; order Artiodactyla; family Camelidae; genus Camelus; species Camelus ferus. Next base: position 63,750,706 of record NC_045698.1, read on the forward strand.
AGTTTGAAGTCAGACACAAAGGAATTTAGGAGGTGAACAGAAAGTATTCCCTTCTCGTCAACTTTTTCCTATTAATGTATTTGAGTTCACTTTTCTTCATAGCATTATGTCCCCAGACAACACTTACAACACCATATATGCACGCAACCATTGTGTAGAGATAGATTAGTACAAATCTATGTCCAATTAAAGAGACACAAAGAGAGTAAGTGATTTGTTTAATTGGTAAGTTTGGGTAAAAGAACTAAGCATATTCTGCTGAGCTACTCTAGGTTTTCTTCTTTGTCTTCTGCCTACTCTCTGAGATCATGGTTGTATGTAAGAAGCATCATTTTTTAGATGTAGGATAGCACATACAACATTTTAAAAGCTCAATGTTCTGTGGTCTCATTTTTGAGACACATAACTTCAAATAACCATGTTGTCAAAAATTCAATGCACTATTTTTTTCAAGAAATCAGCATTTCAGATAAATCCAAACAAGAGAGTCTCTCGGAGAAAATAACAGGAAAAAAAATTTCCTTACCAGTTCAATATTAATCAAGTCTCATAAATAACATTCTTAAAATAAATGGGAAAGTGCTAAAAGAGATTAAAAACTCTCAGGTGTCTTTCATCCTTCGAAGGTAGATCAATTATATTCATTGTAGCGTGTGGTGTGTGGTAGTTAGAACAGAATGCTTTTCATACCATTCTTTTAAAATCTAAGGCTCTTACTAAGATGAGATTCTAGCTGTTTCTATTAAAAATTCATGACACTTTTCCAAAAGAACTGTTTTGACCTGCTACTTCTGGCTAAATTCGTGAGAGTTCTTTTTTTCCCACTCAGTCCCACACATAATATCTCAGGTAAATAGACTCGAACAGCTCTCACCTAACTGAGGTATATCTAAAGTTGTTAAACAAAAATAACAAGTGCAATTTTTGTTAAAACACAAATTCACCTAAATGCCAATATTATGCAGTAAGTTTTGAAGGATGTGTTGCCCCTTGAGTACCATTTAGTGGATTAGAAGCAACAAGTCACAGCTGAAAAAACTTAGGAAAATATAGTTCATCTACATAAGCTCAAAACTTTCCAAAGAGCAGGGAGAAAATGACTTATCTTTCCTAGTGTTTTCAGACAGACATTTAACATTGTGTTAACATCATGTAACCACAGACTCAACAGAAGACCTGGCCTCTCCTCTACCACCCCCACCTCCCATCTCTCCAAGCAACTTTCGGACAGGATAGGAGCACCTGTGGGGGACTTGTGCATTAATAGGGTGCGTTCTGAACTACTGCCTGCTAGGTGGTGAGCTTGCTGGGATAAGACTCTCCTTGATGGGGAAGCTTCTGGATTGTTCACTTTTGTCCATGATGGGTGGGCGAATTTCATTCAGGGATGAAATACTAGGAACACCACTGTGGCCACACATCTAAGCTACAGGTTTTCTTGCCAATAAAGCTGCCTTAAAAAATAAACAAACAAACAAACTTTCATCTGGGAAATACTGGACTCTCTCTCTCAAGATATTTTCCTATATGCACCCAGATTTCTCAAGGATAACCTGACAGTTCTACTATTCCACTGTTCTTATTGTCTTTTAGAAAAAAAAGATACTTAATTTTTTTTCAAAAAGATTAAGAAAATATATTATACATCACAAAGATCATATAGAAAATAGTACTTACTTACCAACAGCAAACAGATGGCACCTGAAAATGAAAGCAGTCTCGCACATGTATACCTTATGTGAAAATGTGATACTTTAATAGAGTAATCTAAATTTTAAATTTACACCTTATAGTTTTCACTGAAAACTTCAAAGGTATGGGAAAAGAAACATTTTAACTAATCCAAAATATAAAGAAAATATTTATACTTCTGTGCAAAATAAATTACATGTATAGGCTCCTAGGCTGAAATCATATTATCGTCTTATTGGGTCGTCCTGGGGTGTATGTGTATGTGCGTATGCATGTGTGTGTTAAGTAATAAGCAACTGAGACCAAAGCAAGATGGTGCCAAAATAACTGGCTGAAAAGCAAAAAATTCAATCATGACAGTTTTACTTATATGTTTCCCCTGATTAGACTAGTTGATTTGGCTTGGCATTTTGTATGCATTCATTAAATTGTTGTAAACAAAGGCATAGCATTATAATGACATTCAAGTCAGTAACTTTAGCTGTTTACAATACTGAACTATTATATACACAAAGTCAAGAATATTAAAAATTTCAGACTAAAAACAACCAATTTCATCTCAGAAAAAAATTTCCATGCCTTTTGCAAATGTTTACTATGGAAAAACAGCATTTAGAAACTATACTTTGTGTAATTCAGATATATCTATATATTCATGTACATCCTATATATAAAAGATATATATCCTTTTCCTCCAACTATATCCCCCAAATCCCCAACAGTATTACCTGTTTTTGAGCAGCACACTGAAGGTCATCTTATCCAGTCCCAGATAATTTGGCAGCAAGTTTGACCAATTCCAGTTCCATTTTGTGATGGCTGACTGTTGATAAATGAGAAGATGCTATTGTTAGTTATTAATCAGAGTTAATATGATCAGTAAATTAAAGCTCCAGCTGTGATAGACTAACTAAGAAGGAGGGGGGTCCAGAACAAGGACTTAGACAGATAACATCAATCATGTCCACAGAAGAAGGTTTTTATTCCAATAAGACAGCAATTAATTTATAAATCCATTTGGGGATGTAGCCATTATTTATAAAAATATAAATCAATTTCTTGAGTCGTTATTCTTCCAAGTGCTAATGGAATCTGCCCAACAAGTTTCTCTGAAAGGGTGACTCTTTGAAAAACAAAGCAAAAATAACTGGCAACTTTTCCACATATCAATTTATAGGGTTTTTTTTTTTTGAACACCCAGAGTTTTTTGATTAAAAAAAAAACTTAGAAGTGCTATGGCTCAAATTATAAGACACAGCTTAATTTGAGTGTGATATTAATATTGTCAGTTAAGAAAATGCTTTACAGGGGAACTTACAAGGACCTGTAAATGATTAACACAAATAATTCTTTTTTCTCATTTAATAGATAATTTCACAACAAAGGAAGGAGAAAAATTACTGTGAAAGATAACCTCATAATTCAGAACTGAATACAACATGCCATTTATTTAAATGAAGTGAGGAGAATTTAACAGCTACAATGATTATCTACGGTTGGAGGAATCTAATGTACAACACAGGAAGGCAGCCAGTAAACTCAAAATTTTTAGACAAAATGTTTGCTTTTAAAGTATTATAGATGTTTATGCCCCTTCAAACTAAATAGTTTTCATAATAAGAGTGCAGGCCAATGTTTAAAATCCAACAAGAACTGTGCCCTGTCACCTGCTGATTAATGGAGCACTGCAATCCTGTCATAGAGCAGGAGAATTCTGCCCCGGGTTGTCAGCATCTGAAGGTCTTACTCTACTACACTATTGATGAATGCAGACTCAGGCTGTAACAGGCATGGTAAAATTATTATCTGCATCCCGAATTAGGCCATTGTTTTAATTCTTATTTTCGTCAGAGCTCTAGGTCAAGCAATCCTTCTCTTCTGCCCTGTTAGTTCAAACACTCTGTCAGAAGGCTTCTGGGAAAAGGCACCATAAGAATGAACAAAGCAAGAGCAACTTTAGGTTTCAAGCACTTTGGCATAAAGTTGAGCTTTTTAATGTAACTACGAAACATGCAGCTTATACAATGGCATAATCTGACATTAAAAAATGTGTGGTGTTTATCACATTGACTTTATTCCAAATGACTGACTTTAGGATTTAACAAATTCATTGTAAATTCAGGAATGTATTTAGGGTTACAAAACAGCAGAGTTACCTCATGCCGCTTAAAATAGGAGCTCAATGCTCTATTTATAATTAATTTAAAACTTCCATAATTTACTTGGCAAATTATATAAATTCATATAGATTGCAAGGTGTTTTGTGAGTATGTATATTGGGGGGTGGCCGGGGACGAGAAGGCTGAGAAAAGCTGCCTTGTCTCGGGCCTTCCACAGACATAGCTGAGCAGATCCTCCCTCCCCCTACAGTGAACTGACCTGGTCAAAAGTTAAATTTTATAGACTGAACATACGAATCAGTTTGATAAACAGAAAGAAAGTAAAATAACTTCCCCAAAGTCAATTTGTGCAGACCACACAAACAAGACCTCTTGCTTCCCAGAGAAAAAAGCTTATGAGTAAATATTCAAACACAAAACCCCCAGTTTTAATTAAATTTACTATTTAATTTCCACATACCTGATCTAGCATGTTTTCACTAAACACCCTGTACACATGGAAAGGGTTAAAGGCAGAGGGCTGATCTTCCATGCTCCTCAAGGTTGTCCTTAAAGGTCGGATGGGTAAAGGCTTTTGCTCTGAACCAGTCATAGAAAACAGCTGTTCTTTTAAATATTCCTTCAAGGGGAAAAAACAAATTACAAGTTGTGATGGTAGGAAGCATATATTCTCTTTAAAAATAAACTGGTCAATATTTAAATGTACCCTTTCAGCACATTTGCTAGATTCCAGTGTATTACTTGCCATAGGACAGAATACCTTTTCAGAAGAAACATAGAGGACATAGCAATTAGGATTGCAATAAACCCAGCAAAAACAGGTTCACCTAACAGATAGGACAGATTAGAAAACCATCTAACAAATTCTCACAGAATGAATGTACACTTGATATAACAGAATCTTTTTAATAGGCATCATCTTGTCATCGGTTCACATGTAAACATGTCTGGTTACCAAAGCTTAACTTAGGTGCGTGACTACTCACAGTACAAGACTACTCGCTCATTCATTAAGTGTAGCTGCTACCTGCCCCAGCCTCAGCAGAGTGCTAAATACTCTGATGGTTCACTACAAGCAGTGCACTCTAGGAAGAATTAATTACAGTGTGAGCTCCTAAACTCTAGTTTCCTGCTGTGGACTGAAAAATATGACGGTTCAATAGAAGTTCAAAATATGTAATTTTAATTTTACCCCAACTGCCAGAGACAGCTTAGGGAAAAAAAAAAATGTCAATCTACTGCATTATATCTCATTTTCCATCCACAAATAAAAAGGTGAATAACCCGAATTTACTTTTACAAGATTCCTTCTGGAAAGTGATAAACTTAAATGACTTAAAAGTTTCCCACAAACTATCAGTATAATTAATATTATACTATTAATATAACAGAAATGTTCTCCTGATTTTTACTATGTCACAATATAATTTTTTCTTCAAGGCTAGGGTTAGGACTTAGGTTCAGATTGTTAGAGCTGAAAAGGACGTCAAGGGTCATATGGAAAACCCTTGCTACTCAAAGCCTGGGGCGTGGACCAGCTGAATGAGCCTCACCTGGGAGCATGTTAGAAAAGCAGACCCTCAGCCCCTACCCCAAGATAAGGATCTGCCTGTTAACAAGACTTCCCAGGAGACTGGTAGGTACGGGAAAGTTTGAGAACCTCTGGCCCACACCATGTTCAGTAGTTGCCTCTGAAAGGTTAGGAGACAAGCTTGAGGTCACAGGGGAGACTGGTAGAGTCAAAGAGAAGCCAAACCTCTGGTCTCAGCTCCCTGACAGTTTCCCTGTGTCTCTGTAACTTCATGACTAGAGAACACCCATTGTATTCACCACAGGAGGCAAATTTCAGATCCTAAAACGTACAAATCAAAAGAAACCACTGCTTAAGCTAACATTTCTTAAACTTGCTCATTGTGGACCTTATCTCTTTAGAATGATTAATTCTGTGGCATGTGACACACACACATGGATTCACTAAACACTGTTAGATAATGAAAAAGCCATCAGAAAAAAACTGTATGCCTAGATTTAGATTTTTGAATATTTTTCTCTCTCATGATTTCTGAAAATAAATATTTAAAAAGGAATAAAACACTCCCCTTTCATTGAAAAACTGCTTTGTTTTAGCTAATAACAATCTCTCACTGATTTCCCCTTACGTGGCTATAGCTGGGCTTTTTTTGTTTCCACAATTCAAAAAAGGGAAAGAAGTCCGTTCCAATTTGTGAACACAGTGAATGGCATTTTCTCCCTTGTGGATTTCTCTGACCTCTCTGTTATACTGACACTTGTCACTGCCCCTTCTTAAAAGCCCCAGATTTTCTGTGGCACCACTTTAACCAGACTTACTGCTAATGTGATCTGTTTCTTTAGAAGAAACACATTCTTCTTTGAACATCCTTTCTTGAGCACACTCCTTACAGTAACATCAAAGCTTATTCCTCTACCCGTAATCACTTCTCTGTTGCTCTCCACTGAAAAAATCCACCAGTCTTATGAGTTCGACTACCATCCTCATTTAAAGTCACCAAGTCTACAGTCACAGCCTCTCTCATCTGTGCTCATGGCCAGGATTCAACCACCATTTAGACTTCAGGGCTTGGACACTATCTCAAAAGACAAACATTTAAAAAATTCATTTTCTCTCATTAATTCCCTGTCTCTCAACCCAGGCACACCTATTCTTCCACTCACCCAGGCCAGTATCTGTAATTATGTTTTTGAGTAATATTTAGCAGCACACCTGAAAGCGCTAAAAAAAGACTCAGCATTACTCATCAAACGAAGAAACATCACAGTGCAATTTCACCTACAGGATAACAATGCCTCACAGTATAAAAGCGGCCGTAAGTACGACACTAGTCACTCAGTCACCCTCGTGTTGGTGTTTGTTTATTGCCTGTGTTATTTAAGCTGTCACAAGGCAGAGGCCTGGCTACTTCCCTTGGTTCTAGCCTCACCTCACAATATTCCCCTTACCTAGCAGCACCGTGTCTCACTCAGCACAATAAACCACCAACTACTTAGTTTGACTTCCTATCTGACAGACGTTTTGAAAACAGCAAGCATACTCAGTTGTTATGAAAGAAAAATTGTAACTTTGAATTTAATCAAAATGTGTCCCAGCAGAGAGTCTTAGGTCCATCAGATCTCAGAGCATACCTGTTCCGAAGCTCAGAGTTCCACAAGTTCTCCGAGGGAAAAAACTGCTTCTGAATTTCCTGAATACCAGAGGTGGCTGATGGCCAACAAATAGCCAGCCTGATTTTTGTTGATTTTGCTTATTGGTGATTACCAATCTTTCCCGAGTTACGGAACTTTGAAAGAGAGGGCTATTCTATCAGTTCGGCAGCGTATACCAGCCATCGCTGTGCTCAGAAGGAGGCTGACGCCATTTTACTAAGGCTTTCTGGGTAATCTTACTATAACATCTGTGCCTCATTTACTACAATTACTTTGTCAATCTAGGTGGCCAGGTGGACATGCCAATGAAGACCATGACTTCGCAGTGGAGGCCTTTCAATTAGCCTTAAAACCACGGGGTTCCTGCATTCCCCAAATGGAAAACTTAAAAAAAAAACCAAGAGAGATCATTAGCAAGAGTGAATAGGTTGTGTTACTGTTGGAACAAGACCACTTCTCATAGCTACAAAGCCCGCGCATCCTTCGCAGGTGATCCCTGAGTACATTGTTACGTCACCTGTTTACTGACTGGTTGGTCACCTCTCAAAAAGCCGAAAAACAAGATTTACTTGAAGTAACTTTCACATAGATAATAGCGGGGAAAACATTTACATAACTGAGTTGTAAATGCTGTGGTAGAGTTTAATCCACCCTCGGAAATTTATGGTTTTTAAGGCCTACCTCATTGAGATAAAACACTGTATCGTAACATTATTCATATTATACCCTTTTTATTATTCCTAAAAATGCATTCATGTGTTTGCGAATATAAACATAATTCTAATTCACATTAGATGTCACACACAAATCCAAATACCTATTATCAAATTAAAAACCTGAGTAAGTTAGCAAACTTGTATCATTTCAATAACTGAGATACCCACTCTACATTTTTGCTAAAACAGCCAGAAACATGCAAGGTCAGAGGCCTAACCCAGCAGAGAGGTGGACAAGCATAATGTTGGTTCTAATCAGTGTCCATGCATTAATGCATTTTCTTGGCTTAATCTAGTTGCTCTCGAATATAGTTCAATATTCTTCCGAAGTTCCTCTTTAGGTAAGAAATCTTCAGCTTCACCAACGCCAGTGTGATGTCTACAAGGGAAGAGCTACATCTCCCTTCAGAAAATGCTTCATCTCACAAACACCAGATTTTCACATCAGCTTAACGGTCACAAATACACAATTCCCAAACTACACCTCTAGTCTGTACAATTCAGAACCAAACTGACTTTATGAGCCGTGTTATTGTTTAAACCATATAAATAAAACCTACATTGTTTCGGTGAAGCTTCTGCTGTACAAATGCAGCACAGCCGGGGCTGAATAGATTCTATTAATAATGCAATATTGAGTTTGGTATTGACTTTAAGAAGTATTATCACCTCCTTGACTAACCCTTAGCTGCCAGCAGACGCTGCCTCAGGCCAGTACACACCTAATTGCTTGGTAAAAAGGCCGTTTCCCTACCTCATTGAGCCGCATGATGTGATAAATTTGCCTCAGGTACTCGCTGCCACCTGGTTTGTGGCAGACATCCAGGACCATCATGTTTATTTTCTGCTCAGTCAGTTCAAGAGCAGTCTCTCCTTCTTCTAAGGCTGTGCTTTTCTCTATTGTCATAAATGCACTAAATACAAAGAAAGCATGTAAGTATCAGTGGCAGAGAATTGTAAAGATGGAAAATAATCAAAGAGATTGAGTGTGGAGAGTCGATGTGAATCTCACATTCAAAGCACCCATAAAGACTTTGCTCAAGTAGGTAAGCCTTCCCAAACGGCTGCAGCTCACATAAACAGTGCCTTAGAACTAAGCACCTGAAAGCATTTTAAAAAACTGAATCGTCCCTTTTAAAACATTTCTTTATTGCATTTATACTCCTACGTATAAAACATTTTCCCATTACTGCAATTGTTGAAATTGCTACAGTCATGGGATGAAAACAAAACATCTCTTTTTAAGAACATGTAAGAAATAATTTGTATTTTCTCTTTGAGGATAAAAAGTATCTTTGAGGCCAGAAATAGCTTTGGTATTCTGTCTTTTGTCGAGAACTCTTTACACCTGTCTGAGAACACATTAAAGACGAATTAAAGTGCCAAAAGGGGAGACCACTATGCTAACTACAGGCCGGGCGCTTCCTGCAGGAGTGCTTACCACTGCGCATTTGAAATTGGCCTTTGACACTTGTTGCCTTTTAAATATATATGACCCTCCTGTTTCTTCTAGGTTAACAGATACTCAGCAAAAGTCACCACCCTGCTTCTTATTCTTTCAGGAAAAGGGTCTATTACAACCACACTAGGAACGTGCAAATTATACATGTGAAATGTTTGTTTTATAGGAACTCATATGCTTATTATTGATTTTAAACATTATGTACATAGTAATAATGGATGACATAATTTTTTAAAATTCTTGAGCCATACCAGTGCAACATAAATCATGATATTCAACTTACATCATCTATATTCCACACTAATTTCCTTATTACAATTGCTATTGGGATCATATTAGGCTTTGCAGTCTAAGTCTTAAGAAAACGCCTGGTTTTCCACTGTTTCCCAGGCTAAATGAAATTTACTGTGGTGTAATCAGCTCTATACTGCAGTTCATTACTGAGATTTTGCCATGATTATAAAATTAGTTCTGCTAAGAGTCAGTGCCGCTGACCTGAAGACTGAACCAAATGATAGCCAGCTGCTGGACATTAACTTTTATATTGCTTCCACATGTAGCTTCAAAACATTCTTTAAAAAAAAAAGAACTTTTCAATTATATAAGTCTTGCTAAGAAATAAAGTAAATCGTACTCTTAGAAACATTCATTAGCTGGAGTAAATCTTTAAACAAACAAAAAAGACCCTGTTGCAACGAAAGAAGTTTGTAAATATATTTTTTGAAGCTGCATACAGGCGGCAAGCAAAATTTCTTGTCAGATTTTGTAGAGGCTGGCAGTGAAAAAGTTGAGGCCCTCTGACAAAGGAGTGTCTCAGTGTCAGCTCCTGAGTTGTATCCTTTCCTGTCCATCACTGTGCAGGTGAAGCAAATGATTGGATTCAGTCAATGCTATGATTAATGAGTTCCTCTCTGGATTTGGGACTGCCTATCAATCATGTCATTAGGGAGAATGTGCCCTGAAAGAGGCAGACCTTAGCCAAGGAATAACTGCATTAATCTTAATCTGTATATGCACCCAGCCAGCCAAGTCAGGGTCACCATGATGAAAAACAATAATCTTCAACTCGACAAATTACTTTGCAAAGACAGACATTTCTTTACTTTTTGGGCTGTGTGTTCTCCAGAATCTAAGTTGACTGTTTACAGCTTGAGTGTTACTACAAAGTGAAGGTTATTTTAATGAATAGTAATGCTTTCAGACAGCACTGCTTATAGCTGCCACCTTTCCACTGCAGTTATTCTCACAATTTCCATAAAATCAAAGTTAAATCTGGATGCAAGTGAAAGAAGTCTATCTAAATGATATTGTGTCGTTCTAAGGTAATCTTCATGAGGAATTAAGATTTCATTTATCTTAAAAGAACTATTTTAATTTAAATGCTTATATGCTCATACTTCAAAAAAAAATATGGTAAAGGCAAAGCAACCCTTCCCCTATATATAGACATCATGGTTTAAAATACGTTTTCCCCATGGTATAGATCTGTGAACGAAATAATCATCAATTTGTGAGAAATGCATAGAGGTAGAAGTCCATGTGTATCTTAGGTAATCAACTTGAAATCAAAATCGAGATGAAACATCTCTGTAGCACCCAAATTCATAAGAGATTACCTAAAGTGACTTTGTAGGTCAATTTTAACTCTTTTTCAAATAAATGAAATAATTTTAAATCTGCATTTTTGTATATTGGTATTATTTAAGAAATTGAGAAACACATAGCGTTATGCTAATTACAAGTTACATAATATGCATTCAAGATCTCTGAGGGCTGTAAAACATTTTTAAAAATCAGCAATTCTTTATTTTGGGTACATGTTGCAATGGACAGCTAATCAGCCAAATATCTGCTAGACAATTTCCGACTATAGGAGATGCCGGATGTGTTGGTGCTGCTTATTAAAAACTAAAATCAGCTTTTAAGGAAAAATTTTTACTTATGAATTCTGGTAGGTAGCCCCAGGTATATTCAAGATATTACTTTAAACTGATCTTATTGATGGAGAAGCTCCTAATTCATCAGTATCGTCAATTTAACTTTATAACTATAATCAGATCCACTGCTTTTCCTCTTCTTCTTCTCTCTCCCTTTTATACCCACTGCCATGGATAATGACATGCGGCCTTAATCTTTTAGTCTTTGAATTAAAGCGTGTAAATTGGTATGGAATGCAAATGTAAAGATTAAGAAGGTCACTGTCAATGCTGCTAAGCATTCTCCTGACTGCTATTGTTATTCCTACCCATGGGATGCCCCAGAAGGAAGTTTCTAGAAGTCAGGACGACAAGACCAGGAAAATCACATTTCCCCATTTGGATGAATGTAAAGTCTTAACAAATGAATGTAAACCAGTAAAGAGTATTTGCTACCTAAACAGTGAGTGCAACATATTTTAATAGTTCATAAATAACGAATGCTTACTAGTTCTAAGGTTGATGTTAAGAACTTTACAAATGTTATTCCATTTTTCAAAACCATTCTCCCAGCTTGGTGTCATCCCTGAAAATGAGGCTTTGAGAGCTTCCATAACTTTCACAAGACGGCCCACTTACGAGGGATTTGTATTTCTCCATCTGATTCCAAAGCCTGAGCTCTTGATTAGTGCCATGTACTAGGAAAAGTAACAACTTTTAGTCATTGCAGGCAGAAAGTTATAATAGTATCTTCTAGCAACATGAATATATTTTGAAAGAATGGGGGACAGTGTGTGTAAGTGGTGTTAAAAAAAAAACAAACCCGAGGCTGCCTTAGTGATCTGTAGGCCATATGAGCCAAAACTCCTTTATCAATATCATGCAATTCTATACTGAAGACTAATTTTAAGACAGGAGGACTCCATGTACATATTTAAATTCATCAGGGGCCCTTAAAGATCTTTCACAATACCACAAATCACTTGGTTCTCAGTGACAAACCTATGAGAGGGCTGACATTTTCATAGAGAAACAGCTGGGTGTGTTTATAGCTTGAGTGTGATATGCCCCAGTCGCCCTCTGGGATTCTTACGTTACCAGATGAAAAATGTGTACCTTTTTGACAATCAGGTACACAGAGAGCAATAAAGAGCCTTCATATCCATTAATTCCTTCTTAATTTAATCTCCATGCCCAATCCATTTGCAAAAAGCTCCAGGCTATCCACTAGATACCTGTTTGCACACTGAAAAGGAGTGAAACCAAATTCTCCTGGATTTAACTACTACCCTTTTAATCAGAAACCTTAAGACGGTGACTAAACAAGTATAATGTTCCAGTGTATCAGTGGGGTTCAAATTTTAATAAGACAAGGAACGTTTAACAATCCAGTTTTTAATGGAATATTTATCTTTTTCTGTATTCATCAAAGTTCCCGTGAAGTTATCAGCAAAACGATAGCACTGCTGCCTATCTGACAGTACTTTGTTGTGGTGGTTGTTTATTGGTGATTTTGTTTTTGTGCATGTATTTGCTGAAATTCGGTCAAAGAAAAACATCACCTTACCATTCGGTGCTCAGTTTCCTTGCTTTCAAAAATTGGCATTCAATCCAGTTGGGTTTCTGCTGCTCAATGCTCCGTAGGACCTTCTGGGTCATTTGATGAGGGTTGGTTGTCTGCTCTCCCATGATGCTTTCCAAACACGCACAGATTAGACTGAGTTTGTCTTTACTCCAGCTGTCAAGGGAGGCACCTGTTAAAAGTTCCACAGTGTTTCCATCCTCAAATATCCGACATATAATTACAATCAAGTTCCAGACAAGCAGGCCAGCTTTCTTCAATTCAAAAAAGTTTTCTGACATTTTTCTCTCAGACAGAAAAAAGAAGTATTTAATTGGGGGAGGCAAACATGCAATCACTGTAGGTAACTCACTGATTACAATAGACACCGCCTGAGCCACAAGCCTTGTGACGCCTGGGGAAGAAAAGAAAGAAAAGGTATGATTAATATTAGCATCTGCATTCCCTCACTGTGTTGTTTTGAGTGTTGTGTGGGGATGTCTAATTTCTGTGGAGAAAATTGTCGGGAGGAGCAAGTGCCTGACATATTCTGACAGAACTCTACAGCGGTCCTCAGCAGTGCTGCCTAAAATTCCCCAAGTCCCCAAACTTTCTTTTTTCTCCCACAAATGAAGATTGGAAAATTCAGAATCATTACTTAAATTTTCATCTATTAAGGCTGCAGCCTTAAAGGGTCCAATGTCTTCCTAATGAACAAATTCAAAGGCACTCCTGCTGGACCTCGTTGTGGTCATTGGTCCTTCCTCAAGCCTTTCTCCTCCCCTCACTGGAATCCATGACAGAATCATTCCAGCTCTTGTTGGAACTGGCTCCTCTTTTTTTAATTCTTAATCCAAATGTCGCCTCTTCCGAGAGGCTCCCCTCACCATCCCATCTAAAGCAGTCCTTTCAGGCCCCTCCCAGCCCAGCCCCCAGGCCCTCCCTGTCATTAGACCCCATTGTGTTGCCTTTATTACAGCACTTACCACCACCTAACAATAATCGCCTTTGTTTGTTCGTTATCTATCTCCACCCACTAGAATATAAGCTCTAGGAAGGCACTGCTGCATCCCAAGCACTTAGCCCCTCATCTGTAACAGTTGTTCATTTAAATATTTGTTGAATAAAAGAATCAACAAACTGGTTCATGTTTACTTCTATTACTCTCCTTTGCTTCTTTGTGTCCTGTGCTAGTTCCACTTCTACTAACCCCTCTTAAACGTATTTGCTAAGGAGTCCTTGACCTAGTGACATAATTCTACTCTCCCTGACTTGGGGTCATTTCTCTGAAGGATTTATTGATCCTCCCTCTCTAGATCAGAGTTTCTCAACATTGGCACCATTGACACTTGGGGCCGGGTAATTCCTTGTAAGGAGCTGACCTGTGCAGTGTGGGATGTTTTAGTGGAATCTCTGTCCTACATTCATTAGATGCCAGTGGCGTCTTCCTCATTAGTGATGAACACAAATATCTCTAAAGCATTGCCAAATGTCCCCTAGCTTCCTAGTTGAGAGCACTCTTCTAAATGATTCTAGAATCTTCAGTCTTGGCCTTTCTCAAGGATAGCAATCCTACAACTCCAGCTCCCTGATAGGCACTTCCCTTCTCTGTCCTAGTCATCATTAACTGAAACCATAACTAAAACCAAATTCAGTTTTCCTCCCAGACTGCCTTGGCCCTCCCAACCCTCCCTCCCTCCTCTCCTCACATTGTCCTTCCCTCCATTCCGTCCTTTTAAATCTTAAATATTCCTGTTGACCCTGCATACCAGACCAGGGATAAATCCTCCTACTCCCTCATCTCTGATATCCAGTTTTACCGCACTGTGACCATGGCGACGACCTGCTCAAGCCCTTCCTCAAAATGGCATCTGGACTACAGCAGTACTCTCCTAGCTCACCTCCCTGCTCCAGACTGTGCCCAACTCCCCTCCTGAACTGTAAAGCCAGATTCCTATGCTATGGACTTTATTATCTAACTTCCCTGTTACAATTGTCTTAGCTGTTTTTCCGCTGTTATGAGATCAGCCTCCGGAGCATCACTGTCAAAACACTCCACAGTCTTGCCTCAGCCAGTTTCTGTGAAACTTCTCTTTGTTTTATCCTCTTTGCTTACATGGAACACACTCTCTCTTCATGGGTCATTCATATATATTCTTCAACTCTTGATTCAAAGTTCTTTCCTCCAACGAATTTATTTGAACATGGTATCCGTACGACTGTTTGGTAATTAGGTCACGTTTGGCAACATGTGTCAAGTTTATCTTCTGTATTATCATCTATTACTCTTTATGTTATATTGTTATTGATGTATTCATGAGTTGTCTTTACAACTAGACTAAAAGTTCCTCAAGAGCATGCAAAAAAATCTCCTCATTCCTCAAGTATCCCACAAAGCCAGACACTGTGTTTCAATCCACTATATACATGGTTGAATTTGAACACTGGGACTGAGTGAAAAATCAAAAGAAGGTAGCTTTGAGTTCTTCAGGAAAACTTCTTTTTTTTTTTTTTACTGTTTTTGCTGAACAAAAATAACGAAACAATGTGAAAGATTTTTCAAGATATCTGTGACATTTAAAGAAGTCACTCTGCTCTAAAAAAGTGCAAAGTTCTTGGAAAACATATGTCTAGCCAAGTGATTCCTCAGAATCTCATGGCAATTTAGGAATCATTTTCTAAATTAACTGGAGTAGTCTTTATAAGTTTGTAAAAAATGGGCCCAACATATATTCAATGATCTCATACAATTGTTGTATTAAATAATATAATAAATGTTAAAACACCTAGATCCGTACTTGGTAAAAATAGTTCCTCAATAAATTTTTTTAAATTCAAATGCGTATGTTTAGATGAGGGTTAAAATATAGATGAAGCAAATTGAGAAACCACTCTTCTTAGTATTCTTAAATTATCTTAAATTTTTTACTGTTCTGTATGTGTTTGTGTCTCATATTCCCTATTCTACTGTTGGGTATTTGAGTTAAAAGATTATATCTTACCTTCTGTTAATCCTAAAGAGGGCTTAACTGCACATACTGAGTAAACATTTGACAATCTAAATTGATATCAGGTAAAGATTACCAATTCTCTTCACACCTGCACTTCTACTGATATTTATAAAATCTGAGGATTGCAGGTACTCAAATCCCCAACTACTTTATTAAAGCTTAAGGCAAATTCCATTTAGAACATTCAGGCTGATGACAAATCCATTCTACTAATCACAGAATCTCTGAGTCTATGATGATGTTAACAACACACCAGGGAGGGATCTTTTAAGAATGCCACATACTCATTTTTCTGTCTTTATTTAAGTAAGTTGAATTCTGTCTAAGTCATATACATGTAATATATTGTAAGAGCTGTCCCAATTTCAGAGCTGATAAAGTGTGAAAAGATGTCTCTGAATGAATGCAATAAGAGATGTATAGTTATATATTTATCATTTTTTCCTTCCTATGCATGTACTAGTGACTGTAATAATATGTTTTGTGGATTATAAAACATTCAGAAAGGAAATTTATAATAAACTCGATAAATACAAATAATATCTTATAATTAATTTTAATTATTTATTAATCATACAATTAATAATGGTAATTTATTATATAATAAATTCTAATTGTATTTAAATTTTAATTAATTAACATAATTAAATTTTTATAATTAAATTTTGTTTATTAATGGCATATAATGTTAATAATAAATTATTGAGTTCAGATAATATGATTTAATATGCTTTATTATTTTAAAATCTGGGCTTTAACAGTTTATGATACATTGATTCAAATGACAGGTTATAAGTTTAGTTTGTTTCAATACTTGGTTTTAATGGGTGTCAGGGGGGAAAAGCCACTCCATGAACATACATAGATCCACATGGAACAAGTGTATCGTTAACCATGCTTGTGAAATCATGACACTTGTTTTTCAGTCTCAACTATCAAAGGCAAAGGCTGTTTTTGAAATTTGACTAATAAATATTCATCATTCATATGTCAATTAGTTGTTCTTGCAGATAAAGGGAATAATACTTCATTTTTGTATTTTTAAGAAAAATGTTCAAAAATCACTGAAACTCTTATTTGGAATATTTTAAGTCATCTTAGAAAATTCTACTTATAAGTTCTTAAAGGTGCACCTATGATATTTTCATAAGTGATACTGGTTTTTATAAAAACTATTATTTCTGATTTTTATAAAATAAATGATCTTAGTGTCTTCCAGTAGCACTTTGGTGTATTTCTGACATTGCTTTTTCTCAACAATCCGCATGTGAATGGCACCACAAATACATTTTCCTTGTGGTTGTTTCCTCTCTAGAATCCATTGTTTCAGTTAAAACAATTACTTCAGCTATTTTCCCATAAGGCATTTTTTATTTAAAAACTAAATTATTGGTAAGAAAATGTATTCTCTGGTATAACTTTCATTTAATTGTTGGTCAAAGAAACAAAACAAACAGTTCTTTGTGTATTTGCTCTTTGACACAGAAGGTTGCAAATACCTAAGCTGAACTACATCAGAAACATCTGAACTTCCATTCAACTCTTCAGTAAATCTCCTACACTGTATAATTTATTGTACTATTTATTTGTTTAAATCTTCATTGTTTTGTATGTACCAGTATTTGCTGACAAAGAAATAGAGAAATGCATTTTAGCTGGTCAGCATAGTGTTTTCCATGATCCATCATTTTCACTGTGTCAGGAAGGACAAATGTTCCCTTAAGCTAGTGACTATTTGTCTTGTATTAAGTTAGAATCCTCAAAAAAAAAAAAAAGGCCTCTAAACATTTTTCATCATTTAGATGAATTTTGCAATGTACTGAATTAAATATCATTAGACTTAAAACATTGCTGAAAACGATTATAGAGGTTTATCTTCATGTTTTGGATGCTTAGTTTTGAAACTTTTTGCTAATCAAGATGACTTCAAACTATCTTTAGCTAATATTTCAAGACACAATATTCATTTAGGAGGAATTCATGTTTAACAACAATGTATGCGAAGCTGTATTTCAAATAGTTTTCCCACACATTTCCCTTTTAAAAATTTTTTTTGTCCAAATCTGATCAGATTATCGTTGTTCTACCTTATAATATGGCTGAGGAACAGCTCTTGTTAGAAATATTTCTAAGTGTGAACTTTTTCACTGTGTCAGTATTTACTCTTCCTTGTATTCCCAGTAATAGTTTTAAACTGCAGTTGATTTGTTGATTTACAGGACTATGTTAAAACCACTGTGTGTTTTGTGAGGATTAATTCTGTTAAAACTAGATGGCGAAATATAAAGGACAACCTTAATTGATTACTGAATGCTGAAAGCTAACAAAGGAGTGAGGTTACCCTGCTCAGCCCCTCCCCAACAATGTTTCCAGCACATGACTGGCTCACTCACAGATCAAGGGAAAGTTCCAGTGACAACCTCTGCATGAAATTTTAGCAGTTTTGACTTCTTTCTTCCCACACACCAAAGAATTGTCTTGTACCTGTCTGGAAACAGACTAGTCTTCAGGCACCAAGACGGGATACCTTATTCACAGTTTATCTGGGGCCTCAACACTAGTGCCAGGTATGTAGTAGTAAGTTACTTAGTAAATATCTATTGAATGAATAAGTGACTTAATGTCTGGCAGGTACATATTATGTGTCTTGTATACATTGTAGTGAAAATAAATGTTGAGCTCTGTCAGTTTAGAAGAGGATAGACATGAAAAACAATGATCTCCTATTGTCATAACCACCTGGCTTTATAAAGTTACTTTCCTCCACCACTTTATTTTATGTGTTTATGTGATTTGACACTCCTTCATGGCTAAGTTGTACTTCTACTCATAGTGATAATTTTATGATGAGCATCATATAATATGGAAAACCACAAGAACTGGTATCTACAAAGCAAGCATTTGGGGGGAAACAGAGGCTCTTGGAATTGTTATGGAAGAGTTCCAAAATGCTTGTGAAAAAAAAAAAGATGTTCATGAATTTGACAACTTGAAAGTCATAAGCAAAGTTCTACTCATATGACATGATATGTAAACTACAGATCCTGACTCCCGTGTTGCTCAAAATCTATGAAATACCCAAAACCTATAAAGAGAGATGGCAACAACTCAGATGAGGAAGAATCTAAGTAATGAAAAGCTGACATTTTCCCATTTCAATTAAATGGCTTTACTAGAGTCAGAGGCAGTTTAATAGGGCTTGGACAGAATTAAAGCATTACTATGAAAGGTCAAAGATAGATAATTGATTTGAGTCTCTTATATCAGGTTGCCGGATAAGAGGCACATTATTTAGGATCTCCATGGAGAAGAATAAAAGAAAGGCTAGTCCCCGCAATTGATCTTAGTAGGTTCAGCTGGAGTATTTTACTCTTGAACGTTTCCTCAAAGTTAGTGAAAAAATAGTCTTCTTTAAAGATGAAAATAAAAGCGAAAAGCTTTATTTGAAAAATCCTAGGGGGCTGGGTATAGCTCAGTGGTAGGATGCATGCCTAGCATGCACAAGGTCCTGGGTTCAATCCCTAGTACCTCTATTAAAAAAACAAAAAACCAAAAATAACAAAAAAACCTGACTACCCTCCCAAAAAAGACAAGTAATAAATTATTTATTTATTTATTTATTTATTTATTTATTTATTTATTTATTTATTTATTTATTTAAATTTGTTTTCCTTTTCTTTTTTTTTTAACGGAGGTACTAGGGATTGAATACAGGACCTCTTGCATGCTAAGCACACACTCTACCACTGAGCTATACTCGCCCTAAATAATTTTTTAAAAAATAAAAAAAAATAAAAATCCTAAAGAAGATTCATGAATACAGATGGATACATAAGATACATTCAAAGGAATCTTAATTCTCAAAAGTAAAAATATCCAGGTAGGAAGAAACCATTTAAGAAGAGAGGACTTGATTAATAAAAAAATGAATAATGTAGGTATCCGGTAGTTCTTAAATACATTTGGTAGATGCATTGCTCTGAAGAGGAACAGTGCATTGAATCCAGAACCATAGGTATTGGGGGGGGGGGGAGAAAACCCTGTCAAGAAAGTATGTGTAGCTACTAAATGGGGTGCTATTTTTGACCTAAAAGCTACATATGTAGGTGTATTAACAGGAGAAAAGAAAGTAATAATTGGCAGTTGTAAAGGAAAAATTTCAAAAAAAGAATAAACTAAATATTAGAGCAATCTTCTTGAGAGTATGAATTTTCAATTACTCAATAGATTTAAAATCATGTGACAAATCTGTGAATGCCAACAGGAACACAAAATATCACAAAAAATTTTGAACTGTTAGTTAAGTAAAGAAGATAACCACTTGAGTTGTTCTCATTTCTAGTTTTTTTGATCATATGGCTCGTAGTAACGAAAATTAGGGATCCTAAAAATACAAGGTGGAAAGAAGACTATTACAATTTACAAATCTTACAATCTTTAGAATTTTACTTGTTCTTATATCTTAGAAAATTGCTTCTTCAGGGATGTGTTCTTAATGAAAAAGAAGTATACCTTTGCTTGATTCTTTCCTTTTGGTTTCTCTAGGGACATAATTCCATTCTTTTGGAATACTCTCACGCAGACGTTCAGGAACACGGTGCTTGTTTAGGCTTGTCTCCCCGTTTCTCCCAGAGCTCATCACAGATATTATCTGCTGTACAATGTCCTTGACAGCGTCCGTCAGTGCCAGTCTCAAGCATCGGATGACCTCTGGCTCGGATTCCATGTACGTTGAAACTTTGAAGTCAGACAACATGTTAGAGTTAGCAGAATCCGGCAATATTTTGTGCCTTGCTCAACTGGGAATTCGGCTTCTCAATAATCTAGTTTAAAGCTATGGGGAAGGAGGACTTCTTCGGGTCTAGAAATCATATAATTGATGAACTGTCCATAAACATTTTGGGGAAAAAAGTTACTGCTTGGTACTAAAAGGGAATGGTAATTAAAATTACAGTGAATGACAATATTTGCTGGTACTTTGGGGACTCTCTTGGTGAAAATATAAATTGTATGACTTTCTTAGATGGCAACTTAGTAATAATACCCAAAGCTTTAGCACTTTAATAACCTATTAACATATTTATTCCTTCTCTAGAACTTTATCCCAAGAAATTAATTATGATTATGTAAATAATATAAAGAAAAATTGGAAATAGTCTAAATGTCCAACAATTGGTGATTTGTTTAATTACCTTAGGTATATCTATCTTCGCAATAAAGCCATATGTTGATTAGTTAAAAAAAATAAAAGCAGGTTAGAAAAGAATAAGATACCTATTTTTATTAGAAAAATATATCTACATGCATATGAAAAAGAATTAAAAGGTGTACTCTACAATGTTTTATGGTGATTATCACTGACTAATGGAATTTCAGGTGATTTTCCTCTTCCTTTCTTCTTCTTCTTTTACTTTTCCTTCCCTCTGTCTCCCCCTTCCTTCCTTTCTTTCTTCCCTCCCTTCCACCATCTTGCCTTCTTCCTGTAATAATTATTACCTGTAATGATTATATATTACTTGTGTGATAAATGCAATATAAGTTTTTATTTGTTTTTTAATATGGCTGGAAAGTCCAGGGACTATCTCTTGACTCAATAGAGAAGAGCACCTATGTGATTTTTTTCCCTTCACATTTCAAGGTGATATTTCTCAAATGACAATTCATTGTTAAAACCACCATGGTGATGAAACTAAGAGATAGTCCTTTGAAAAGATAAACAAAATTGACAAACCTTGAGCCAGACTTATCAAGAAAAAATGAGAGAGGGCCCAAGTCAACAAAATCAGAAATGAACAAGGAGAAGTTATAACTGACACAAGAAAAATACAAAGAATCATAAAAGGCTACTACAAGCAACTATACACCAATGAAACAGTCTAGAAGAAATGGATGAATTCCTAGAAATGTGCACTATTCCAAAACTGAATCAGGAAGAAATAGAAAACATGAACAGACCAATTACCAGTGACATAATTCACAGGTGAATTATATTACCAAACATTTAGAGAAGAGTTAACACCTATTCTTCTCAAACTATTTCAAAAAAATTTCACAGGAAGGAAGACTTCCAAACTCATTCTGTGAGGCCATCATCACCCTGATACCAAAGCCAGACAAAGACATCACACACACACAAAAAAAATTATAGGCCAATATCACTGATAGACATAGATGGAAAAATCCTCAACAAAATAATAGCAAACCAAATCCAGTAATACATTAAAAGGATCATACACCATGATCAAGTGGGATTTATCTGAAGGATGCAAGGATTTTTAAATATCTACAAATCTCTTATTTCCCCTCCTTGCTTATGTTCATTTTAAGAATTTATGTATTAGATTTCTAATAATGCCATTTGCAGCAACACGGATGAACCTAGAGACTTTCATACTAAGTGAAGTAAGTCAGACAGAGAAAGACTATCATATAATATCACTCATATGTAGAATCCAAAAAAAAAAAATACAAATTTTATTTATAAACCAGAAATAGACTCATGAACATAGAAAAACCATGGTTACCAAAGGGGAAAGAAATAGGTTGGGGGGAGGATAAATTAGGAGTTTGGGATCAACAGATACACATTACTATGTATAAATTAGATAAAGGACCTACTGTATAGCACAGGGAACTATATTTGATTTCTTGTAATAAGCTATAATGGAAAAGAATCTGAAAAAAATATGTATGTATATATATAACCGAATTGCTTTGCTGTACACCTGAAACTAACAATATAAATCAACCACATTTTAATAAAAAATAAAATTAAAAAAAGTGAGATTACATATTTCATTACCGAATCCATATGCTCATAAAGCAAATGTTTCAAAAAGGTTAGTCAAATAGAAAAAAAAAAAGAGAGAAATAACATGGCCTATGAATCAGAAGTTCCATTTTTTTTGTTCTGATGATGAAATTTAATCAGATGACAATCTTAGGCAAGTCTCCTAATATCTCTCACCCTGCTTTACTCAGCAATGAAATGAGGATACTGCCTAATTCATCCTCACCTTTCCACTCTAAAATGATAAGGCTGTGACGTTTTATGGATAAGTCTCACTAAAATCACAGACAGTGTTTCAGGAGGAAGAAAATACACTAGTTTTTAAATAATGTACTCCAGTTGATTTGGGCAAGTTAATTAATTTACTGAAGCATAGATCTCTTAGTGGTAAAATGCAAATATTGTGGGATTATGATTATGTGTCTCAGCTGTATGTCCTTTAAACCTGTTATATTTTCAAGCCAAACAGAAACCACAGTTAAAGGCTTAATTGTGCTATGAATTAGTGTATTTTATTATCTTATTAAGGTTTTTAAGATAACTATGATTGGTAACAGAGGAAAAGGAACCTTTAGCAAAGATTTAAATAGGAAAGACAAAGGCACAGTCCCTCATGACAATGGCAAGGTCTTAAGTTCCAGAGACTAGTTAATGTTGACGGAGAGACAATTTGTCTAAAGGCCAAGGATGTTTCACCAATTCGAAGTTCTGCCCCTCTGAGCCCCCCAACAAAATCCTGGCCCTATGAATATGTGTACTACCTGTTCCTGTTTCAAGAGACTTGTCTGACCTTGGGGAGGAGGGTTTGCTCAATGTGCAGATGGAAGAGAAGACTAATTGGGAGCAAGCAGCAGTTTTGATTTCTCAGGCCACCACCTGAAATCAACTGATCTCTTCTAGGTCATTTTCAGTACAGTTTTTACTGAGTGTCAAAATGGCTCAAGAACCTAAGAACTGACAGGCAAGTAACGGTTGTCGCATGTAGGTCACCAATCCTTTATAAAATGGAGAGAGAATTCCGCTCTTGCTTCCCCAGAAACAACTAAAAACAGCAGGGGTTGGAGGGAATTTCAAGGTTGTTTCTCTTTCAGTTCAATAAAGTCCACACCAGAAGTAATTCAGTCTTTTTTAACCAGAAGACTGGCCGTTTTTTGGGTAAAAAGGAAACAGTGAAGGAATACATGGAAACTAGAAAATAAAACTTTAAAAGGAGATAATTATTAGAGTCTTTAAGGGATAGATTCGGGTTTTTGAAATCATTACATAAAGTTATCTATTGCTATTTTGCAGGGATAATGACCGAGAGAAGATGACACATAATGGTTTTAAAATAGTTAAAAAGATATTCAAGTAATGTCTGGAGGATAGTTAAAAAGTCCAGGAAGAATGAAACCATGATTATAAGCCAGTTAGATTTTTTTATATGGATCCTAGTAAATATTTTATGAAAATGTCGGTTCTGAAACAGTGTATAAGAAAGCCTATAGGTTGAAAGCCAAATGTAAATGATGTAAATAGTTAATGGGCGAACAGGATAACTACTAAGTCCTCATCCTTGTTTTCCTAAGACACTGAGTATAGAGATTTAAAGGCAGAATATTAAGAACAGAACAATGTGCAAATCTTTACACTTAACCGTGAATACTTCCTATTCAGATATGCAACCTGTTCCATCTTTAACATCTCTAGCTGTAGGCTGAAGAGCAATATAGCTGGGGAAAATGTCCCCCAAACAATGGCAGGGCATATTTGCCTTGTAGAGAGACAGGTACCATGATTATCATAAAAATGCCTTTTACATTTGAAGAGAATTGACCAGCAGTTTTGTCCATCAGTTTGTTTAATAAAAACACTCAAGAATCACAAAGTATTTTTCACATCTTACTTATGTTCTATATGCTTGACAGCAAAACATAATCTGTGGCAAATATTAAAGTCTTATGACACAACACTTCCTAATAATAAGAAAAAAGAAAATCTGCATTACCTAATTTTCCCCCTCAATTTCCCTCTCAGCTTGTCCCAAGTATATTAAATTTTGATAGGAACTAATGGATCATGATTCCCCAAAGAAGTCTTTGTACCTAAAAATATGTAAGATAAACTTACAAAAAACAGATTCAGCCAAATCGACATCAATAAAACTTTTAAAACATCTTTAAAGATATACTTAAGTACCTGTAAAACACTTCTTTTACCAACAGTAAGTTTCTCATACCTGGAATTTTATATAAAAAGTCCCGTAATTGTTCTTCTTCCAAGTAGCTCACAAAAACATTTCCAAATGTTTGAGGAGAAAAATTACAGTGGTACAATACTTTAAAGACGGCTTCTATCAAACCGGATCCTTGGTTCAGATTATTTTCTGTGTCAGAACCTCGTTCTTGAAAGGTGTGTTCTTGAAAAGAATAAAAATGATTTAGTATGTAAGTATCAGTGACTATGACTACATTCTTATCACTTTAGCATATTTTAAGTGTATTTGATTAATGTTTACATAATAAGAGAAATGCTACATTCTTTCAGATCATTGGTCCATCTAATCCAATACTGTTTCTGATACTCGTAGATATTTGAGGGAGCAAGGGTAGGTTGTGAGAAGGACCACATGAGATCACTTCAAAGGGCAGAGCTAGTTTCCCTTTATGTCAGAATTCTTTTTTCTCTTAAAGAAACTTCTCTGATTTCTTTTCTCATTTAAAACTAACGCACATTCATTCTAGAAGTTGTAAAAAAAATTCGGACTAAGAGGCTAAGAAAACTAAAATCGTACCAAAGCCTACCAACCAGTGATAGTCACTATATTTGGTGCAGTATTTCATTCAGACTCTATGTAAATATACACAAATAAATATATGCATGTATAACTTGAGCACCAAAGAGAATTATTCTATACACACTCTTTGTTTATTGAAAATCCACTTAAAACTAGTTGAATCTTTGTATCTCTCTTTGGGATTTGTGTTCTGAACATTATTGTACCCTTTATTCAGAACATAAATTCCACGGAAAATTCACATTTATAGTGTTCTCAGTATTAGGCTATTAATTCTACAAATAAATTTATAAATGTTTCTCAAACCCATAGAGCCTGTCATTTCAGAGTGAAGAAGTTTATCAGATGGTTTCTCAATAAAAAAATCTTTGTGGCATTTCCACAGAGATAGCGCCATTTTAAATTACCCTTTTCAGCCCTCCTCTGGCTTCATTATGATTTCTTCAAAGATCAGTGATCAGAAGTTCCTATACTGTTACTTCTATAAGTTGGACTGAAAAGGTGAAATGATAATTTCTATTTTGTTTAGATAATTAACATGGTATGTCCAGTATCATAATATGTAAAAATATTTATTGAATTAAAAGTAAAAATGACTGATATAGCTTCTTATATTTTAAATATATTGGGAAAAAAAAGTAATCTAGATTACTTTGGAATGAGTACATTTCTTTTTCTTGCTCATTTGGGAGCTCATCACTTGTACGCCTCCTCTTGATAATTTTATTTCTGTGATTTGATTTTCATGATCCAGAGAACCTTCCTCAGGATTTTTGCTGGAACTGTTGGTAAAGTGTTCTCTTCCTACCAGGGATGCTAAGCTGGTAGAAAGTAGCCTGGAAGTTACTGATGTCTACCTTGGGGCGAACTTGACTGAGAATGAATTTGATAAAGTAAGTAGAATCAAGAGATGGAGAGAACATTCTTGACAAGGTGACACCGTGAGAACCTGGACGCAGCAATGCTTGTATATTTATGTTAGCTGAGCGGATACATTTCCCCTTTTGGTTAAACCAGGCTAATTTGGGATTCTGTCGCTTGCAGTCCAAAGGGTCCTGACTTTTTCACCAAGCATAAAAGGTTAAATAACAAAAAGCTGTGGTCCTGGCAGTCATAATTGCATCATTTTTATCCAAATAGTCTCCTCAGTTCTCTCTGTGTTTCTCTACCTCCAACTCATTTTACATCCAACTATCAGTTATCCTTCATGTTGTTTAAACCTTCCCCCGTTCCTTTTCTTTGTTAGAAATTCCTTAGTGTGACAATCAAGAGTTGCCACAATTTTCCCCCAAATTGTATTTCAATCTCCAAACAACTGTTCCACCCAAACTGGTTTACTTGCTTTCTCTGAACATGTTCCCTTCCATCTTCTTTTGTTTGTCTACAGCATTTCACTAGTCTAGAATGTTCTACTCCAAGAAAACCACGAAGATTTAATCAATAATTAATGTATCAGCAGTCATTACACTACCTGCTGAGTTCTACACCTTCCAGGGATTCACTGCCTCTGTGTGTGTGTGTGTGTGTGTGTGTGTGTGTGTGTGTGTGTGTGTGTGTGTGTGTGTGTTTATGGGGGTGAAGGAATGACAGACATATAAACAATCATTCTAGCAATGTAAAGATAAGTAGGATTAAGGCAGATCCTGGTTTGTGTCTGTTGTTCTTTTGTAATTATTAGTAGCATCCTCTTTCACTCTTAAAAGTGTCCCAGTTTGAATGACAAATTATTCAGTCACCTGTAGTCTAAGTGCCTTAAATAGAAGGCACTGTGGAAATACAGAGAATGATGCTTTAAATTTTAGGAGGGGAACTCAGAGAAATCACAGAGAAGATCGTATCTGAGTGAAGTCTCTAAGGAACTTAGGTAGAAATTTATTGGCATGACAAGGTGGAGGTGGGGGAGGTACTTTCTAGGAAGACAGAAGAGTTGGTGCAGTGGTGAGAAGACAGGTAGCTGCTGGCAGGAGGCATGGCTGAAATGTGACTGGTGGGAGGGAGGGGGAGATACAGCTAGGCAGTCAACGCAGCCTGAGTGATCTAAAATCCCAGGAATTGGGCACAGACAATGCAGACGGAGAAAAGGGGATGGATGTGAGGAATATTATAGCAAAAATCATAGGTATTATTAGTATTAGCATTAGTATTATTGTTATTACCATATAAATGTGTCAAGATACTTCAAAGAAATATTTTTTATTTCTCTCTAGTTTCCTTTGCCTCAGAAATAAGTAGTCCATTTCTGTTTACTTGACTCAGGGATTTTTGTTTTCTGAAAAGCACAAATAGATTGAAATCAGTTGCTCTCCTAGACTAAGAAAAAAGAAGAAAAGCTAAATCCATTGAACAGTTATTAGTTTCAACTACATGAAATGGCCATTTTTAAAACCAAAAAATATTGGTGATACCATATGATACTAAAGTGGAATCATAAGTGTTCAGCAGGTGGACAGGGGTGAGGATCAGGAGGTCGCAGAGAGAGGAGATGCTCCGGGACTGGAGAGAGAGGCCTCTGGGTCTGCAAGGGCTTTGCTGGATGTCAGTAATCAGGGAGGCTTGTCTGGGGTGAGGCATAGAGGGAAGCTGGATCCCTGACACAGGTTTCTCAGTCTCATCACAGGTTTCAAGCTGTGCCTGACTGCTCTGTTTCACAAGAACATTTTAGGACAGGGATAAAGGGTATCGCTGCAATAACTAGGGAGACCAGATAACTGATTATCAATAGTCTCACAGGGACCTCTGCACACCCTGGGGCAAGGACGGGAGCCCTAAGAATAACTACGGTTAAATATTCTACCAGCACGACAGGCAGGGCTCAGAATCCTTATAAAACAGTTTTGAAGACAATAAATGACTTAGATATTCCTTACGTATCTGATTTTATGAACTGAGATTTATACCAGCTCCATAAAAACAGTTACTATCCACAAAGTACAGTGTGCCAAATATCATATGAATTGCTTTATGTCTAGTTTAATCTTCATAACACTCTATAGAATGAGTGCTAATTATCCCAGTTTTACAGATGAACAAGTGAAATTGAGAAAAATTAAGTAACTTGCCCCAAGATCACAAAGACATTAAGAATTTGCCTGTGCTGTTTGCATTAAACTGTAATCTCAAATTTCTCAAAGCCTACTTTGACATTTTATTGTCAATAACTTCTGAATGCAAAGTACTCATTCCAAACCAGGTATTCAGCATGTGGTAATTAATTGCCTTCATACAAAACACCTCAATTTCATTTAACTGTCTCCAATTTCACATACATGATCTCATTATCTATTACTGTTTTATTATTGGACTTTCTATAGATGTGCATCTTGTCTTTAGGTATTTTCCAACAGCACCTGGAACAGTGCTACATGCTTAGCTAATGTTTTAATACAGAAAAAAACAAGGAAAGGAGGAAGGGAAAAAGAACTAGATCTCAAGTTTTGTTGTTGTTGTTGTTGGGTTTTGGTCCATATAGTAATTAGTATTTTTGGAATGACATTTACCTGCTAGTCATAACATTCAAATGTCATTTTTCCCCCCAAACCTCATTCTTCTAATATCCTTTGTATCCTTTCATCTACTCCTTGAAAACTTTCTTCTCTCTTGACTTCCTTATAGCCATATTTTCTTGGTTTCAGGGTGCCTCATGGGGTGTCTTTTCTGTAGCTCTTTCTTTTTTATCATCTAGAACTGGGGTTGGCAAACTTTTCTGAAAGGTTTAGGTAGTAAGTATTTCAGGTTTTGCAAACCATTTGGTCTGTCTCAACTACTCAACTATTCAACTCTGCCTTCGTAACACAAAAGCAGCCATAGACAATATGTGGATGATGGTCAAGACTGCGTTTGAATAAAACACTACTACAAAAAGGTAGTGGGAGTGGGAGCTCTCCCAGAATCTTGGCCTTAGCCTTCTTCCAACCTCACTGCTTTACACATGGCTCAGCAATTCTGTTATCCTTTTTTTACCCCAAAAGGGGAAGGGAAAAGACCCCAGTTCTTGTCATACCCAAAAGATAAGATTACAGACAGGAGGTGGAGCATTGTGTAGCAAAAGATTTTAAAGGATTTATTATCAAAGGGAAAGTACACCTCCAAGAATGGGAAGTGGGCTGATCCAAAGGAGGAAAAACGGTGGTCTTTGCCCCTTCTCTTATACCCTCGCTTGGAGGTGGTCTTTTGATTGACTGATGGCTCTTGCTTTGGGGATGCCTAGTCATGTTTGTCCCCTTTTGCTCATGTCCTTACCTATGGCGTACACAGAAAAACCCATGGCAGGGGAGCCTAAACCGCAATGTTAATTATATTACAGTGAGCACTGAGTCATGTCCAGTTAAGTCCTTCTTGCTATCACGCATTTGTGGCTGTTGGGGTCTAATCAGTTTCTTGCTGGCACTCATTTAGAACAAGTAAAGTCCCTTTATGCTGGAGGTAGCATACCTCCATCTTCCGGATCATCCTCCCTCTCCTCCACCTGTCTGCCTGGTGCCCTCACTTATTTAACTACCTAACACTTGAACTTCAAAGATCCCTTTAATGTAGAAGTTTCCAAATTCCCCGTCTCTGGCTCTGACCTTACTTTTTCATGCTCCTCACTGTGTTCCCTGTTTCTGTCTAGGATACCACCATCATCAGTTCATCTCTAGGCTCAACGTCTTAGCAATTTTTATTCTTTCTCTGAATTGTTAGATGTAATAAAATAAATATGTCCCTGCCCTCATCCCCTTTTCATAATGAATCAAATGTTGATTTGTTTTTCTGTTGTGTCCCTTCTTCTCTACTCCTAATGTAGGGGAGCAGAATTTGCCACCCTAAAATATTAATTATTGGCATAGTAATTATTTTAAGCTGGTTATTTTCTAAGAAATAGCAGACAAGATAAAAACTCTGAAAAACAAGTAGGAGTTACCTTTTTGTAAGAAACATTTATACTTGTAAGAGACATCTCCATTTGTTAAGGGTGAGGATGACCAAATCTCTGGAAACTCATCAATGGAAAAGGTACTGACTTAAATCTGGATAACAACGCTACCCTTGTTAACTGTGCTTTTCCTGGTAACTTCCCATCACTGACTCTCCCTGCCCTCAACATCCTCCTTTGTCTTTAGCAGAGGGTATTTTAAGAGGAGAGTTTTGGCCATTTTGGCAAGTTACTCAGTTTTTCTGGGTCTCTCCGAGGTATACGTGTTATTAAACTTCTGTTTGATTTTCTCCTGTTAATCTGTCTCATGTCAATTTAATTCTTATATGTCCCAGAAGATCCTAGAATGGCAGAGGAAAAGTCTTCCTCCCCAACAGCTTGGCTTGTGGGGCCCACTGCCTGTAGGACGTTGATTCTGGCCTGAGCTCCCCTCTTTTAAGTCCATCAGGGAAGCTCTCGCACTGCAAGGGAGTCCTGTGGTTTTCAGCTCTGTTTGGGTTGGGGGGTGCTGAGTGGAGAGCTGGGGCCTTTGGAGGGGCCAGCTCGACTCTGCAGCAGTGTTGGAAGCCACATATTTGAAACCATATTCCCTGACCTACGTTTTACCACTAAGAAAGCTGCTCTTTCGAATTCCATCTGCCTTCTCCTTTATCTATCAAATGGTTCCATATAAACAAATTAATATCATATAAACAATTATGAGATTTGGAAACAGATTTCAATAACACTGAAGGGCCCTGTTCACTGCAGACATTGTTAGACTCCTTTTGAGAACTGAACTTGTTAGTACTTAGAAGGAAGGGTGGTGTCAGGTGAGGAACTTGACCACCAACCCACCGGGAGACTATGTTTATTACTACCAAAGATTTACACATACGGGGTGCGCTAGCACTTTGCTTTCCAAGACTGCTTAATTCTTACTTTCCCCAAGAATGTTGTTAATGACAAGCTCCTGATGAGTCACTAAATGGATTTGGCAGTAATGCTGTGGAAGACTGTGCCATGAGCCTGGGGACGTGGAATTAACCAGGCACACACAAGCATCCCTAACCAAAGGAAGAGTCAGGACTCACTTTAGACACAGGTATGAGATAGAAAGTGCAAGAATAGAAAATGCAGCATGTAAGACAAGGACTCAAAACCTAAAATACATGCATGAGGTCCTGGGTTCAATCCCCAGCACTTCCATTAAAAAATAAATGCATAAATAAGCCTAATTACCTCTCCCCACTAAGTAAATAAACAAACAAACAAATAAATAAATAGAAACCACCATTTAAAACCTAAAACACCAGGCCAATAAATTAATACCTGAGAAAAAAGGGGTGGAGCATCACATGCAAATTGTTTTAGGAAAGCACTAGATTTGAATGCCACAGCCTAGTTCACTATGGAAATTAACAAAAATAAAGTTGAAACCTGACTTGAAAATCAGTTTCAAAAATCTTGTAGTTTGTTGTATAAAAAACTAACAACAGGTATAAAGACCTGCCATTTATTTATAAGCTTGCAATTAAATATGACTTGATTGCAACTTTTTTCCCCTCAAACTATTATTTTGTCAAAATTTGAAATTTTAAAAAAGACAACTTATGAAATGGAACTTAAACACATGAAACAACCCCCCCACCCCCACCAAAAACCGTTCTTTTCAGAGATCCTGTCTCAAGGTTTTTCCTGGGAATTATTTTTTTGCTTTATGCTCTAAAATGCTTATGTGCAAATTGAAGTTCAGAACTTGCAACTTATTCTATACTGTTTTCCTCAGTACCCAAATAATCACTGGACATCAGAGTCCTAGCTCTTCTGAATATTCATAGTCTCAAATTCAGGGCTATGATTATGGGGAGATGCGTAACAGGTCTTCACTGAATATCCATAATGGTGCAAGCTCTATGCTAAGCGTTTTTACATACAATTTCCCACTTATCTTGAGCCTCACAAAAACTCTATGAGGTGGATATTATCTCCATTTTCTTTTTAACAAATGCAGAAACTAAACCTTAAAGAGACTGACCCTTAAAGAATAAAGTAGAAAAAAAGTGTTTTACAAATAATCAAGAAAATAGCTACATTCAATAAAGATTTATAACTGAGCAACTGTTTCCAGTTCCTTGAAAGCTGATAATGTACACGGTATATACAGGCAATTCTTCATGTTTAAAAATTACTTTGTTATTTACATATTAGTAAATGTAGTAGGCAAACCTCTTTGAAACAGTTTTGGCTGTTATCAACCTGTATCTGTTAGGGTTCTTACTCATGATTTTTAGAAGGTAAGATTTTCCAAAGTGCATTTCATGGGATGTTAATGGGTAGCACATATGTTCTGGCAGTGCTGGCTCTAACAATATTGACACTTTTGTTTTCTGCAGGATTTTTCACAGCCTTTAATTATTCATGAGCTCTATGACTCTCTAAGAAGGAGTTTTAGTACATATATAGGGTTTCTAAGCATTTTTGACCAAGAAACACTTGTCTAGTATTGCATCTAGCAAGACTACTATTCTATAAAACTGAATCTAGGAATCATGTTTGCAAGGAGTCTCTTACTTTAACTTCAAAACCCTTTAGGTTTGCAAATCAAAGTAAGCAGTTCAAATGGAAAAAGAACAAGGTAGAAGCACAAAGAAGAAGCACACAGAAGGCTATTCTGCATAAGAAGTTTGTCAATTGGAAAAAAGGTTACCAACTTGGGTTTAATTTTAATTCAACCAAATCATCCTGTGGAACTAAGAGGAATTTTGCTTTAGCAGCAGGCATTGGCAAGACTAACAAAGTACAGCCAAATGAGGTCTTTAAAAACTCTGACTCCTACCCCATGGATTTATAACAAGTTCCAACTGATTAAGAAACATAATGAGATTATATGGCTGGCACGTGCCTTACAGGGAGGTCAGTAAATATTTGGTCAATAAACAAATAAATATTTGTTGAGTTAATGAATAAAAAGTCTTCTAGCATCTGTGACAATGGCTTCCTTTAGAATACTTGCAGTGGTGGGATATCCCATCTTTTCAAGGCAGCCATCCCTCTGCTGGATAGCCCAAGTTACCAAACTGTTTTGCATTAAAAAAAAAATAGATAGATAGATAGATAGAACACTTACCAGAAAGAACTACAGAAATCTAGGCTAGTCTCTTTAGTGAATAAGGAAAAGAAACACAGTTGTAAACAACTTCCTCAGTTATCATTAGGATGACAATTCAGGTTTTTTGACTGATAGACTGACAGCCAAAATCCATTTCCTTTTGACTTATTCCCAAGCATCTCCACTTGCTCAATTGGACACTCTATTTTTTTTTCTTTTTTACGTGAAGACTTAAAATATTTGAAGACAGCTATCCTGCTTCCTCTAGTCTTTTATTCTCCAAGTTAGACATACCCAGTTGATTTAAGCAAGGTGTGGTCTGGTTTTTTACTTAACATCTTATGTCTTTTCCCTCCTAAATAGGCACTCTCTATTTAAGCAGTTTGTGCCAATACCATGATTCTGCAGGTGAGGCCTGGTGACCATTAAGCATAGGGGGGCTGGTCCAAATTCTGCAGCTGGCAGCCCTAAGGAGGAAGAGACAAGTTTTGAGCTCCACCTGTGCTCCTGAATAAGCACCAAGTCCCTAGATGTCCATAGAATGTGAAACTGAGTTAAAGCTGTTTCAAAGGGAAATTCCTTCTGTAAGACAGACACCAAGCCTATCTGTCCAGCAGGAATGTCTACTCAGACCTTGGGAGAGAAATTAAAAGCACTAAGCTAGGTCTATGTTCAGGTCCTCTCTACAAATGACCATCTTGTGGACAAGTGATTAAAGTCACTGGGGGAGCTTGGCGACTGCACAATAGTCTAGAATGAGGGTTGGCAACCATAACCCAGGGACATATCCAGCCTGATGCCTGTTTTCGTAAGGTCCACAAGCTAAAACTGGTTTTTACATTTTTAAATGGTTGAAAAAAATCAGAAGTAGACTATGCTTTGGAACACACAAAAATTATGTGAAATTCAAATTTCAATGTCCATAGATAAAATTCCACTAGAATGGCAGTGATGGGGCTTCAGGAATATTACCCTCAAATACGGCACCTTGGCATATTAATATTCTAAGCTGAAGGAGTTTAAGAAGAGAGCAGAAGCAGGAAGGTCACTTTAACCTGCCCTTCTTCTGTAAAACAGGAAGTAAAACCCTTATGTCAGGGTGCTCTCCCTAGACAAGAGGGAAAGAAGCATCCTTATCTCCAAAGTCAAAAGGAAGCTGAGAAGAGTCCTAACAAACAGGCCTGCTAAGCTTCCCCCAATTTATTACACTTATCTCATACTCTTTGATCTACTGTATTTCTCTACAGCTGTCCATTCTTCATTAAACCTAGCATAAAAATATTTTCTATTTCTTTGGGTCTTCATTTACTTATGAAGGCTCCCGTGTCATGTAAAATTTAAATATATTTGTATGTTTTTCTCCTGTTAATCTGTCTTTGTCCGTTTAGTTTTGAAACACAGCCAGGGACCCTAAGAGGGTGGAGGAAAACCGCCCCCCCTCAGCCCACAGCCATGCTCATTGCTAACATACTGGTCTGTAACTACTACAGTGGTAAAGTTCTGTAGTTGTGATAAGGACTGTTTGGCCTACAAAGGCCTCTATGATCCATCTGGACCTCTATAGAAAAAGTTTGCTGACTCCTACTCTAGAATATCCGAAGAAAGTGTACATATATTCCAAACATCTAATACTTCATGAAGACATCTTCCATCTACTACCAAATAACTTGAAAGTAAAAGTAGGGGTCAGCTCTTCAGAGTAGCCTTCCCTTATTACCTAATCTGCCAATCTCTTAGCAGTCACTCTTTTTTAGAAAAGCACCTCATGGTTCTTAGCAGCTGAACTTATCTGATTTTTATATATTTTTTACTTTATAAGGTCTGTCTTCCCCACTTTCCTCTAGCAATGAATCCCCCAGAATACGAAGGCAATATGGCATTCATATTTCCCACTGTATCTCCAGCTGAGAACAGTGCCTAGTATCTTGTTGATGCCCATTAAATAATAGCTAAATAGAGAACGCGTTTATAAAATCAAGTAACCAAAAATTTTCAGAAGTTAACTCAGAATAATATTATTTCTTATTTCTAGGAATAACATCTCCACAGAGTCTCATGCTTTCATTTTAAGCATTCATTTAAAAATAATAGATATACTTTCACAAAATAATAACTCTTCATTCCTCTAACAAGGATCACTTAAACATCAAGTGGGCAATATATTCAATTTCCTGTATCTAAGTTTCCTCATTTGCAAAATGGTCTTAATGAGGAAAGGGTCATAAATGAAATAATATGTTAAATCACTTTGAGTTATTGAAGAAAAGATATTACATAAATTCATGACAATAGAATCACTTGTGATGCCCAATCATTTTACATGCTAACAATGGAAGCACATTAATTACTAAAGAAAAAACATGTTCCTATAGTTGTATTAGACATTTTCTAGGTGCCAGGAAGAGATAGAATATAAAATATTTCAGCCACTGTCAAACCAGATTAGATCTGATTCTGCATAGGTGAAGCATCAGAACAAAACAAAATTCATGTTACCAATCTCCCAATCTAAATGCAAAGGTTCTCAAGAAGTATTGCAATATATAAAACTTGGGAAGATTTATTTGGCCCACTTTTCATCTTCACACCCATGATAGCTGTTAGGGTAACACCTTCTCAGGCACACAGATGTCAAAGGGGAAACCTACCTTCAGGGAGACACTGAAATTTATGCTTGGACAGAGGGGAGAGTTACTGAGAAGCCAGGGGAGAGACCACTGCATGGAGAACAAAGGCAAAGTGATCAGAGAAGAAGAATACAGCTGGCATATTTTTTTCCAGACAGTAAGTGTAAAAAAGGAAAGAATCTAATAGAAATTAAGTACCTACTAGGTGCCAAAAAGTGATGCTTTACGTTTACTTACTTTTTTAAACCTCAAAATGAACACAGGTCAATATTAGTAACTTTTTAATTTAGAAAAGGATACTGAAATGTAGAGATCGCAATGATAATGAATGAAATAAAACTGTTTCATGAAAATTTCATTCATTCAACAAATACTTTTTAAGCCCCTTCTATGTGTTCAGTACCAGATTCAAATGTCGAGAACCAGGGCAAACACTGGGATACGATGAGGAGCTGCCTCTCCCTTCTGGAGCCTGCAATGGCTGAGACAGACTGAAATACACAATTAGGTCAATTCACTTTTCATTTACAATTGTGACATGTGTTACACAGAAATTATGTTGGGACCTTATGGGATGATCAAAGATGACTTCCTAGGAAATAATAGTTAAGCTAAAAGATGATTGACAGTTGCCAGGAAAATGAAAAGGAAGAAGATTCTAGGCTCAAAAGATTAACATTTCCAAAGGTTCTGTAGTAGGAAAGAACTCAGAATATGAGCCATCTGAAAGGTCACTGATGTTGGAACAGGTGCCTCTTTCCTCCAGATACTTCTGGAGGGATATTGCTATTATAAATGTACCAAACTAAGATGCACAACCTAGACCAGAATATGCCTGTTAAGCTGGGGAAGAGCAGGACACAATACGACGGACAAATCAGTCATAGACAGAGCACAATGGGCACTGTTTGTGTCTCAAAGATACTCTATTATAAGTCCTGGCCAGCCACTAAAGATTTTTAGAAGGGGAGTGACATAATTAGATCTGCATTTGAATAGAACCAAGCTCTCTGACTGCTGTGAATGTTCTGATAAAAGATTGATAAATACTCTTAAGTAAATTATGTTTCTTTAAAGGCATAATACATTGGAAAGACAGACCACTTATCCCAATTTTTTGCCCTCTATAGCAACAGATATCTTGCTCCATGGCTTTGCTACTCAAAACTTGGTCCAAGGACCAGCAGCAGCAGGAGCAGAATCACCTGGGAGAATGTTAGAAATGCAGAATCTTGGACCCCACCCAAGACCTGTTGAACCAGAATCTGCAGTTTGAATCAGATCCCCAAGTGATGTGTTTGCACCTTAAAGGCAGGAAGGCTTGTTTTACAAAATCATGCCCTACAACCACCCCATCCTCATGGAGACTCAGCAGACCCTAGATGATAACTCTTTCTGGGACTGTAATAATTTTATGGAGACCACTGATATTCTAGGTGCATCATTCGTGGATAGGATCTTTGGTTGGAAAGACTAGGGCAAAAACACACAAATAGGGTTCTACTGTTTTTAGTAAGAGCAAGGTACAAATCCAGCAAAGAAAAAAATGTCAAACAAGTGAAAATGCAGATGTCATCACTAGCAAAAGCAGCCTAAGGCATTGATGTTAGGTGCACTAATACCAAGAGGGAGCGTGTCTTTACTTTTGGTCACCTCCTTCAAGACAGTCAACAGCACTTTGGTCATTCTTATAAAATGAAACAAAACAACCCCCCCCCCCCCACGCACACATACATCTACAACAAAACACCAAGATTCTGTGATATTGCTCTCAATACCCAAAAGATCAAGAAAACATTAACTATAAAATAAGAGAATTTGAATTAAGTCATTCACTTTAAGTCAACCATCCCTTTGCAGTGCTAGTGTTAGGCAGTTAGATAGAAATGAGCAGCGGGCAAGGGGAGAGGAAAGGGGAAGAAACAATCCAGAAGATAACAGTATACCTGCACCCAGGATAAGGGGCTTCAAAGAGTTTTACCTTCTCTAACTGAGTGCCAACAAAGAAACCAGTTAGAATCGAACGCTGAGGCTGTGCAGTCGAAAGAAGGACCTGATTATAATATAACCCAATGCTTATTGTGATGTAATTAGCATTGCGGTTTGGGCCCCTCCCATGGGCTTTTCTGTGTGCATCATGGGTAAGAGCATGCGCAAAGGAAAGGGACATGCCTAAGCACTCAAGGGAGGTGAGTTGTCAATCTATCACAAGATCGCCCTTAAGCCAGGATATAAGACAGAAAGAAAGGAGCAGCATCTTCCTCTCTTGGGTTGGCCACCTTCCATTCTCGAAGGTGTACTTTGCTTTGCTAACTTTTGCTTTACTAATAAAACTTTTTGCTTACACCATGCTTTCAGTCTCCTGTCTAAAATCTTTTTCTCAGGTAAGAGAAAGAACCAAGGCCTCTTCCCCCTCCTCAGGGGATGGGAAGCAGCCCTTTATCTAGACTTTTCTGTAAATTTGTTTTTTGATTATCTATAAGCACTTTGTTACAAGGTTGAAAAGTATACAATGTACCATCAAAATTATCCACAACAGAGGGTCCTGATAGCTCCCATAAGTTGTGCACCCCTGCAACTTTGTAGACTTCTGTGGCTCTGCCTGCAGGCCAGGTGGTGTGGTAGGTGAAAGCACGGCTCTGAAAGCCAGATGTCTGGATCAATTCCTGCTTGGACAATTACAAGGTGTGTCACTGGGACAAATGACTTGATTTCTCTGTGTCTCCCTTTCCTCATCTATAATACAGAGATGATAATTGTATCTACCACACAGAGTTGTTATGAGGATTCAGTGAGTGAACACACTTAAGGCACTTAGAAGCAGTGTCTGGAACATGTTAAATATTATGTATTCGCTAGTTTGTTGTGGTTGTTACATTACAACTGAAAATCCCCAGAAGCCAAGAAGTTTCACAGGGAATCATTCTTGGGGCAATGGGCAAAGGAAAGAACACTGGTCACACTTCATTCAGATGTCACTAGCAGGAAAAGGCCACCTGCTAACAATTGGGAAATTGCCAAATATTTATTCCTTTGACGCCACAGGTAAGAAACTGGTTAGGCCATGTGGCCTCAGTGTGGTAATTACGTTAAAAGCCCAGGGCTTTTAACGTCAATAATCCAAAATCGTGTCTTACAATTTAAAAATCTTATAAACATTTGTAGTTGAGCGGTTTTTTCCCTTCAAATTTGGCACGGCCCACCTTAAAAATAAAACCAACAAACCTTGCTTTCTCATGCCCACTGACCCTTACCTAAGCTTCCTAGAAGTTTGCAGCCTATGAAGGACATATTATAGATTAAAATGTTATTGTTCATTTATTAAATTTTACTATTTTCTGACCCTCAGTGAAGTTGCATCTCATATTGCAATAAAGTTATTTCCATATATGCTCTGCTGATTCTTTAAGATACATAGAAATTCCAAAAAATTATTTTCATATAGCAAGGCCAAAAGCTACATACATAAAAGAGATAAACCCCATATATTTTAATCTTTATAATGTATGATTGGCTATCAAGAAAAATTCTGTACCTAACAGAATTTAATAATTCCTTATTGGATGGAGAAGACCTCGTTTTAAAATATGTACAGTAAAAATGTATACTTAAAATCTCTATTCTTATTCCTGAGCCAATTTAACAAGTTAAATTTTATCAATTAGACCAAAGACAGTACTTATAAGGAAAACTCTCTCATAAAAAAGCTGAGAGTCATGTTGCTTGAAACACCTACGTAATATATTTTACTTTAAAATTTTGCTTTCCTAAAACTATGATCAAACTTCTAAATTATCAAATGGAGCTCAATGAAAAGAAAATCTCTGCAAAAAATGTTACATATGTATTTTTAGGTGCATAATAAATTCATCTTATCTAGTTAATAAGATTCCCTGAGTATATTGTTTCTACTTAAAGTGACAAGATTTCTACAGGAACTTAGTAAGTGAGTCAATCCATTGATTAGTAAATTCTGTCACTACATCCTTACAGTATTTGAAGTAGCTAATAAAATTCAATACAATACCAGAGCAGCTATGTAACCCTGATCAAACACCTAACAGCTTTTGCAAAAAATGATAGAAATCGAAGTAAGTTGAGTAAATACACAAGAACCACAACTGAATGTGATACAATATGGTACCTTTGATAACTTGCAAGTCTCTCAAAAACAATGTCATGTTATACGTATAAAAGGTAGATGTAATATTTTTGGTAAATAAATTTGGAATTGTTTTGTAAGAAAACATGGTTAAATATTCATTTAACCACAATGGCTATTCCTGTATTTAGTGGCTATATCGGTACAGTCAAATATTTGATTGCATTTATTTTCCAGGCTGTTCTATACAACTCTATCAATAGGAGACTGTTTCCCTTCTGGGACCATGCCCAAGAGTTTCAATGATTATATTAGACTAACTGTCCAGACATGTCAGATACTATTCAAGTCATGTAGTCACCTTGCCTGAAAGCTTAGATTATAAAGTTTAAGGGAAGCTCCATATTTTATATTGTAACTGACCACTGGCCAATCACTGGACTTTTTCTGTAAAAAGCACTGTGCTAGCTTGAGGAGGAATATAAAAATAAAAATCTATGATCAGCCCTAAGTACCTAGCTGGAAATTAAATGCAGTTAAATGCACATGCACAAGGGTCTCCTGGTTGATTCACCGTGAGAGTGGACAGATGACAGTTCTTCTGGAGACCCTTATCCCACTCCAGGATTTAATTTGCATGAGTACTTGTGTAGGAAGAGGAGGGGAAGAAAACTTACAGCTGGGTTCAGAATCCTGGTTTATCCACCATTTGTCAGCTAAACGTGTCTCTGGGCAAATAACGTTATCTTAAACTCTAATGTTATTTTTAACATGAGGAAAACACTAGTAAATGTTTTATCAGGTTATAAGAATCAAATTAGATAATAAATGTGAGGTGCTTATTAGCACAGTGCCTAACACCTAATAAGTAAATAATATCTGTTGGCAACTTAAGGAATTAGTTCACTTAGAGCCAGTTTTCCCTTTAGGAGAGTAGAATTACACCTAAAGCTAAAGATACTGCTTTCAGCTGAACTTTGCAAGATGTAAGGCTCACCCAGTACTGCTTAGGGACTAAGGGAATTAAGTCAGATTCAGGATTTAAGGGAGAAGTTATCTCTGAACTTCTGCTTGGGACACAGGGAGGCTTGAGAAGTTGTAGTGACCTTTGGTGCCACAGATTTTCTGGATTTGAGAGCACCAAGGGAGAAGCAACGTTCTCACAAGGGGCAGTGAGACACCTCCCCTCAGAGGCTCTCGGGAAGCAAACATCAAGGCCTACAGGAGAGAAGAATATGGCGAACTTGTGAGCAGATCTGAGAAACCAAAAATTCCAGAAATGACTGGAACAATCTGGACAGGAGAATGCTATGAACGTCATTTGTATACCAACAGGCTGGTAGGTCATGGTGACATTTGCCTCATTCTTATACAAATACAACAACAATAGAAGGCAGAGGACATGAGGGCAGATAAACAGCAGCCAGGAGACACGGGGAAGTCCAAGGGAGGGAGAGATCGGCACGAGCTGGAGTGTTCAGAGATCTGGAATGTCAATCGGCCCTTGCCCACTGGTGGAGGCTGGGCTGTCTACGGAGGGTCTTTCAAGTAGGAAAAGTGCGTAAGCCAAGGTTTGGGGGGCACCTATGCATGGGGCTTTGGGGATAATGGCTAAAATGTGTGTATCTGTGAGCGTGCATATACACACATGCAAGGGAATAGTGGGGAGAAAAGGTTAGAAAATTCATCTGGGGTCATGTTTGAATGGCCAAAGGACAGGGATTTGGTCCTGTAGGTGATGGGGAACTAGAGAAAAAAAGATTTTGATGTGGGAAAATTATACTGAAACTAGTGATTGATAAAACAAATCTGGCTTCATGTGTAGTATAGAACAGAGGAAATGTGTAGGGGTATGTGAAGATGGTTAGAAAACTCTTCACAGATGTAGCAGCAGAGCAGTAGGATATAATAGTGGATTGGCATAATGCTACTTACCATTTTCTAAAATAGCACTTACAGGGAAAAAAAGAAAGTCTAAGAGCAATATGGTCTTCCATTACTCCTCAATTTCCATTCATAATTTTCTCATGATTACTTCTAGTGCCCCAAGGGATATGGCTGTAAGCCACGCTTGCTTGTTTATAAGTTATATAAACATTCTTCATGATCTACTGAAATTTCTAGTCTGGCTCTAACATAATCTCTTCCTCTCTCTCCCTCTCTCAGTCTAATTGAGACTTCTGTTTTGGACATATGTGTTCCCATAATATTCTTAGGGATTTCAAATGCTGGATATTGATATAGTTCTATATTATGATACTTATGGTAGAACAGTATCATATAAAAATACTGCTTGCCCACATTCAGAATCCTTGAAAAAAAAATCTTTCCAATAGGTTTATAAAGTGATTCAATATTTTGCGTGTTGCTAACCCCACTGACTATTGATATAATGCAGTTGGTTTCATCCCTCTACCAAAATTCAAGTAGGAAAAAAAAAAAAAATTCCATTCAACTTGAGCAATGACTGGGTTTTTTTCAGGACATTCTCATAACTACAAATACTCACTTGAGCTCTTTAGCAAGATTCTCAGTAAAAGACCATCGTGATGCAGTAGGGTTTCCAGAAACAGGTTCCAATTACACCCTGGCTGGGATAAGAGCAGTTTCAATAGACCCTCGGCTGTCAGTCGTCCAGCTGATGGAGTCCTTAAAAATGCAAGATAAAGATGGGGTAATGAAGTTAATTTATCTGTGAAATTAATAGCTTTCAAGTACAGATGTAATGCTAACTCCTTTAAATGTCAATTCCTCCCAGATTACTCTGAAAATGCTTTCATGCTTGCTTACTTTAGGGTTGCTCAGGGAAGGAATTACATTTAATCTCAACTAGCTAAAAGCAAATTAACATTTGGTAGCCTGCCAAATATAAAACTGATACAAAATAACCATGCCTCTATTTCACAGAACTATGTCTGTTTTAGTTTTGTGGAGCAAATAAAAATTATTTATGCATTTTTTTTGGAATGCATTTATTTGTTCATTCAACAAATATATGGGTGCCTACTCTGTGCTATTAACTCCTTTCATTATTCATGGAAAGAAGTTACGATGGGTTTTGGCCACTAATTTGCTATGTACTACAATTGCTGATAAAACTAAAGGAATTCAAAGCTACTGTCAAGGGTCAACCATAATCTAATTATTTAATATGTAAAGTCTTAAATCAATATGCAATTATCAGAACCACTCTAACAGGTATACAACTACCTACATGGGTAATCATTTCACCAAAGAGAAATAATTCCAAGGCAAATAAGCTTCTACTTAGAAGTTATTATCAGTGCTGAATAGAAAATTAAAATCAGGTTCCCCACATCACCACATTAATTTATGAATGAATCGGTAAGAGATAAGGAAATTAGGTAGAAACTGAAAACTGATAACATTATTCATCTTTCCCTTCTAAAATCTCAAAGTTTAGATTGGCTAAAGGTCACAACATCTGATACCAGCTTGAAACCACAATAACAACCAAAAAAAGGGCAGGAAATGACCAAACATTCTGGTTGAGGCCATAAGGATTGTGGGAATAGGGTGGCACCAGGGAGAAAAGATTTGATTGAGCAGTGTGAAGGGGTGAATGAGAAGACCTCATGCTTCAGGGTGGACAAAAGCAGAACAAAGGGCATCGCTGAGAGAGACAATTCGCAGCCTCGTTTTCAGATGATACGTACTGAGTGGTGAACCATCCAGTTATCAACAGTCCAGATAAAGTCTTCCAAAGCTTGGGCGCCAGATGCACAGCATCAGCATCACCTGAGAACTTGTTAAATGCACATCCCCAGGCCTTGTCCCATCAGAAATTATGGGAATGGGCCCCTGGAATCTGTGTTTTAACAAGCCCTCTCCAGGAGAGGCTGATGCACACTAAGGTTCGAGGACCTCTGTGGAAGGCAGTGCTTTCTGGAGCACGGGGAGCAGGGATGGGCCTAGTTGCTATTATCTTTCCTGCCTTATGCCTTTGAGCCCATACAGGCCCGCCTCGGCTGCCACCCAAGCAGCAAACTTCCTGTAACCCTGTCCTCTCAATCCACCCATCCTTCAATTTGCAGCAAAAATATCACTTTTTCTGTAGAGTCTTCACTAAACATTTCTCTTCCATAGTGGTCTCTCTCACTCTGAATTAAAGCACTTACGGTGAGTATACAGATTTTAGCACTTTATTGTTTCATCATTAAAACTTTATTTCTCCACTCAGACTCAAGCCTCATGAAGACACTTGTTTTCATACACCAAAGCTCTTACCAATGAACTAAGCACATTTAAGGGTTCTGTAAATATTAGCTGATTGACTCATATGCTTGTAAATGGGTAAACAAACTCGGAAAAAGAAGATGCTTTGCCAAAAATGCTGGTTTAAACAGAAGTGAGAAGATTTGAAAATATAAAATGAAATTTCAAAGCCCCTCCCTCTTGGCATGGCTTGGCATTTGGAACATCTCGTAGCCTTAAGACGCACAAAATCACCTGAACTTTGGACCATCTCAGGCGTCCCATGTTGAGACTCGGATAGTGTAACTCAAAACAGAGGAACTCCCTGGGCCACCAGTGAGGCTGTGTTACCTAGTAAAACTTGTGCTCTGGGAGGGTGGGGAAGAGAGAAGCAGGGAGTTATTTAACTGTCAGGCCAGACACATCAAGTCTGTCAGTCCAGCAGTTCTGATTTACTTTGGGTGTTCCCAGATTGGTCTTGTTCTCGTAGTA
Organism: Camelus ferus; assembly: GCF_009834535.1. Lineage (NCBI taxonomy): Eukaryota > Metazoa > Chordata > Mammalia > Artiodactyla > Camelidae > Camelus > Camelus ferus. Next base: position 63,795,372 of record NC_045698.1, read on the forward strand.
GATCCAAATATGGGACCAAAGGAAGAATTCACTGGGTGAGCTCTTTGGACTGAAACATTGCAGCAGATCCTCACAGTGGCTTCCTTATTTTCATCCTAAACCCTAAGTGTTCACTTCAAGAAACTTGCTTGGGGTCTGATAGATGAAAAGCAGCTAGGTGGTAGTAAGTTGTGTATTAATACTGACTTAGTTTTTGAACATTACCTACCAATACATTTTGCTTGAGTTGAGTGCTGATTTGAGCCCTCAACTGAAATATCCAGTTTGAAATAATAAACTGAAAGATTCAGTTTGATGAAGTTTAGAAAAGGAAGGGGATTGTTGAGAGACAATTAGAAGGAGACAGGAGCCAGTTCAGGGAGGGCTTCATTGGTCAAAGTGGGGACTTTGGACCTGTTGAAGAGTTCCAGGCAGATGAGTTTACTATCTGGCTACAGTATGGAGAATGAATTGGAGGTGGTTTGTGTTTTTGCTCAGTCCTTTGGACATGTAATAAGACAAAACAATTTGAACGTCATTTCATACCACTGTATCTGAATACCTGGTTATAAATAAAACTTCTCATTTACCAGATGGGAAGCTGTTTGTTGAAATGTACCTCAATTCTTGGATCTTTCAACTTATCACAGATTTTGAAATGTACAGTAGGATGACTCACTATAAGGAAAACTAAAATATTACAAACATTCCTCAATCACCCAGCTCCGAGTAATAAATGCATTGAGGAGTCTGTGTTGGGCATATGGAGAAGCATATGTTCCTGTCATCCTTTGAGCTGGTGGAGCTGTGAAAGTGAGATTAGCCTCACAAAAAAATGACAGAAAGGGAAATTTTTTATGTATATATATGTATCAAATATGTACATGTTGAATTCTACTATAATACAAAGAAGAGAACAAAATTTGTAAGTTCTCTGGAACTCTTAAACCCTGTTGTAGGAGGCAGGATGAATTCACGGCTGGTTGTATTAGGCTTATACTCTAATCAGTGCTCCATATCTGGGGCACGAGTTTTCAAATCCAGGCAATGATGGAGTTCAGTCACGATTAGTTTATGAAACTAACAAATTATTTTTTATAGAATCATTGTGCAAAATCTGGCTTGTATTCAGGTGCACTTACTTTATGAAAAGTTATCAAGTAGTTTACTTGCAATTTCTGCAATTTTTTAGCATGTGTTCACACTGCAATAGAAAGTTAAAAAAAAAAAATCTTAGCTGTTTCCGTGCACAGTGGCCTGACTTCCATAATCATGGGTGGGGCACAGGGCAAGAGAAGGCTCTGCAGTGGGTTCAAGCCACATGACCATGGCAGTCACTGCTCCTGCCATATAGGTAACATGCAGAAGCTGTCAGACTAGGGAAACACTGAAATGGACTCTGGAATGGACTCTTGGGGATAACACTGAGTAGTGTTGGGCACCATCCTTCAAGATTTGGTATTTACTTTGAATATGGTTCTGTGTCCCTAACAGATAAACTACATGGATCCAGGAGACACAGGTGAAAGTTCTCTCCTAAGAATACAAGAAGCCACCCCCTCACCAGTGCTCCTGATTATCTACTGGGAACTGGTGTTTTCCATTCCCATAACTCACTGTAGGTTCTAGGAGTGGGGGAGCATGGGTGGAGGTCCTGATTTCCATGGTGGGGTGAGTTGGGGTGTGCACACCTCTACCGGGGGACCATTAAGAATTTCACTAAACCTAATGTTATAGCTGCCATCTAGTTATTTTTGGATTCCCAAGCCAGCAGTCTAGCAGGCAAAGAAAGAAGCTACTATACCAGCAAGGGTAATAACCCTGATTTACACTGAGGAGCTAGGAATGGAAGCAGGGAAAAGTGTGCCTGCAACTCAAGGGATTCACCAGGGCATCACTTGATGCTCTCATGACTGGTAACAACCATAAACAGGTGACTGAAGTAACCACATTCTGATAAGAGAATGGTAGTCAAGGGTTCAACATCTTGGGGGTGAAGGTCTGTGTCTACACTGAGCAACATAAACTAGCAGATGTGATGGCTGAGGGTAAGCGGATGCTAGAAAACGTGGTAGAGGAATGTAATAATAATTATCACTTACAGATCCAGTAATAATTGCAGCAGCAGATACTCTAACTTGTCCCATTAACTCAACTGTAATAAAACTTTTTTTTTTTTTTTTCACCAGCCATCACCTTGAAGAACTTTGGGGAGGGTATGGCTCAGTGGTAGAGTATGTGCTTAGCATGCACGAGGTCCTAGGTTCAATCCTCAGTACTTCCATTAATCAATAAGTAAATAAACGGACTTACCCCCCCCCAATAAAGTTAGCAAAAATTAAAAAAGAAAAGACTCAGAGAACTTAACATAAGCAATGAGTGGATTTCAGTGGTGCAAAGGTTAGACCAAAGGTCCACGTCCCCACATCCTCTCACCCTTACCACTCAGTTGACACTGACCTGACTTTTGCTGTCAGAACCTACATTTCTCTACCTTCCAGCAAGACAGGTTCAGAGTGCCAGGGAATGAACACCTCTGGAGCAGCTTTCAACCAATGGCTGATGAAAACTGCTAATAAATACCTCAGCATCCCTGCTCCTTTGGTGGGATAACTCTGAGATGTGCCTTTCACACTGGCTCCAAAAATCTCCCCAGATGATTTAAGTTCCAGTTACTCCTATGATAGTGGGCTTGATGACACTAATCTTTATTTGCTGTCTTTGTCTCACTAATCCACTTTCCTTTAGGGTTTCCTTCACTTAGAAAATAAACTACTTTCACTTGAATACTTGTCTCAGGATCTGCTTCTGGGGAACATACAAAATAAGACATGCATGGAGACCTTTAGGACTCATCTCACCTAATGTTTGTGTCAGGAATACTGAGAAACTAATCTAAGGTCTTTAGCTAATAAATATTGCAACTGGACTTTGAACCAGGTTTTGCTGACTTCAAAACCCATGCTCACAACAGACGACTGGATAAAGAAGCTGTGGTATATTTATACAATGTAATACTACTCAGTGGTTAAAAAATAATAAAATAATGCCATTTGCAACAACACAGATGGATCTGGAGATTGTCATTCTAAGTGAAGTAAGCCAGAAAGAGAAAGAAAAATACCATGTGATATCACTCTTGTGGAATCTTAAAAAAAAGAAAAGAAAAAGATAAAAGAGGACACTAATGAACTCATCTACAAAACAGAAACTGACTCACAGACATAGTAAACAATTTTATGGTTCTGGGGGAAAGGGAGTGGGAAGGGATACATTTGGGAGTTTGAGATTTGCAAAGGTTAACCGCTATATACAAAAGTAGATAAAAAAATTTTCTTTTGTATAGCACAAGGAACTATATTCAATATCTTGTAATAACCTTTAATGAAAAAGAATATGAAAACAAATATATGTATATATATGCATGACTGGGTCATTATGCTGTATACCAGAAACTGACACATTGTAACTGACCAAACCTCAATTATAAAAACAAACAAACAAACAAACACCCATGCTCAATCCACTACTCCACGTTTCCTTCCATTCAACCTGGTTGATATTTGGTGGGTAAGTTGTATCTTTCAGCAATGAGGATGTTTGGCTCTATTCAACCTCCTGATTAAGGATACCATGTTTTTGACCCAAACTCAAGTTTGTGGTCTCAGGGCAGATTCCCAAATTGGAGCCATGTTTTTCAAGGTATCTAGGGGCTGATTTTGACCAGATGGTTTCTGTCATAGATTTCTGGGCCAAATTTATACCAGAGACCATAAGTTACATGATGCAGAGAACAAAGGCAAGGGCATAACTAAAGAGAGGCTGAGAGTAAAAGCTCGAAAGTGGGAAAATGAAAGCAGAGGAGGAAAAGCCCATATTACTATACTACTCGTGGCTTTCCAAAACTAATCCTTCAAAATCTTTCTAATAGAATAAGTAGAGACAAGTATTTAAAGCAGTTCTATCATCTTTCTCTTTAGTACCTGAGAAAAAAAAGTTGAGGGGGAAAAAACCCAAAATATTTTCTCCATCACTTTAATCAAGAGTGCATAGATTATATGTATTATAACACTTGAAAATGTTTGCATTCATTTTAATCTCTATAACGGGTATAGCCAAGTTTCTATGATCTTTATAATTAAAGATGATTCAATAAATGGAAATAAAACAGGGTTCACCTGTACATTTATATGTGTATTTGCCTTCATTTTTAATAACTTTGTCCACTGATGTAGATTGACACTCTTAAAAAGAGTCTCATTTTTTCCAGAGTTGATGGTTTCTACACTACGTGGTACATAACTTAGAGGATAAGTATTCAACCTGTGAGGATCTGCATTATTTCTTTAGTAAATTAAATTTTTTTCATTTGGGATGACCCTATTTCTCAAAAATCACCCGAAGACATAATAGTGCCCCAAACTCACAGCCCTAGCTCCAGCCTTTAATGTTACACAGGTCAGCATTTTCTATTCCTAAAAATATGTAAGAATCTAATTTTAATTCAAAAAATAGTATTACACATCAACCATCACTTTTGGACTCTCCCTGGAAGTGCTAATCTAGCACCTGAGTCACTAAGACACTGGATATTACTGAATCACTCAACCATCCCTTTAGAGGAGCAGAAGTTATCTCTCTGGAACCTTTAACTGTTACTGGTCCTTGTCTACAAGATAATAAATACCCTGTTACAAGGAGTTCAAAAAAGGTCTCCCCTGGCATCACACTTCTGATAAGTTCAGAGACCCAAGATTCATTCCACTTTGCCACACTTGTAGTTGGTCCTTTGAATATGTTTGGATAGTTGGTAAGATCTGTCACTTTTTGAAACATACAGCTTTTTACTAACACAGCAATATTGAATGATTGTTTAGTCAGCTCTTACATGATGAGTGCTGTGTAGGCAGGTTCAGTCATTAAATCCTCATGACTCTGTCAGGAGAGTGTCTCAGAAGCTAAGGGAAGATGATGTTTCAAGATAGGAGAAGTAGACAATGATATTACATGCTGTTTTCAAGTAGATTAAGAAGGTCATATTGTATTTATGTCTCAACTTCCTCCCTACAATACAAACTATTTCTTGTCCAAGGAAACTGAAGCTCACATAGATTAACTAACTTTCCAAGATCACAAAACTATACAAGTATGCAAACCATGTCTGTCTAATGTGAAAACCTATAGTTGTTTTCTGTTTTCTCATTGCTGGCTCCATTGCTATATTCTTATTTATATAATACCTTTAAACCATAATAGAAAAGGAAAGATTTGAAGTGAAAATTTAGGTACATCAAATACCTAGCTCCCCTGACATTTTCAATTCTTTCAGTAACTGCTCCACAAACACATGTCATTTTCTCCGAAAATCTTTTCAAAGATCCAGCTGCTTGTCTATTCCACACTCTGGAACAGTCATGTAAGAGCTTTGCTGTTAAAAAGCTCATTACTTCTCCCCTGGCTGTTGGCTCCTGTCAAAGCTTGGCACCTTATCAGAGTACATGTTCTGTAAGCTTTTTTCTTCAATCCTGTGGAACGGCCTGTCAGCAGAAGCTGGGAGACCAAAGTTCTCCTCCCCAGGTGTTTTCTCCCAAGGATGCTAGAAGCCACCTCCTCAACAAGACCATTCTTCCCATCACTGAGCTTTACCACTCAGATCAAATGTTTGAAAAGAGTTAAATGTACCATTTAACATGGCAATATCTGAAACAATACTCCAATAACTCATTTGTTCCTTAATTCACCTATTCATTAAACTAATAGTTGTTGGCTGATTTCTATGTGCAAGGTCATGGAGATACAACAGTAAGCAAAAAGTCACTATTTTCACAGAATTTAGTTGGGAATACATATATAGTTTAAATGATCATACAAATAAAGATGAAGTTACAACTATAAAAACTCAGTGAAGGAAAAGCAAAAGATGTTATTAGCAGATGTAGTAAGAAGAAGTAAGCTAGTCTTTGGGGTTGATGAAAGGCTTTCCTATAGAGGTGACACTGAGGCTGAGATATGAAGATGCATTGGCATGAACTAGGCAAAACAGGAAGAAGCCATTTCAGGGAACGGGGAAAGCATGTGCAAAGATCCTGTGGCAGAAAGGAGCATTTCATGGCAAGGGAATGTAAAAAAGGCTAACATGTGGAGAGCAAAATCACAGGATAGTGTGGTATCAGAAGAGAATCCAGAGATGGATGAGCCATATCTATGTAGGTCTTACAGGCCATGCTAAATTTTTGGGGTGTATGGTTAAGGATAAAGAGGAATTATGGAAGGATTCTGAGCTGTAAGTGTGAAATGACAATATTTAGTTTTGAAAATAGATTTGTTTTTGAGAAGTCTCTGGCTGCAATTTGGAGAATATTGGAGATGGGAGTCAACATCTATATGGGAGGAAACAGGGGAATCATTGCAATAGTCAAGAGAGAGATCAGGATGATTTGGACTAAGGAGAAGGTGGCACAATGGATAGCAGATATTAGGAGCTAAAATTAATGAAACTTAGTAATGACATAGATCTGGTAGGAGAGAAAGAGAGAGGTGTTCAGGTTGCCTTCTGGTCTCTGGCTTATACAATCGCATGCAGGTACAATAGCCAAAAAGGGCGGGAAATGGAAGAGGATTAGTTTGGAGAGGGGTATCCCAAGTTTAATTGTAATCATGTTGGGTTTGAGCTGTCTTTGTGTTCACCAGATACAAATCTAAAGAAGACATTCATGTATGATTGTCACCCATGAATATATAGGTCTGTAGTCCTAGGAGAGATTAAAATTAGAGATATGAATTTGGGGCCACTTTTAAGGAATACATGAAACCATAGGTATGTATGACTTCATCCTGGAAAAGGGTTCTATAATAGAATGCTAAAGATATTCAATATTTAATGGCCGGGTCAAAGTAGATGAACCTGCAAAGGAGACAGAGAAATTTCATTGCCTGTCTCTTCCCTCACCATTAACACCTAGCACATGCCTTATTTGGAGAAAATATTTTAAATGCATTTATTGCAAGAATGAATGAACACATCTAGGTAAATTAGAAAAAAGGAAAGCCCCACATAATATACAATACAATGAAGCCAAAGGTAGCTTAATATATTTAGGAAGGAGAAAAAAAGCATATAAATCCAAAATAGGATTACATTGAATAAAACCATAACAGAAATAAAAGCATAGTGGAAAGAAACACCTACAGCTCCAAATGGACTGGCCATGAATCAAAACATCATGTTGTCATCATAAAAGAAAATGAGCAGTGTAAAATGAATGGACTGTTTACTCACACTGACTACACTACTTGGATTCAGTGTGTAGTTATGATCTACTTAGCTAAGGAAGACCTGAAAAATATTTGGAAAAATTTAAAGAACCACAAGAAGATAAAAGTTAGGAAAATAATGAAAAAAAAACCATTATAATGCAGCAGTATAATTGACTAAGATAGTACTCCTTCTTGAACATTTATATGAGAGCACAATATTTTGTTATACTATTAACCTTGAGATTAATATATTTGCCACATGCCTTAGTTTAATCTAGTCTGAAACAAATTTTCTAAATCAACTGATATTGTTAGCTTCTACCACTGCTGGGAATAATGAATACAGCACATTTTACTTATTGCTTTGAAAATACATGTACTTTCTCAAAAGCAAACTCTTCTAAACTCTGTGCCAAGGGTTCTAGGAGAACATGAAAAATTCTATTTTTACCAATTTATATAATTCATAGGCTTTCTCTAGTAATCCTATGGACAAATTTATGGTCCATATAACTATCTATGCATTTGTAACTCTTATTTTAGGTCTTAATTTCATGTCCTTGTTGCTCTGTTTCTTCCTTCTCACCTACTTTTAATTCATTATCTTAATATATTTAATACTGTTAAAAGCCAACTTAAATCTTTCTGAAACAATGCAGAGGTGTAAATAAATAAGCAAATAGGTCATTGAATTACTAAGATACTTCATAACAGGAAATATTTTAGTCATTGTTCTTCTCAGCCTCATCCTTTCCCCCCAAAAAGCATAGTATATTTTCAGTTTGTCATCATCCAACTGATGTGTATTTCCCTGAACAGTTCATTTTAGTTGCTAAGGTGAGGGATGGAGTTTGGGAGGATAATTTGGGGGTGGAAAGCACACAGAAACAGCTGCTATATATGAAGGAATGGATTGGAAGGTGGAGATTTTTAAGGTTGCATGATGGTGGTCTAGGAATTCCCACTGCAATGCTTGACAAATGCAAATCAATAACTTGGGTTATTTTGAAATCACTTTTACGCTATGCTGGGTTCCTCTGACTGTACCACTGCCCTGAACATGTTGACTATAAATCCAATGGATCATGTCTTTCTAAACAGATTATATGGCACTGTTAAGAGAATAACTATCAGAAAGTCAGGGTATGGGGCTCACAGTGTACTTGACTGAACAATTTAGAAAGGCAAAAGAGAGAATCAAAGACATTTTAGGAGAGAAAACTACATAAATAAAACGCCTGAAGGAAGCTGAGAATCAGCAATAAATAAATGTTAAAAGTATAGAATAATCACATCTTAAAGACAAGAGAGGAGGCTGACAACTGGAGCAGAGAAGACTGTTGGGTGCTCCAGGAAACAAGCCAGGCAGTGTGGGTGAAGCAGAAGCCACTACAGGTTCTTGAGCAGGAGAATAAGATTACAAAAAGAGTTTCTAAAACATATTAAATAACAGCAGAATGTACTAAGGTTGTTGTAATGAGTTGGAGAGGAAGACTGGTTCTAAGAGAACTGTGGAGGAAGAATCAATTGAACATGATAAATCCTGGGGAAAGGCAAAAGCAGCTCAACGTGGAAGCCATAATCAAATTCCACCCTAAAGTGTTTAAGAACGATATGCTCCTGGGAGGAGGGTATAGCTCAGTGGTAGAGTGCCTCCCTACCATGCATGAGGACTTCGGTTCAATCTCCAGTACCTCTATTAAAAATAAATAAATAAAAACCTAATTATTCCTCCCACAAAAAATAAATTAAAAAAAAAAAAAAAGAACAATGTGTTCCTAATAGAAAAGACACCATGCAGAGGACGAGGGAAGTGTGAAAGGCAGGATCCTCTGAGGACATGTTGCTGGGTTTCTGTACAGAGGTTATAGGTACTATACATGGACAAAAGAGCAATTTAAAAAATAAACTTCATTTTTTCTTAAAAATTTTTGATCTTAATAAAATCAAGCTGCTTTCATTATAGGAAATTTGGAAAATATACAAATAAAAATTAAAATTGCTTACACTCCTACAGACAAAATATAACCTATAAGCTCTCTAGTATAAAGTTTCTAACTTTTCAATATTTGTTATTCTATACTACTTTTTTATTGAAGTACAGTTGATTTACAATGTTGCATTAGTTTCAGGTGTACAGCAAAGTGATTCAGTTATACATGTACATATAGATTATTTTCCATTATAGATTATTGCAAGATATTGAATATAGTTCCCCATGCTCTACAGTAGGTCCTTGCTGTTTATCCATTTTACATATAGTAGTATGTATACGTTAATCCCAAAGTCCTAATTTATCTCTCCCCCATCCCTTTCCCCTTATCAAAGACCAAACAAACCACAGTTTGTTTTCTACGTCTGTGAGTCTATCTCCAGTTCATTTATAAGTTCATTTATATCATTTTTTAAGATTTTACATATAAGTGACATCCTATGATATTTGTCTTTCTGCCTTATTTCACGTAATATGATAACCTCTAGATCTGTCCATGTTGCTACAAATGGCATTATTTCATTCTTTTTTAAAGGTCTGTACACGCTTTTTGAATGCTATGTGTAGAGTAGTATGGCATAGTTCAACACTTCAATTGTATCACATCTCCCAATAATTATTTATCCCCTGGCAACAGGAGCGCCCATATCCTGCAAGTATGAAGAATCTGCTCACTAGATCCCTCCCTTGAAGATAAATAGTACATATTAGCATATCAGAGCTCCTGCAAATTGAACCACAAAAAGAGACTCTACATAATGAATAATTGACAATCTTAGATTTTACTTGCACACCTGTTAACATCACCCTGAACTGCTCTCCCTTTGAAAGGTGGAGATCCAATTGTCAGGAGCTTGAGCTTTGGAAGCTGACAAACCTAGGTTCAGAGTCAGCCTCCCTGCTTTGTTCTCTTTGGAAAGTTGTTCCCTGCCCATCACTTTACTCTTCGTGAAAGAAGCACATGAGTACTTACTTCACAGACTGGTGTGAGTTTAAAAGAGATAAGTACATGAAGCACTTGGCATGTCAGGTCCACAGTTATCACTTTAAAAACTGAGCCAGCTTTGGTGATGTCATAATCACAAACTTGCAGTTTTCCCTTAACTATAAATCACAAATATTTGTCATTTCAATATTTTTTTAAATCAACCTTTTTAATGATTCCACAAGTAGTCTATCGTATGGCTAATCCACACGTGATCTGTCTAACACCATACTGTGAGACATTTATTTCCATTTTTTCTTTCCACAAATTCTTTTATATCTTTACATACAAAACTTTTTCAACAGCTCTGATTAATTCCTTGTGATTGATTCTTAGAAATGGAATTATTGGATAAAAGGGCATAAATATTTTTAAGGTTTTTGATACAGTTTACTAAACTGCCCTCCAGAAAAATGGTGTCAAATTGCACTTCCCCTATGGGCTGAGTAGTCACCACCATGTTCTAGTCTCTGCATCAGGATAACAGTGAGGATTGATTGCTACAATCAAGCAGAAGGAAAGAAAAGTCTTATTACCTTTACATTTGCTTTAGGTAGAGAAAAGAGAAGGAAGTTAAATATAAGAACAAGCTATTTGAAAGATAAACCCATTGACATGCTGACTACTCAGGCCTCTAGTTCATTTGAACAGAGCAAACCTGGAGATGGAAGTCTTATAGAGCTGTGCTTAAAGGGGTAACTCCAACGGTTACAGATTAAGATCAAAGCAAGTAATAAAAATAGATTAAAGCAAATGTGGTAATAACATGGAGAATGAATATGTTTAGGAGTTTGGGAACTCATCAAAATGACACAGGTTGTCTGCTTAACTCACACTGTAAAAGATTCAGTTGCTTAACTTGTTATCTTTGCAATAATGAATATTAAATCAGCTATTTAATTCTCAACCACATAAGAGTATATTTACATGCAATCTGCAGAGCATTGAGATGACAGAGTTTTGAGGATGTTCCATTTCTAGGAATCAATCATAAGGAATTATTCAGAGATGGAAAAGTTTTATATTAAGTTCAGTAGCAACAATACACTGAGGTCCCTGAAGGTAGGCAGGGTCTATGTCTCACTGATCTTGGATTCCCTGTTACCTACATGGGGACAGACATGTGGGGACAGGTCAACAGTCTATGTTTCTTGTGTCCATAAAGACTTTGTGTGTGAGGTTTGCATGCCCTCTTTTTTACAGTAGAACTCTTCCTCAAGAGAGAGAAACAGTCAGTTTAGATAGTGAAATCACTGATAACGTATTTCCAAGATGAATCAAAAATGTAAGATTAACAATATCTCCTTCAGCTATACATGATATATTTATTCACAGATACCAAGGAAAGGTACTTTCCAATGATATATTCAGCAAAGAATCAAACTGACATTCCACGTAATGCCACAAAATGTCATCAGATTACTCCTCAAGTACATTTCATGCTTTAAATGATTTTTCTTATGTTTAAATGCCATTAATTAAATAATAAATGTGAAAGACTCTATTCATAATTTTAAAAGTTACTCCTCTCTCAACTTTTACCTCAGGCTCTGAGTTAGTTACATGAATTATCCAGTATTACCGTCTTTTTTTTTTTTTTGACAATTAATTGGAGAACTGTCAAATCCCCAGTCATAGATCAAGAAGGATGAATTTGAAAATGGCTAGGCAATTAGCTAAAATAGAACTAAATTCTAAAAATTCACATTTTTCCATGACTTTAGTAAAACCGTGTTAGTAGAATGCTTATGAGGCCGGTATCTTGGATTCTTGAGCTAAAAAAAGAAATATACCTTTTACTTACCTGCATAGTGTAAAAAGTTTTAAGTTCTTTTTGTAAGGTGCATTTACCTCCATGGATAAAAGTTTCTATTAAACTTCAAAGGAATCATAGAATTCTAGATAGAATAGTTTTTAGGGGTTCTTACCTGAGTAAAGAAGGGTAGAAATGTGATATACAAGAAAGCCAATGTAATGGTTGCTTAAAAAATGATTTTAAGGAATTTGAAGCAGAATTATCCATGCCATGCTGAAAAGTCCTAAGAAGACAAAAATAATTATTTCAGAATATACAGGAAACATTATCTATGACGACTATCAGAACTTTCTATTTTCTCTTGGTACTTAAAGTTAGTGGTTTTACACAAAATGCCCTTGTGTTAGAATGGACAAGGCACCCACTTCATCCACTTGGGATTTGTAAGTTAACAGGTGATTCAGAGGCCTCTGTAGGACAATCCTTACCCTTGAGAAGGTATGACAATATCATTACATTTAATTTAAAAAATTCCCATATAAAATTTGTCAAAAATAAATATACGAATAGTAAAAATGAATACCACTTATGTCTCCCTCCCTCATCATGAACCTTATTAATAAATGTCAATATTTTGTCAGTTTTTGCTTCATTAATGGAACAATGTTTAGTATAAAGGTACCTCTTTCTACTCTCTAAAGTGATTTTTAAATACTAAACAATTAATGAGGATTTATAATTAATTTTATGTGTTCCTAAGAGTCTACAGAAGGCTGGTAAAGAAGAATTTAACAGTAAAATATAGGACTATGATTTCAAAATTAGAAAATTTGGCCAGAATATCTGGTCTCCAGCTATCTTTAGAGAAGAAACTGCAACATTTTTCTAGGTTGGCCCAAATTCAACAATAAACCTTGAGGTAATAAGAAAGGATTTGTTACATAAAATCTTGAGTAGATACTTGGCTAATAAAATTTTTATAATAACAGGAGACTATATTTGCCTACATGGAGTTAAGAGGGACAACTGGGAACATTTTAGAAATGGAGTTGTTTGAAGTGGTGCTATCTCTCTTTACATATAGTAGAGAAGCAGTAACATCTCTTAAATAATACGTAGAATGGAATTCCACTTTGAAAACCTACCCCTGTCTTTTCACCCTACACCTGGCTTCTTATATCCTCACATTTCCAAATTTCACCTGCCTCTCCACTGTTTGTCTTGCCAAGTAGAGCAACTTCTAATTAAATACACTTTGACTTTTTTTTTAGACTTTTAATACATCATCTCCTCTTTGAAAGCTTTTTTTTTTTTTTTTGGCTCACTAAACTTCAGATAGAACAGAATTCCTTAAATAGGCTTCAAAATGAAGCTGTCCTATTTCCACTCCATACCTTCCACTGTGTGAACTAGAGAAGTCATGACAGCAAGACATGCTTTTCTAAGGAGTCCGGACTTTGTATTAGCAATGAGGAATCACTGAAGAGTTTATAGCATAGGGATTTTATCAGTTATTTCACGTGTTAGAAAAATGACCTGTGTCCTAGAGAGGAGAGTTGATTGGAGAAGATTAGGACAGGAGGAAGGGAGGTAATGAAGATGATACTGCAGTAGACCAGGCAGAAGGAGATAAAGTCCTCAACCATAAAGACCTCAACCAAAGGAAGAAGTAGAGGAGAGAGTGTGTAGGGGACACATATAAAAATATGTAAAATTAATAGACCTAACAATATTCATTCCCTAATGACATGGGGTTGGAGATGACATAAGGGAGAAGGGAGAAGGCAGAAGGGTTAAGAGAAGAAGAAAGTCTGGATGACTTGCAGGCATTTTACTTAGCTTTGGATATGATGAGGGGGCTGCAGACATTTGAAGTACATCCAAAGAGAGACATCCAATAGGAATTTGGATTTACTGACCTAGCACATACAAGAGACATGTGGATTGAAGATATTGATATGGAAATCATTGGCATACTGGTGAAGCCATGGGAATGGGTAAATTCACTGAAAGAAAGAATGTAAGATGAAAAGATGGATGAGGACAGAACTCTGGGACACACCAACAGTTAAAGGGTGGGGTGAGAGAAAGAAGCATGCAAATGAAACCAGGAAAGAATCATCAGAGAAGCAGGCAAAGAGCCAGGAGAATGTGATGTTGGAAGCCAAGGGAAGAGAACTGGCCAACAGTGGTAAAGGCTGCAGGGAGTGTAAGTGAATGGAGGGACAAGTTAGCACTTGGGTGTGCAAGGAGGACCCGGCCCAGACTGTGTGTTTAGCATGATGAGGGCATTTGCCATACATTGAGTGAATGGTAGGTGTAAAAATGGAGACAATGAGCACAAACTATTTTTGGAAGGGAAACACAATAATAAAGAAGGAAAATTTTTTGATACAGGAGAGTCTTAGGGGGAAGAACCAGAGATAGAAGGAGTATGTAAAAGACTAAGACATTAGCATAGAAGGTAAGAGTAATCAAGAGGTCAGGTGGAAAGATTTGCTTTGGTTGGGAAAAGAGACACATCGATCACCAATTAAAGAATGTTGAAGTGAGTAGGAGTCAAAATAATTAAGAATGGAAATTGGAAGTTAAAGTATCTTCATGATGGCCTCGGTTTCTCAGAGAAGTACTGTAGCAAGACTACCTGCCAGCAATTAATGCGATGGGGCAAGGTGGAGGGTTGGGGCAAAGGGGAGAAGGATGAAAGAGGGAGCTACCCAGAGATAGGATAGGAGGTGTGACCGACAAAGGGCATAAAAGAACAGCTGAGTGATTTTTGCCATCAGTGTTTCAGAGTCTGAATAGAGAGGCCAAGAAAGTGAGGGTGTAGAGGAGGGATACGCACTAGCAAGGGAGCTAGGAAGAGGAGGTGCCAGTAAAAAGTGAGAAGAGATAGAGCAAAGGGTCTGGAAAGAAAGGGAGTCTCAAAGGAAGTGACAGACTGGTGGGAAAGGATGGGACAAGAGACGAGCTTGATGAGAAAGCAGGAGGGACTAGAGGCTGTGGTGTCTTAGCCTCTGCCTACTTTCCCACCTACCCCTTTGCGTAAATCCCCGTTTGTCCAGTTACCTGCAGAGGGTGGAGGACACCTCATTTCTCTAAGAATGACTACCTTACCTAGAATGTCCTCTCTGTTATGTTCAACTAGGTTCACAGATTGCTCGACCTCAAAACCTTCTCCAGTAAGTCTTCCCTGACTACCCTGTCTAAAATATATCCCTTCTCACCACCCATTCCCACTCTATGCCCTTATTTGGCTCTGCTTCTTCTTAGGACTTAACTCTATCTCATATCCTTTTACATTCACTTTTTACTGTCTGCTCCATACGCAACAGGGGTGTCACTGAAGATCATTAAATGCACCTGCATGGGTATGTGCTCTGGAGCCAGACAGCCTGGATTTATACCTTGGGTGGGCTCTTTATTAGATGTGTAATGTTGTTTGGCAATTAATTTTGCTTCAGTTTTCTCATTTGTAAAATGGGGTGACAAAAATCACCTCACAAGGTCAGTATGATGACTGAGAAATATAAACCCGTAGCAAAGTGCCTTGTGCACAATAAGGGCTCGACATCTGTAAGGTCATATCAATATGATAACAACAGATGCAAATACTTCTTAAGAAGGTCTCGTTGCAACCACCTCAAAACTGACATGGAATTCCTAATAGTCTAAATGGTTGCCTAGGTACAGTTTTATCCTCCAAATTAGATAAAATAATGGAGGACCTGATAATAATGGAATGGTTATTTGGTGCCAAAATTTCTTACTCTACAAACTGCTGGTAATGCCAATACTTCCCGGAACATTTCTGCCCATCCCTAAACTCTTTTCCTCCACTGACAGTTGCACTGGTAATAGTAAGGTTATTTTGTGATAACAAATGTCATGGCAGATGTTTATGGTCTCAGAGGGGGTGGGATCTGTATGTGCATTTAATTCCACAGCAAGATCTCAAATTAGTTTCATTATTCTGGAGAGTATAACGGGGTGAAAATTGGCCCACAAGCCTCCATGGGAGAATGAAATGATGATCTTGCTATTAGATAACCTGTAATGATGTTCTCATATATAGTTAAAAGCGAGACTGCTCTAAATAATTCATAGTGGAAAGTAAAATAGAAGTGCTTGAGCCACAGAATTATATTTTCCACAAGACATAAAAGAATTTTCATATAGCATTTTGAACACTCCTTTAAAACTAAGTCATTGTCTATAGGTTGAAGCAGAATACATTTTCTCACATTTCCAAATGAGCAGCCTATAAAGACAGCTTTGCTTAAGGGGAAAAATACAAATCTGGGGAAACTCCTTGCCTTTACCTTTCCTCCAGCATCAGCTAACCCATGCCCCTTCCCCATCATTAACATCATACTGGCTCTGGGCTGATCAGACCACACCACCTGAGCACTCTACCCAAGTTTCAGTCTCTTTCAGTTCCCTGATCTACAATTATTGTTGCCCTCTTTTCTTTTTTCATTAACAAAACTGATTGACTCCTTGGGCTTAATGTAGCCAGTTGCTGCTAAAATGAAACAAATTCAATGCACATCAAAAGTGAGACAAACTGATATGCTAAAAAGGACTAGCTGGGTTTTATGCTTCTCTTGTGACACTCTGTTTTGGCTGCCCTCCCAGGAGAACTGTCTCATAATATGATGCTAGTGGAATAAACCTCCAGGATGGAATTGAGACAGCCCAAGGATGTAAGTTCCACAGGGACAGAGGGGTCAGATCAGACGTCTGGTATCATCTGTGGCTACCATGGTGCCCACCTGGTAGCACTGCAGGGGCTCAATAAACATAACTAACAAGAGAAGACCACAACTTCAGAAGAAGTAGAACTGTTTTGAAAGTGAACTATTGGGACAGCAGTGGAATACCTGAGATAACTGAGGATGTGTAAGCCTCTCTGATGGCCCCAAAGTCATAGACAACTAACCGTGAATATGTAGAGATAACTGGATAAAACCTACTTCATCATTTTAAATGTAACTCTAAGCCACTGCTTTGCTTTTATAAAGCAGTGTTACCCCTGGGACTATAAGTAGTTGCCTAAATGTCAGTAAGCGAAAGAAATCAAGGTAAGATACTTGGAGTGAAATAGAGTTACATATACTTCTGCCCCTGGCTTGTGTTTCTCATGATGAAAATAACTCTTCGAGGTTAGAAAATGCTGATTTGAAGTTAGCAAATGACTGGAACAATGCCTGGCCTATAGTAGGCACATAGTAAATACTGGTTTAAAAAAAAAGAATGAATAAATAGAAGGTACTGTAGATCCTGCTTAGTGGAAAGGAGGATGAATTTCAGGGCCATCTGTGAAGAGCAGTCTTGGGTGGTACCCAGCCAAGGGGCAGATGGGGAATGGGATATATGGTGAAGAGAGAGAACAAGACTTGACCCCAGAGTACAGGGCAGGAAGCAGCCAGTCAGAGATTCAGGGAGCAGGCCTTCGCCAAAGTTAATGACTAGTCGTTTACCAGTGTTTTAACTTATTATGTCCCCACATAAAGCATTTTGAGTGTAGTGGGGTTTTTTTAAGCAGAGATTTCCCTCAAAAACAATATTTAGAGGGAAGGGGACAAAGGGAGTTATTTAATCGAAACAAAAGGGCCAAGACCACTAACTGTTTTCTGGATCTGTTGCATTCTACCAGATACTTTTTCTTTTCTTCTTTTTTTTCACATTTTAAATATTTTAATCTTTATTTCCATCCAGTCTGTATTCATTTTTAACAGTTATATTGAAATATATAATTCACATACCACAAAATTTACTCATTTTAAGTATACAACTAAATGATTATTTACTGTATTCACAGAGTTGTGTAACTTTCACCACTATCTAATTTTATAACATTTTCATTAGCCTCAAAAGAAACCCTGTACCCATTAGCAGGTACTACCTGTCCTCCCCTCCGCCCAGTCCCTCACAACCACTAATCTACCTTGTGTCTATGGATTTGCTCATTCTGGAAGTTTCTAATAGACTGAGTCATACAATATGTGCTCTCTACATCTGTTTTTTTCCACTTAGCATAATGGTTTTGAGGTTCATCCCTGCTGTAGCATCTATCCAGTTTCCCTTCTTTTTATGGCTGAATAATATTCTACTGTATGAACATGCCACATTTGGTTGATCTATTGACCAGCAGATGCATACCTGGGTTCTGTTTTCAGTTTGTGCCAATATGAAGAATGCTGCTATAAACACTTGTGTACAAATCATTGAACGGACAATACATTTGCCTTTCTTTTTTTTACATATCTGGGAGTCAAATTACTGTGTCACATGTCCTCTCTCCTCTCTCCTGAGCATCATACATAAGCACACCCTGTGCTTAACACTTTGAGGAACTACCTGTTTCAAGCAGGCCAGACATCCTTGAAGTATGAAAAACAAAGTTTTAGTCCAACCTTTTCTATTTTGTGAGGGACAGTAAAAGAATTTCAAATAAATAAAGAAATAAACAGGCTTAGACCATAACCTTAAAACATCTAGCTTTAGTTTGAAACAAAACTACAGACAAAGCATTGAAATACCTTGGAATTTAGTGATTCAAAGCTGTAAGAATGATACCAAGTGAACCCTAAGATAGGCCTGTTGCTCCTTGGTATAGTGCTCAACATTCTGGCCTATTTCTGATGACTCTAGCCTTTCCCTGGTACCTTGGTACTTGTAGTGAACGTCATTCTTCCATTTTATTAAATCATGTAACACTGGGGGCACTCAACTTTCAAAAAGTTCCCACTTTTAGTTTTCATAGGACACACTGAAACACTCTGGAAATAAAGTAACATTTAATTTTAACATTAAGTATTTTATTAGACATTCCTAAATTACTTGAATGGGAATATTTCATCTTGCTCACTGCTGCATCCTTTGTGTTTAATCCTGGTGCATAATCATAGGGCTGAGGGAGGCAACATTTGTTGAATCGAAACTAAACTGCATTTACCTAAAACTCTAAGAATTAATTTTTAATTTGCTATACACAAACTAAAACTAAAATTCTATGCAAGCAAAACACAATACATGAAACCACTCTCTGAAACACAATACATGAAAACACTCTCTGGGTATGTATATGAATGAGCATTGAGTACTTGTCTGGATATGCCATTTAACTGTCTTTACGAAAGAACTACAAGCAATAAGCATCTTGAAAAATAAAAGGTGAATATTTTATGTTTCAGCAGGTCTCTTTCCCAGGAGGACAAACCTAAAGTACTCCTTTTACAATATTCTAACAGAAATCTACAAAGGAAGAGTTTAAAAAGAACACAGATTTTTGCAAACAGGTTTCATTCTTTCTGAAAAGATTTAAAAATCATATTCCTCCTCTGGGATTTAGTGGTCCTATGCTAAGCTCAGAAAGGAAAATACATTCAGTTTACCTGTCAAAACTACTTGGAATTAAGGCAGTTGCCTTCAAAAAAGGCATATCCCACAGAGTGACAAACGTCAGGTACGGTTTATAAAAATTCAATACTATCAACATCTGATTGCTACTTTTCACCAGTTCCCCAAAGCATAATAATTTTTAAATGTAAGAAAGTGATACAATTTAAAAAAAAAAATACTACTAATATGACAACTTCACATCCTGGCTGGGAAAAGCAACTGAGTAAATCAATAGGGTTCTTGCAACACATACACATTTTTTTTTCCTTTTTGCTGAGGAACACATTGCCCTGTAGATTTCCTTTGTCAATACAAAGCAAATATATTTTAAAGATTAGATTTACACGTTGGGGAAACAATCATAAATTTTATATCAACATGAATGGATAAAATTTGTAAAAACATTTATGATCTGAGAAATAATAGAAAAAATTAAAGTATACACAGACTTTTGTTCATGCTTCAAAGCAACACAGCTACCTATGTTTTGTATTAAGAAAAACCAGAGACAGTGCTTTGTATAAAACGTTCTGCAATCCTGGTTGAAATTAGCAATTTAAATTTGTTGAATGAGGTTACATACAAATCACAGAGATTTGAGTACTTGCATAGTTGTTTAAATATGTATCAAAAGGCCACAGGTTAATAATAATGAATGTATGTTACATTATTATTATTAAAATATGCAATCTTTGATAATAATTTATTTGTTTTATAAATGCATTGGGGGTTAAAATTTTTCTATTCATCTGTGACAAACCATGAAATTCAATATTGCTCACCATGACCAATCCATGAAATTTGTCAACTTTGTTCCTGATTTTCACAGGGCCTTCCCCTTAGATGAAATGACCCAGTGAACTAAGAGCATAGTAATTTTTTCATTTACGGTAGAATCAGTTTAGTTTACCAGGATTTATTATGGGTTTCAGACCTTGAGCTTTTTACGATTATGCACCATTATGTATATAATCCCAAATTTGCAGCAATTTATCTTACTACTTCTTTCCCTTTCTGAAAGAATTCTCCATTTCTAAAATTAGTTTTCAACAGTAGGTTTGCCAGAAGAAATAATCTGTGAACAATGCGTTTGTTGAAAGTCAAAGAGTGGGTAAAAATTATAGGGAAATTGAAATCAAAGTTAATTACTCTTAGAATTTCTAAATCAAAAGTCTCAAAATTTACTGAACATCAAGATTTATATATTGCCTTTACCAGAAAGATACAGAAACAAATATTTTACCTAATTTATCCTAAGAAATAGAAATATGCATAATTTTTACTATTCAAGAAACTAAGAATATGCAATTATCTAGTCTTTCAGATAAAGTGATTATTTTCGAGGAGAGTTTAAACAAAATTGTATTAATGTTTTATATGATCTACTCTAACCTCTTTCATAATATTATAAATTTGAATGAAATAAACCAGAAAAGTAGCTCAAATTTTTAAATTTCCCTAAACCTTATTTATTTAGCTAAGTAAAATATTTCAACATTTAAAAAATGTAATTGCTTATTCTTGTTTCCACTTGCTATTACTAATTCAGACACTAAAATCTAATGATAAAAATGCAAATCTATGGCAGATTAACTCAAAGTATGGAACCAGTAGATCTCTTCCAGATTTGAGAATATTTTAGAATCATTTTAAGAAAATTTTATTAGAGCAAATAATTTGTTAAATCACACTACTTTATATATAATAATAGCTAAAAAGAAAATGTATTTGCTACTTACTTGTATAATTCAGTTAATGGTGAAGTCAAGATGACTAATGTTGTGAACAGATTATTACAATGGGTATGGATTTTAAAAATTTTATCATCCACATACTCATGGGGATTCAAAAGCGTCTGTACAGATGTGCAAACTGACCATAACATGTTCTCAGTGCATATTAAAATTGTTGTGACATCAAGTCTGTTGGAAAGAAAAAGGAGAAAATTATGTTAAACAAAATCATTTTTCAGCCTGGCATATACACACGATCATCCACATCTATTATATATTAAACATATGTAAGAATAGAAATATCTGTTTAGATACCAGAGCTTCAGAGGTCAAAGACAGATAGAAAGCATCAAAGATGCTTTTGAGGGGGAAGGTATAGTTCAGTGGTAGAGCACATGCTTAGCATGCAGGATGTCCTAGGTTCAATCCCCAGTACCTTCTCTAAAAATAAACAAATAAACCTAATTACACCCCCCCCCAAAAAAACCCCTCAAAGATAGCTTTTGAGTGTCCAAGTGTTAAATGACCTAAAATATCATTATCTTTAGAGATGGTGATGGCTATGGTAGTAAAGTGTTTCAGGAGTGCTTTAAAAAAAAAAGTTTATTTTGCATTATCCATATACTGCCCAAGAAGCTCAAGAGACTTTCCTTGAAACTATATTCAGCAAAAGAAAAGTCAGATTAAAAGAAAATTTGCCATTATCCACGTATGTATGACAGATAAAAATATGATAGCAGAACAATTCTCCCCATCCAAGTACAAGCTGTCAAAGGAAAGTTACAAGATTGGGCAACATGTTCTCCCAGCAAGTGGGAGATGAGAAAAAAAATGACAACAGAAGCACAAATGGAAAAGCTTATAGTTTCAGAAATTTCTAATATTAAATATATTTGTGGAAAATATGCTATATTATTTATCTTATTCATAAATTTATTTCTTTGTTTCTATCTTTCCTGAGTTTTAAAAGAGATCTAAAGATCTGTTTAAAGATGATTTTGGTAACTGACTAAACTGTATAGACCTCAGTTAACTTCCTTTTTTTTTTCTTTTAAATTGAGGATTGAAGAAATAGAAGAGACAATTTAGAAGTGATAAGAAACAAGTAAGTTTTAGGATCTTTTAAAACGATATTTTGACCTCAACTGTATTATATATAATCCATTTATACGTAGTTAATAATATATGACTTACATTACATATAAATCATATACATGGTTTCGGTTATACGACAGTTGGAAATTATTAGGATACTAAAAGCATCAATAATCACCCTTAGGAAGGTTTAACTGTAGTCTGCATCCACTTACTCTCATTGCTAATTAAACAATTGCAAATCCAAGATATACGTATACACACAGACACAAACACAAACATGCATAGGAAATATGATTTCCACAGTAATGATGGTTTAGAATTAACCATTCAAATAAAAATATTTATTTCACTTATAAAAACGAGAAGAGATAACTCTAACTTTGCATGGCATTTTAATGTAACCACTCAGAAAAGAGAAACCAAACGTCTCTATAGTACGGTTAATTAATTAAATATACTACCTATTTCATGAGCTAATAGTAAATCTGATTTCATAAACATCTCACAATAACTTGCCACTTCTGAGTCAAAAGTGATTTAAGCTATGTGAGGAAAAGAATGAAGGTATTCTTTGCTCTCAAAAGGAATTTCCATCCATTATTCAGAGTTCAATATTTAAAAAAAAAATCACTTGGTCAGTAATTCAAAACAGCCTGTGCAAAATACCATATTTATGGAACACTGTAGCAGGACCTAAATGCCCTTCAAATGCAGCATGCTTTACAAGAATGTGATCAGGAAATGATTTCTACTGGAGGAAAAAAAAAAAAGCCTCCAATGTCTTTAGGTTCCTCTTAACATATATTTGAAAAAAAAAATTACACCTAAAAGACAGGTCTTAATCTCATTAGTCAGAATATTTGTAAAACAAAAGTCTTCACTTTGTACAGAACATTGCTATCACGTAAGCACATTTTTGTAATATTCATTGCCTAGATAACCCATAGAATTGGACTACAATTCAGTCTTTCATTTAAGACCCAGTGACTGGTGCTCCTCATTTTCTATGATTTCATTTTGTTGAACTGGCTTTTAGTGATACATTATGAAAAGAAAAGAGGAAAAAAAAAAAAAGGAAAAGAGGAAAGAAATAATTAGAATATATTAAGAGAAAAATGATTAGACAAAAGCGTTTCCTTAATGAAGATTAACTACACTATTTAAAGGCTTAAAAAAAAAAAAACACCAAAAACAATCCCCAGTTGCCTAGAATCTCAAAGTCAAATTACTTCATCACAGCAGCACTGCTTTCTTCTCCATTTTAGGACCTTAATTTTCCCTCTTTATCTTATTTATTAACCTTTGTACATCTATGTCCTAGATTGTAATACATTTTGACTCACTTTTTAGAAACAAGTGAGTTCTATATACAATTTTAAGAAGAAAAGAGCAAAGCTATTTTGATTTGAGTTCCACATTTCCACTTAAAGTATCTCTGGAGAATTGAATATGATTTCCTTTCAGATGTTAGAAACATGTTAAATATACAATGAGTTTTGTCATGAGATCCAGAATTACATTCTCCTTTAAACAACCGATGGAAAAGTTTTCTTGAAAAGCAATGCTTTTCACACCTTCAATTACCTTATCTGTGGAGTTCTCTTATAACTGGGATGGGCCCGAGCATATCTGGCAGCCAGGAGACCCAAAGATTTCTCCAGCACTTCTGTGAGAATCTCCTGGGCTAACTTGGGGGGCAGAATGGTCCAGAGATCGTGATGAAGAGCCCACAAGAAATAATGCCACATCTGGAGCGAGAAGGAGCATCTTTCCCCCTGGCAAAACCACCACACGTTAAACAAGAGAATCACATCTTCCCAAATGTCAGTTTGCTTCCTATGAACCTAATTAGTTCAGGCTGAAAGGAAATAGCTGGAGAGTTTGACACACTAGATGACCAAGAAAGATTTTTGACAAGATGTAAAACATCCTTATTGACAAAAGAACATATGTTTTATTTCAATTTTGAGACCAGATATTCTAGTGCAAATCCAGACCACAAGTATTTAACCTAGCATATCCTTGATTTACCTACTCCTGGTCTAGAGTCTAAAATTTACTTTTAAATAATCATCTTTATAGCTGCTAAACAAGTCATGTGAGTTTAAGATAGTGGGCTGATTCTTCTAAAATTAAAATCTAATTATTTAAATGTTTAAGTGTGTATATTTTTCTGGGATTGCTAGCATCATTGAGATCATTTTATTTATAAATATAAATTTCACACTACAAGTGAAATGACAGGAGCAAAAACAAACATCCTGTATGCTTATCAACATGCAAGAAAACAATGGGGGTAGGTAACTACTGACGATTATTACATTAGGCTATTTCATCCACAGAGTTTTAATAGCAGTAGTAGAAACAGATACTACAATAGTCTGATTTTGCAAGAGCCTCGGCAGATGTTATCATCATTTCTAAGGATTTTTTTTAGTACTTCATACATTCAAAGGGCCAGATTCTCATTCCTTACCACCTGGCTTGCAAGATCTCTTCTCAGTGCTAACTTTTCCCTGACCACAGAGTGAGACCCAACAGCCAAGGCCAAGGGGAACAGGCAGAAATGAGAAGGCAGCCTCAAGTGATTTGCAACCATTAATTAGTTAAGATGCTCTCAGGGAGGTATGCTAGTAGTCTGACCTCATTTTCTTCTCAGATTAAAAGATTACTTGAAATAGGAAGAGTAGAATGTGTTCCTCAAACACCATCCGGATTATGTTACTGTATCAAAAGTTAAATGAATAAAACTTCCCATGTTATCTCTAAGTAATCCTCTTTGACTTAAAATTCCTGCTTTGCCCATGACTTCGATTTCTCAAACAAATGTCATCCTAAAAAAGTCTGCTGTTCTCTTACACCTAAAGTTGATAGTTTCTTATGCAGATACTCCTTATATATCATACTCCTGGTAATTTCTTTGATTACTAAAACCTTTTGTAGTCACTGTAATAATAATGATTAATGGTTATTATCTATTGACTTTCAAATGGAGTTTAGAAATGAGTAGAATTGTGCTCTTTGGGTGGGAAATTTGGGCATCAGAATGACAGAGTCAAGGTCAAACTGGTAGGGACTTTGACCACTTTTGACTTTCTGACTAGATGTGCATCAAAACTGTTGAAGGAAAAGAAAAATCACAAAATTAATGAGGAAGTAGCAAAATTACAGCTTCTTATATTTTCTCTGTTATGTGTTCCATGCTAAAGAATGCTTTTAAAAATTTCTTCAAGTAAGAAGGGAGTTTTCAAGCTTGATTTTCTTACACTATTTTCTGTGTTGTCTGTTAATTAAAGCAAAACCATTCCAGCCGACGCCATGCCTGGTATGAATGATTTACACCTTCTCTATGGCGATGGACTGGTGCTTATCATAACATGGCAACGTGATTTCTCTTCTTTTTCAAAATATTAAAAAACCAATTTCTTTGATAGCTACCTTTTCACAATAAATGAGAAAACAAAAATAAGTTTAGGTACACAGATTTCTTCTCCTAAAAATGAGAAATACTTATTTTTAAGACTTTTTAAAATATAAACTTCATGTTTACTTAAAAACATTCCAAACCGGTCATCTTTCTCATAATTCTCTTCAAAATGTGTATAACTTCAATGTACACAAGGATTCTCATTAAACTAAATGTGATTCATTTATTTTCCTGACCTCTTTCCCTATTTGTTGTCATTTCCAAAGTACTCTGCTAGTAAACATCTGTTATTTTTGTAGACCCACTATAATATAAACAGATGTGAGCTTTTATTTAGATTATATATCAGGAAACAAGCAGCTGGGCTTTATTATATAAGCCACTCAATATTATCTCTGAACAGACAATTCTTTATTCTTTGACTACTGGAAAACACAAGTTGCTAAAATTGAGCAGATGTCAACTATACTAAAAGCTTAATTTTAAACATGTAATTTGAACACCCACTGTGCCATCTGACCAGCACCTCATCAGAGAGATACTGAACTCTTTGGCTCTCTCAACCTGACAGTTTAGGAAATAGAAATAATGTATGTAGGGCTCACTTGCTATCACAAAACCTGAGCAAATATTGCTCGGTATCTTGTAAATTCTTTCACTCTTCCTTTATTACACTCTGCACATGGCGATAGCTTCCCCTGAGATCTCTATCCTACCCTTCGCCTCCAGTGAGGCAGATTTCATCTCTTCTCGTCTCAAAACAGCCGTAGCAGAAACATACAAGTCCTGTTTCACAAATCAGTTGGAATAATGGAGAGAGGAGGAGAGAGGGGTGTAGTAAACGGGATAAAACCACGTCAGGTATGCCAGTTGTCAAAACAACTTAAAAATCTGTGCTATTTTTAGAAGGTTCTTATTTTTGGTAAACAGAAAAGCAGTATCACTTTATTTTTCTGAGCATAAATAACAACCACTAACTCTGCAATTAAATTGTAACTACTGACCATGTAAGTATATGGAAGCTACAGTACCATGTAATCACAGGGTAGCTATCTCGTTATTTCTGTCTTTGCAGCAAAAGCCTTGTCATAAGATCTAAGAGCTGAGTGTTACATGGTAATTTGTTGGGGTTTTTTTTTTACTTAAATACTTGGTAACTTCAATAACAGGTTCTCAGTGCATCTACTTATTATTTACACTGTACAACTCTTCTAGCTCCCAATTTGTATAAGAGGAAACAGAATACCCTTATGTTGGACATATAGTGAGATGGTACCTGTTCTTCAATGAAAATGTCATACAAAATTGCTTATTAGGATACTGACATATTGAAACAGTTTGAAATATGAGATGGATTCATTTCCAACCTCTCTGCCTCCAGGCAAATAAGGGACCTGTGATGCTGCCAGGAGAGGGGAAGACCAGTACTTTTATTCTTATCTCAGGCTTCCAGCCGCACCACACCGCTTTCTCATTTTCATTCTGCTCCCAGCTGTTTGAAGCACATCAGGTTTGGAAAACCCTACATGGATGCTCTTGCAAAAAGAAAAAGTATCTGGGAAGGACTTCTAAAGGAGAGATGAAATGGTCTTAGAAAAAGTGGAAAGCCCTTTAAAAGAGCTTCTTAGCTGCTCTTCTTGGTTGTGGCAACATTTTGTATGAAAATACCTCAGGCATAAATGGAGCCAGGAGAACCTTCAGTGTCAGGAAGGTGTCGAGTGACTCCACTGAACAAAACTCCACGCTGCTTTTCTTAATACTCCATAGCGATCGGGACAATCAAGAAAAACAAAAATCCTACGCTTCAGTCTGGAGGATGGGGTAAATTGGAAGAGCTAGTGATGCTGGGCTTGCCTGATGAACTTTTGAAAAACCCTATCTTTGATTAAGATACGATAAATATTTCACCCTGCCCTGAAATCTACTTCAAGGGATTTCAAATATGGTGGTTTATGTATAATCAATGGGATTCAGGGGAAAGGAAACTAATGAAGCCTGATTATGAATAATTTTAAATGACCTGGCTTTGGTTGCACTGGGAATCATTAGGCTTTAATTCAGTAGAAATTTGGGATTTCAAAACATGAAATGAAAATAGGTAAGCTATAAATGATCAGATGGGTGTTAAAGCACACTCATAAGAACATACAATAAGCGGAAAAAATAAAGAATACAGCTGCTTAATAAAAAACATTTATCAAACACAGATGGAAGTATACAACAAGAAAAAAAAAATACAAGGATACCTATTACTGGTCCCTTTGAAAGAAATACAAGGTTGTGGTATTTTGGCATTGTTTTCTCTTTGAGTTTTCATTGTATCACATTATATTCCAACTTATTATATAGCACTGAAACACTGCAGCTCAAATTAAGTTATTTTTACTTTTCAGCAGAAGGAGAGTTCTGATGTCTAATTATTTCAGGTTTTTTAAAAACAGTGTTTTTCTAAGTACAAATTCAATATTTAAAAAATATTATCCTAACAGCCTTCGTGTGTTAGTAATGCCAAGCTCATGTTTCTAATTAGCCAGAAAGCAGGTAGGCAGTAAAACATATTTGTGTAAAAAGGAGGGATAGTAAACTTAACTTCACACCTCATAAAAAGCTTTGTAGTCATCCCAGTGGTGGCTCTCAGCATCCTGTAAAATGCTTGTAGCACAAACTCTGACGCAGTAGTCCGTAACCTGAAACTGTAGAGTGTTGATGAATTCCTGGTATCGTTGGACAGGCACCAGGAATATGGGTCTGTTCAGAGGGAATGATCAAAGAGACAGAGATTTAAGGCCTGTGCAGTAGGAGGTAACAATCTCCAGTACTACAAATGGTTTTGATTATTAGATATCAATCATTCATTTCCTCCTAATGCTGAAGCCTGCATCCACATTCACTTTCCAAAAAGGAAAAAAAAAAAAAAATGCTGGTCTTTGTTTGGCAAGTCCTTTGAAAGCGTACATCTGCTATTCCACAAATGTGCACTTCAACTTGAGACAAACTGCATTGTCAATACATCATTCAAAAATAAAAGTATTCTTTGTAAGCCTATTATTAGACATCAGTGCATTATTTAGGCATTAAGTTATCGTTACTACAGAGAACAACATGCATTTGTCAGAACCAACTTTTATAAAGCTATCACACGTCCCACAAACATACTCTTTATTTTAAAAATTGTAATTTTGTAGATGTCAATTATCTCATAAACTGTTTTACAATATTCAACAGAAATAAAGTGATTTCTGGCACATTTTGTTTATAAATTCAAGTATGAATCACAACATCTGACTCCTTAAGAGAATTAAAGAAATATCATAGTTATATCTTACAACAAGTCAATTTTACTTTTTTTTAGCTATTTGTAGCACACTCTCTTATACTTTCTCTGATGACTAAGGAACTGCAAAGGCTGAAGAAGGAATAAAGACTAAATTCTTGGGCTCACACTGGTCTGCTGGGTCCACACGTTCCCAGGGGCTGTGCCAGACAGACCATGTGATAACACTGCTGGTCATTTTTATGCTCTATCCAGAAAACATTTGGTCTTTTTGGACGACGAATACATGAGAATTAAGGCTGCCAGATACTTCCTCTTCAAATATGAAGGGTAGCTTATTACTAAGTGGATGTTCTGAAATACGTTTACATTGGTCAATAGACTACATTGAAACACATCTATTTTATCAGCTCCTAACATCTAGTTGGCCTAGGAACAAAAGAGAAGTGCATTTTCCACAAATATTGTTTCATGTGACAAAACAAGTTTATTTTTCAGTATAGACAGTACAATGTGCCTTATAGAATGGAAAGGGTTTGTTTGCTCATGTCATAACAACATGCGGAAAATCGCTGCTCCAGATGAGAGAATGGGAAATGCATGGGTCGTCTGAGTCGGCCTTTAGAGGGAATACCTATCTTTCTTACTATCTATGTATCTGGTTTAATACATCCCATTCGCCACCTTTTTGACGTTTCCTAGTCAAGACAAATGAAAATAGTTCATCCTGTTAATGATTATTTTCTCCTTCTCAAATATTATAATCAAAATTCCACTCCTGTGATACCCAAAGATGACATGTTACTTTAAGCTTGGCCATCGACTTAATTTAAATGACACTCACTTCTTAGCATTTTCTTTCATCAAATTATCATACTGCATAAAATGCTGGAAGACATATACCGCAGTGGAGAGCAGTGTGTGTAAATTTTTCAGGGGTGCTTTGGAAGGAACCTCCTTGCCCCTCTCTTGCAGTCTCGCCAGGACAGCTGTTGCCACTTTACAACAGGCCTCCACAAAGTTTGCTCTAATTTCCTGAAAAGAATCATCTCTGCATGCCAGAGCCAGTGGAAGCATTGTGTCGAGCTTTTCCATGATGTCAGAGCAAAACTAGGGAGAAATAAATGTAGCACTGAGTTATTTGCATTTTGACAGTGCCATGTAATTTATATATAGGAAAGCTAAATTCCAAAATAATGAATTTGGCATCAAACGTAAGTATAATGACATAACTTTATAATAATTGATTTCTCAGTTGTAGAAAGTTAAATGTTTTGTGCCAAATAAGAAAATACCAAAATGATGCTTCTGTCTACATCACCTTCAAGGTTTGTTTACCAGACAGACACTATGAAAAACTCAAAAAATAGCTTGACATGGCAATGCTTTTATTTGTAGTTAATAGACTTCAGGAAAAATGTATCCTTGATATTAATATGATTGCATTATTTTTAACTTATTCTCTGGTTTTTTTGATACATTTTCATAGAAGTTTTCTTTTTAACTAATCACCACATATAAATAAATAAGGCTGTATCAGTTTAATTGAAATAATCTAATAGCATCAGAAACAATCTCACATAGCATCTTCTTATTGGTAAGGAGTCAGCAACTTTCAGAAGTGATGTACTTTCCTTTTCACTAGTTATTATGCATTTACTCGTTTTTAACAGCAAAGGAGGAGTGATGGATGAATGGGAAGGTGCAACTGGCCTCCACTCCAGATTGGCAAACAGAGTTCCCTGGGGAATGATCTGGGGCCTCAGAGAGGCAGTAGCAAAATAAAGAGGCTACCTTTAAGTTGAACTCTCTTTCAAAAACATTTCAATTGTAGGTTGCTGGACTCACTGTAGACTTAATAGAGTAACTATATTTCTCTATTTCCATAGTTACTTCCTATTTTCTCAGTATGTTCTGTGACTCAAAACACAACTGTAAGACTAATGCTAATGGAAGAGAATGTTCATTAAGGTGTAAATTAAGATTTTAAAAGTTGCCCAAACCAATAAAAGACATTAAGTAACTCCTTCAACCTCCTAAATTTCTCCTGGAGTCATTCAAAGGTACAATCCAAATAGTTCCCTAGCTCCCCAGGAAGTCACAGAGGCCCCTTCTTTAGTTGTCTCGTATTCATGGAGCACAAAGTTGGCAGCAGGCTTAAGTCCTTTTTGCTTGCACAGAGGCCTATGGATACCAGACAAGAAATCTGGTGTGGGATCAGGTGCCAAGTGTTTGCCAAGAGACTCTGCCATTTTTCTACTGATTCATTTTCCAATGTCTTACATTAAGGGAAAAAAAATCTAATTACGCCAATCTAATTTGAAAGTATTTCATTTGATACTTGCCTTTGCAATTTTCTTTGGTTGGTCTTCCTCAGGAACCACTTGGCCATCTTGCCAAACTTGTTGGGCATTTACAAGGGTCAAAGTGTAGCTTATAGTTGAAGACCTTTCATTCTGTTCCTGCTGGAGAATTTTTGTGGAAAAATCTTCAACCGCTGTTGTTATACAATGTGCCAGAGGAAGAGACACTTCTTTAAATGCATTTCTCCAGCCAAAATCTAGTAAAGTAATCTGAAATATAAATTTATATGAAGTCATATTAATTTTAACTCAACAATGTGTTTCTGTTGTTATAGATATAAAAGTATTATTTTTATTCAGCATGGTGAATATAGGTATTCTTTGATAAATGGTAAAAGCCATTCTTATAACCTAAAAATATTACCCAGTGAATAAAGCAATATACAAAAACATGTGCATTCTTTACACACAGTAATATACTGACATTTCATTTTAATTCATCAGTGGATTTAATCAAAAATGGGTTTTTTTCAAAGTTTAATCTCTTAAATATAGTTCAATAAAACCATCTTTATGAGAGCTGAAAGTTACACTTACTATGTATCACATAAAGCAACCTTTAAATTCAATATATTTAATAAAGTCTAAATTAGATTTTTACAGTCTTTTTTATAGTTTATTGTTAACAAGTATTGCAGCATAAGACAGCATTTAATATTCAATCTTTTATTTCTTTTTCACGCTCAGAAATTCAGACAAGCCAAAAAATAGCAATAAGAAATTTCTCACTGAAAATAGATCACTTCATGTTTCTAGATTTTTATTTCTTTAGAATTTTATTTCATTTCTCCACCCACAAAGTGGTAGGTAGCACTACTTTTGTTCCAGAAAATGAAGAATTCAAATGATCTGCATTGCTCTGTGGTAAAGTGTGGGAGAGGCTGGGGTGGAGGCTGGTGGTGTTTTCTTTTCTTTTCTTCTTTTGCTCTTTGGCTTATGTGACAATAGATGCATGAATGGATATTTCCCTCAAGTCCTCTAATGTTCTCTAAAGTATAAAGTCATTATGGATAGTAGGCTGAACCTATGCTTAGGATTAAACTTTCCCCGTTTTTGTTTTTTTTTTTAAATTGAAGTATAGTCAGTTTATAATGTTATGTCAATTTCTGGTGCACAGCATAATGTTTCAGTCATACATATACATACATATATTTGTTTTCATATTCTATTTCATTATAAGTTACTACAAAATACCGAACACAGTGCCCTGTGCTATGCAGAAGAAATTTGTTGTTATCTATTTTATATATAGTAGTTAGTATAATACAATCTTGTTTGCAGCAATAATTCACCTACTCCAACTTCAGAAGACTTGAGGCTCAATATCCCTGACTGGATTACTTTCTGGATCCCAAATTTTTTGCTGGAAAAATTAAAGAGCTGAATTGAATGATTTCCATGGTCCCTTTCAGTCTAAAATTACTGAGATTATGATGATTAGCTTAATTTCTTATATACAGCTCCCACTAAGCATTATTTTAATGCTTTTTGTATTTGCAGTGAAAAGTAATAAAAATGAATCACCTTCTAGAGCTAAAATTCTGTGATACCATGGCTCTATAATTGGAAAAAGTGGCTCTCCTCCTCATTATGCTTATAATTAAGATATAATTGAAAGATCCTTTCTAGAGTTTATTTGGACCTTTAACATCATAGGTCCTGTGTGAAGACACATCTCTCATTTTGCTTTTACATAAAATGAATCAATAATTGTATCTACTCAGCTCATATAATCCCTTTCTTATAAATGAAACTTTGGAAGTACCATGGTATAGTTCTGTGTTATAACAGTATTTTCCTGGGACATATCTATGACAGAAACATAAAAAGGAACCTACCTTTATAAAAATGAACAATAACAATAACAACAACAACAACAACAACAGCAACAAAACTCTGCTTTCTGTACCACCAGGGCATGTCTATTCAAGAAAATCATTCATCCTTTCATTCATTCAGGCATCCAAGGTGAAAGTTGCCATTGATTACCCTGGTCACAGTGACTTGTGTGTGTGTGTACCGTGAGGATTACCTTTGCCCACGGTAATTTATGTGTGATCATAATACCTTCTGAATTCTCTTTTCAAAATATGGAAAACCAGGCACATAATAGCTGCTCTTAAAAAGAAAATCTAAACTATTCACTACTCAGATCTCCTCCTAGAAGTCAATTTGTTTACGTAAAATATTGTTGGCTTACTTCTACTCTTCCCATCTGATGTTTGGAATCATACACATTCCAGTTAGAGTACAGAACATTTACTAGTTGATCCAAGAAAAAGGAGGGGATAATGTGGCTTTCTGTTCTGTGCACAAAGGAGATACTCACTGAATCCCTTTCTTCTATTATCTAATGTGAATTTCTTAATACCTATTCTGATTTTAGGTTAAAGAATAATGTATAATTTTGCATTTTCCTGATTATTTCCCTTACTTCCTGGGCTGAAACTCAGTTAAAAGTCTATGTTTTTTGCCTTTTTAAAGGTTTACCTACTATGTCAGTGGAGATCCATTCAGAAAACAGAAACCAGTCTAGGTATTTCAAAAGGAAGAATTTTAATGTAAGGTATTAGTTACCGAGGTGATGGAAGGTCTGAGGAGCCAAACATGGGTTTTGAAGCAAGACAGTTACTTTATTGTTTTAATACAGCAGGAAGCTACTACCACTCCTAGGGCTGGAGGAACAAACTACTATGGGAGTAGTTCCTGGCATCACCAGTCAAAGCTAAAGATAAGGCCAAACTTCCAGGTAGAACTGGAACTACAGAGGGAGGACTGTGCACTGGGATCAGTACAAAGGAGATGAAGGAGTTCCAGCTACTGCTAGAGATGCTCCCTAAAACAGAGCAAGAGGAATACTCTGGTTTCTCTTCAACATCTACCCTCCACTCTTCCATCAATGTTTTTCAATGGCCAAACCTTCGAAGATCCAGGAAGCAAGAAAGCCTGGAAGATGTCATTCTATACAGTACAGAACAGAGCATGGAAAGAGGGGTAATGGGTCTAAGAACAAACAGGAACATGCTGAGCACACTAAAATGAGAGGCTAGTCTAAATGATTCATCATTCCTTTTCTTTTTAATCTTCACTTTCTCACTTTTCAACAATTATCTACAGTCCAAATTCTCAAGGTGCAGACACTGAGTTGGCATGAGAACAAAGATTTCTTCACTGCCAGCTCCCTACTCCTTCCATGGAACACATTGTGCAAGAGAACAGTGCTCCCACTAAATTCAACTTTCATCAAAACTTACAAGCCAATTTTCAAACATGAATTATTTTTTTAGTGGGAAAGGGTAAAACTCAAGACATTTTGATTCATAATGGAGTCACAGAAAAATGATGATGCTGTTACATATGAATTTAAAAAACCCACCTTTCCCCCCATCACTTACCTCTTTTACTGGTAGCAATTGCTCTGAAGGAACACTGGTTTCATTTGCTCTAGGTTTCTCTATTACAACTTCTCTCTTGGATGTCTCCAAAATTCCTATGCAATAGAAAAGAAAACAAACATACAAACATACATTAAGAAAAACAAACCATACTAGGTGTGATTAATAGACTCAGGTTTAAGTTAATTATGTAGAAAAGCTCTAACAATAGTACACACACACACACCAAGATCTAGAGAATATAGTCAACAAAATGTAGGGTGATATCACCATTAAAATAATGACAGAATCATTTTCTATACACACCATTGGTGAAATTCATATGCCATTAATATTCACATTTGATGTACATGCGTATATAATCTGTAAAATTCAGATCCTTTTGTCATTAATTCATTTTTATGCTAACAATGTAGGATGTTAAGACTACAAGGTAAATATTAATTTCCTGTTCATTTAAAAAGTTAAATTCCAAAGTACTGCTTTTAAAACTGGCTTTAGCACATTAAAACTTCTTTTTTTTGAAACAAAGGAGAGCAAAAGTATACGGATAAACATAGGCATATCAGGAAAAATTATACTCTTAATAAGTATATCAGTAATTCATTAGAAAAAACACAAACACTGGGACAGACAAGAAATGATCTCTAGCTTCTAAAATGGAAATATTTCCTCAACTTTTATTCTTTAGAATTAAAAAACTCCATCCTGGGGAATAATAGACCTACAAAAATGTAATCAATAAATATGCCAGAAAGAAATCTTTCCACTTTCCATTATGATTCTATTAATTATACTTTAATGCAACACAAATGATTTAGCATTTATCGCTGATTTTTTTTGCGTAGACTTGATACATGATGATGAATTATATACCATGATTAATTTTTCTTTTATTTTAAAAATCATAAAAGTCAGTTTCTCCTTATGTCCTGGGCAAAAAATTTCAAAATCTTAGTGATTCTTATTGTTAGGGCTTCTGACCAATATAATTATCTGGAAGATATATGGGGTGTTTTGTTTGTTTTTTCTAAATTTGGTCCTATGAGCTTAATATGAATGATTCCTAAATAATACAATTCACAGAAACAGTCTCTCAAGAGGTAAATATTCCATTTGGTAGCTGATAACATCCTTCTGGGAAATTTTATCAGAGTTTATTCTAAGGAAAAGTTTCCCTCAACTCTAATGTTTCTTAATCATTTTGGATTTGTGAACACTTCTGAGAACTTGATTAAAATGACAGAACACTCCATCCAAAACACACAAAATGACCATGTGCATATGCAAACACGTGCACACACACATTATAGGGGATTCCCAGACCCCCTTGTAAAGTGCATTCATGATCCGCAGGGGCCCGCAGACTGCAGTTTAGCAATCCTGCTTCATTAACACACATCACGACCAGGAAAAAGTTTTAGATCAGTGTTAGACCATTTAACCTAAAAATGCTTTCTCATGGCTTGTATTTATTATGTCCTTTCCAGAAGACATTGTTATTAATAAGGAACAATTTTAATAGTAAAATAAAATCCAGAATAAGCTGATTTTTAAATAAAGAAAAATGAAACTATAAGTTATTAAAGAAAATATGGACTATGTCTTTCAAAAGATATAAGTAAAGACTTTTCAGAAGGCCACAAAAGCCATAAAACAATTCTGCATAACAAAAATACTGTTAATCCAAATAGATATGACAAACTGGCTTGGCACTTCTCTGTCAATGCCCATACCTTTTTAAAAATCTTAATAGACTAGCTTTTAGAGCACTTTAAGCTTTACAGGGAAACTGAGCAGAAAATACAGAGTTCCCATATTCACCTCTCTCTGCCCTTAGTTTCCCTTATTGCTAACATTTTACAGTGGTGTGGTATGTTTGTTACAATTAATGAACAGTATTGATAGATCATTATTAACTAAAGCCCATAATTTACGTTAGGGTTCATTTTTTGAGTTGTGCAGTTCTGTGGTTTCGCCAAATGCATAATGTCATGCATCCACCATTACTAGCACACAGGTTAATTTCACTGCTGGAAAAATCCCCTGTGCTCCACCTATTACTTCTCCATCCCTCCTCACTCCCCCTGGTAACCACTGAACTTTTTACTGTCTCTTTACCATACTTTTTCTTTTTCTAGGATGTCATATAGTTGGAATCATATAGTATTTAGGCTTTTTAGATTGACTTCTTTCACTTAGCAATATGTATTTAAGTTTCCTCCATGATTTGTGTGTGTGTGTGTGTGTGTGTCTTGCTACCTCATTTTTTTTAAGCATTGAATAATATTCCATTTTATTGATGTGCCACAGCTTGTTTATCCATTGCCCTGCTGAAGGACATCTTGGCTGCTTCCAAATTTTGGTAACTATGAATAAAGCTGCTATAACATTCATGTCTCAGTTTCTAGGTGGACATAAGTTCCCAACTCATTTGCATAAGTACCTAGGAGAGTGATTACTTGATCATGTAAGACAATGTTTAGCTTTATAAGATACAAGCAAACTATACTATTTTACTTTCCTACGAGCAAGGAACGAGAGTTCCTGTTGCTTCACATCCTTGGCAGAGTTTGGTGTCATTAGTGTTTTACGTTTTAGCCACTCTAATAGCAGCATAATGGTATCTCCTTATTTTAATTTGCATTTCTCTGATGACATATGATGTTGAGCATCTTTTCATATGCTTATTTGCCATCTGTATATCTTCTTTGGTGAGCTCTCCAGATCTTTTGCTCACTTTTAAACTGAGTTTTTTGTTTCCCTGTTGGATTTTATGAATTCTTTGTATATTTTGGACATAAAGTATCCAAATATGTGTTTTGCAAATGTCTTTCTCAGTCTATGACTTGTCTTTTCATCTTCTCTATGATTATTCCTTTTTACTTGGCAATTCCACTTTAGAAATTTACTGTCCAGATATACATGAGGACATATAAGACATATGTAGTTCAAGGAAATTTGCTGTATCATTGCTTGTGGAAGCAAATGAAGAGGAAAAAGAACCCTACATGTCCATTAATGAGTAGCTGATTAAATTACAATACATACAACAATAGAAAACTGTTCAGCCATTTTTCTGAATGTGAGGTATTTCTACACAATTGTTAATAAAAAAGAATCCCTGTATAGTAGATAAGATTTGTGCTACTTTAACATGGGGGGCTATTCATGGATGTAATTGCCTCTGGAAAGGGAAATTAGACAACCAGAGTAGAAAAAGGCTTAATTTTTTTCCACATATTCCTTTGTCCCTTTTAAAAGTTTTACTAAATGCATGGACTGCTATTCAAAAAATATTTTTAAAGAAAAAAATATTTTTAGAGAAAAAAGTAATAAAGATCAACTTGTCAATGACATAAAGAGACAACACTTGGGTTCTTAATGTCATTTTACTTTTCTACAGATAGATCATAAAAATAGCTAATGTAAATGGTATTTACCCTGGAAAAATAACATTAATTCAAAGTACAAGCTTTGCAGATCTATTCTTGGAAATAACCTTTTGCCATTGTGTAGCTCTAGTTTAAGACTTACAAAAAAGGTTAATTATATTTATCATTTCATTCCCAAATACATTATGTTTATTCACTCAAAGTAATGGGCTTTGACGTTTATACAAACCATCTGCCTTTTTCAAAATGAATAAAAAATAAGATAAACTTCCCGAGACTTCTTTTGCTGGTGAGCAATTCTATAGTAAGATAGAAAAAGAATTATCAAGCAATTATGATAACCTGTATAACATAATCTTTCCCCTCAAAAATTAAAAAGATTTTAAAAAATGTAATCCTATACAGAAAAGCCAAACAGATGATTTTAAGGCAGGATTAGTAACTCTGAAAATTGACTGACAAGACATTTCATGATTTTAATGAATTGTGGCATTTTTGTATTTGTTTGGAATTCAAAATGGTCAATTTCAAAATTTGGCATTGTCAAACTTCATGAGCTCTTTCAACATTTTACAAATTATATCACCTATTTAAAATATATTGGACAGTCTGTATATTTATTAGCATTGTCTAGAGAAGGAAGAGCCATTTTTGACTCACTGTTCTAAAACACAGTTATTTGCATGCTATCAAGACTGGTTTCTTTAAGAGCATGCCCAGATTAAGGACCTCAGTAGAGTGCAGAGGTTCACAGGAATGCTAGCTGCTGAACAGCCTCTCCCTATGGAGTTCGCTGTGGTTCATTTTACACTTCTGGTTAGTTTCCACACTGCCGCTTTCTTTCATAGAGAGTAGAGATTGGCAGTACTTCCCTGTAATATCCACTTTCACACCCAAATTGGTCTTCATAGGCTCCCGTTGTGTGCACTACAAAGCAACTTGCCTTGTTGGCAGCTCTGAGTGGGAACTACAAGTCTTTCTTTTCTTCACTGTTCTTTTCTGGCTCACAAGCAACCTCCCACCAAAAGCTGAATCTGTAGAAGAGACTACATCCAAGAGATAATACTATGAAAAAGTATGAAGAGAAGCCCAGGTGGCCACCTTGCAAATTTCCAATGTGGAAGCCTTCGACCTCTCTGCCCAAGAAACAGCTAAAGTCCTAGTGTAATGAGCTTTACAAACCCTAGGAGACTCTTTACCTTAACTACATACGCCTCCCTAATACAATCCCTTAACCATCTAGCTAAGGAACTCTTAGAAGCCATTTGACCCCTCTTAAGACCCCCTAAGAGTACAAACAATCTTTCAGAAGATCTGAAATCTTTGATTCTTCTGAGACAAACCCTAAGTGTTCTTCTTACATCCAATTGAAGCAGCCATTGCTCTTTGTCGTTGCTGGGGCTAAAGAAAAATGAGGGCCAAGAAACCTCCTGGTTTAGATAAATCTCAGATGCCACCTTTGGAAAATTTGAGGAACTGCCCGAAGAACAGCTTTATTCTGAAGAAGTATTAGAAGTGCCCCATAAATCAAATCCGAGGCCACTCCATAAGGTAAGATCACCTAAAAGAAATACAGTAAGATACCGTAACAGTCAAATAATGTCCTATCATTTTTCTGAAATGACCAAAATAGGAAACCATCAAAACATGACCAAAAAAAGCAAATAAATATAATGACTAAATATCTTTTCTTTCTCAGAAAATATTTTTGTGTCTCTACAAAATCTATTATGTCATATTCAAATTACTAAAAGCACTGCCAATTTGGCTAAATCTACAATATAGTAGTAAACATCAAAGTAAAAAGTGAAATAATTGGTTAATCAGTTTTATAATTTCTCTATGTGATGTTAAGTACCTGGATATTTTTTAAAGATCTGGAGAGTTTAAAAAAAAAAAACTTACTTTTCACCACATTGTTTTGGTTACATAGACATAGTGGACAACTCCTTCCAAGACCTTTATTAGCAAAATATGCTGCAATCAAAACAAATACACAAAAAAACAAATGATTTGATCTTTTTTCCCCTATTGTCTCCCACACAAGATTTCTAAGCAAAACATTAACTATCAGGATAACTTAAGATTCATTTGGTTTCTTTATTCATTTGTTTCAAGAAAACTTTTCCTTCTTGATTTAAGAAACCAAAGCTTTTGATGAGAATTGATTAACTTGGCTACACTGAATAAACCCTTTAAGATTTTTCTTGACAATTTCCCTCAAATTGTTCTTTTCAGAGAGCCATTTACATGAAGTTGTGTCAGAGAAAATTAATCTTGGCTTTGCTGTAAAAATACATAAATTTCAACAATGAAGAACATGTATATCACAAGGAGATGTTCTAGTACTGAGATATGTCTTATACCTGTCCTTCAGAGTTCCTTCCACATACTATGATAATTTACAAATGTGTTTTTATAGTACACTATTATCAATGTGTATTGAAGTTGCTTTTATCTGCCATGGTGCTTATATGATGACAAATTTGAGGTAAGACAGTATATTGTGGAACAATTATATATTTTTCTCTGTTGATTTTATTCAATAATCATAACTATAGCTCTCAAATATACAGCATTTGCAAGTCTCAACATTGCATGATCTCAATCCAATGCAGTTAAACCAGCTTTTTCTTCTTTTTCCTGAAATTAGGATGTCAGATCTTTGCTTCAATTCTTGGCCATCTCAGTTTCATATCTTCTTTATAATACCTCTCTTACACAATTCTAATTTTGAATTCATGCTGCTTTTAAGAAGAATAAAGTTCTTAGACTTGAGCAATTTCTCAAGGGCCTGGCCCAGGACCAATAAAGATGAAGCCAAGTGGGTAGGGATCTACATGCTTTGGAATTCACTCTATTTCTTGATCCATACCTCAGAAAAGATCTGCTAGAGATGTGGATGTAAAACATCAAATCTTAGCCAGGCATGATAGATGAGTACCAACACCAGTGTCAATTGCTCGAAGCACCAACATGTCAACTAAAAATTAGGATGTCATATTTCTTTATTTGGATATCTCTTTGACCCAGTCAAGTTCATCTAGAAGACCCTCTAGGGCTCACATTATCTCCTAATAAATCTACTTTTTCATTCTGGCTTTTAATTTTCATATTAACTATCTTAGGTTTTTATTATTTTCTTATTGGATTTTTTGGTCAGCTTCAGAAACCTGTAAGTCACCTCCATTTTTCTTCAAATTATCTCCAAATTTGGAAAAATGATCTATGTTATTTATTTCACAGTTTAATAGTGCTATTTAAATTGAACCTGAACCATAGAAGGCTAGTAAACTATGCTTTATATAAAACAAACCCTAATCCTATAACTTTTCTGACATTATTTACCCAGGCTAAGTAAAGAAAGAAATACAAAAGTAAACATATTAAACTAAATGTAATTCTTCACTAAGAAATCAGGGTTTGACATTTTCAGATTGATTGTTTATCACTTGCTTCCCTCACTTTGTTTTGCAAACGCAGCCACCATCTATATTTATTCTCCTTAAAATGGTATATGGTAATCATGTAGAAGAGAACTTCGAATAGTTTATTCTGATACAGATAAAAATCTTCATAAATAACAGATAGGAAAACAGACAACATGTCTTAACCATTATGCCTCTGAATTGTATCTTTAAAGTTAGAAACATTATCTGAACATATATAGAAGTCTTCTTCAAAAGAATTTTGTTAAGACTAACTAAAAACAACATATTGTATAATTATAATTATAACAATTCACAGTTATTGTTTATGATACGCTAGACATTCTTTTAAATACTCTCCATTCACTAAATCATTTAATCTCACAATCCTACATAATATATTGGAATCTAAAGCATCTCATCCCGAAAGAAAATAAAGAGAAATTTAATTTAGTCCTACACCATTATTTTAAAGATGAGAAAATCATATTTTGCTCAAAATCATCAGCCTGCTAGTGGCAGACGTGTTGTTCCTAGATCAATAAAAAGCAA
This sequence comes from Camelus ferus, assembly GCF_009834535.1. Lineage (NCBI taxonomy): Eukaryota > Metazoa > Chordata > Mammalia > Artiodactyla > Camelidae > Camelus > Camelus ferus. The sequence goes on from NC_045698.1 coordinate 63,837,414, forward strand.
ATTAACTTATTACTAGATCATCCAGTCTGCTTGTTTTTTTCTATGGGCCAGGCTGTGTTTGTCTGAGTTAAACAAACAAACAAAAAGGGTCTAATTTTAGCTAAAGACAATTATCCAGAATTGACTTATGATGCTTTGTAAATTAAAACTGTGGAATTTACAATGTATAAAGGATAAAAATGTAATTTCATGGTGTGTTTTATACTTACTGTTTATTTAAATATTCTATCATGTACTTTTTTTTTCAAGTAATGGTATAAATTCAATAGCAGGAAGCAAAAGCAGAGAGAATTATAGGTTAGCAGAAAAGCATATTACCTGAAGTATTCCTGAGTATCTTGAGTGATAAAAACATTTCTTCAAACAATTTCTGAACATTTTTTTCCAGCTTCAAAAAAGATTTTATAAGCTGTGATAAGAACCTGAGTTCATCTAAGGAGAGGAAAAAGTTTCTTCCTTTCTGTGGGTATTCAGGAGTAACTGTGAAAAGAGCAGATCAATACTATTGAACATTTGATGTGTTTTCTCATTCACTACTAAAACAATCTATGATTCTATAAACCATCAAAACTAACACTATCTTCAATAATTTGTTTGTTCTTTAGTAAATACATAGAAAATCTCCAAGGAGAGGTTTTTTTTCTCCTCCTTGGAAGCCAGAGATGAGTATTCTGTTTGATGCAAACATGACAATTAAATAATTATATTAATTTTTAGAGTTAGTAACAGAAATATGATTTTTTCGTTGTAAAATCACATCTTATACAATTCCATTTTTTAAGAAGTCTGGCATAATTTGAATCTCGTCACAAGGAAATATTAGACAAACCCAAATCAAAGGACTTTTTATGAAATAACTGGTTTGTAGTCTTCAAAAGTGTCAGTTCAGGAGATAGAAAGACTAGGAATGTTCTAGTCGAAAGAAGTCTAAAAAAACATGACAACTGAAATCAATACAAGATCAGTATTTTATTTTATTTTACTATAGAGGACATTGTTAGGGTAATTTGGTGAAATCTGAGTAAGGTCTACAATCTAATGCTATTATTGCCTGACAATTTTCTGATTTAGACAACTATACTGTGGTTATGAAAGAGAATGTCCTTGTTTTTAAGAAATGCACATTGTAGTATATAGTGATAAATACCTGTGATCTATTCTCTATTCAGAAAGAAAAATAGTTTTAAGAGAGAAAGAGAATGCAAATGTGGAAATGTAAATATTAACATTTGAAGAATCTGTATTTTTTTAAGTCTGAAATTAAAATAAAAATTTAAAAGAAAAAAGGACTGGATAAAGGATATAAATAAGTCTTCAAGACTTTAAAAGTGTTGTTCATAGATCAGTAAAAAGAAGCAAATTAACTTATTGACTCTAGACTACATTATTCATGAAATCATGTTTAAAAATAACTTTGGTTTAAATAATTATGATATCTATTGCTTTCCTAAGAACAATACAACTTAAGATAAACAAAGGTTGATTTTTTTCCTCTTATATAATTATGTTATTTGTTGTCACAATGACATTTTAATATGACAAAAAATATTTTCTACTCTTAAAGAGTATGGAGAATAAGACTGACCTCACTAAATGGCACTTTTAACAAAATTTTCAAGGATTTAAAAAAATCCTTCCTGTTTGTTTGCCACTTCTTAAAACATGTTTTAAGGAAGTGTCTCAAGGCTTAATTACAAATTGGAAAATTTACAGACTTTAGAAAGTAAGCATAAAATGCCTTTGGAGAGAAAATACTAAGAGTGCTACTTAGAAATGATAGAAGGTCTGGTGATTTCATATGAAGAAAAGATTACCTTCATCACAGGGGTTTAGAAGGAAGGTTCCAGAAATGTAACAATTTTATGGGTAATCCACTTTGTTTCAGTGAAACTTTAAAATGTTGGCATCAAACTTCTAGCCAAAAGTACTACTTAGTGAGGTCAGTCTTATTCTCCACGCTCTTAAAAGAGTAGAAAATATTTTGGTTGATACAGTCTTTCATATGATATGACCAAAAATGTCATGGTATCTTTGCAGATAAAATGAGAGAGGCCTGTCATTCAACTTAGACTGTGGAATTTAGTCCTGTTCTTAAAGAGTAAAAAAGGCTTTAAAAAAAAATCTGTAAGTACCTACAAAAACTCTATTTCACCTCTACAGAGATATTAACCCCACAAACATTAGTCTATCTCTAAATAGCCCTATTCACACCTACTATTCTCCCAGAGTCATGCTAGAGAACATAAGTATGTACAACCAGCACATATAACTAAGGTTTTGCCACTAAAATCATAATCCCAAAAATGAAAAGAAAGAACAAGTATATTATGATCCATTTAGCTGTTGCTTGATTCTCATTTAGCCTGTTTGATTTCTTTTAAGCTTTGCTCATATAGATGGGGGCTGGTTTAACCTAAATCTTAAAGATATTTCCTTTGGAACTAAAAATGTCTATAAGCCAAATTTTCAAAGACTTTAAGAATCCTTCCGAACTCTTTTTAACAGTTTGGCTAGAAATTAAAGGTAGGCTTTGCATAGCTCAAGTCTAAATTGGAAGTATTGCGAATGTTTATAAAGCAAACAAAGAAAGCCCTGACCCCAAAATTTCTAAGAATATATATATATATGTGTGTTAACCTAGCAGTGCTATTTGTTTAAAAATTATGTAGGGTCTGAGGATTCTACACGAAGAGATCTTACCTTCATTACCTGGATTTAGAAGCAGCTTTTATTCCAGAAATGTAACAATATTGAAAAGTAAATCTATTTCAATCAATGAATCAGTATAACTTTATAATGAAAGAGAACAGAATAATATGTATGACCTAAATCTAATCATTTTGTCCCAAAGAAGCAATGATTATGGTAGAGGGCCACTAATTAGTTGTTCTTATTTCCTATTACTCTTGGCCCAGTGTTCTCCCAAGGGGTATTTTGAGGGTGAATTTATAGGGAAAATAATTCTGTGATAAATTAATTTTGTGAAAGTCCAATTAAAGCAAAATTAAACACAAAGGATAAAATAGCATTTCCCAAACTTATTTGCCTTCTTTTCCCCCACAGTATCTCACAGGAGTAGTGTTCTAATCATCGCACCTTAGCTTATGATTTCTATCTGTCTAACCGTATCTCTTTCTGTTCCTTAGACTTTCACTGTTAAGCACATTAGGAAAGGGCTTCTTCCTCCAACAGAAGTTCCCTTTACTTTTGTTGTCACCATATTCATCTCCTTTTCCTTCTTTCATGATTCAGTTTGTTCCTCTCCTCCAAGTCACCTCTTGGTAAAATCTTATGTAGATACAGTCAATCTAAAAATTTGCCTTCCCCCCTTAAGCCAATTTGCCTTTTACCTATTTGTTTTTCTTTTTGTTCTTTAATCACTATAGAACTGTCTTGCTTCAAGAAATTTTGGACATATCTGTTCATACATAGGCAACTAGGTCTAGCTGGCCACCAATCATTGTTATGAAATATCTGAATTAATGATTGTTGTTTTATTATAAGATGAGCTCTACGATTCTTAGGAAATACAAATTTCTCCTAAATCCTCAAAAAATTATAAAGAAAAAACTTAAATTTCCATTTTAGAGCAAGGCATTATTAAATTTACCATCAAGTAACAATAAATAAGTTCATGTAAATAACTAGATAGTTGAGGTTCTTTCCCTCTATACGTAATTTTAATAAAATTTTTCTAAAAATTAAACTCTCTGCGATCCTACTGTAGTTAAGACACAATTTAAATTTTTCTTCATGACAAGGTTACCATGAAAGTTACTTATTTCTGTGCTGAATGTAGGGACTACTGTCTGTCCCTCTGTTAAAGGGCTTTTCTCAAAATGACTATCATTCAAAAAGAGTTCTATGATCAAATAGGTTTGGGAATTACTACATACTAAATATTCCTTAAATTGATTCACAATGCAAATTTGTATACTAAAGTCTATGTACATCTATAAAAACATAAAAAAATTAAAAATTCAATGTTTCTCAAACTCTTTTTGACCAATGAACACCAGTTCACCGAGAAGTAAATATCTACTAACTTCTAGGATTTTCTCAAAAACAACTGCTTAGAGGACACTGCTTTGGATTACAGTACCACTGAGTATTTGTTTCTGCTTTGTAGTGTTTCCTCCCATTGTTAGGCCTTTCACTGTGGGTTCTTCTTGCTGCCTGTGTGACTGATTTTACCAGTATGTTCTTCTACCTGTAGACTGCTGTTCCCAATAGCATCACGGTATTTTCCAGATTCCAAGAGAAGCTAATGAAAGTCTCCTAAAACCTCCTAGATCTTCTTCTTGAAAAAAAATCCATGTAGTTTCAGAGCTGAACAGAACCATTTGAAGTCCATTCATGGTGTTCACAGGGCAGTGTGGTCCAGAACCTTCTCTTTTATTTAAAATGCAATTTTTTTCTGGGTCATCTCCAGACCTTTACAAGCAATGCCCCAGGTGAGTTTTCTGCATACTGGATTTCCAGACCACTGCCTGAGGGATCCATAAACTCTAGTTAAAAACTTCTGAGGTGAAAATTACTCTCTACCCATCAGAAAACTTGGATTTTGGCCTTAGCAAGTCAACTAAAGAGGTGCTATTATATAAAGCACCAATGCCTTAAAAACAAACAAACAAAAAAACCTTCACTTTTTCCATGGTCAAAAAATTTATGATTTTTTAAATTTCTGGAAGAAATACAGAATGCCTACAGGGGATTTCTAAGATAAATTATTATTTATACATTTGCCCTGCACAAAAGAAGAACTGCTCCCAGAAAGAACACCTAAAGAATAGCTGGAGTCCTTCAGGCATATTCATGACAAATGTAAAAGAATTTCCATGAGGCCAGAGACAATGTCCAACTTAGTCTATAGTGTCTTAAGAACCCAGCAAAAAGTAGGCACTCAAAAATATTAGTTTAAAAAAATGTATGAAATCCCACGGGTCCTAGAAGTAGCTAGGTTTGGCTTAGAACAAAGATTTCATACCTAATCCTAAAAGGCATTCTTCAAAACAATAAATATTTCTAGATGTAAGTCAATAAATAAATGAATAATTACTGTATTAGATACACACTCTTTACTATTTTGTTTAACAAAATAGATTTGAAAGTTATTTCTAAAACAGAAAATGTGTGCCAAAAAGTGATGATGTGGGAACTCGATTACACATACTCGATTACACAACTGATTCTAAAACACTGTTTTGAGGGGTTTAAAAAAATAAAATTATACTTTATAAAAAAAATTCCACCATGAAAAAATACACAGATATTCAAAGAACTGTTGTTCTAAAATTTAAAAAAAGACTTTGTCTCTGTCTGTTTTTCTACACACACACACACACACACACACATATATATATATAGATACATAACAGATAAATAATATATACTAAAATGATATACTTAGAGGTGTTTTTCAACTAGTGACTAATAGTTAAAATATGAACTCCGTTACCTTTTAGCAAAATTAAGGACATTGAAAATAAATCTAGAAGGATATTAAAGTTTCTCACATTTGATCCACAACAAAGCAGCATTTGGAATAAATATCAAAGTCCAGCCAAATGAGACAGAACAGAAAAATGTGGGTTGTGGCTGAAAGTACACATATTATTTTCCAAAACCATTAGCAACAGAATTCTTGTTAATAATAGCATTAAGATACAGGAGAAAATGAGAAGCCAGAAAATCAGATAATCTGAAGCTGGTGGATCAGTATAATAGGATAAAAGGTGCACATTTTAGTTTTCCCAAGAAAAACGAACACTAGCTACTCTATTATTGACTGTAAATGGATCCATTTTCAGTAAGGAAGTATTGTCGGTGCCACCAGACAAGTGATGTAAAAAAGAGGGGACACACAAAAGCTATTGAAAGTCTCATTATTCCAGATGAAATTCATGACATAATCCAAATGGAATATATTTGTTCCAGTAAAGAGAACTTTTAAACAGTATTATGTTAAGAAGCCAGCAGAGGCTGCTTAGGAACAAATAGTAAGCAGTACTTTCCCCAGGAGCCAAGTCACTTCCTGAGAGCAGGTGGGGCTTTGGAGCACACTGTGCTGTTCCAGTGGCCTGAAAGAGCCCTGTGCCTCCTTGAGCGCCTGCTTCCAAGGAGCCACACAGCAGGGGAAAGAGTAGAATGCAAACGCTATGTCCCTTCTTTGTTCTGGGAGCCTCGTCAGGTAGATGAAAAATCATGGCGGACCTGCAGGCATTGCTTTCTGTCAGACACTCTAAGAAGAAATTGAAGCTCTTTTGCCTCCTTTGCTCTGGCACTGTTTTTGTAACTTCTGGTTATTTTTCAAATTTGTACCACTAGGAAAGCATTTGAGGTAAAACTAAGACAAAGAATTTTCCACTTTAGTTTCAAAACTGAATTTAGTATATCTTATTTCTTTTGAGGAAGCTTCCGTATGTACCACCCAAAACAGACAGGGTAGAACTTTAAAATAAATTGAGTAAATGAATGAGAGATTAAAGGATTAAAACAATGAAGTGAATAACTTGGAAGCTGAGTAAAAATGTAACCAGATTCAACATAAAGTTTAGAAAAAAAAAAAAAAAGCAACCAGACAGAGTGAATATGTGGAAATTCAGATACCTCACAGGTAAGTATCAGGACCTCTCTTCTACATGGTGAGAGGATGAAGAAGGACCTATAGGGAAAGCTGAGCCTCAAAAGGTAAATGAATCTGAATTTGAATTCAGGAAATGTTTAACTCTGAGAAGCTGGAAGTTGGACTGCCCTTCTCTTTCTCTCTTTCCCTACTTTTGTTTCTTCCCCCATGTTTATTTTGTGGCATATGCTAGTTATGTCATCACTACCTGATCCCCAAGAGGTAGTAGAGTGGGTAATATGTGGAATGGTGAGCCAGATGGCCTGGGTTAAATCCTGACACTGCTCCCTACTAGCTGTGTGACTTTTACTTAGTCTCTCTGTGCCTCAATAGAGCGTTAAGGTTTAACAGAGTTACCATATTAGAGCGGTTCCTGCAAGGTAGTAAGAGCTGTATAAATTTGTGATATCACTACCGTTTCCTCTAAGAAGCCTGCCCTCAGGGCCTAGGCCAGCGTAGTTTCCTATCCTCCATGCTCCTCCCTATTCCACCTGCACATTCCTTTATTTCAGCACTTACTATGTCATTCATAAGTTTGAGAGTTGTCTCCTGAAGCTTTCATCCGCAAGGCAGAGATCTTTCCCCTTTCCCTGCATTCCCACTACCCATCATAGGTCCTACATTGATGAATGGCTTCAAAACGACACATACTGGTGAATGTTAGAAGCAACACCACCTGCTTTTAAATCATTTTATCTGGCTTTTTTTTCCCCAGCTATGAACAAGCTTCTTTAGTCAAACACTAATATTAAATGAGTTTAACATTAACTCATGTATGTTAATTTTAACAGGAAATATTTGAGGGAGAAAGAACCGTAAATATTATATAAAAGACCTGTTTCACAGTAAACTAACTTTAAATACCACTGTTATTTAATGGGCTCCATATCTAAGCTTAAACATTCATAAAGTTGAATGGTAGATATACTCCAAGGCCTTCCACTTCACTTTGCTGTGTCAGCCCTTGAGAACATTGTTTTCATGTGTGTGTTCATCATCTTTTTCAGACTCTAATATAAGCTATACACCTAGGCTCACAGAAACAATGCTTTGCATAAAATTCTAGGAGGTTCCCAGACCCACTGAGGCTTTAGGTTTCCTTTGATAACCAGGTTAAGGCTCTCTGCCTAGATTTGTCCAACTTGATGAGAAGTAGGCCTCAAGGTCTCCCTTCCACCTAGGAGGCTTGTAGCTCTTAGAAATTTCTACTTCCCTTTGCAAGAAGAATGGATTTGGTCCAGCTTGAACTTCATAATCTCCTTGTCACTCTTTCCATATGATACAAGGTCTCAAAACACTTACACAGACAACTCTCTGCCTACTAATACACATGCCCCAGGTAAGGTGAGGGGATCAACCTAGGAATAACTAATCCTCTATCTGCTCAGGAATTTAGATAAGCACACAGATTAGTACTAAGTGGCCCTGTTTTGATAGTGGGACATGATGAACAAATCATTCTATCAGAAATGATTGAATTGCTAGCATATACCATATCTACACTTTCTATACCTTCTTTCTCTGACTATTCTAGGCCAAGATACACTTAATTTCACATCCATTGACAGGATTGGTAATCATAAACTAAAGACAGGTAGACCTATAGACAGAGAGAACCACTACATTTGGAATAAATTCTCACAACCCACCAAAGGCCAGGTCATGGAGGTTCACTGTTCACTTTGAAGGGGCCCACATAGCAAGTATCTCCTTACTTCATATGCCACTGGCCGCAAGGGTGGAGATAAAGTCATCTTGAAGCTATTCATCTAGGTCAATGAGAAAAACTAAAAAGAAACTGCTTCTATTGTTACCTTTTCCTGATTCCCAGGCCAACACTGGCTCCATTGGATGTTACCTCCATGTACTGCAAGTGATAACAAAATTCTCCCACACTCCATTCCATCTTCTCTGGCAAAAACTGTCAGTATTACATTAACAAGGGATCAGACTTCTCATTCATTTGCCAAGGGTATAATACTCCGGTCCATCTCCTATTTTCCCTCTTTCTTATTTTGTTTTTCTGAGAACATGAGAGAGAATATCTGACTCCTGATGTGGCCACTGTTAGCTGAAGATGCTAATCACAGAATGGCTGACATTTGAATTCAGCCAAAATTGAGAAATGTACCCAGGGCAAATTTCTGAATATTTTCTCAGCTGGCTTTTGTTTTATGCTGGGTTAACTCCCAGTTATAAATACATAGATATGCTGACCTTTTTAAAGAACATCTTAACAAAAAGACCTCTCTAGTGTAATGAGATGGGTTTTGAATTCTAAATACTGTATGCTAATGGCACATTATTGATGAAATATCTTTCTAATATCCCTTTCTCAGTCTCCAATTTTGCTAGAGTTCAGTTAATTATATCTCTCATCATACATGTTATTTTCTATTATCATGACCAAAAATTAACCTATAGAAAAATCTTAAACTAAGTTAACAATTCATTTTTACTGGAGTCTAAGGTTGTATCTGAGACTTGATATTTCATTTCTTAAAGGAATATGCCATGATAGAGATGTTACATTATCAGCTCTTAATATAACATGTTAAAAATTAATTTTAAATATTTAGCACTGGAATAAAAATAATGCTACCATCAAAAAGATGGATTTAAGTCAAGACACCTGCTGTGTGTGCTTCCTAATATATTTTCTAATTGAATCACAACCTTTCAAAAGACATTGAACGTTTTTCCTCTTTTATACTAAGAAATAAAGAGTAAGATTCTCTTTATGCTTCTTTTAATCAGGTAGGCAAATTATAATGCCTGTGAATATATGTTAAAATTAATACGAAAAGAGATAGCCATGGTGAGAATAGCAGTGTCTTGTACCCAGCCGAAAGCTGTACTCATGAGCTCATTATTCTAACAGAGAGCAGGGTAGGCCTTAACTTAGGGAAGCCATTTTCCAAGTGGTGATGGCACCTCATTGAGCAAATTTTAGTTATTTTACTTTTAGCTGCCTTCCTCACCTAAGAACTAGTTATTCAGCCATAAAGGCAAAGTCATATTTCCTTTAAACTTCAAATATGACTTTGAAGCCCCTTGGGAAGATATCACTTTTTATACTGTCTTCTCCCAAAAGACCTATGAGCTAAAAACAAAAACAAAAACTTTAACTGGGTTTCACTTGCTAACTCAACAAAAGTTTGCCTTGTGCCTATAATGCACCAGGCACCATGTGACATACACCACTGATGGTGACAGACCTGAGAGAGGTACAGAAATCTGAAAGCAGGATGCGGGGGACTAGCCAGGGTCATGCCTCATACCAGTCACCATCAGCTCTCATGGAAACCCCTGTCTCTTCAAAGTAAATGTCTCTTTCTTTAACTATTTAAGTTCGGGCAAGAAAAAAGGCATTAGGTTCAATACGTATTTAAAACTCAGAGCTTAGAAAAGTCCATGGATAAAAAACTAATTGTCTTGCCAGGAGTTTATTGTCAAACTATTTTGATATGAATGGCCAATGCTGGCCTCTGTTGTTCTGTTGCAGTTTATTTCATGAAAATATTTCTTTTAATTAAAAAAAAAAGTACGTTAAAAATATATGAACACTTAAACAACTGAACTTTTAGTTTTTCTTTGCATATATAAAATCTTAGATTACTGAATTTTTATATGATAGTAAAAAACATAAAACTGTTAATAAACACAAATATTTTCTAATTCAACTTGTATTGCACTGGGCCCAGTGTTGCTGGTGCCTGGGTTGTGACAAATTAGAAAGGAAGACAAGGGTAGATGGAAAGGGAGAAAGAGAGAAAGGCAGTGAGAGACTAGTGGGGAGGCAGTCCCCTCTAACAGAGACTGGGCATTATAGCTTGTAAGATAAATCTGGCCCACAGCCTGCACATGGTCTGTGACCTATGGTATAGTCTGGCTTTTCTCTTTGTAAATGGGTGGGGAAAAAAAAGGAAAATATTTCATGACATGAAAATTATATGAAATTCGAGTTTCAGTGTTCCTAAAGTTTCACTGGAAAACAGCCACGCTGATGCACTTATATTTTGTCTCTGGCTGCTCTGTGCTACAATGGCAAAGTTGAGTAAAAAGGACAGAGACTGTATGACCAGCAAAGCTGAAAATATTAACTCTTCCTTTACAGAAGGGATAACCTCTGCAGCAGAAGAGCAGGAAAAATGCAAAAGAGAAACCGCACAAACTGACACAGAAAGGCAAAAATCATGGTTAAAAAGGAGAGGCCAGAGGAAATGGAGGTAAACGTAATTAATAGCTACCACACACTGTACGTACAAACCTTACAGATGTTATGTCCAATCTTCACTGAAACCTTAATGAGGAAACTGGGGCTCAGAAAAGGTAAATTACTTATCAGTGAAGGGCAATGTGAAAGTAATCTTTGAGAAAAAGAGCAATGACATTAAATTTCAATCGAGAGATGAAGTACTATGAGAGTCAGGAGGTGATTTCTATGAGCAGCTTGACTCTGTAAGATCTATGTAAGAGTAATATGGATGATTTTGCTCCAACAAGAGACAATATATACTTCAGCCAGAACTGGGAATTATCCTTTATTCGTATCTTTCTTTCAAACACCAAGTTCTCTCAATGATAATAATAGAAAATAATAATTTTAATGCTTACTTTGTGCCAGGTACTATCGAAAGCATGCTTCCATACACTTATGTTAATCCTCAAAAGCACTAGTATTAGCACATACCTCTAAAATATGAAAAGGTTAAATAAATTGCTTAAGGTCACAAAGCTCCTAAGTAGCTCTTTAAATGTACTGTAATAGTATCATACTATAGCAGGCATCAGAATTACCAGGAGCGCTGTTAACACACAGATTGTCAAGCTGCCCCCAAAGCTTCTGATTCAGTGAGTCTGGGGTGGAGCCTGAGAATTTATATTTTTTACATCCTCTAAATGCTGCCGCTGCTGCTGACGTAGAAACCACACGCTGAGAACCGTTACTCTATTGCCTCTATTTTTTTGTTGTACTCCCATCTAGTCATCCTGTTTTCAATTTTTAACACTTTGTTTCAGGATAAACTCTTATCAAAAGTCACACTTGGATCTGAGAGAAAATGATCCTCTAGGTGGTTTCCTTGTATTCTTCTCCCATTTAGGTAATCTTACACACCACTGGACAATTCCTATTTCTTAAACACTACTCTCAAGGTACTTTTCTGCTCAAAAACCTTTAGTAAAGACCATGTATAACTTAAATATCAAAGACAGGTTTTCAAGACTCTTTGTAATCTGTCCTTACACTAGGTATCATATCATACATTTAGTCATCCACTTATTTGACACCTTAGTTTGCATCTGCCTGGCACTCTTTCTCCCCATCTAGTAACAAGCCAATCAGAGGCATTCATTGAGACGTTTTGAACAGAGGTACCAAGGAAGTTGTTAGGATGTAGGCAGGAAGCTGCCAGGAATCACCTACTCTGCTGAGTGAAGAAACTGGTTTGAGAATGAAGTCATCACACGGGGGAAAAAACAAGGCAACAAATGATGAAATACAGCTTGAAAGCAAAGTACGATTTGCTCAGGTCTCCAGAAATCCTCCAGTTCCTGTCCTTCCAGAGGTTTAATTGTTTAGCTCTTTCCTCTACTGTGTGAACTACCACATTCTTCTTTAGTAAGTGACCCTCACTTTTTTGCATAAGAAGCAGAGAAGAGGAATGGAAGAACAAAGTTGTCACTCGCAAGCTCAGAGTCCTGGCTAATGCCTTCATCAGTAACATACAGAATAGCTCCTCTGTGCCAGTCACAGATCTCTTCATGGTTCCCAGCAAGCCACAGTAATCTCTACCGCTGCTGCTATCTGAACTACGAGGGGAGCTCTTTCTCTCCCTTCCCGTCTGCCTGCACAAGGTCTGTGTATCCTTCAAGGCCAAGCTCAAGTTCAAATCCTTCATGAAGTTTTCCTAGCTTGCTCTCCCTTACACTAAAAATCTCTCTTCTCTGAATTCTTAATATACTTAAAGTCTTACACAAATTAGTTGGTGATTAATTTAATGTGATATTATAAGCTTTTTTCCTCTCATATTGCTTTGTGGGTTAGTCTTCTTCACCTCCTAGATTTGAAGGAGCCAAATATAATTTAGGCTTTAAATTAATTTCAAGCTTCTGAAAAAATTAAAGGAAAGTAGTTTTTCTCAAAAGAAGTATTATTAATTGCTTCAGAGTTGAGCTGGGGTTGGAGGTGGGTGGCAGAGAGTAGGACCAAGCTACAGAAAAGGCATCTTGTTGGATGGAACTCCCTGAGCTGAGTCATGAGATGGGAGAAGCCAGAAAGACTGAGAAGCAAGGCCCAGGGTTTCTTTCCGTTGTGCCTTCCAGATAAATCCTCTGTTGTGTACATATTCTCTACTTTGCATTATAGGAAAGCATCAGAAAATGAACACTGTTGCTCATCTCTTCCTGCTTTTTACTTCTCCAGATCCTGTCCACCCTGCAACCAATACTTCCATTTCCTCTTGTTCATCCTGGACAGATGCCAAAAGGGACCCCCATCTGCTGGATCACTTTCTCAGAACTCTACAACTGCTTGTCTCCATAACTCCTAAGCAGCTTTTCAGATATTCATATTTTATTTCTCAATCTAGATAGGAAGTAAGGGTCTTACACCTTTTGGAATTCCCATTGATTCTAGCACATTTCTTTACTAGTAAGGGCTCGAATAATAAGTTGATTAGTTAGCTACTACATTATACCTCCAGATACTGATTTATTTCAAGAAAATGACACAGTTAAAAAAAAATATTCATTGAACCCCTGTCGTGTGTTAGGCAGTGGATTGGGTGCTGGGGAAAATAAATAATACTTGCCCTCGAGGTGCTTAGAGTCCATATGGGGAGACAGACCCCTAATTAGATATTTTAATAGAATATGCTAAGAGCTTTGAGAAGGGCATATGGAGCTGCCGTGGGAGCAGGGATTAGGGGCTCTAGCCGAGAGAAAGCTTCCTGGAAGAAATGACACATGAGCTGTCATAAAGGATCAATGGGAATTAGGCAAAGAAAGGGAAGAAGAGCGTAGGAGAGGGGAGACAACAGAGCAGGAGCAGGGACTTCTGTCGGTTGAGCGTTACTAGAGAGTGAAAAATATGAGGTGGAGAGAGGCACAAAATGAGGCTGAAGGAGGCAGGCGCCAGGTCAGGGAAGGCTGGTTTTCTAACACTGAGGAGCTGGGGGTTTATTGCTGACACTGATGAGGAGCCACAGAAGAGCTTTAAACAAGGGAGTGGCGTGTGCTTGGCAGATGTTTCAGAGGAAAACAAGAGTAAGGGTAAGAAATCTAATTAAAAAGCAAAACTATTTTAACAGTCCAAATGAGAGATGATAAAGACCTAAATTGGTCCTTGATGACAGGAACAGAAAGGAAGAGATGGACTTGAAAATCTTTAGGTGGTGAGGCAAAATACAGAATGTTGGTAATTCTTTTGGTGGTGGGGAGGCGTTGGAAGGGGAGGATGAGTCAGAGTTTCTGCCTGAGTGATTGTTAGCGGCATTCACTGGGACTGGGGAAGAGGACAGGGATCAGGAGGAGAAGCTCCGGTTTGTCCGTGCTGTGTGTGGAGGGCCTGTGGAGCATCTAAGGGACCAGATGAAGAGACATTAAGCTCTAGAAGTACAAAGCTCTGGGACGGGATCAATGCTGGACTACATCAGGCAGTCATTCACACAGAGTAACGGTTGGAGTCAAGGTGATAAACAAAGGAGCTGTCCAGATCTAACTATTATTTTCGCTTAGCCTTATTTCATTACTATTGTTTATTTTTAAATTGAAAAAAGTTAATGTACCACCTCCAGACATCATTATATGAAGCATTTTAAGGATAAAATTAAGTATTCAATGTGAAACTGATTTAAAAATAAAAAACATGCAGCCCTTTGTCAAACACTGGTATTTAGGAACACCACATTAAAATACAAGTCACTTTGTCAGTTTAATGCTAGATATGTTTTAAATAATGATAATTACAAAGCACTTAGTTTGTGCCAGACACTGTATTAATACTTAGACACTATGAGGTAGGTTTTATTATTATCAACTCCATTTTATAGATTAGAGGACTGACACTCATAACAGATAAGCTACCTGGCCAAGGCCACAAAGCTGCCAAGTGGCAAAGTCAGAGTGCAAAGCAAGTCTGTCTGGAGCCAGACTCCAGAGCTCTTAACAGCTACAAGGCATCAAGCATTAAGTGCCCCTCCCTCACCTCCATCCATTTGCCTAGGCCTTTTTGAAAGCAATGAGCAGATAGCTGACAAGATAGCAATAGCCCTGATAATCCAGGAGGAGGCAGGCGAGCACAGGAATTTTTACACCTCAAAAAAAATCACAATTAATGAATTGGCATCTATGAGAGTACATGCATCAATCTAGGCATTCATGCTTCTGAATTAGCGTGGTTAAAACCCACTGAGGGCAGAGGTTTTGGAAGGCAATTTGAATTTACACATCAAAATTTAAATGAGCTTACTCTTTGGCCCAGGAATATTGTTTCTAGGGACAAAGTTTTCAAAGATATTCACACAAGCATACATAGAAAAGAAACTGGGAGAAACCCTAACACCTGTCAACAGGAGTTAGTTAATTCAATAATGATGTAATCATACAATAAAAAGAATAATGCAGGTAATTTTGTACAAAGTAATATAAAAGAGGTCCATGGCATAGTAAGTTAGAAAAATTGCAGAGGAATTTGTAGAACGTACACAGCACACATACGTGTCTAAGTGTAGAAGGGTACCACCAAGCTATTAACAGGGATCACTTTAGGATGGTAGGATTGAGGGTAGAGAGGATGAAAGAGATCTGACACTTTAAACTTTATATGCTTCAAATATGCATACACGCATTTACATGTGTATTTATGTAACAGGGGCATGTATTGCTTTGGGGAAAAAAAGTTCAGTATTTTCTAAATCCAGTGAGTCAACAATCTGATAAGATTAAATTTAGTCCCATGCAAATTAACTATGCTACATCTATATAAGGTAAAGTCATGGCACTACTGAAAAGAATGTCAGATCAGATTGCACTGACATAGGAAGAGATCATGAAATATTAACTGGAAAAAAAGCACACTGCAGAACAGTATGTCTAGTTTGACCTCATTAAAAATACAAATCAGTATATTAATTCACATATGTGCATAAAAAAATTCTGCAATATGCAACAAAGTATGAGCAAGAGTGGTGGTCCTGGGGACTGGGATTGGAGGGAAGGAAATGTGAGGACTTTTGACTTTCTCCTTAATATGTTTGATGTTTTAATTTTTAAAATGGAAATGTATTACTCTGAAAATTTATATGAGTAATAAAAACATTATTTTCATTTTATTTCAGATCTTAAATACTTGATATCATAAAACCTACAAAAGTGCCCCAGAAAAATCTTCAGATTCAAAATGTTTATGAAATATATAATTTAGTATAGCTTTGCCTGTTTAAAGGCACACTAAAGACTAAACAAAAAGTAAAAATACTTTCATATATTTTCAAAATCTCAGTTTTTCTCTTTCTTCCCATCCCCACAATGTAAATCTAAGTCAAAAATGCTTCTTGGTCTTCATTCTGGATGTGGAGCCACCTCCCCCCTGGTCCCACCTCCTCTCTCATAAACATAGAGGGTAGTTTTCTTCTTTAACTGGGAAGGCCCATGGGGGACCCCACTGCCCTGTGAATGAGGATGCATTTCCCCATCTTGATGTAAGGGTGTTAATAGGAGTCTCTCACCTTTGCTCTGCCTCTCCCACAGCACTCACACTGCTTCTCCCTTACCTGACAGTCTCATTCCTGCTTCTAAGCTCTGGCTCACAACTTAAGCATTCCTCTTCTTCGTGGCTATCTTTAGAGAAGACCAATTCAAGAACTTAAGAACCTCTGTGATTTCTCCTAAGGGTTCTGTAGGAAAGTCCTGCCACTTGAGAAGCAAATGTGGGTATCTTCCTAATGAGGAATAATCCACTCTGCGTTTTCCAATGTTTGGCATCTTCCAGGGAGCTAGACATCTCAGAGCCAGACTTCCTCACCGTTAGTCCGAAGTAGCAGGGCACTGCAAGGGCCTGCTGTGGAAGATTCTAGCCTGCAAGCCTAGCCTGCAAAGATTATGATCATCAAACACTTACCTAAAATTCAAACAGACCTAAGGGAGAAAGAGCTTCAATTAGATCAGCTTATGAATCACTCTTTTAACAAAGGATATAGAGAGAATATTATCAAAGCCCTTAATATAACTTAAGTCTGTATTTCTTCAAGGTTTTGGTTACAAGTAACAGAAAATAAGTAAATTTGAGCAATAAGTGGGAATCTCCCATAAGGCTAAGAGTTTTCCTGTGATCCCTTCTCAAATGAGTAGACGAGCAACAGACAATAAGCTGGAGTGAAAGTTGTAAAGTCCCTCTCTTTAATCATCATCCCGTGTTTGCTTTCACTCACACCAAGCAAGAGGATCAGAAAGCAGCCATTTACAATTGTTTGGAGAGCCAAGATTCTCAGTGTGCCAAAGTGAGACTTGTATGCTTGGAATTCACTTGGAGTCTAGAAGGATCCAAAAGGCTTGTGAGAAATTGGGGAAGCAGCTGTGCCCCCTTTGTTTTCATCACAAAGTGGCATGAGTGATTCCCAAGTGATATTAGATAAGCAATCTTATTTTTGTGAGTGATTCAACATGGAGACCAGATTTATCTTAGTGTGCGTAAATTCTAACTATTGAAAAAAAAAAAGCATAAACCTGTTCTTTCCTTGAGAAATCAAAAATTATATTATCTGAGGCTGCCTTTTTAGAACTATTTTATATTTTTTTCTTATATTTCTTATAAATCAAAGTTAACATTTAGAATTATGTCCACATGATATTAAAAGTTAATCTCAGTATTCAACCCTTTATCTCATGGAGATATTGACTTAAAATACCTTAAAAGCCAATTTTCAAGATCAAATCTAAGTTATGGCATAATAGCTAAGAGCATAAAATATGTCAGCTCTCTCACATCATCAATAAAGATTAGATACTTCAAACTGTGAACATAGATAACTTAGTCATTCTCATTTGATGACTATGAAAGCTAATATCAAACTATTTTAAAATTAATATAAAAAGGGCCATATGTATGTTTTTTCAAAGATTTATCTTAACATAAAAAGCAAACTGAATAGAGATTTTCAGTTCTTAAAGAAAAAAGCCTAATTAATGATAAGCATCCTACTTACAAGTAAATAATCATGTACAGGATAAGTTCTAAAATAATAATTTTAAAAGCACAATATCCAAATTTTATTACAAGTTAAGATTTCAACACAGAAACCTTGCTATGGTGTTGAGTAACCTCATGGCATCTGATATTACTTTGGGGGATTTGGAAAATACAATTAGTTATCAGCAATCAATTTGTTGACTTTACTGTCCCCAGATACCATTTGCTACCAGTGGGAAAATGCTGTTTATGCTCTAACTACTTTTACACACTTCAGAACCTGCTAATTAGCACTTAATTTTCCCTTTGCTTAGGGAATAATGATTATTGTCTTCACCTAATACAAGAAAGAGCTACCTTTAACAATTGATTTTTAAATATAGCTAATGATCCATAGACAATACCCATCCCCCCATGAGCACCTTACATATTCCACTAGAACATAATAACCACTTTACTTTTTCAAGCTCTGCTAGAGATAGTTAACTTTAATGCTAACATAAATGCAAGATAGCCACTTTGATTATTTTTGGAACAGTAAAACTTCAAACATTTTGACCTTTGGTACAAAAGTTTCAATCATAGCAGTTTTAAACTTGCATACTAAGAGATTAGGATGCGATTTAAAATAATTTAAAATGAAATGGCAAAAGTGAGAAATGAATTCTTATCAAGTAGATGATAAAGAGGCAAAGCCCAAACAATCGAAGCTAAAGTCTTTCACTTTTATATTCTTTAAATTTGTATTTTATGGTATGTGAATTATATTTCAATAAAACTATGGTAAAAAATTTAACACTAAAAAAATTTGTAGAGAGATATTTGGTATCATGTGACCATTTTTCCCTTGGTAAAGGAAGTAATTACAAAAGGATGACAGTTGACTTCTAAATTATGTCTAAATATCATCTATAGTTTTCAATAGCAGATTCTAGTCTGGAGACAAAACTTTCTATTAAAAAATGTTTTTCTTTATATTTACAGCTCAGAGCATGCAGCAGTGTTAAGTGTTACTTCATTTTTACTGAATCATATACATGTTATAATGGAATGGATTAATAAAGTAAGTTCTCTATCTTTGGACAGAATGTACACTTACAAAAGGCAACTCTCCTCTAGTTTCTAAGCCTAAAAACATGCTATAGTTTATTCAAATAAAAACTCTGAAGTGCAAATTTATGAAATCTGGATTGTGAGTCTGAGGATGATGAATCAAAATCTAGATATTCTAGGTGGTAACAATGAGATTATAATACACAATCACATATAACATGTGATTATATGTATATTACCATATATTTATTTCATACAGTGACAGAATGCCAAATAAACAAATAATATGCAGTCAAGAAAATGAAGCCAAAGTACTTTTTAGTATCAATAAGAGTATGAAAGATATTATTATTCAAGTTTCCAAATTCTCATTTCTAATTAAATCTATTTATTTATTTAAAAAATATGACAAACTTCCAAAAAATGTTGACCAAAATAATTTAGATAAGTGACATAGCAAAATAATTGTCAAGGAAATTGAAATATTCACACCAAACACTGAGACACAAAATTTTTAAAAAGACCAGAGAATAGAAATCTTGACTAGACGACCTGAATGAATAATTCCCAAGTTTTGGTTGTGGCTTATGATAATCTAATGAAAGATTCAAAGAAATGATACATTTGACAAAAATTCATGGGAACGCCTAAGATTTAATGCTTACTATATAAGTAAAAACAGAAGAAAATAAAATTAGGTTTGGGTTAAATTAGATATGAAATAGTTTAATAAAGTAAAAACAAGGCAACTTGGCAATTGCTTATGAGGAAATTTTAAGGAGTTAATTTTCAAAGTAGCACATAGAGAGATGCTTGCATAAATCCCATCAGCAATAATGTGTTACTCTGATCTCAGTGATATTCACTTTTAAGTGATGCCATAACTAGTGTAACAATCCTGCATTTATGACAGCATTCATCTACTCAGTCCCTGAAGACAGTAAACTTAAAAGCAGTGTTTTTCTTTCTTTTGCACTTACTAATGATATATTTAGTTTTATAGGCACTAGCCACAGATCAAACCTTTTTTATGTCTCACTGTGGTGTGTAATTTTTTTTTAATAACTGTATGCTTAAAATAATTAGTACTGCTGGATATAATCACTAATTTCCTAAAACTGCAAAAGGCAACTTAATATTTCTGCATAGCAGCTGTAATACACAATATTGCACAGAACTAAATTATTACAAACAGTGCCAGCAGTTTTCTATACACAGTACTTAAGATAATTATAAAAAATCATCTTCATTACGGCTTGCTATCATTTTTTTTTTTACAGTTTAATTTGGATAGGTTACAAAATACATTCAAATCACACAGATATAATTAATATAAACCCAAGAAGCTATAAAATGTTCCCAACCAAATCCCTTTGACCCTGTTAATGTCTGCTCCTTGTTAATCTCAGGCAAACATTGTTTGTAGTGTGCATTTGTTATAGAATATAAAAAAAGGGGGGGGGGGTAAGGAAATCCCTTTACAGTTGTTATTGATTCCAGCATTTACCGGCTGAGAGTTAAGTGCTGTTTACAAAACAGAACAGATGCAGATGCTGACAAAAAGGTAAACAATTGTTGCATGGCTTCCTGCCAGATTCTGAACCGATATATTAAACTCCAAGTGAAGCACATTTCCCCTATGGATTGCACTTATTGCCACTTCATTTCCTATGTGCTCCGTCTCTCTATTGCCATGCCCGGCACTAAGCTATTTCCAGTTCTTTGCTGACCCCTGAGGCCTGGTGCTACCACACACAGCCATCAGAGAGGGGAATTGCATGTGTCTGACACGGCCTGAAACCAATTATTTGATATTTTCTTCAGAATGATGCCCAACTCTGTTGGGAATGAGCAATCATGAAATAATTTACCTCCTGATTTAATTTTTTCCTGCACAAATTAGTTGTAGACTGAGCTGGCTATACACAGATGCCTGTGACATAGCTCTGTCTTATCAAGATGATACTTGAAATGAAGCAGGGGGGTCTGAACTGAATAGGTTGGGGAATCTTGCTTTAAAGAGGCATTGACAAGTTTATCAGATATACTGATCACATGTACTCTCTGCTGATTGAAAATGACAGAACCTTAAAGAACCAGCAGGATAGCAGGAAAAAACCCACAAGGATGCAAACCTTATCAGTGTATTTAATGTTTTTAAACATCCTTCTGATCTCTGGTTTCCTTGTTGTGTCTCAGAAATGTTGGCATATAATCAAAATTGAACATAAAATAAAAAACAAACTCACATTGGTTCATGACTGAGTGACTTTCACCAAATTAGTATTTAGTAATTTGGTTTTTGGATGTAGTCAAGAGAGTATGGATTTTTCTTTAACTCAAATCCCTACTAGTGCCTTTCATAGAAATATAAAGGACTTATATTTTGTTGCCTGTATGTCACAGAAACAATGCAACGAGATTCTCTCTTACCAATAGACATAGATAGCTGGTATAAATTTGCATATGTTTAATCCAAATAATGAGATATTAAGGCCAACTGCTCAAGCTCTATAAAGACAACAGAAATCTCTTTAGAGGAACTCAGTGAATATAAAACTTCAATCAAATCTGTGCAGTAATATCTTGTCTATAAAGTCAAGCAAGGATTTTTCTCATTTTTACATACTGATTCCACATTAGATCTTAGCTACTAAATCTTAAAGGGGCTGTTATTGCTGCATCTTCCTATCTCTCTTCAGGGTTCAGGCTCTACTAACTAGACCATGGACCAATAACTGTGGACTTTATGGCTTTTGTAACCAGGACTAAGAAAATTTATAAGAAAAATATCCATTAAAAGTACATACTCTTCAAATAGCTGAAGGATTACCGTTTTATTGTGCTACAAAAAGAACATTAAGAATGAAGATAATAATTGATTTCAGTACAGTTTGGAAAAAAGATAGAGGAAATGCAATATAAAACAGTTTTACAATATAACTTTCTCTCACAGTGATCATAAAATTTGGAGGCCATTTCTCTTCTTTTCACGATAGATTATTTCACTAACTTGGGTATCTGCTCCAGTAACTTCTACAATGATTAGTACTGTGTGTTTTTGCTAATGGAAATACTAATACTGAATTTTAAACTTAAAGTAATTTCT
Organism: Camelus ferus; assembly: GCF_009834535.1. Lineage (NCBI taxonomy): Eukaryota > Metazoa > Chordata > Mammalia > Artiodactyla > Camelidae > Camelus > Camelus ferus. The sequence goes on from NC_045698.1 coordinate 63,859,392, forward strand.
ACCTTGCAGGACAAACAATATAATTGCCAGTTATTCTAAAAATGGGTCAGCATGATTATGTCGTAGAAACTTAAAATATCACAACTTCAAATTACTTAGTCTTTTATATTTCATGGGCATCATAATTCCAAAGGCTTTATTAGATTTTCATCTCTCACTAGCACTTGCCTGCTAACTTGGCACTGCCTATGATTCTATTATGGAAGAGACTAACTTAGTAACAGGGTAAGTTACACTTTTCTAAATAATAGACCAGACTTTTCTGGTTTTACTCAATGTTGAAAAGAAGTTGCAAAAACAAACACTGCTTTTGCATTTTGCTTTTGATTGAGGCAATATACTGTACTTCATTTTAAGTAACTTTTAATTTCCTTACATGTGTAGTTTTAGATCTCCATTTAGATAGCCCAATCATCAAAGTTCTTATGAATGTTTTGATAAGATGAGAAGCAAATTAAAAATATATGGGTAAACAAAGGAATAGAAATTCAATTTTAAGGATGACAAGAGGCAAAAGACTTTCTTACTGAAAATCCATTACAACTTTTAAACATTTTACCCAAAGCTAAGGATTATTTTCTCATTTCCACGTACAAGGGTTGATTGGGCTAACTCTCAAAGCTACCAGCAGTTTCTTTTGTATAAATCTCTGTGCAAAGGGATCAGTCCGTAGTCAGAAAATGCCAATTTAGACAAAGAATTTGAAGAGTCCCAGGTGTAAAAGACACAGATTTCCTCTGAGTTAAAAAAAAAAAAAAGGTGGAGATATTACATGATAGCTACTTTGAGGCAGAAGATATGTTTTACACCAAATATTTGACTTCATAGATGTGACACTGATGGTCACAGATTTTCATACTTACATATAAATAATGACAATGAAAATGTAATAATGTATATCTTCCAAGTTGATTTTCATAATAAAGAATGTTGTGCTGCAGGAACAACCATTTCAACTCCCAGTCTCCTGTTAGAAAGAGTCCATTTGTAAAGAAATCTTACCAATGTTTTCTGCTTATTAAATTTTTCTTCCTGAATATTTATGAAAAAAAAGTTTAGTACTACTGATTACTAATATAATAACCAGAAGTCCCATATTACATTTTCTGAGAGCCTGAGAAGAAACATGTTAATTAAACAATATTCAAGGTTATAATAGTCCACGGGAAAATGACCATATGTTCAGTAAGAATTCAGGGATTCATGAGCTGTAAATGCAAAAACCTATAAACATTTTCACATAAAATAACAGAGCTAAGCATTCACATTTATTATTATGTTCATAAATCAAGACACAGAATGACATAAATAACTTCAGCAGGGGTAAGCAGAATTCAGGGAAGTTTTAGAAAGGCTGCATAGTGACTTAGCAACTCACCTTCTACAGAATTTGAATTTCTGGCTTGCAGCAACCTCCACGTGTTCTACCTGTCCACATTTTTTGATCGATACAGAATAGTTGTAAAGTTAATTTGTTCACTTTTAGAATTTTATTCTGAACTTCTTTTAATAATTTGTTTACAATTATTTTCATTTGTCTCTTCATGTTACTTATATTTTTAAGTAATTTTTTTCCAAATTAAAAAATGAAGGTTTTAAAATCTCAGTATTTTAATCCTTTTTTTGGTTTTTAAAAATGCTATTGAATGGTTAATAAGGTATTTAAATCTCAAGCTGACCTACGACCCCTCAAGAGAAACCAGTAAGTCACTTTCATCTACCACCCTCAGTATCTGAATGTCCTAATTAAAGAATGTAGCAAGTGAAATATTCTTCCCACCTTTAGGAAGAACACACAGGTATTATAAGGAGGATGGAATTCAATAACTGAGTGCAATTTAGTGTTTGCTAATTGTTGCTGCAGGGAAACAAAAATATTAATAACATTAAATTGCATCCCCTTTCTCTCTTACAGAATACACTTTTCATCTTTGTTGCTTTAAAGTCTTCAGCACAAAGATGCAGAGGCCTCAGAACATTTAACAGTGACTAATGAGGTCAGAAAAATAGATCCCATGCAGCAGAAAACATTTTAGGCAGATAAAGATAAACATGTGCATATGCATAATACTACATACCAAATCCAAGCACATAACATACACCCTGCCCTCATGTACATATGTATTCAGCCATTTTTCTCATAGTTTTTAATCAAATAAATAATTTCCACAGCTGATACAACCTTAGTAAGAAGAACTTAAAAAATACCATCAATTCTAAAAATTCTAGCATCAGACTTTTTATTTTCTTATGAAGCACTGAGATATAGTGGGAAGATACTTCTAATCTTGGTTCCATCTCCAATGTGTTTGTTAACCAGCCAAAATGTTTTAGTTTTTTTCACTCATAAAACAAGAACTGGAATTACTGCACTGCCTAGTTTCAGAGTGGTGATGGAGCAAAGTTAAGTTAAATAAAATCCCCCCCTAAATGTGGAAGCATCTTGCAAAAATAATGCTAATGGGATTATTATTAATTAATCGTAAAAAGGATCTTAAATCTGTCAATAATTGCTTCAACTATTTCAGTAAGTTAGTTTCTTTCTTTCTTTCTCTTTCTTTCTTTCTTTCTTTCTTTCTTTCTTTCTTTCTTTCTTTCTTTCTTTCTTTCTGTTTTGGTTAACAGTTACTTTTAGATTAAATGTAAGCAGATTACCTGCATTTCTAGGAATAAAATGAGAGACTCATCTAGATTTTTCTATATTAAGTCAAAATTAACGTTATTATTTTTCTTTTCATGTGTTAATATGGAAAGCCTTGGATTTTTTTTTCCTTTCCAAATCTTTCACAAACTGAAAAGCCAGTGATGTAACTTTTGCACTCTATTACTACCATAGTTCCTTCCAAAATCCAAGTGTGTTTAATTTTATATGTAGAGAATAAGTATACGTTACAATTCCAGAAAGTCCAACACAAAAATCAGGATCTGTGGCTAACATGGGAATCATTCTTCAAATTATAAAAGTATTCCTGATCTTGCAAGTGAATTCATTTAGTGGAGACAGAAAGACAGTATTTAAGAGAATAGGCTTATGATCCAGCAATCCCACTCCTCAGCATATAACTGTAGAAAATTCTAATTTTAAAAGATACCTGCACACCAATGTTTGTAGCAGCACTATTTACAATAGCCAAGACATGGAAGCAACCTAAATGTCCATCGACCAATGAATGGATAAAGAAGATATAGTATATATATACATAATGGACTATTACTCAGCCATAGTAAAGAATGAAATAATGCCATCTGCAGCAACAAAGGTGGCCCTAGATATTATCATACTAAGTGAAATAAGTATCTTATGATATCACTTACATGGGGAAATCCAAAAAAATGATACAAATGAACTTACTTACAAAACAGAAACAGACTCAGACATAGAAACAAATTTATGGCTACCAAAGGGGAAAGGGTGGAGTGGGATAAATTAGGAGTTTGGGATTAACAGATACAAACTACCATATATAAATTAGATAAACAACAAGATCCTACTGCATAGCACAGGGAACTATATTCAGTATCTTGCAATAAACTATAATGGAAAAGAATTTGAAAAAGAATATATAGATATATATATATTCAGATATATATATCTGAATCACTTTGCTGTACACCAGAAACTAACACAACACTGCAAATCAATACTTCAATTGAAAAAGGAGGGAATAGGTTTGGTCATAATTCAGAAATGGATTTGAATCCCAGCCAAGGTACATCCTAGCAGTGGGACTTCAGGCAAGATACTTAACTTGTCCAACCTCAGTTTCTGTAACTTTAAAGCAGGGATGGTATCCAACTGTTCAGAGATGTCATAAGAATCAAATGGTGTATCAGTGCATAAACTGTTTAGCACGGTATATGGCAAATTAAAAGCACCTAAAAAACAGTATCTATTATATAACTGGCTTTATATATTTGTAAATAATAAGGAAAAATGAAGATGATCAATGAGAAAATATTGACAAAAATTAATGTTGAATTCATGTTCTTAGTAGCATCCTTTGCGAAGTATATACTTTTAAGTTTTTAGTGCAAAACAGAGCCTGAGCTATTTGTGCCTTATCAAAACTCAAGAATCAGAATGGCTGGGAATGACTTTTAACACAGAAAACACGACCTTAAATGGCATGAGGAATTTGTCCTGTCCTGTTTCTTACATAAAGGATGAAATAAAACTAAATAGTTCTAATTTTCACCCTCACCTTGATGGATGACCCTTTGCATGTCTACTATGGAGAGACAGTACAGAAAGGAATTAGACTGAATGGAGGCTATCCTCCTGGCTCAGAAAGAGGGCCGGCGAGCCCATTCTTTCTACTGATGGCAGGGATGTCTTAGCACAGTCTAGGAGACGCCTTAAGAAGGTACTAAACGTGCCACATAACAGAAAGGGTGGGAGGAAAGGCTTTAGGATCAATTATGTCAAAACCGAAATCACTTTTGACTTTCTTTACATGCTGAAAAACATACTAAAATTATTTACAAAAGTTTAACATGTACAATTGTTTCACTGTAATATGGCTTGTGAAATTCTTACCCAGAGACTCAGGACAAGATCACTCATTCTTTCATACTTCATAGGCCTAATTCTGAGGCTTTCATTTTTGTACTGACAGAGCAGTTTGCACGGATACAGAGACATCTTTTGAGAAAAAGTCTTTAGTCCATGCCTACTGTCTACAGCATTATAGAAATGAGCTGTTCCCTCCCCAGAAAAAAACACAAGTCACTACTAAATCCCTGCCTTGTCTGCTTTAAATACACACCAGAGAAAAGACATATGGATTTCTTTTCAATCAACAATACAGAATAATATTGCATTTCCAGTTCTTGCCTGTGATCTTAATTTTCAATTATCTGATTTAAAATGCTCCTAAAAAATAAAAATTGAGACTAAAAATAAAACAAAACAAAAACACTTGGCTGTGGGACCCAAGGTAAAGCCCAAAAAAGAATTACTAGGAATAGCTTCAGATGTCAGCTGGAAAGAGACTTTACTTTCTGTTTTTGCTTAATCACGGGGTCCCCTCTTCAACCTTCCATCTTTATTAAAAATGCAACGGCAGGAGGTAGGCACTTTCCATACTGTTATTTTCAAGTTTCACTTGGGGAAGAAAAAATCACACAGATAAGGATCTAAAGGAGGGTTTTGGATGTGCTACAGTGGCATGCAAAACCACACATTTAGCCAACGAATATATCTGTACTGGTAGTCCGTACAGAAAATAAATGTGGCAGGTTCCAGTGACAAACTGTAGGTATAAAATCTGGTTATGGCATGATTTCCACATCACAGTGTCAGAATAAGTTTAGAGTTAAAGTTCAGATATTATCTAATATAACCCTTTCATTGTATTGATTAGAACAATTTGAAGAAGTTAAATGATTTATCTAAGGTCACAAAACAAGGGGTAGGAGATTCAGTACGAGCACCTTTCACTCCTGACAACTGTACTGTTCACCTTGCAAGAGCAAATAATTGTAAACAAGGAATGTACCAGTATGTCATTAAAAAAATAGCAAGTATGATAAAACAGTGGGGAAAAAAAGGCTCATCAACGTTTCCTAGTATTTTCAACAATGGTACAACAAAAAACCCTGAAACAGTATCATTATTTTAAAGGAATTTGTGATAAAAGGAATAAAGCTATAATTTTCTCTTATGAATTTTTTTCCCGATTACTGTTTTGTATTACAAGAAATTCTAGCCTCTACTAGTGTGGAGTTGGCAAACAACAAGCACAACTGTCATCAGAGATCTAATGGAGCTCTTCACCTCTGTCTCCAGAGGACAACGGGGTGAAGAGGTGTGGTGTCTTCTAGGAGGCTTGGTCTCTTCTGTGACAACACTAGACAAATGCTTCTTTCTGTACATGCTTTGCATGCTGGCCTCAGGATACTTCTTCACATTTCCTTGAGATCAGCACTCAGCTAGTCAGAGTTACTCGAGGAGTAGGAGAGAAATTAAGGTGACTTTTGATTGGCCTACTTTCCAAATGTGATCTGTGATTCCCTAGTCAAAATTCTACCTTTATCTTGGCTTGAGGTCTTCTTTACTCTGAAGAATCTTTTCCTCCCCTGAGGAATTCCATTTCTCCTACCCCTAATCTTCCTTAACAAATATCAAGGAACTGTGAAAGGGAAGGAGGTAGAGGCCACTAAGTTTCAACCTCTCACCCACTGTGGATCTTCAGAAACCTTCCAAATACTCAAATGCATGTATCATACTCTCTTAAGTCTTTCCCTTTCAAGCTAACAATAACCTCATGAAAAATTCAGAATAAGGTAATACAGTGTGCCATGGCATTTATCCTATGTTTGAAATCTCCTAATTGCATCATTTCATATTAAAATACACAGAATTTATTTAACTAAAATTTACCACACATAAACAATTCTCTTTCTCAAGTGCTGAGAAAAGTAGCAATAACTTTTCCTTAAACCCAAAGAAAATACAATTTTAAAAGTAAAAGTAATTTGATCACTTAATCACTTAAGAGTATTTGTAAAAATAATATTGTTCTTTTCTAGATCACCAAATCACAAAGATTATATAATATTTACATTATAACATTATTTCATCATTTTCTTCAAATAACAAAACATAAAAATAGACACAAAGATCAATATGGAACAGAATCGAGAACCCAGAAATAAACCCTGCATAAAAGGTCAAGTAATATTTGACAAGGGAGCCAAGAATACTCATTGTGGAAAGGGTTAAATAAATGGTGTTGGGAAAAGTGGGTAACACATGCAGAAGAATGAAACTGGACCCTACCTTACAACATTCACAAAAAATTAACTCAAAATGGATTAAAGACTTAAACATAAGACCTGAAGCCATAAAACTCCCAGAAGAAAGCAAGGGAAAAAGCTCCTTAATGTTGGTCTTGGCTATGATTTTTTTGGATATGATACCAAAAGCACAAGCAGCAAAAGCAAAAATTAGTAAGTGGGACTATGTCAAATTGAAAAGCTTCTGACAGCAAAAGAAACAATCAACAAAATAAAAAAGACAGCTATGTGAGGGAGAAAATATTTGTAAACCATTTATCTAGTAAGGGATTAATGTCCAAAATGTGTAATGAACCCATACAAGTCAAGAACAACAACAAATCTGATTAAAGAAAGGGCAGAGAATCCGTACAGACATTTTTCCAAAGAAGACAAACAGATGGCCAACATGTACATGAAAAGATGCTCAACATCACTAATCATCAGAGAAATGCACATCAAAACCACAATGAGACATCACGTCACATCTGGCTACCATCAAAAAGGCGATAACAAGTGTTGGTGAGGATGCAGAGAAAAGGAAACCCATGTGCACTGCTGGTGCGATATAAATTGATACAGCCACTATGGAAAACAGTATGGAGGTTCCTCAAAAAATTAAAAATTGAACCACCATCAGCGATCCTACTTCTGGATATATATCCAAAGGAAATGAAAACATGATATCAAAGAGATACCTGCACTCTTATGTTTACTGCAGCATTATCCACAATAGCCAAGATAAGAAAACATCCTAAATGTCCATTTGTGAATAAATGGATAAAGAATATGTGAGATTGGGATATATAAAATGGAATATTATTCAGTGACCGAGAAAGAAGGAAATCCTCCAGTTTGCAACAACATTGTATAGACTTTGAAGGCATTATACCCAGTGAAATAAGTGAGACAGTCAGACAGAGAAAGATAAAAACTATATATCACTTATATGTGAAATCTAAAAAAAAAAACTGAACTCATAGAAACAGAGTATTATGGTGGTTACCAAGGAGTGGGGGATGGGGGAAATGGGGAGACCTTGGTCAAAGGGTACAAATTTCCAGTTAGAAGGCTAATAATTTCTGGGGACCTAATGCACAGCCTTGTGACTATAGTTAATAATAATGTATTATATACCTGAAAGCTGTAAAGAGACCAAGTCTTAAATGTTCTTACTACACAAAAGTTACAGTAATTACGTGACATGATGGAGACATTAGCTAATGCTATAGTGGTAATCGTTTTGAAATATTTAAGTATATCAAATCAACACACTGTACATTTTGAACTTGTACAAACTTATATGTCAATTACATCTCAGTAAAGCTGGGAAAAAAAGACTAGTATACGTACAAGGTCTGCTTAAGATATCTCAATAGATCATAAGGTAGGCATTGTGAGTAAAAAACTTTCAAATTGGTATTATCTTCAAATGAGAAGAGTAGGGGATAGTTTAGAAAAAAAGGAAAACAATGACAACACATACAGAGGATTCAGAACAGTATTCTTAACGGAACAAGCTATTTCCATCCTGTTCTTTTAGGCAATAGAACACAGTCAGAGTCAGGGCTCTGCAGTCAGACAGACCTGAGTTTAAATCCTGGCTTCGCTCTGTAACCTTGACCAAATTACTTAGTAACTGCTATGCCTTAGTTTCCTCATACTGGTACTGACCTTGTCAGGTGGTTAGAAGGACTGAATGAAATAATGCTCATCGATGTCTGACTCAGTAAATGTTAACTATTGTTACCTAAGGAATATCTAGAGTTTCAGGCAAAATATTAAAGACTTGGTGAGTGTAAACATATACTAAAGATAATATATGACTCATTCAAGCCAATCTAGATTCTATTCAAATAGGAATATAACTTATTATAAATTATATTAAGTATTTATTTATAAATTATTATTTTGCTAATCTCAAACTGCACTCCCTTAATAAATAAAATCTGGTCATTAGGTTAAATGTTGGTAGAAAATATGGTTGACTTGTTAAGTTAGCTTAGAAGTTCTCAAACTGCATTAGCAGTAGTTACCATTTAGTTTTCTTCCCTTTGCTCTGTCTAGCTTAGAGACCTTAAACATGGTAGCTGCTAAGTGCCTAGCCTATGGTAGATACTCAAAAAAGCTGAACTGAACTATTTTCAGGCATCCCACTTGAACAGTGCTGTTTGAAATCTTTTTTACCAGTGACAAAGCATTTAATTCTACACTTTGAGACAAGATCCAATAGCATGGTGGTTGAGAACATGCATCTCGAAGACATAAAGACCTACATATGAATCTTGATTCTGTACAGGTGATCCAGGACAAGTTAATCTTTCTAAGCTTCTTTCACTATTTTTGAAATTGGAATAAGGAAAGGGATGTATTTAGTATGGTGCCTGCCATATGGAAAGCATTCATTTAATAACTGATTTATACCGAAGTTCAGATAAAGGAGCTTGAGAAAGATCAGTGCACTTGGACTTGTGGAAAATGCTTCAACTTTTGGTGTTAAAGCCCAAACACATAGTTTTCTCTCAGAAATAGGAAAACATCTCAATATCAGCCTTTAAGACTCCATAGCAACGTACACATATTTTTAACCATATGGATCTTTTCTTCTGTTACAAACTAAACTATATTTAGCACACATAAAACTTTCATATTGAAAGCACTATACAAGTAAGCAGAAATTTTTTGAGTATATAAATATTTTAGAAAATAAGTACACTTATGAAAATGCATTTATAATCTATCTAATAAAATGAAAATTATTTACTATGAGCAAAATTATAATGTTCCTAAATTAACTGACTTTGTATCCTGCTGTAATCTAAACTTGGCTGATGCATCTCTGCTCTGTGATATGATACAGCTTCCTGAGGAAAATAAAAATTTTGAGAGAAAACATTAAATGATTTGAAAATTCTTAGAGCAATTTGGCATTCTGGTATCTTATTAAGGAAGGTAGGTAAAAACATAGTGAATGATTGATATTTTCATGAAGTGATCATAAATTCAAAGATAGCATTTCACCAAATGATAATTTTCAAATACTTAAAAAATATAGTTTATGAACCTATTTAGAAATATACCTCAGAGTTCTATTTAAAAACAAGCATAATCATAATTTTAAAAATAATCATATTTTTCACCTTGATTTTTCTCAACTGGTGAGAAATTTAAATGACAGGAAAAATTTATTATATCATAATAGGTTTTTTCCTTTTTCCTTTATCTTTTGATTAAAATTAAGAATCTTTAAATCAGCACTTAATTGTATATATATATCCTTATAGAAACATTATAGGAGGAAACTTTAAAATCCGCTATAGTTAAAATGCTGCGCCTTCATAATCAATTACAGAATTTTGTAACTATATTTCATAACAGCTCTTTGTCAGAATTGGCTGACTAAAATATTACAACTATAAACTTCCAATTTTAGTTGATGAAAATCTCAAAAATTTTCAACAATTCTTTTTACCTAATAGTACTTCAGCTTTGGAAGATACAAGGGGTTAAAAAGTAAACTTTTCTATTTTTTATATATATATAAAGTTTCATCCAATAATTCATGCAATTAAAAAAGCCAAACTCTTATTGGCAACATTTCTGACCTACATTTCCAGTATCTTTAATCATTTAAGTGACAGGAAAGAAAACACTTGTATTATTATACTTACAGAAGAAGAAATGCCTAAGAGAAATGCATAGTGCAAAATCTCATAACATTTATTTTCTGATTTAATTTCAAGTTTGCAATCAAGTTTAGCCAAATAGAAAAGTGTTAGAAAATTAAAGGTATCGAAAGGCTTACGCTAAACCAAGTAGAAATGTAAAAGATCACTAACCCAAAGCATGCACGGTTCCTCTATGCCTGCTGGAGCTCTTGCTTGTTCTAATCACACGAACACCACTTTCTTTGAACTGCAGCTCACAAAATTTTTCAAGAAATTTTGCCATTTCTTCTGTAACAGTATCCAGGTAAGTTTCTTTAATGAATTTCAGTGTTGAGGATGGAGCTAAAATTTCACATAGTACGTTAAAATCCTCTTTTATCATTGAGTATAACTTAAGCATTGTACCTTGGCATTCATTAGCCATTATGTCTAAATTTGATTCTCTGCTGTAAGAAGAAAAACAGTTCTGCAGAAGATTAGCCAACAGTTTATTCTGTATGTTTTGGTACTTGACTGTAACTTCTGATTCTGGATAAAGAAACAAGAGTTGTTGCATGCACTGATTTTTCAACAAAATTTTTTGCTGCGAATTGTTTATTTCATTGTGGCTTTGTAATTTGCTCACTAAGAAGCGTCGGAGATGTAGTCTTATATCATCCCATATAGACTTTACATCCATGTTGGAATGATCTTCAACAGAATGAAGAGAAGTCCTAGAGAGGAAATGCAAACATGATCCACTTAGAGTTGATGGGAATGAAACACTGCTCTGGCAGGAGAGGTCCCAAAGTAAGTCCAGTGTCAGTTCTTCTTGATTTTGTTCATTCTTCAACAAATCTTGCTAATAAAAGTAAATTATAACATTAGAAATGTGATTAACTAGAAGAGTAGCAGGAAAAAAGGATTTCTACAATCATACAGAATTTCATAATAATTCACTTCAATTTAAAATTGGTACTCTGATGTTCTTCAAGAAATTTTTTTTCTGCATATGAAATCTAAACAATTCACACCATTTATGGTCTGTTAAATTGTGTAAAGACCAGGTGATGAACTAAATTTTCAGTTAGATCTCTAGACAAGAGTTTTCAGCTCTCATTGTTGTCCATTCCTGATATAACCTGAAACGTATGAAAGCTGTAGCTTAAAAATTCTAAATAAAAATCTGTAGTAAAATATCTACTGAAATGTACTCCTAAGACAAAATAAATTCAGGATCATGCCCCTAATTAATTCCTGGTAGATAATTTTCATGCCTGAATGAATATACTTATTATTATAAAACCCCACATGAACATAGAGAACGGAGACCTTTAAACATAGTACACACCGAGGGGTTACTAGTAGCTGCCACCCTGAGAAATAAAATTTAATACACTTAAGAGTTTAACTTTCATTTACATGCCTTTTTGAGAGTCATGTGAAGAAAGATTTTACCTTGGAAATTAATCTGAGACTATTTCAGTTCTCTCCAAAGAAATAACTAACTCAAAATGGGAAAAATATACTCTCAGAGTTGTTCCTCAAAAGATGATAAAAATTATTTCTTTATACTTTCTGAGTTAACTGACAGAAAACAATGGTAGGTATAATTATGAATAGAAAACAGACAAAAAATTACTTTCTTTTTGGACTTTGAATTACACACATGAATTTTCCTTACAGGCTGACTTTCCTGATTATGTCTATTTCAGCTAATACTGAAATTGGCTTATATTTTCTATATTGCAACAAGCTGATTATTTAAAAAAAATAGAAGCAAGGTTCAAGCAGCATAAAATCAGGCCAGCTTTGAAATGTCTTATTGACAAAGATACCACAGGTATAATGTGTGACTCAAAATTATAAAAACCTTCTAGACAAATTCCAAGGCTTTCTCTCAGTCATGCTAAGTTCAGTGATGTCTAATTTAATGTTTTACCTGTAATAAGTAATAATACCTAATATAGATAGTGTTTTATTATATAAAAAGCACTTCTCTATACAGTCTCTCACTTATTCATAATAAAAACTCTGTGACATAGATATTTAAAAACCCAATTTGCAGATCAGGACACTAAAGTGCAGCATGTTTAAGTTACTTTCCAAACGTCACACACAATAAAGCACAGAACCGAGAGTGGACGCTGGCTTCATTCTCCTCATCCATGTTCTTTCTACTACACTCCAGAGAACCAAAAAGTGCATTGACCTTTCTGAAGCTCTCTTCCTATTTAGTTCTTTTAATACTTCGGGAAAAGAAATGTCCTTAGGTAAAGTCCAGAACACCGCCATTATAGTAAATACTATAAAGCAAACTGGTCATGTTAGTGCCTTAACCTTAAGTTTCTTTAAATCAGTCAATAACTGGAAATATTTGACCAAGCAAACATTTAAAGAATAATAAATTACAGAAGTTTAAAACATGTGTCATGTGTTTAGTATGATTGCTTAAATTTTGAAAATGACTTCATATAACTGCCATAATGAGACCTCTGTTTCTTATTTAAATAGGTAATTAATAAATAAAACTTTTTTATGGAAAAAATAGATATATGAACAATGCTGTCAAGATTGACACGTTCAGCATGTAAAAACTTGGTAAGGTTGTTTTAATCTGGATCGGTTTTAATAATATGCTTCTTTTCTCAAAATAACATGATCAATTATGTAAAAAAAAAACCTAGGTCTGGAACAGGCCTATCAGTCTAATGAATTTGAGCAAAACTAAGGCGGCCTTTGCCCTGCAGTGAATAGAGAATGACTTATGTGTGACAGATTAAAAGATAATTAAAAGCTTTTGCTTTTAATTAAATGAGAAAGCATTATTACATCGATATTAATGAAATTCAATACTCATGGCTCTTAATAGAAATTAAAGGAATAACTATATCCATATTTATTCTTCAAGGCTCCACCTTCAAGAGATAATGGGTGAGAGGATTTTCTTAAAAGAAGAAGGCTTCAGGGCATATAGTCTTCCTTTCTCTTCCTTTTATTACTTTGTAAACATTAAAGAGACATCTGCAATAATAACAACAGCCAAAAATTATTTTCATCTGATTCTGTCATCCTACGCCATCTACAACCTCAAGATATTTTCCACATCTGCCTCAGTCAATGTTTGATGTTTACCCAAAAACAGTGCCTTTTCTCCCCTAAATTAAATTAAAACCATAGCTACAGAAATACTGCTTTCTAACAATTGTGCTGTTTCTCTGGGAAACTGTTTTTGCAACCTTATAGATATAGGTGTAATAAAATAACTATTCTTATTGAAGGTTACAAAAACCTTCTAATACAGAGAGGTGTCAGTATCCAAGAATGACCAATGTAATAATTCTTCATCAATTAACAGTGATCTTGTATAAATTGCTGCCTTGATTGAAAAGAACTGGATATGCCTGCAGGTTGGGAATGAAGGGAATGATGGCCAAGGCTACTTAATAGATACAATCGATGAAGATCTTATTATGCTTAATAAGGAGCACAGAGAAAATGAGTGTTGTGAAAGGACACAAAATGTAATAAATACCAACTTTTCTGGTAGACAATTATGGTACATTTCAATACATTTTGTAATGTTGATATGGTAAATATCACACTACAAATCACCCCAGAATTTTAATGTTTAACGTCCATTTTTGTAAAACTTCATGTTATTATAAAAATCTTAGTTAAAAAAACCCAAACAAACAAATAGCTTACTGGATTCCACTACGGATAAAGAAACAAAACAAAACACAAACCCCAACCCCTAGATATGGCAGCTAATATGGTCAATGAAATAAATATTTACATCCAGAAGTTGAATGAATTGTATTCCATGTTCACCCACCCCACTCCACTGTAAAAACAAAGATTCTTTTTTTTTTTTTACCAGTGTTTTGAGGAATTTTATCAGATCTCCATGGGGAATGGAAGGTGACTTGTATGAGTTATAATTATAATTTTTTAGCCATTCAGAACAGTCCATTGTTGTTTGTAGCCGCACATCTGGATATTGTTTGTTAACTTCAGACTGTATTTCTTTAATGCAATGTTCTATGCTATAAAAAAGAAAAGAAAAAGCCATTTTGGTAGGAAGTAGGTAATGGTTCTGTCTCATAATATCAGGTTCTGAAATGTTCATATGTGATACCTGGTTGTATACAACTTACAAAATTATAAAACGTTCATATGATGTGAAAATAGTAACAAAGAAACTATATATTTTCATTCATAACTGAAAACTGAAAATTCAAATTTTGTGGCAGTTTCATTTCAAATGCAATAGAGTAAATATAAGATATCTAGCTAATCAAAGGTGAATTAGAAATTCCTTTGTGTTAAAACAAAAATCAAGCATGAATGCAATGAAATAATGATCCCTTTGCGAGGCAGTGGATGGAAGACAGAGGTAAAATACTATTGATGACTGAAGATCAGAAACATACATTATCTACTCATATATGAATGACTATAAAAATTATGGAAAACTTCAATTAATGCAACATTAAGAAATCACAGAACAGTAACAAAGAACTTGTAATTTTAAAATTTGTAAAAGATACATGCTGTATATACACTGTTACTACAGCTAAGTACATTTTCCTGCCATCAAACTCTACCCCCCCAAAAAAACCCTAAAACATACAAAAAATTGCATATTAAAAAAAAAAGACTGGAAGGAAACAAAACAAAAGATTAATAGCAATTATCTTTGGGTGATGAATTGGGTGTTTTTTACTTGTCTATATTTTCTAAATTTTTTGAAGGCATAAGATGAAATTCTTCATTTAAAAAATAAATAAATAAACAGAGAAAACATGCCCAATTGCACCTTTCAATATTTATGTTTTAAAAATTAAAAGTGTCTTTAAACTAAAAAGAAGTACAATATTATCTTAATTTTCATATAAAAATCTGTGCATTAATGATTATAAATCTTGTGTGGGATAAACTGATGGCCTTCAGCATAATGTCATCTGTGGAGCCAGATGGATATGACATATTACTACCACCTGATGGCAGCATATCTAAACTGCAAGAAAGGTTATAAACAGGAAAATTATTTAAGTTGAATCCCTTCACCCAAAACTGACAAATTATGCATTTGCTTCTTAATAGTATTAAGAAACATCTGTTACTAAAAAGGTTACTACTGTTTTGAAAATATCATTCGCTATTAATGATCAATTTCATGTGATAGAAACATGTAGGCTTTGGAAACCAAGCTCTGATTATTAAAACTGATGTCATACGAAATTCTCTTCTCCAGAATTCGTCAGGTGTGAGCTGCATATAAAACATACACTAAAACTTTAAGGAAGGCTTTTCAGGAGACTTCTGAGCAGGGATGAATTCAAACTGAATTACCTTGAAACAAATACATTCTGGGAATCAAAGAGCCTTTTCATGAAAACAAAGAACTTATGAGAAAAACAATACCTCCTTTAGGCCACAGGCCACTCAGTTGCCTGATGAGACAGTCTTATTCAGGAATACGAGTTCTAAGTCAGACACAAGATTGGCATATATTTTCCTAATTTATGTAAGCACTTTTATGGACTGAGAAACACGATGCCGTAAGCATACACCTTGACTCTAGGGATCCGTTATCAAAGGTTTTTATTATAGCATCCTCCTGTGTCTCATTCAACAAAACCTAATAGATTACAGCAATGTGAATTAGAAAGGCTCAGCCGTTAGTCTACCTAAATCTGTTTCAATCAGGACTCAGCTTTTAGGCTAATCTCTAACATATGAATCTGGGTAGAGGCCAATAACTACAACTTACAAATAGAGTAAAGCCTTCCAGAGGGCTAGATATTTTAGTAATTTGTCCAAACACTGATAAAGGGATTGAGCAGTTGCATTTCACAGGACCTCCCTCATTGATACAAACTAAGACTGTTGAGCTGGCTTTTAAAATCACTTTGTTACAAATTCTAAAACAACAGAACTCATCTGCACCTGATTTGGTTTTTAGTTGGCTAAATATCTTGTCATTCTGTCATTCACCACTGCCTACATGTCTCACTGCTTTAAAAGTTCAATTGTTTGAAGTCTAGAAATTTATTGTCTACTTGTTATATGAAATAAATATTTTCAAAATTTAAGATGAATGTCAGTTTGTTATGTAATCTGACACTTTATCTTCCTTAATTGAGGTCAAAATTAATTT
The DNA here is from genome assembly GCF_009834535.1 of Camelus ferus. Lineage (NCBI taxonomy): Eukaryota > Metazoa > Chordata > Mammalia > Artiodactyla > Camelidae > Camelus > Camelus ferus. The sequence continues at coordinate 63,875,982 of NC_045698.1, forward strand.
AAAAATTAATTTTCAACATCTAAAAAGTAACATTATTTTCGTATATGTGTAGTAATAATGCTGATAGGGATGGTAATCTTGGGTGGCAGGAGATCTATATATCCTTAGACTTAGATGATACAAGAGCTTAATCTATATTTTCAGAAATAACATGGTACTTGTCTTTATTTTGGTTTAAATGTTTTCTGTTCAACTATAAGTTGCTTTGAATTTTCTTTAGAAGCAAGGCCAGTCATGAATATACAGCCAAAGTAATTCAGAAAAAAAAAAAAAAAACCCAATTAGCACATTTATTACTAGATCCCAAACATTGGACCAAAAATGTCAAAAGACTAAAAATAGATGTATAGTCTCTACCCTAAATAGTTCAAATTACCAAATTTACACCATTGGTTGGCTTAGTAAGGATTTTTAAAGAGCATATTCTTAACTTTATTTGTAATATTAAGACCACTGAAAATATCCTAAATGTCCATCAATTGAGAATGATTAGTTATATTCATTCAGTGGAATCGAGCCATGAAAATAAACAAAGTAGAAATACAATTATCAACATGGATGACTCTAATAAATGTAATGCTGAGGGAAAACAAGGGACCAATGAATACCAACCATACAACAGTTTGAAAACATGCCATACAATGCTATATATTGTTCACGATTATATGCTTAGGTAGTAAAAGTGTAAAGAAATGTGCTAGAGTGGGGAGGGTATAGCTCAGTGGTAGAGTGTATGCCTAGCATGCATGAGGTCCTGGGTTCAATCCCCCGTACCTCCATTAAATAAATAAATAAATAAATAAATAAATAATAAATAAATAAACCAAATTACCTCTCTCTGCAAAAAAATTAATTAACTAATTAAATAATTTTTTTAATGTGCTGGAAAATGGAGTAAAATCTATAAAATGTTGAATCACTATGTTGTATACCTGAAACTAATAGTACTGTAAATGAACTACAATAACAAATACATGCATACAAATTTTTTAAAATGTACTGGAATGATCAACTTCACCAAATCCAGGGTGGGGATGACAGTGGGATGAGATGGAGGAGATGCACATAGTGAGTTTCAGCAGGAGTGGTAATGTTTTATTCCTTAAACTGGATGGTAGGTGCATGAATATTTGTTAGGGTACTCTTTCTGCCTTTTCATATGCCTCAACACTTCTTAATAAATCTGAACCCTAACATGCTTTAATTAATGACTCTGAATTATCTAAATTAATGATGTGTGCAAGTGGATGCGTTATTGAGAGGCTGTGTATAAATCAATTTATAAACCATTTTTAAAATGCAACATGCAGTATGCTTCTTTAAAAGATATTGGTAGTAATTTTCTCATTCAACATTCATTCCTAGGTTCCTTGAGTGTAAAAATTACTTATTAAATGAAGGTATGTTCAATAAACATTAACTGAATGCTGAATACATGGTAGGCACTGTGATATATGCTAAGGATCTAAACATGATTAAGACATGGCCCCATCCCTAAAGGAATTCTGTCTAGTGAGACAGATAGGCCTGTAAATGAATAACTACGTTATAGTAAGACTTGATAGGAGGTGTGTACAATGTGCTGAGGGAGTACGCAGTGGGGAGCCACTAAATGTGCCTCTGGGAGGTGTAGAAAAGGCTTCTCCCTGTGGAAAAGGAGATTATATGCAAGGATATTGATGCTTTAAGAAAATTAATGAAATCATTGTGCTTAGAATTCCCTGACACCTGACCCCTGAGAATTCAGTGCTGATCATCTAATCTCACTGCCATGTCACTTTAAAACTATATTTATCTGGATGGTAAAATATATTTATTTTTATGGTCACAACTACATTTATGCATGTATGTATGTGTGTATGTATATATGCACTGTCTTACTTCCAAAAGGATAGAGATGTCCTGCAATTAAACAGACAGCACTGAATAACAATAGCACAGGAGCTGATTAATATCAGGCTGGAGTAGTTGAGGACAGGGAGAGGAATGGAGGAAAAGAAAACAATTACGACATAAAGTCCGAACACTTAAGCTTACTGTAAAAACTCTTTCAAGATTTTAAACACATAGTCTTTATCACTCAGCCACAAAATAATTCAAATTGGAAAAAAGTATGCTCTACTGATAAAAATTATTAGAACTTCTTTGATGTAATGGTTACAGAAAAAATCTAGGTGTGCTTTCATAGAAAGTTACAATTTTTATTTTTCTTTTTTAGATCAGGATAGAGGTGTCATGGCAGTATTTTACAGTATGGGAAATGTAAACATTAAAAAAATGTAAAGCTTTTGAGACAGAAGGGAAGGGGGCAGGGCACAGCCACTCAAGGAATGACAGCAACGAAAATGGTGGAAGATTCGCCTCCTAGCTGGCCTTGAGGATTAAGTGGTTTGACTTCTAGTAGACCTTGAGCTTCATTATATGCTCATTCTAACAGTGTGATCAAATAACATGCCCGCAGGCGCCATGACAGCCCCAAGGCTAACGGCAAAAGGCCAAAGAATGGGCGGTGGCCCAATTCCTGGTGATCTCAGCCCCTTCCCCAGGGCAGTTGGATTGATCCCACCTGTAGGCATGTGAAGCTACTGAGACCATAAAAAGTAACAACACCACACCTAGTGGCCCTTTGCGCTCTTTCTCCCCTTTGGAGACAGCCCGCACTCTGTCTATGGAGTGTGTACCTACTTTTACTTTAACCTGAGTACCCAATTCCTACACTTCTTTCTTGCCTTTCTCTTGCCTTACGCTCTATGCAGTGTGTATCTCTCTAAATAAATCTACCTTAACTCAACGGTGGCTCACACTTGAATTCATTCCTGTGTGAAGCCAAGGACCGACACTTGGCAGGGCACGTCCCAGGGGCTCCACCGAGACCTGGGACTCAGCCCCTCTCACATCCACATCCGTTTTCCTTCATCACTTTTACATTTTTGATGCTCTTGTTTATATTTCTTACTGACAAATAGATTCAGTCTAAGAAAAAGGCTTTTTCAATTCTATCATGTGTTTAAAAACACAAAGAAATAGTTGTGAGGTTAATAGAACTTAGGATTTTTAAACAAATCTATTTACTAAAATTCCTTGTAATTAACAGGTAGTTAACACGAAAGAGGGCAGATGTATAAAAACTAGTATGTAATTAAACCATAATTCAGCCATGAAATAGAAACTTATTTTCCTGATACAAAGATATTTCTGGATAATATTTTTTAAAGGTTTAGAAAAGGATTCATAAAATGACTACTTCAATGGGTACAAAATGTAATAAGAAATTAGATATTCATGCTGAACTGTTTTCGATTTCAGAGGGGTTTTGGTTTGAGTAAGTTTTAACTATACTTTCAGGAAAAAACATCCTATTAGTAACACTCTCTTTAAGTCTTTCTCAATTGAATCCTCCCCTTTCCATTCCTACTGTGAAAGACAGGGCTCAGGTTCTTATCACCTCTCATTTGGACTATATAAATAGCCTCCCGAGATTCCTATCTATTGTCAACACATCTTTTGTTCAGAGTTATTCTATGAGGAAGACAGAATGAAAGAAATGTTAGAGTTAGGACCCTCTGTTATTTGTTGCTTTATATCATCAGTCCTCACCACAAAAGTTTAGAGAGGCTCTAGAATGGTTCAGATTGCTTCCAGAAAGTTCAGGCTCAGTGGAGGGCAGTGCCAACCTAAAAAGTCTGAAGCGCTTCCTGAAGAGTCAGCCATGTGTGAAATACTCCCCAACTTCCAATCAGTGGCATGGTAGCCCCCGTACTGGAGTGAGCCTGGCGTTATATCCCAAGGCACACTTAGAAGATCTCTTCTTCTTCCTGTAAAATTTACATCTGACTTGGGATCCCTCTTAGGAGGGACCGTAGTGATGATGTAAGCTACACGAAAGTGGCATGGGGTTTGTTAACAATATAAAGAACATTTTCCAGAAATGTTCTATAGGGGTAGTAGGGCATAGCAGTTTAATACCCATGACAAGCAAGAGTAAGTTAATGGACTTCTTTTTTGTCTGTGGAGACTTGTCTAGCCTCCATATTGCAGCACAGTTACTAAAATCGGAATGTGGCTTAACCCAATGAAATCATACAACTCGAAATCAGGAGAAAAGTGGGAAATTTGCACCAACATTTACTCTGTACTGATTCCCTTGATTCTCTTCCTGAGAAAGAGATAGAAAAAAGAAAAGAGAGGGAGAACATATGTACTAACAAAAATCAGAAGAAATTTGGGAACATATCTAATCTACATCATTATGTCCACTGCCCAGATGAATTCAATTACTAAGCCAGCCACTAAACAGATTTGACTACTAGTTATAAACTGAGGGTTATAACAATACCTATGGTCACATTGTGAGAAGACATGACATACAGCATACACTTTGATAGACTGCCTATAGGAGAGAAGACAGTTGCAGCATTGCTTGAGAACAAGTTTATAACAGCTAGTTGTACAACTTCTAAGAAACCATTGCATAAACTCTCCTAAGGAAGGGAGGGCATACATATGCATGTATATATGCAGTAACAGCAGAAAGACTGCAAATAATGTACACGCTCATCAAGAGGGAATTGGCTTATTATATGGAGAGATTGAAAAATATGCATTATGTAAAAGAAAATCAAATTGTAGTACACACACAAATCCCCATTTGTGTAAAAAGGGGAGTAGATTTTTGGATGCATGCATACATAGGTAGGGAATATTTCTGGATAGTTATACAATAGCTCATCAATTACCTCTGAAGAATAAGACAACTTGGAGGGTCAGAGGAGTAGGAAAACTTTCCAGCATCTCTGCCCTTCTGTACTGAACTTTTCCTTATATCTGCCTTTCTCGACTGTCTGAAATTTTCCCTGAATATACGTTACTTTTATAATGTAAAATACTTAATGGAAAAGAAGACTAGCACTTGATGACAGTATCCTCTGTCACGTTCTACCCATCTAAATTCACACCAGCTTAAGCTAATGCAAACACAACAGATGCCTATTGACTATCCTCTAGCCTACTTTATGCCAGGATGGTTTTAGGCAGTGGGAAAACAGTGATAGAGTTCATCTTTAAAGCAGAAATAAAGTAAATAATATCAGCCTCAGCCCCCCTCAACTCAGCTCCATCCCAGGTCCCACAGAAGGATATTCTTAAACATCATTCTAGAATAGAGTCTGTGATTAGCAAGGGCTGTGGTGTCAGTGACCCTCTTTAGACAGAGTGTTGACTCTGCTGAATCCTTGACTAGGCCCTGTTCCAGGGAAAGCTGTCAGGGTCGGGTTAGATCTCAAGGCATTAAACATCTACAGGAAAGATGAGCCAGTCACAGTAGCCACATCTCGCTACCAGGGCTCACTCCCCTTTTAGTGTTTCCTCCCCTATTCCTGCCCTCATGGCTGGGCTATCTTCACGGGGCACCTCTAGTTGGTGTCTCATGAGTGGGGGCTTATTTCCCCCGGACCATGAACTCTGATTCTCAGTGCGGAATAGTGCCCTGACTGTTGCTGGCTCAATCTCCTTATCAGGTCTGTATTTTTAGTACAATATTACTCATACTTTTCTTATTAAAACAGTTTATAAATAGGAAGACACTTAGTTCCCTTTCCTTATTTCCTGTGAAAAGATAATCACAATAATGTTCCTTAGGAATATTCCCAAACAATAATTCTTTATTGTCTCCTGGCTATTGGCCAAGAGTAGGTCAAGCTAACACACATAAAAATTAAAATTGTACTTTAAAAAACTGTCAAACACTTAAAATGTATGCATTATGTGAAAGAATCTCTTAATAATCATGGATGGATGGAGCTACTGATTCCACATTTTACCCGATGTAGCTCAGCCTCCTAAAGCAGAGATCTGAGGAAAGGACTGAGGGCAAAAATACAGGTCTCTGGAGAAAAGTTGGAACATCACAGACATTCAAATAATGGAGCTAATGTTGACAGAAAATGACGAGGAGAAAGTGGTTCAACATGCCACCTTGAAACATAGAGCATGGTTAAATTTATAGAAACCATGTATCCAATATTCTGTCATTCTCTCCCCCCACCCTGACCCCACCTCTCCTGGATCAAGACAAATGATACCATTTACTGTAGCACTTCTTGTTCTTGCTTCACATTAAAAAAAAAAAGTAGTAATCCTACACAGTGCCAGCAAAACTGACATCCTGGGGTACATGCAAAGATTGTCTGTAATTAGGAAAAAGAAGGATAGAAGAAACTCGTAATAATATAATTATATCTATCCAACTGAACATTAAGAGGAGAAAAATCATTCATGTCGTATTGTGAGCCCAAGAGAACTTCTATACCTCAATATCATGTCAAACTAATAATAAGTTCCATTCAGCTCAAAAAATATTTCAGGGCTATATGTGGTTTTTAAGTTACTGAACTGAGTCTGTGGATACAACATTCACGGTATTCCTCTTTGGCAGGTTATTTACCCTCCTGCTACCCACGCTGATATGTGTTAAAAGTAAATGATTCACTGTCACTGATTTCCACTGTCAGACCTCAGAGTCACCGAGCTCTGGCTTGAATGGAAATGAGGATGTAAAAGTGGCAATGGTCTGAGAGAGTGAAAGCCTCTCTTGAAGGGCAGGTGAAGGTTCAGTGACCTCTGGGCACTCTGGTCCATTCTGGTGAATTACTGCTTTGGGAAGCAAAAGACCCTGTGGCTCATAAAACCTGATGATATTAAGAAGGGGGAAGGAATTCACACTTAGAATTCAGGGTCACTGTTAAAAATACAACTTTAAAAATTCAAGGGTAAGGAAAAATACCATATTTAAAAATGAATTACTAATATTTTTTTCTTTTACTTTCTGGGAAAAGCCATATCATACAGATGCTCATTACTTATTCAATGTACACCATTGGGAGATAAATAGAACTGTTAGAATACAAAAATGCCAAAGGTAATTCAACTACTGCAGTGTAAGTGTGGCATAACTGATTCGTCATGACATACAATTTTCTAAAAGCTATTCTGTTAGAAGGCAATAAATGAGTGCATAAATGATTTACACTCTTCTGAACCATGGTTATTATTCAGTATTTTATTTTTAAAAATATATACACCCTATACTATTATGTTTATTCTCTAGAGTATAATAAAAACATAATTGAATTTGATGAAAAATAGACTTGATTCTAAATGTAGCATACAGCACATACAGCTCTCCCTTATTTTATCCCTTGTGAAGATCAATGGTCACTAGAGGTGGTTTTGCTCTAGGTTCGTTTTAATATATGGGCAATAAAATATTTTTAATTTAAAAATTATATCCTTATATTCCATGTCATATTTTCTTTTTAATACTAACATCTGAGTTTTGCCCTAAATAATAATTTATGAATGCAAAATACAATATTTTAATCACTGTTTTACCTCTAAATATGATTTCTTATCGACCAGATAGGGCAGGAAATTAACTACAGATGGTTTAGCAAATAAAAATGAAACAGTCTATGACAAAAGTATCAGAGTTCAGTGACTTGTTTTGATGGAGCCTCAAGGCCATTATGAACAAAGAAGGTTGCTTTATAAAAAATATTTAAAATTTATTTTAATAGAACCATCTCTAGAATATGTACATGTGACTTGTTAATCTATTTAAGCTAACACTATTTTCACTTAAGTTCCTTTGGGCTAGAAACTGTGTCATGCAATATATAAATTAATAATATATAAATTACACAAATACATAATTACATTGAAGTTTAATATAGTGATTTTATATTTATATATAATATAAATCATAATATACACTCTACATAGTAAGGTTAAGTAACATATACATGGTATTTAAAGTGTGTGTGTGTATATATATATATATATATATATAAAGGGTAGATATAAATTAAAAATAAGAGGCTTAATTATCCCTGTTGAAAATTGGGGGAAAGAGTTCCCTCACTTCCTTCTTCCTAAAGCATGTAACTTAGAAAATTGTAATTGTACATACTTTTTCATCTCTTTGAAATATATACCTTGGAAGACTAGACAGGCCTTTTGTCAACTTTCTTGGCCAGGTCTGTCTTTCTCAAGAACCTGGGAGCCATCTTTCGAAATGCAAACTCCCTAACTCCTGTTCCTGTGAAGAGCAGGAGCCAAACTTCAGCGGGTGCCTTGTTCCAGGATGCAAAACTGCTTCTTGTTATAAAGATATGAGAAGTTTGCTTCTCCTCAGGATGAAGCCAGCTAGCTTTACTCATGGAAAAGTGGGGATAAACTATGTGTGAAAAAAATGTGCTGTCAAATCCTTTGTTGGAGGACTGGTTACTGTTTATCTTGAAAACATGCATGTAATGGGTGTACCCACTAGACTATATAAAGGGTGTGATTCCTTTCGGTCTTTTCAGTCTGTCAGCAGATGACCTGGGATGAGTTTTGCATTCTGGTTTACTGCCTGTTGAATAACAGAAATGTTTTCTCTTCTGCCTTTGTGGAGATGATTTCTGGGATGGGAGATTTTGTTTGTAATTAAAATTCCCCAACAATATGTTATCTTTTGAATTTAAGTTATCTATGCCCATTATTAAGATGAAAAAGTAACTGTATTCTCATATGTGAAATAAAATTCCTATTTTATGGCAAGACAAGGAAAATTTAAACAGAAAAAATTCCTCTCTGTCCTATGGTCTCCTTTTCCCCCACACTATGCATTGTTTATCTGCATTAGGCATTGACTAAACCTCCCCCATTGGCAGGAATATCTGCTCAGTCTTAAAAAGTAACATTCTCCAAGCATCAACAAGACAACTCCTTAAAAGATAACATTTCTTCTTGATCTTGTAAGGGGTCACATGACCCACCAGGAGGACACTTAAATCTGGATTTTGTTAAACTGTCAATAATATGCCATTTGATGTACAGCCCTGTCTCCAAAAACTTAACTGTGCCTTGATTTCTAACCGGCAGAACAGTCAGAGCTTTCTGAGGTGCTATTCCTGGGTTATAATTCTCAAATTCGGCTCGAATAAAATTTTCCATTTCTTTCTCAGATCAACTGAATAACTTTTCATTGACACATATAAAACATGAATTAGAAAATCACAGGAAAATTTCACTTGCTTGATTCAGTTTCTTTGACAATTCAATATAACTATACTTTAAATTAAAAAAAAATACTATATATCGTCCTGTAATATAAATTTTCACTGTGTATAATATTTGTAACCCACATGAGGTGAATTTTTAGAATCTTTGACCAAAAGGATTCAAATAAGTGAGCTGACTCTAAGGTCCACAAATACATATCGAGACAGAGCCCCTTCTATCAGAGAGTATGTATTGGTAGAAATATGTTTAGCTACCCGGCTTCCCCCAGTGTTGGGTAATGCTAATTTTTGAGTAGGTGATAAAGACTAACTATGCATATGTGGACTCCCTAGCCTCCCAAGTAAGTGAGGAAACTTAAAATGATAAATATTATGAGACAGGATGGAAGGGGGCAGGGGACAGCCATTCAAGGAATGTTACAGCAATTAACATCAAAATGGTGAAAGATTCAACCCCCAGGAGACCTTGAGGCTCAAGATGATGAGAGATTCAACTTCTAGCAGAACTTGAGCTTCATTATACGCTCATTGTAATATATTAACATAGTGAATAACACGCCCACAGGCACCAAGGCAATCCCGAGGCTGGCCATAAAAGGTCAAAGAGTGGGAAATGGCCAACTTCCTGGGAATCCCAGCCCCTTCCCCTTAGACTGGTCCTTCCACTTATTAGCATATGAAGCCACCAAGTCCATAAAAACCAGCAACAAGGTGCCTCTCGGCCACCCCTCTCTCTCCCTCTTTGGATATGGCCTGCACTGAGTGTGTACCTACTTTTAATCTGAGCACCCAATCCCCACACCTTGTAGACTTTCTCTTGCCTTTCAATGTATCTCTCAGAATAAATCTACCTTCACTCAACTGTGGGTCACTCTTGAATTCTTTCCTGTGCGAACCCAAGGACCTAAACTTGGGGCATGTCCCAGGGGCTGAACCGAGACCTGGGACTCGGCCCTTCTCATGCCCCACATCTGTTTTCCTGCATTAATTACATTAAAATAATTTAATTTTAATGTTTTGCTTTCAGCAGTTTGAGCAATCCATGGCCTTATACTACCATTTTATTTTCATACCTTAATTTCAGAATTTTGGTTTCTGTGTTTATCCACCAAGTGGGAATGCTTAACTCTAAACATATTAATGAAAATTCAGGCCATCAATACTGGCAAACTAAGAAATCATGAAAAGTGTAGAGGAGCAAAATTTGCCACCCTAAAAATAAAGCATGTCTCTTTGGCATATTATTTTACATTGATTGTTTTCTAAGAAACAGAAGATGCGGTAAACACTCTGAAAACCAAGTAGGAGTTAATCTCTTGTAAGAAATATTCACATTTATAAGAGAAATCTCCATTTGTAAGGGTGCCCTGACTATACCAGGCAGAAGAGGATGACCAAATCTCTAGCAACTCTTATTAACGGAGAAGGCACTTACCTAAATCTGCATAACAACCTTATTCTTGTTTAACTGTGTTTTTCCTGGTAACCTCCCATAACTGACTGTCCACACCTTCAAGATCCTTTTTTTCTCTTTAGCTGAAAATGGTATTTAAGGTGAGGGAGGGTTTTGGCCATTTTGGCCAGTTATTCAGTTTTTCTGGGTTTCTCCCATTTGTACATGTTATTATACTTTTGTTCAATTTTCTCCTTTTAATCTGTCTCATGTCAATTTAATTATTAGACCTCCCAGAAGAATCTAGAAGAGTAGAGGAAAATTTCTTCCTCCTCAACAACAGTAATTCAATAAACTTCATTTGAAGGCAGTGCCTATATTTTCTAGCCTTATTTAATGTAGTAATCAGATAAGGAAAATCATCTTAAATTCTAGAGAGGAGGGTCTAATCAATTTTTTTTCAGGAAAGTTAATGATAATTAAAACTTAAAATTATCTTGAGAGCAGGAAACACTAAATCTAGACTAAATAAAAGTTCATGTAAATAAAATATAAAAGCAAATTGTTTTAAATAATTAGTAATAGTTACCTTGTAGCATTTTGTTCTATCTTTTCATCAATGTCACTGAAGATCTGTTTAAACTCCAAGTCTCCAGGAAATGAATTTAACAAACAATGTAGGTTAAAAGAATTATGGGAATATTCATCTCCACAATCCATTCTGAGGAATAAGAATAAAAAACATGTCAGTTTACCCAAAATAAAGGAAAATACCCCACCTCAAGTGGTGATACTAACCCAAAAATAATAATTCCCATTTATAGGTAAAATATAGCAGTAGAAGAACTAGGGTATTATTTAGCTAGGTAGAGTGTTTTGTTATTTAAATTTCATGAGGTGTGATCTAATTTTCACAGTTCTCTTTGGTTTGAAAGCTGAACAAAACAGTTCAGAGTACTTAAGCATCCTGCTGCTTCTCACAGTAACCAAGAGCTGCAAAGGAAATCACAAAGTCTCAGAGACCACTGTGAACAAGGCTGAGTGCAGCAAGATTTCAATAGCTTCCCTTCACCTTATCAACATACTGACCTAGTAACTGTAACCTCAGAATTTTTCAAGTGTTGTCCCCTGACTCTATTTTTACATGAAGAAGGCAAAATTTCCCTTGGGTTCCTCTAACACCCCTGTCTACCTAAGTACTGATAACTGAAACTTAAATACTCCTTCTAAAGGGAAAATATGCATTTTCCCACTATCAAAACTTCATTTTTTTCATTCCATAGGTACTCAGTGAATGCTTGCTACGTAACAGGCACTGTAGTAGAATCTGGGGGTACATCTCCAACAAGTCAGAGTCCCTGCTCTCATGGAGTTTTTGTTCCAGTAAGGAAGGTAAATTTTAAAACCACATAACCAGATATATTTTATAAACAATCACACAGGGAGAAGTGCTATGAGAACAAATAAAGCAGGACAATGGGACAGACTAAGAATAATAGAGTTGGGGCAGAGTGTGAATTATTTTACTTAGAGATGTAATTTTTAGACATAAAATGTACTTATAGAGTAATCTGATGCCTGACTGTGTAAATAAATGAGAAATTTAAACATTAAATTATAACACATATACATACAAGAAATAGTAAAAAGAAAAAGGCTTGGGAAAATGTGATTTTAGTTTGAATAAATCCAAAATACTTGAAAAGTTGTCAAAAAAGTTTTGCAGAAGCTACAACACTGATACCCTCATCCTTAATTATTTAATTATTAATAAATTTAGGTAATTTCCCAGAACAGAGTACCTCATTCCTGATCTCTACCCTGCACTTCCTTTCAGGGAGTGTTGGGAGGTCAGCAGCTGCAGTGGATTGTGATTTAATCCAAGCAGAGTTAGATGGCAAGTGCCAATGTGATTCAATCCTTGTAGAGGCAGATGGCAAGTGCCAGTTTTTAGTTGGCAGCATATTATAGGTAAATATTTGTTTCCAAATGAGAAATTACACCTTTCACTGCAAAACATTTTAAAATAGGAGAATCCTAATGTATGAGGATTTTGGTGTTTTAAAATTATATATCCATGCTTATTCTGTATTTGGAGCTAATTGAGTTTCAAATGACAAGTCTTGTGATGCCATGGACTTTTACATTGAAACGGCCTAGTTAGTTTTTCATTTTTTTTTTTAAATAAAATCTCTGAAGAAAAATAAAAGATTTATTTCAAAACTACTTCCTTGAAGTTCCAGATAGGACCTATGAGAAATCTTCAGCTATTTCAGTATGTGATAATAAATTATATTATTGTAAAATTTAATTGAATTATTAAAAGGACACTGTAAGTTTGTTTCTGAAGCTTATCTCAGAAATCTTTGGATGGAGATCCAATGCCCCAAGACCTGCAACCAAGATAGTATACATACTGGAAAAGATATAATTTAAGGACTATATAAAACCTAGATGGAAGGACCTTTATCAGGTCTTTTTAACTAGCTCATGCACAGTGAAACTGAAGGGAACTGACTCTTGGGTTACTATATCCACTTACAAAGGGCCTCTGCACTGGACTGGCATACAGAGTAGACCACAAAATCACCCGAAAACAATGCTCAAACAAAGGAAAAGCTACCAGACCAGGATGAGAAGATGACATCTGAGGTATACAGCTGACCCAAGACACCAAACCAGGCCTGTGTAGCAATTACTTTGATAATTGCTCACACTTCCACTTATGAACTAAATATATATTTCACAATCTTACAAGTTAATCCAATTGTTAGGTTATGATCAATTACCTATATCCAGTACTTCTGGGTTACCTTGGTGGATTTCTCCACCGTCTCTAATTGGATAGCCATTAGTAAATTTGTTCTAGAAGAAAGAAATTATAGTTCTGTTCAGGCCACTGAACAGATTGATTAAGATCTGTTACTAGATCAATACTAAAAAACTTAGTATTGATATTACTAAGTGGGTGGGATTCCCGCACCCGGCCAATTAATAATACCTGCTCTAAGCCTGGCCAGAAATATAAATTTTCTTATAAGGTAACTCAAGCTCAATCAAGGCAACAAGCAAAATTTCAGCCAAGGAATATAACCTTCCTCAATTATGAGCTGAACTTACATGGTTAACACCAAGGTACAGTCATTTAAGTATAAAGGCTCCCTTATGTTTGGAAAAATTAAACTGTACTAAGGACAACCAGCCTAATAACACGAGGAAATTTGGCTGGGTGTCTTATGAACAACGCCTGTACAGAACACACTAAGTCAGGTGACCTGGGGTTACACTGGGCTGCATCTCACAGACGTTCTTGACTTAAATTCTTACTTATGACTTTCCTAACACTGCTAACTATATTATTCATATTTTGCCTATTTTACAAAGTTGTTGTTTCTTGTATTACCAAACGTGTGACTGAGTCTCTGATAAAATCATGACTAGGCGACTTGAAGCTGTAGATCAGATATATACTTCTGTATGAGACCAGTGACGGTAATAGTGTAACTCTAGATATGGGAAGAAGTAACAAGAGGGAATATTTTCCTGGACCATAACAGACTAGTAAGACCAGTGATCCAGAGACTTTCTGCTACTGTTAACTAGGCCTAGTCCTGTAATAGTACATTGAGTGGCTTATCAATGAAATCCTTGCCTGATCTAGGAATAAGCATTTCTAGCACTATGGAACAAAATGGCCATACAATACTTCCCAAACTATGGTCGAATTTATGACCATGAGGGGACCCTACCAACTAAAAATTGGCATTTGCCATTTGCCTCTACAAGGACTGACTCACGTTGGCACTTGCCATCTAACTCTGCTTGAATTAAATCACAATCCACTGCAGCTGCTGACCTCCGACACTCCCTGGAAGGAGTTCAGGGTGGAGATCAGGAATGAGGTGCTCTGTGCTCTGGGAAAACTGGCAAACAGGCCCTCAGTTAGTTAGATATTTTCAAGAGAAAATTTGATGAGCCCAAATCTAGTATCTCCACATCTCTAGAAAAGCACTAAAATCAGTAATGGTGACATCTGCTCCTTGTGACTAGCAGAAAGCCTCTGCCTAAACGTGTGCCTGATTGCACGAATCCCCCTTCACTAAAATCATATGTAACACTGAGAACCCCCTGCCACTTCAGAGCAGCTCCTCAGGGGAATCCGAGATGCTGTCTTGCAGACTATAGTCCTCATTTTGCCCCAAATAAAACTTAACTCATAACTCTCATGTTGTGTGATTTTATTTCAGTCAACAGTGCCATAATTAATATTAACTTTAGATCAGTTAATATTACATAAAATCCCCAAAACTATAAGTTTAGTGTCGGAAAACCCTATTATCATCAGAAGTTACACTTTTTAGGATAACAAAACCTTAGTATTTTCATATACCAATGAGTTTGATATCTTCGTATCTTCCTAGCAGCTCAATTAGTTTTAGTTATTATCAGAACAGTCATTTTGTTAGAGCAGGCAGGTAGCTAGATATGAGCAGAGAAAGGTTAACACAGGCCAAATGACAAGAAACCATATATCTTATGAGCAATAGAGGTCCTTGGGAAGACCAAGAAAAGCAGGAACCTCCGGACTCATAAGAAACAATACATTTTGGGTTGGCAAGCATCCTGAAAGCAGACAAAGAAAGGTGGGACAAGAAAGGAATGTCCACAGCCCAAATGTAACCTTTTGTTCATTACGGCCTCATCCAACTTCCTGATCAAGACTGAAAAAGGACAAAAATATCCGTCCTCCCATCAGGAAGGTGGAGCTGAGATAAAGATCAGAAAAGACAATCCCAAGCCCCTCCCCAACAATGAATATTCTGCCCATTCATTTTTACACCCCATATAACCAGCTTGCCAAAGAAGCCTGGGGCTGCTACCCACCTGGGTCTGCCCGCTCTCGCCTTGAGAGCATACTATCTATAACTTAATAAATCCTTGTTTTGCTTTCTTGACCTCCATGTCTCGTTTCTGAATTCTTTCTGCAATGAGACTAGAACCTGTTCTCTAACAACAATGTCTAAATTCAATGGCCAATATTACTAATAATGAATTCAACTTATGTATTTGCATATTTTTGAAACTTTCTGGGTAGTTCAACTTTTTGGATTTTGAGTTATTCAAAAATTGTTCCAAGAAAATAAAATTTCACTTTTGGAATGAAGAGATTTAAATGCTTGAGGGTTCTTGTAGAGAACTCAAACTTAATAAATACTCTGTTTGTACCCAGCTTGTCTGTAATAGAACAAGTTATACACAATACTCTGTTCAGAGTTTTTCTAATTTTTCAATATTATAAGGCCTCATTAGTTCAGACTCCACATATTCAAAACTAAAGAAAGTATGTGTAGAAGTCAGTTTAAGTATAATAGCAAATTAGTAATATGATTTGTGTGTATTTACCATGTACAAGGTAGTATGTATAATAACCTTCCTTAATCTTCATTATAACTCTACAAAATAGTTATTATCATCATTTATAAGGGAGGGAACTTGGGCCTAAAGAAATTAACTAACATGCCCACATTATATAGCTATCTGTATTAGTGGTAGGGTTTGAACCCAGATCTATTTGGTTCTTTAACTTGAGGTTGCTGGTCTTGAGAAATGAATCAGTTACTCCATACAAAATGTTACAAACACAACATTGTAAATCAACTATATTTCAATTAAAAAAGAAAACACATTGCAGGATGTGGAAATGATATTAACCAAAATGTTAAAATGGTTATCCTTGGACAGACTGGATAGCCTATGGTTGATTTTTACTTTCTTTTTTTTTTTTCTTTAAAATCTCAAATTCATGTTCTTTTGCCTTTTTTCTTTTTTAAAACTAAAAATTGGTTAAAAAAAAAAAAAGAAAGGCCAGAGCCAAAGGCAGGGCACAAAAATAAGACTTTCCCCCGCTGCCCACTCCCCTCCCTCCTTTAGCCTTGGCCTCCTGGGGTAGGGTCCAGTGGCCAGGCATTGGTTTGCAATTGGTTTTCATAGTCTTCTTATGGAAGAGTCCTTATCCTGCGCGTTCTGCTTGTGGTTTTCTGTTGGCTATGTTCTAGGCTGGATATGGTTGAAGGACTGGATTGTGACAAAGCTAGGCTGCTATTTTCCCATTCACACTCACTCTTCTCCTGCTGTGTGGAACTCGTGTTTCCATCTTAAATGGCAGAGAAGAAGAATATGTTTCCAAGGGTCCTTGATGTTGCCCCCCTCATCCCAGAAGGAAAGTGGAATGGAGGGGACTCTTAATTCCTATTTTCTTCTTTATACTTAGCATCTTCCTATGTTTTTACAGTAAGTACTTATCATTTTATATATAATTAGGAAAAATAGTTTAAAAAGAAATTAGCTCTGCTCTCAGGAGGTGTATGATCTTTTATTTTACATTTTATATCTGTTTTCGTTTGAAAAATCTTACAACAATAACACTTCTTTCTTGCCAACTCATGTTTATCATTTCTTTCAAAATCTGATTCAACCTTACATAGTTCCTAAATATCTCTTAACTAATTAAGAGCATTTCACCAAACTTTTTGTATTATTTTATGGTATTTGTTCTTATAAATGCTGTTATAAGAAAATGAGTTGTTTTATATTATTTCAGTATTAAATGTGTATGTCATGTCCTTTACTGAACTCAGCTCTGGGGTAAACCAATAATGGACACGTTGATCATTCAGATGAAGTAGGTGACCATGATTTCAAAGGTTTTCCAGTGTACACGGTTGTATGATTTTCTCTGCTTAACCTTACTAGAGAAGTTAACCAATATTCACAAAGACTATATACTAAAGGAGTATCATTTGATAACAGTGATGGAGTACCAGAATGATAATGGTTCAGAGTTTCCACGTGACTGGCACAGACCTGTGACGCTTCCATATTTGTGATAAGGTTCCAAGGTGATGAAGGAGAAGAGAGACAAAAGTCATCTTTATAGGTAAACAAGCAGTAAGTTTAAGATGTTGTGTGACAGGATAAAAGAAAACTTGATGGGCAAAATATAGCAATAAGATCAGAAAATTAACCTGAGTGAATAGGTATGCACAGGACCAACACAAGAAATTAATAAAGGAAGGAGAGTAGACTGATAGGTGATGCTAAGGTTTGGATTTAGAAGTTTTCTCATTAATGGCAGTATTCCCTGCAGGACTATGATAAGAAAGAAGCATGCACTGAATGTGTATGAGCACAGATGCCAAATTTCCCATTTCCTTACATGTACTTTGTGGGTCCACAATGTGTCTAACACTGTGCTGCATATCAGGAACAGAGAGTGAGTTATTGAACTGTTCAATAACTGTTCAATAACAGTAATAAGGAACAGTAATAAGAATAACAGTAATAACAATAACAGTAATAAGAATAAGACCATAAGAAATGGAGAAGTAGAAAGATCACTGCTATTCTCTAAGTAAAAGATAACTATGACTTCAACAATAGAAAAGTCAGTTATTGAGGGACCAATGTAGTTTGGCAAATACTTCAGTGACATTTCAAAAAGACAGAACTGCCTTTTAAAAAATCTAAGGGGAAAAAGAAAGGCTAACAAGCCACAGATTAAGATATAGCTTTATACTCTGTTTATGCTCCTATTAAATTATCATCAGGGACACAGTAATAATTTGACATGATGCATTAAGTCTCTTATTCTAATCCATGATCAGTCAAAGATGGGAACTATAAATTTTTAAAGTACAATAACTTTGGTTTGGAAATTGCCATTCCACAACACTGTTTTTATTTATTAATTTTTTTTTTAAGAGGAGGTGCTGGGGATTGAACCCAGGACCTTGTGCATGCTAAACATGCCCTCTGCCACTTGAGCTATACCGTCCAAACCACAACACTGTTTTTAAATGTTTATTCTCCTGTAGTGTTCCTGAAAATTTTTTGTATAAGATTAAAAAAAGTGTTTACTATTTCAAACACGTACTAACAGCCAGTCTAATATTAATTAAAGATGAGTTATGTTTGAAGAATTATATCTAAGCCAAACATCTGTAGATCAGGTTTCAGCCATGGGCAAATTACAATAGTTGAGTTATAAATTTCTAAGAACAGTGACTATAATAAAATAAGAACATATTATAAGCACTGCCAGAAAAGATTACAGTAAAGCAATAAAAAAAGAATCACACCTTACGTGATCAAAAGAAAGCACACAAAAATAATTTGGGACTCTCATTTGTCCTTTAACATATTTTAAAATGATACCTTTCTATCCTAGGGTCTCTTTTTCTGTATTTCAGCACATATAATCGTCAGAGTCCTTATTTTATCATTTTTTGGTTTCTTCAATAATAAAAATCCTGAGTGCCATTCTTCTTAAGACCAACATGATTAAAAAAGAAGTGAAAGAAGATAGAAAAGCCAACCAGTGGGAAGAAATCCATGTTGAAGTTTAGTTAGTAAAGGAAACATATGGATCATGTGATTTTTCCTCTGTGGAAAAGCCCAGTGAGGAGGATCACATGCATTTTTAGATCTATGGACAGGCTATGGAATTACTGTGTCCACCAGCTCCAGCTCACCTGAATTCCTACTATTTAATATCACTGTCTAACCTGAAATAAACACTGCTAATTAGCACGGTAAGAAAGTGGGGTACCCTGATTAATTAAAAATAATTATACATTATACATATAAGTGAATGAGTATCAAAATGTTATACTATAATAAAATACATTTAACTCAGAACACTGAAGCAAGAATCAATAGATTTGAGCCTTGATCCTGGTCTGCTAATGTCTCTATGACTTTGGGTAAGTCACTCAATCTGTCAAGAGGGATGGAGCTTATGTTCCTCATTTACAAAATGCGGTGAATGGATTTATTAGGCTCTGAGGGTTCTTCTAGCTATAAATTTGTTGTATTCTATTAAAAAAAAAAAAAGGTAGGATAAGGACATATTTCTGAACCACCCAAATTAACTCTTCCAATGGACTAGTATGTTCATCAGTACCATCATTTTTCCTGTATCTTGGACTCTCAGAGCTATTTTTAATTTTTCCCTTTTCCCTTCCCTAGGGCTGCTACATGCAAAGCTTAAGTAGAGTCGATAGCTTAGCAAGAAATCTTACGTGAAAAGAGGAAATGTGAGGCAGCAAGACATTCTTTTATGATAACAGGTAGATACCTGGACCGATTTTCCATCCCCCAACTTTGCAGCTCTCTAAAATAGTCTAAGAAGCAATCAGCCCACATTTCTGGGCTCCTCTGAATTGAAATGCTCTTCACTCAACAAAGGATCTCTGAGACCAACTGACTTTGGTCATTATGCCTCCACAAAGAAAAGGGTGACATTAGGGAATCATACCTTTACAGCCATCATGTATCCTTGAGTTATTATTCTTGAAATTTTTATATAATTTGTATCATTCTTTGTATTGCTGGTTTGGTATGAGTTGCTGGTTTGATAGAAAAGCAAAGTGAAAAGAAACCTTGACCAGGTAGCCATGGAATAGGTACTATTATAACCTGCATATTAAAGATGTGGAAGCTGAGGCACAGAGAGGTTCATGACTTGCCCAAGATCACTTGCATATGAAGTGGTAAAGCTGGGATTCAGACTGCATCAAAGGCTGTCCTTAATCACAATGCTATAAGCTGCCTCTCTGTATAAACTTGTACTTTAAAAAAAACTATTATTTTACCTCTTATATATGTTGGCTTGTTTACTGCCATGTATAGTTAATATCTTTCCCTAGAAACATTATGAATTTCATTCATTATGAAACCTATGTAATTACCAAATTTTTTTAAACATTTTTTATTGAGTTATAGTCATTTTACAATTTTGTGTCAAATTCCAGTGTAGAGCACAATTTTTCAGTTATACATGAACATACATATATTCATTGTCACATTATTTTTTTTGCTGTGAGCTACCACAAGATCTTGTATATATTTCCCTGTGCTATACAGTATAATCTTGTTTATCTATTCCACATGTGCCTGTCAGTATCTACAAATTTTTGAACTCTCAGTCTATCCCTTCCCACCCAAAATTTTTTTGTTTTTTTTAAGGCTAGTTATTCCCCTGTGATATTTCAGAGTGGCAAAAAATTTACTTCTTTTCATCAGTTATTGAGAGGTGAAATGTTAATGTTTTAGCATTCCCCAAAGACTGAGAAATAACTCAAATGGATCTCAATTTTTTGATAGTCATTTCAAATACCTTGTACATTAAAGTCTTATATTAGGAAATAATGAGCTTGTTATTTTATTCAATTTATTTTTTCAACTCTCAGCTATATATTAGCTTTCCTCCCACAGACTGTTACGGTTTCTACTAATAATTGTGGAAGTTCTGATTATTATAATTACATGGGCTAGAATATCAATCTGCATCCAGTAAGCACTCATATTAACATACTACAGTTGTTAAAACCCCGCTTGATAAAATATAAAAAACTTCATTGCAACTCCTCTATTAGTAATTTATATATGTGTATGTATGAAGTAGAAATTGACAGGATCAGTCGGAACACACTATCGTAGCTTGACAGGCAAACAGAATTAATTGTCATATGCTTTACTCGCCAAGTTGACATTGCTTTATTTTTCAGTGCACTTTTCTTTCCAGAAAATATTTTCATTTTAATAACTCTTTATAATCTTCAATATGTAACCCTAGCCATCTCTTGCTTTAATACAACAGTGAAACCAAGATAATTAAAAATGAATTTTAATTTCAGCATTCTTTTATAACTTGGAATTCATATTTCATATGATTTAGAAGTCATAAAATTATTATATATTTTGAGATTAGAACTAAATAACGTTACAAATCATGGGGTTATGATTAACTAATAAATTTTCAAGTACAGTAAAACCTTATTAATTTGGAAAACAGTACATCTGCATTAGAGAGTTCAAGGTATGGGGCACTTTTTAAAAGAAATTTGTATTATGTAGCAACTGGGAATAATAAACAGCTTATGAGATGTCAATTATATTTGTAAGAAACTCTCTTTTAATAATTAGATAAGAATGCTTTGAACTTAGCATGCACTTTGTATCTAAATGGGTGCTTCTAAAGGAGTCAGAGTTCTTAAGGTATGTTCCAAGAGTTGAAGAATTTCTTCTAAAATGTTAATAGTAATGATTAGCTAGATATATTAATGTGATACTATTCTCCTAAATTTTGGTAATATTATTAATTAATATTAATTTGATGAATAAATCTATCCATTGGCATACCCTTTTATGAATTTTGGGGCTTTGTTACAGCAATTATCACCAACTAGTCTTTTATCATCAATATCTCTTTCAGCTGACTATAAACATGTTCAAGTTTCTTGCTTTTTAGAAACCAGCAAAACCCTCCCTAGGACCCCCTTCCTTTCATGGCCCAGCATCTCCAAATAGCACTCCATGCTTTTTAATCTTATGTTCTTATCTCTCATTACTTCTCAACCCAGAGCAATCTGGTTTCTGCCTCCATCCTTATACCGAAACTGAGAAAAAATATTTTCAGTTCCTATCATACTCAATCTCTGCACTACTTGGTACTGATAGCTTCTCCTTCCTTGAAGTTGTCTTCTCTCTTGCCAGCTTTCCTATGTATTACAACTTCCTAGATGTCTTCTAGTCTCTCACACCATTTATTCAGAAGCTGCCAGTAGAAGTCCCCACTTTGGGCAGCTGGACAGCTCACATTTCTTTTTATATCTGATATACAGTGTACAGATACACAATGGTGGTACATTTGTATGCTAGAAGACCCAGCTTTCCTGGTCATAACTAATTGATACAGGTTAGAAATAGGACCCAAGCTAAACCTCTGGATGCACAGTAAATGAATTTTGAAATCTGGAATGAAGGCAGGGACAGGGAATCACTGATAGTATACCAACCACTTACATTTAAACCTCCCAAGAGAAGGTGCATGGATTTTTTTGGCTGAGGCCCCTGTAATCGCCCAGTTCCTGTCTTCTTCTGACTAACTGACTGGTCATACAGTTTTCTTTTGTTTCTCTGAGATACACACAATAAATTCTTTCCCTGCTCTACTGCCCAACAGCCACTTTTTGTTTTTTTTTTCTGCTTAAATTAACCAGAGTAGTTTTTATTAAACTTTATCATAAATATCTTGATTGGCTCCTCATCTCTGCCACTGAACACTGATATACACCATGGGGTTCTCTCTAGAACTGCTCCTCATTTTAAATACTTTGCCATAGTAGATATATTTTAATTAAAATTTTTGTTTTACTTTTATTCATTGGATTTTCTTCTCAGACCTCAAAAAATCTCTTCCTATTACTTCTCATTTTGTAGTCTTCCCAAATTCCTATTTCTCTTGCCTGAGTTGGGAAGGGGAATATGGAAATTTCTCTTTCACTTCTCTTGCTATCCATCTCCTGCTGGAGTTACTGGTCCTCTTCTTATTCTGCATGCTTTTCATTGAGTAACCTCAGTCATCTATTTTCTTGATGCTGAAAACTAAAAGTCTTTAACTCTACAAAACCCCCACATATATTTCCAAGCACTTATTAACAATTCCACTTTGCTGATCCAAAGGTCCCTCAGACTCAACATGTCCAAAACTTAATTCAAAATATTTTTCCTAAAATGACTTCTCTTCCTACGTAGCAGGGTTACCACCTACCTGATCTCCCTCTCCCATGCCTGATATTTTAAATCAGGTGTCAGCAAACTATGGAGTAGGCTCTTTTTTCTACAGCCTGCAAGGGAAGAACAGTTTTTACATTTCTAATATGTTGTAAAAATTAAAAAACAAAAAAGAATATGTTACAGTGGCTATATGTAGTCTGCAAATCCTAAGGTATTTACTATCTGGCTTTTAACAGAAAAAGTTTGCTGACCCCTGCTTTAAATGGTCCCCAAATTCTTCGACTCTTTCTCTTCCTAATGTCTTAAATGGTCACCAATGCTCTTAAATTTGAATTCTCCATCTTTCTGCACCCATATCCCAAATCTGGAAAAAATCTCCCATTTGGCATCCAAGGCTCACCCATATCCCAAATCTGGAAAAAACCTCCCATCTGGCCTCCAAGACTCACATTTTGTGGTATAATAAGAAATATATATTTGGTTTTTGCTACCCCTGCCCTCTTTCTTACTTTGTTCTATGTGTCTTTTTCATTTGGCTATTCCTGAGTTGCATCCTTTCTAATAAAACTGTAATCAGAAGTATGGCACTTTCTTGAGTTCTGTGAGTCATCCAAATGAATTATTGAACCTGCAGGAGCCCCTGAATTTGTAGTCAGCCAGGTAGAAGTGAGTATCCTTGCTCACATCTGAAGTAGGGGCAGTCTTGTAGGACTAAATCTTTAATCTGCAGTAACTGTGTTAGCTCCAGGAAGTTAGTGTTAGAACTGAACTGAATCGAACTGTAGGACACCCGGATAATGTCCACTTTGCATTCTGGTCTTAAACTTCTCATGTTACAAACCAATTCAGATCATTTCATTACCCTGCCTAAATACCAGTGAAGGTTTTCCACAAGGACAGCTCCAGGCTCTTTATCTAGTTTTATACACATACATACATATATACATGTGTGTATTTCTTCATATTTAAATATATTTTTCTACTATAACTGTCCTTGGTTGACATCTTGAAATAGTGTTTTGCTATAAGTCCTTCTACTAAGAATGCTTTCAGTAGAAAATCATGTTTATGGAAGGCATTTACTTCATCAATAGATAATACTATTTATAGACAACATATAACTATAATAACATAATTTGTGTATTATCTTTAAACAGAAAAAAGTTATTTACAATTGTGGCTTATACTGTTTTTAAATGCCTTTTAACAACTTAAACCATTTTTTTAAATATGGTGAAAAGGTAAGAAAATATATTTGTGGTGAAAAATCAGGGTTTTACATTTATTTATGCTATCAAATGAGTTTAAATGTGATACCTTAAAACTCTTTCTAGCTTCCATCTACCAACAAAGGAAATTAGATAAAAGTGATCTTTAAGGACCCTTCTACTTTTAAAATTCCATTATTTTAATCATGTGATCTATTTCTGTACTGTTTAATCCTCTGTTATACTGCCTTTGCAGTATACTTTTTAATTCTATAGTTCAATACAAGGATAATTTGTTGTTGGTTATAAACAAATTCATATGAAATGACCTGAAAATCTATTTAAAAAGCAATCAGTGAAAGTAAATATTGGATTTCTTCATGTTAAATCTGAAAATCCATCACTATACTTGCTTTTTACTTTATTTGCTGCTTAACATATCTCAACAGTGAATCTATCATATCAACATAGTCATCATGATCCAAGCTGCAAATAATAGAGAGTGTCAGTGTCAATTTTGCTTTCTCACACTTGCTTCCCTTCACTTCATCTGATTTTAATAATCCCTGTCAAACCACAAACAGTCCAAATTACCTTCATGACACAGAAGCTTTCAGAGAGCAGACAGAATCTCAACTTTCATTTAGCAACTACAAAAGAAAGCTGTCCAGCTGGACAAATATTATTTCCACACTTGACAACCTCTACAGTTGAGCATGCATTTTAATTTTAACTAAACCTGCCAGGAGTTTGATATGAGCTTCTTGTTTTGTGTAGATTGACTCGTAGGATTATCAGACCAATGACTGTAATTGTGATGAAAGGACCCAGCATTTTTCTACTAAAAGATGAATCATACACCAAAGCTGAAGGACCAAAATGAGCATGTTAAGAGGCAATGTGGGCGCATAGACTGTAGGAGGAAAACTACTTAAATTAGGTGCTTTAATTACTAAATAATGTCTAAAGATACAGAACACATTCTTTGAAAAGTAAGAACTAATAAGTAAAAATAAAATGTAAAAAAGTTAAAATTCTATGCATATATACTATTGAGAAACAGGCTCTAAGAATGAAATCTGAAGAGATTTTAAAAATTGTTTTGGATTGACTCAACCTCAAACTCAAATTGCTAGAACAGTTCTATGTGTCATATTATTATAAAACTGATGTTCTTCACAAGATATTAAAAAAGTCTACTGTATACTAATCCACATACCCTTGTACACACAATGAGAAACTTCAAAAAAGTCAGAGTATTAGAATAAAAGTTACCAGCAAAACTATACATAAACTATTAAATATCTTTGAAGTTTAACTCATTAAAATTAAATCTAAAAATTTCAAATGGTAAAATATTTCTGGAAACATTTCCTAAGTTAGGCCTGAATTCCTCCTACAGTTATAGTAAGTATGAAACTGCCAAAATCTCAGTTTTCTCTCCAACCTGCTGTACTCCACACTAGTCTCAGGCTCTTTCTTCCCCAAAGAAAGTGTAATTAAGGCACTGTTTCTCCCCCAAATCTGTGTTGGGCACCACAGTTCAATTTCCTTTACCAGCCCACTTTTTTCCTCTTTCCTTGGTCCTCTGACTGGACAATTTCATCCACATCCATGTCTTCTGCTACAACTTGTGTGTTGGAGCTCCTGTTCTAACTGTCCAACTCCATACTGAATAACTCCTTTGTCTGTCCCACAGGCACCTCAAACTCAACATGCCCCAAACAACTTTATTATCTTCCCTCTGAAATGTCTTCATTCTCTTGAGGTCCCTATCATAGTTAACAGCACCACTATCAACCTAGGTACTCACATCAGAGATGTGGGCCTCACCTCCCACATTCTAACATTCTCTCACCAATCCCATAGCCAGATGACTAGTCTTCCCTCACATCCATCATATCCACCCACTGCCTCATATTGCTCCTGTGTAAATTCAAAATCCATCACCTGGATTAGTGCAGCATTTTGCTAAAGAGCCTCCCTATCTTTTGGATCATCTCCTAACTCATTGTCTATCCTACCACTAGAATGATCTTTGTAAAAGAGAGAGAGGAATCAGTGTCTATAACAGGAGTTTAACTCTAAGTGATTGGGAGAAAAGTCATACTCTTAAGAGAAAGAGAAAAATCAGAGAAAGAAGTTAATTTTTTATTTGTAGAAGGAAACGGGGTATTCATTTTACAAATAGTGAATATGAAGTACAAGAATTAATTATGTATATAAACATAAACCTATCATTTGGGGAAGGAGAAATGGGATTTATATTTGGGAAGGAAGAAATAAAGCATATACACATAAAAAGATCATATAATTTATCACCCAAACTAGGACATATTTTTAGAGTAAAATGGGTACAGAAAATAATTAAAATTACATAATTTTTGAGATGTAGATTTAATACTCAATTAAGTGGCTTTATTATATTTTTGGATTTATCTAGTAATTATATTAAAAATAGTATTTTTTCAAAAATTTCTTACATCTGTGCTCATAAAGTAAAAAATCTTTACATTGTCTGAATAATGTAATAATAAAAACAGGATTCTTGGTACATTTCATATAATTTAATTAATCTGTTAGTTGTATCTGTATTTTACAGATATTTTTCTGAAGAATGTACTTTTAAAAATATGATTGTATTATTTTTATAATTTGCCAAGTTACATTTTATGATTAATAAATTTTAAATTGTTGACAACTTCAGCTGACTCTTCCATATACTTTTTCTCAGGTGCAAATCTATATAGTAAATTTATTAAGTTCAGAGCAAATATGCTAGTGGAAAACATTATCAATTTTAATTTTTAATAATGAAATACATAAATATTTTAGCCTAAATATTTTTAGTTTCTACTTTTTTGCCTCTATGCAAAGTGACTTTTTTGAGCAATAAGTGAGACAAATTAATCAAATAAATATGTATAAGTATTCTGAATATTTTGCTAAATTTAGATACTATAAATTTGTAGGGTTTTCCAATTTAACTTCATTCTGAACCATTATATAAATTTATTTAATTAAAAATATGAGCGCCAACAAAATATTTTCCCCATATGTGTAGATATTTAAAAAAAATTGTGGAACTTCACAATTAAATCTTGTACATTATTTGGGCCTTTATAATTTAATTTGTTCAGTTTCCCATTTAATTTCAGGGTAGACACATCAAAGTCCTCCTATTTGAGAGTTTTGTTTTCAGTAATTACAGTTTCCTAAAAGCTTCCATTTGTTACCTTCCATTGTTAAATGGTTTGATTAAAGATTTCTAGTAGATTTTGCAGAAACTGCAACCAAAATTTAGCAAACATTTTTACAAAAGTATTTAATATCATGGTAGGACACTTTCATTGATTTACAAACTTACTCTTCAAAGTGTCAAAAACTTCTAAAATCCAAAGAGAGAAAGTATATACTGCCATGCTTAAATTATTTTTATTTTATCAGCATTAGTTTAACCGTAAAAATTTACAGGCTGGTTATGTTGTATATGTATAAACATGTTTGTACTTTTTGATAACTACATCTTGTATTTAGATTAGTAGATTTTACAGATTTCTTGGAGGTAATTTTGAATTGCACAAATATGTCCATCACAACATAATCCAAGTATAGTTCTCATTGGTTCTAAATTTATTTTAAAAATTTTACGATGTTATGTCCCACCTCAACATATTTTAGTATCACTAAGACCAAATAATTTTATCATTTATGTTGCAGTTTGTAATTCAATTTCTGTTAGTATTTACAATAATGTCAAGTGTTTCACATTTTACAAGATGAACTTCTAAATGCCTTACTTTGATTCTGTGTATTAGACAAGAAACTTGAGCTATTATTGGTATTAACTGATTGAACCCAGGACCTTGTATATGCTGAGCATGCACTCTACCACTGAGTTATACCCTCCCTGCTGGTAAAGCTCTTTTAATGGAGCCAGTATATTAATAGCTATTGTTTCACCTTTCACACATGTACAAGAAAACTGGAAACTGAAAATGAGAGAAATTAATTTAGGACAGTCACTTGATCTAAACGAAAAGTCATATTTCACAGAGTGGTACACAAATGTACTTTCTATAGCTAAAATGTAGTATTTTCAGGCATGATCTTAGAATAAGACTATGCCATAGATGTTGATGCTTCTTCAGCAGACTCATGTTTTCTTGTTTTCATGTGGTCAGTGATGTCATTATAGCCATGACAGTGTGAGTTTTACATATTAATTAATTCTTTTTGGCAACTCAAAGGAAATTTAGTACTAACTGTTAAATGTGCACTGCTATTTTCTTTTTTTCCCCCTAAATCACTGTCACTAAAATGGTTATTACAAAATAAAAATGTACAACCCAACATTAAAATATATAAATAGTTTTAGACTTATAGCATATGATACATGATAAAATCCTTGTTGCAAAAGAGTTTGGATTGTATTCATTCTATAGCAAGACTAAATAAGGAATGGGAAACATGCAATCCACAGGTCAGAGCATGGGCTCAGCACAATTAGCTGCACATCAAGTGGGCAGCAGAGCTGGCAGCATAGAACACTTTTGCTAGCAGTTATCACCCAAGATCTGAAGAAGTTAGCTGTATCTAACTGCTCATACCAGAGTACATTCACTTT
This sequence comes from Camelus ferus, assembly GCF_009834535.1. Taxonomy (NCBI): domain Eukaryota; kingdom Metazoa; phylum Chordata; class Mammalia; order Artiodactyla; family Camelidae; genus Camelus; species Camelus ferus. Next base: position 63,904,851 of record NC_045698.1, read on the forward strand.
ATGAGCACATGCCCTTCATGCTGTCCCTGAAAAAGATGTGTTAGCTTATACTACTCCTGGAAAGGATCTGGAAAAGAGAAATGGGTTATGGCCAATTTAACCATATGTTAAAGTGAGAATTCTGTTTACTATACTGGTGTTTCAAATATGAGATCATGTCAGATGTAGAAGAGCAAGGTGTAGGCATATATAAACCTACCTAGTTTTTTTTTACATATAACTATTAACACTTCATTCAAAAATGAAAAATCTGAGACAAAAAAGCTAAACTGATGAAACACTGGGATAAAACCCATAAAATGGGACTATCCTGGGCTAAACTGGATACGTAATGTGATGTCAGTATATGGGATATTTTAAATATCAATATAACTAGAAAATTGTTTAGGGGCATGTTGAGTTTGAGATGCCTGTGAGGCTATGGATTCTGGAAGATCAATGGGCTCCCATCTTTATCTTCCTTTTTCTTGGCAGCTTGACTTTCCTATTGTCATCTACCCAAAGGGAATCTCCTACTGTGGGACTTCTAGATCATTCATTACTTGTACCACTCAGTTGATACTGAATTAGCTAATGCCTTGTAATATTTTGTCTTTTTGTTTGTTTTTGTTTCTGAAGTAAGACATGCTCATTATAATAAGTTCAAACAAAAACAGATTATAACAAGTAAAAATTCCCTCTGCCAGTCTTTTTAAGTTCCACCACCCACAGGTTAGCACTTTAGATAGTTTGTTAAGTATCCTTCCTGATTTGAGGGGGATGATTGGCTTGTTTTTTTAAAAGTATTTTTTCAAAAGTACTATATCATACTATATATGTATTTCTACAGTTTACTCTTTTGGGGGGATGTAGGTAATTAGATTTCTTTGTTTGTTTGTTTATTTAATGGAGGTACTGGGGATTGAACCTGGGACCTCGTACATGCTAAGCACACACTCTACCACTGAGCTATAACCTACCTCCCTTATTTCTACAACTTACTTTTTAAAATGAAATACTAAAATATTCTGGAAATCTTTCTATGTCATGCCACACAGAACTAGATTATCATTTTTTATAGGTAAAGTTCCATTTTATATATGTTATATTGATATTTAGTTATTAGATTTCATTATAATGCACTTTATATATGATAGGAATACCTAAAACAGCATATAAGATGGGAGTTCAGTATCACATTATACATCAAAATAGAAATCTATTTTTAAAGATACTTAATTCTGTGTATATGAGCAGGACAGCACAGTGTTTTAGAACTGTGCTTCTCAAACTTTAATGCACCAACAACCTGGTAATCTTGTTAAAAATTAGATTTTTCAGTAGATCTGGGGTGGAGGCTGAGAGTCTGCATTTCTAACAAGTTCCCATGTAGTGGTGATACTGCTGGCTTGGGGACCAGATTTTGAGCAGCAAGGGCTTGAGTATGAACTCTGGAGTGAAAATGCTAGTGTTTGAATCCCAGCTCCCTTACTTGCTAGTTTTGTAACCTTCTCTTCGTGTGTCTCTAGCACATCTGTAAAATAGTGAGATCATTAAAGTGTTGTTAGGAGGATTACATGAGATAATCCATGGGTAGTACTTAGAACAGTAGCTGAAATATAGAAAGCACTCAGTAAATATTATCTCTTAATATTATAGAAAACTATTAAAAGCATATATTGTATCCCATTAGAAAGCCATTTATAGAATTGACTGATGTAGCAGAAACACTAAATAAAATTCTATCATTTTTTTCCAGGCAGTCACTAGAACATCACTGTACATTGAAGGACATTAAATACATAAGTTAGACCCACTATCCAGCTTTATTAAATACATAAATCTGAAACTGCTCTAAATGAATTTGCATGAAGATGGCTTTGGCCTAGACTATTTAAAGAGATTATTTTGTTTTTATGCCAGAAAACTTTTTTATATTGCAGGTATATACTGAGTTCCCATTCATTTATTCGAATAGCTTCCTCTGAATTTAGAAACAGGCATTTTTGTTTTAAAAATTCATTTTTATCAAATAAATCAGAACTAATATTAGTATGAACGATAATAATGATTTTAACATTTGTTCAAACAAGGGCACTAGTATAGTTTAAATGACTTTGGAGGATTTAGCCAAAACCTTCACAGACAACTGTATACATTTTCAAACTACTACACAATGCAGCATGATTACCTCTTGTTGAGGACTGAGGTTTAGAAAGAATATTACTTGTCAGAATTGTGAATGATTTAGATGATCAGAATAGTGATATGATATGGGAGGGTTCAGTGGGTAGGAAAAGTAAAGTTGGAACCAGCAATGAAAACTATTAGAGATTTCTCAAATTCAACACTGCTTGAAAATTAAAAAGAGAGAAGTAATGGAAAGGAGTACACTAGGAAAAAAAAAAGATGAATGTTCTCCCAGTCATTCATAAAAACCAGGAAGGGTAAAACCTGGAGGTTCCATCAAGGAGATAAGAGTGATGAAGTGCTTTGAGTTGGCCAGTATCGTTATGAGTTGGCAAGAAAAGATCAGTAAATAATTTGCCTCTCTTTTCATCTTTTATTTCTCTACTATAGGTGATGGAAAAGTCTACTGTGGGACAGACTCTGATATGTTTATTTTTCTAAATTAAAACTAGATTCAATATAGGCAATGCAGACCTGTCCTGTGAAATCATGACAGATGAGAATCAAGGAAAAGGGAGGAATTTGGGTGGGGAGCTTATTCTTTCCTTCCTCTCTCGCCTTCTCTCTTCCCCTGCAGAATGGGGTAAGTAAGCTCCTGGCTGCTCCTTTAACGTCCAGTGCGGTACTAGAATTCTTTTTTAACATTTAACACAAGATATCATTACCTTTTGCTTTCTATAACAAGTGTTCTTTAAAAAATAAGATTTTATCCCCCCCAAATCTGCATAAAAGTGCTTATATAAAGGACTGTCACATGGAAGTTTTTAAGACAGCGTACCTATACTCAATTATACCGAGTAAAGATTCTTCAAGAGACATAATTATCAGGTTTCACTTGTACTTTTAGTGAAAAAAATATCAATTGTGGGGACTGTGATTCTTAACATCTAGAAATGATAACCAACAAGATCGGATGGTTGAGAATGGGGGTACAAAAACATAATTATACCAACATCATGTCTTGTTATTTGGGTTTACATTAGTCTGAATCAAATTCCTGAAATTTACCAAAATGCCTGAGCTAACTTTTTCCACTTACAAGGCAGGTATTTGCTGTCTCTTACTACAGAGAAGCAAGGAATTCCACTTCAGTGTGACCTATTTATGCCTCTTAGATTCATCATATGCATTTTTTAATGACCCCAAACCAAAGGAAATGTAGAAACCTATTTGAAAAGCTGACATTAAGGTTGTGACACCAACCAAAACAACAAGAGAATTTAAAGTTGAACTGACACACAATCCCCAGTTCAGTCTGTTATACTCCTAATTTAAAAAAGTTAGTATGTGAAATAGTGATGGCATGTCAGCCTCTGCTTTGAAACTCCTGAATTTTGTCATTTGGTGTTTGTGTCACAACCTTAATATTATTTAAATACACTTTTTAATATCTATTATTTAAAAAATATCTTTGAATTGAAGATACTCTAAAGCTTTGAAGAAGCCAACCTCAAAGCACCACATTCCAAGTGTGCCACTTTTATTAGAAGTGGTGCATAAAACATTTGCTGTTGACAAATCTAATTCATTAAAAGGTGAGATGGATGCATTTTAAAATAACTGGCTGGCATCATTATCTGCAGTGCCTTTTATAAATTATTCCTCTTTTCCCTTTTGACTGAACTTGTCACAGTTCCCTTTCAGAGTCTGAGTGTTATGCCTTATAGTCAATGCTTTCAAAGTGTTTAGACAAGTCATAAGTTAAACAAGCAGGGGTACTCTATTTTCTAGAAATGAGAAAGGGTAGCAGGAATACTTACAGATTATTTCAGTCAATTCATTGATTTTTAACTGAAGACAAGTAAACTCAGTTAGTGGTGGTTTCATCTCACACAAAGGATTTAAAAATAAAACTATACTGTTAGGGTAGAATAGAAGGGAGAATTTCAAAGAAAGGAACATAAAGAGAGGTGCTGGCAGCCCTGCTGCACTATTGTGCAGAAGACTTAGTTTAAAATTGAATTGTGCTTCCCCTGACATCAGAGATCAGGTACATCATAAGGCTGACAGCTGGCTGGCACACTACCTTCCTAAAGGAAAATGCTGTGTTTCTCTTAGAGGCCAAAGGAATAGAGTTACAGACGCCTTCAAGGAAACTAAGGAAGCAGAGTGCAAATTATTTAAAATACGGTGAGAAACATTTCTTACCTAATTTTGTTTCAGAAGATTCTAAGAATGAGCTGGTCTTCTAATCCTAAGTAGGCGGAAAGTCATTTCCTTACGAGTTGTCAGTCGAAGAGCTGCCCTTTCTTTAGTATGTTCAGCAGTTTTTTTCCAAAATAGACAAAGCACACCTGTAAAAATAATTAGATCAAGTGTGATCAGACACAATGGAGGGAGCCTAGTCAGAGCATTAGTTGTCTACACTGGTAGTGACAGCACTGTCACTAAGTTATGAGTCACAGGCTTGAGCCAAGAGATGCTGGAAATGCATAAAGATACCCTGCAGTTGAAGTACCTAAGAAAAGCTTATTAACAAGATGATTCATAGGTTATTGGCACATGGATAACAGATGTACCTAGGAAAACACATACTCAAAATACTCTTTTTATTTTCATGTTCATTTTCATTGGTTTTTCAAATGTTCCTAGAGAAATGTAGATCACAGAAGTAAGAAATGGTTGCACCATGTAAAACAAGCAATACCTTTCAATACAATTATTTTTTTCTTGTTTAGTTGCCAGTTGCCCCAGGACTGTTTATTAAAACCATCTTTTCCCTCCCTCTTTTGGGTTACCCTATTAAATAGATTCTGATTCAGTTGATCTGGGGTTGGGATGACATTCTGTGTTTTTAACAAGCTCCCAAATAATGCTGCCAATGCAGTGGGTCCATGGACTACACTTTCACTAAGGTTCCATCAGTTTGTCTTTCCCTGCAACAAAATGCACTGCTGTCATTCTCGGCTTTTGGACCTTTGTCTTTCTGTATAGCTTTAAAATCTTTTGTCAAGTATTCTCTTCTTCCCACCAAAATAGACAGTTAGGAATTAGACTGAGATTGCACTGATCAAATTGCGCATCAGTAAAATGTTAACTTTTTCCAGTGTATTGTTTATCATTCCATTTATTGAGATTTTATTGTCACAAAATGATGCTTTACTATTTTCCCCATAGGAATTTTACACATCTCTTGTTACGTTAGATGTATTCCCAGGAACTTAACATTTTGAATTAGTATAAAAATATCTTTGCAAAAACTTTTTCATATTTTGTTTATATGTGTATAATTTTTGAATACTGATATGTTTATCTAAGATATTGGCAAACTCTTACATTATTATTTCTCTGTAGTTTTACATCATGAACACATAATGAGTTTTACTTCTTCATTTCAAAATCTATACTTATTTCTTTTGCAAAGAAGTCAAACAATAAATGTATTATTTAATGGAAAAGTTATTTTGTTTTCTATTATCAGCCAAACTAATCTTTTGGTTAGGCTTAGGTCAACTAGAAAACTAATATGGAGAAGGTTCCAGATGTTTCTTGTGCTATTTATTGATCGTTCTCATAGTTCCTGTCTTTCTCTGGTGTATGATACACAGTTACTTAAATGTTACTAACATTCATTATCCCAATCTGACTTCCAGTTGATTTTCATCAGAAACAGACAAAAACCCTCATGAACAACTTGGTCAATCCTGGAACTAAATTTGAACAAAACGGGAAACAGAAGAATTATAATAAGGGAAATGGTTTAGTTTGGTCTAAGAACTAAATGGAACACTAGGAAGCCAATATAGAGAAACAACACATCACCTACACGCCATAGTTAAAATCACAAGACGTCTTATAAAATCCATAAATAACTGAAACTGCTGATACTAAAAGCAGACAAAAGATATCACAAAAAAAGAAAAATTACAGGTCAATATTACTGGAAATAGATGAAAAAATTCTCCACAAAATACTAGCAAACCAAATCCAATAGTACATTAAAATCATCATACACCATGATCAAGTGGGATTTATCCTAAGGTTGTAAGGATTTTTTCATTATACGCAAATCAGTTAGTGTGATACAGGACGTTAACAAATTGAAAAATAAAAATCATATGATCATCTCAATAGATTCAGAAAAAGCTTTTGACAAAATTCAACATCCATTTATATTAAAAAACTCCAGAGAGTGGACATAGAGGGAACATATCTCATCATAATAAAGGCCACATATAACAGACTCACAGCTAACATCATAGTCAATGGTGAAAAGCTGAAAGCATTTTCTCTAAGAGTAAGGATGCCTACTCTTGCCACTTTCATTCAACACAGTATTAGAATTTCTAGCCACAACAGTCAGACAAGAAAAAGAAATAAAAGGAATCCAAATTGGAAAGGGAGAAGTAAAACTGTCACTGCAGATTACAGTGATACTATATATAAAAAAATCCTAAAGATGCCTTGAGAAAACTACTAGAGGTCATGAATGAATTTGGTAAAGTTGTGGGATGCAAAATTAAAATACAGGAATCTATTGCATTTCTATACATTAACAATGAACTATCAGAAAAAGAAATTAAGGAAATAATCCCATTTAACACTGCATCAAAAAGAATAAAATATCTAGGAATAAAAGTACCTAAGGAGGTAAAAGACACGTACTCTGAAAACTCTAAGACTCTGGTGGAAGAAACTGAAGATGACACAAACAATTGGAAAGATATATGGTGCTCTTGGTTTGGAAGAATCAGTATTGTTAAAATAATCATACTACTCAAGGCAATCTACAGGTTCAATTCAATTCCTATCAAAATATCAAGGGCATTTTTAAAGAACTAGAACAAAACATTTAAAAATTTGTATGGAAACACAAAAGACACTGAATAACCAAACCAATCTTGAGAGAGAAGAATGGAGGTGGAGGAATCATCCTCCCTGACTTCACAGTATATTACAAAGCTACAGTAATCAAAACAGTATGGTACTGGCACAAACACAGACACATAGATTAATGGAACAGAACAGACAGCCCAGAAATAAATCCACACATTTATAATCAATTAACCTATGACAAAAGAGGCAAGAATATACAATGGAGAAAAGACAGTCACATCTAAATGGTGCTGGGAAAACTGAACAGCTACATGTAAAAGAATGAAATTAGAACATTCTCTAATACCATGTCCAAAAATAAACTCAAAATTGATTAAAGACCTAAATGTAAGACCAAATACTATAAAACTCCTAGAGAAAAACATAGGCAGGACATTCTTTGACATAAACTACTGCAATATTTTTCTGGATTTGTATCCTAAAGAAAATAAAAGCAAAAGTAAACAAATGGCACTTAATTAAGCTTAAAAGCTTTTGTACAGCAAAGGAAATCATTGACAAAATGAAAAGAGAACCTACTGAATGGGAGAAAATATTTGCTAATGATATGACTGATAAGGGGTTAATATTCAAAAATCTATAAACAGTTCATACAGCTCAACAATACAAAAACAAACAACCCTATTTAAAATATAGGTAGAAGAACTGAATAGACATTTTTCCAAAGAGGAAATGCAGATCATCAACAGGCACATGAAAAAATGCTCAATGTCACTAATCATCAGGGATGCAAATCAAAATCACAAAAAGATAGCACCTCACACCTGTCAGAAGGCTATCATTAAAAAAAAAAATTTTGGCAAGGATGTGAAGAAAAGGGAGCTCTTGCACACTGTTGGTGGGAATGTAATTTGGTACAGTCACTGTAAAAAACAGTATGGAGGGGTCTCAAAAAACTAATAATTGAACTACCATATGACCTAGTAATTTTGCTCCAGGGTATATACATCAAAAAAACCGAAAACACTAATTCAAAAAAATACATGCACCCTAATGTTCTAGCAGCATTATTACAATTTCTAAGATATAAAAGCAATGTAAGTATCCATCAACAGATGAATGGGTAAAGATGTGGCATACATATACAATGGAATACTACTCAGCAATAAAAAAAATTTTTGCCATTTGAAGCAACATGGATGGACTTAGTGGGCATTATGCTTTGTGAAGTAAGTCAGAGAGAGAAAAACAAATACTGAACGATACTTTTATGTGGAAGCTAAAAAATACAACAAACTAGTGAACATAACAAAAAAGAAGCAGACTCACAGATATGGAGAACAAACCAGTGATTACCAGTTGGGAGGGGAAGGACAATGTAAGTATGGGAGACACATACTACTGGATATAAAATAGGCTACAGGGATGTATTGTACAACATGGGGAATATAACCAATATTTTGTAATAACTGTAAATGAAGTATAACCTTTAAAAATTGTATTAAAATTTTAATCTAAAATTTTTTTAAAAGAAATAGTGTTTGAGAAAAATGGATACTTTAAAATGATAAATGAGTCAATATATCAGAAAGATACAGTATTTACAAATGTATATGCACCTACAACAAAGCACCAAAACCAATGGAGCAAAAAATGACAGAATTGAAAGAAGAAATAGACAATATGACTATTTGTCAGATATTTCAATCGTCTGCTCTCAGTAATTGATAGACTTAAACAGACAACAAAAAAAAGCAGCAAGAGTAAAGATTTGAATACTGTCAATGTATTCAACCTACCTCATATATATAGACTACTCTACTCAATGATGACAAACTACAGATTTTTTGAAATGCCAGAAAACACTTTCCAAAATAGATTATATTCCATGTCATAAAACACATCTCAATAAATTGAAAAGTAATGAGATCACAAAAGTATGTCCTATAAGTATAACAGAATTAAATTAGAAATCAATATCAGAAAGAAATCTTGGAAAACTCCTAATGTTTTAAAGTTAAAAACACACTTTTAAATAACAATAGGTCAAAAAAATCAAAGGTGATATTAGAAAATATTTTACTGAATGACAGTGAAAATAAATATGTCACTTTTATGGGGTACATAAAAAGCGGTGTTTGGACGGAAATCTAACTTTAATCAGTTATATCAAAAAAGAAAGGTCTCTTTTAAACAACTTAAGATTCAATCTTAAGACACTAGAAAAAGATGAGCAAACCATATGTAAAGCAGGAAGAAGAAAGGCAACCCAAAAGATTACAGCAGAAATAAATGAAACAGAAAAGAGCAAAGTAGTACAGACAATAAAAGCAAAAGTTGCATTTTTAAAAGATCAATCAAATTACAAATGCTTAGCTAGACTAATTAAAAAAAAAAGGCACAAATTACCAAAATAATGAATGGAAACAATATCATTATTGACATACAGAAATAAAAAAGATTTTAAGACAACACAATGAACAATTTAATTTCAAAAAAGTAGACACACAGATGAAATGGCCACATTCTTAGAAAAACATAAATGATCAATACCAAATCAAGAAGAAATATGAAAACTGAATAGACTGAAAACAACAAAAGAAATTGAATTAGCAATTTAAAATCTTCCCATAAGGAAAAGCAAAGATCCAAGGGCTGCATGGGTGAATTCTATAAAATTAAAAAATAAAATAATACCAGCATTTAACAAACTCTTTCAGAAAAAAAAAGAGGAAAGGAACCTTCTCAACTCATTCTATGATGACTAATTTACCCTGAAAACAAAGCCAAATAAACACATCACAATAAAACTGCAGACTAAATGCCTATATTGAAAAAGGAAGATCTAAAATCAATATCATAACTTTCAGTTTTAAGAAACTAGGAAAAGAAGAGCAAGCTAAACCCAAAGCAGGCAGAAAAAAGGAAATAATAAAGATTAGATTGGAAATAAATTTAAAAAGAATAGAAAAAATAGAGAAAGTCAATGAAACTAAAGAATCAGAGATGAAGAAAACTGATGAATCGTTGGCTAGACTAACAGAATGAAAAAGAGAGATAAGACTGAAATTACTAAAATTAGGAATGAAAGAGGAAACATTATTAGTGACCTTAGAGAAATAAAGAGATTATAAGGGGATTCAATAAATAATTATATATCATACAATTATGTAACCTCAATGAAATAAGTTCCTAGAAAAACATAAAGTACTAAAATGACTGAAGATTTAAAAATTTGAATAGATCTTTAACAAGTAGGCAGGCTGAATTAATTATCAAAAGTTTCTCATAAGACAAGCCCAGAGCCAGATGACTTCATTGATGAGTTCTACCAAAAATTTAAAGAATTAACAGCAATCCTTCACGAATTCTTCCAAAAACCAAAAGAGGAAGGAACATTTCTCCATTCATTCTCTGAGGTCAGTATTACCTTGATACCAAAACCAGACAAAAACATTACAAGAAAAGAAAACTATAGACCAATATCCCTTATGAGTATATAGGCTAAAATACTCAACAAAATATTAAGAAGTTGAGTCCAGCAACATACAAAATAATTTTACACCACAACTAAGTGGAATTTATCAACACAGGAAAATGAACCAACATAATACATCCTGTTAATAGAATACAGGACAAAAACTACATGATCATCTAAATAGATGCAGGGGAATGTGTCAAAATTCATCACCCTTTCATGATTTAAAAAACAACAACAACAAAAAAGACACCCATTAGTTTCATAACAAAACTCAAGAAACTAGGAGCAGAAGGAAATTTCACCAACTTGATAAAAGACATCTACCCACAGCTAACGTCATACTTAATGGTGAACGACTGAAAGCCTTGCTCTTAAGATCAGAAACAAGACAAGAGTGTCCATATTTACCACTTCTATTCAACAATGTACTGAAAGTTCTAGCCAGGACAATTAGGCAAGAAAAGTAAATAAAAGGCATCCAGATTCGAAAGGAAGAAGTAAAACTATCTGCAATTATAGATGCCATGATTCTGTATGTAGAAAATCCTAAGGAATTCCAAACAAACCCAAAACCCAAACTATTGGAGCTAATAAATTGATTCAACAAAGTTTGCAGGAAATAAGATTAATAAACAAAAATCAATTGTATTTTTATATGCTAGCAATTAACAATTTCAAAATGAAATTAGGAAATCAATTCCACTTACAATGGCATCAAATAGAATAAAATATTCAGGAAAAAATTTAGCACAAGAAGTGCAAGACCTATCCACTGAAAATTGCAAAACATCATTGAAAGAAACTGAATTAGATTTAAATATACGAAAAGTTCATTGTTCATGGATTAAAGATTTAATACCGTTAAAGAGTCAGTAACTCCCAAATTAATCTACAAATTCAGTGTAATCCCTATCAAAATCCCAGCTGCCTATTCTGCATATATTAACAAACTGATCTTAAAATTAATATGGAAATGCAAGGGACAGCCAAAACAATCTTGAAAAAGAAGAACAAAATGAGAGAACTCACATTTCCTATTTTTCAAAACTTACTACAAAGCTACAGTAATCAAGAGTGTGATAGGATAAGCATAAAGATAGACATGTAATCAATGGAATAGAATTGATAGTAAAAAAATAAAACCATACAATGTTCAACTGATTTTTGATGAGGGTTTCGAGAAAATTCAATAGGGAAAGATTAATCTTTCCAAGAAACATTGCTGAGATAACAGAATACCAACATGCAAAAGAATGAAGAACTTCTTCACTAAAAGATACACAAAAATTAACTCAAAATTGATCAAAGACCTAAATAAAAGTACCAAAAAATATGTAAAACTTTTAGAAGGAATCATAGGTGTAAATCTTCTTGACCTTAGATTAGTCAATGATTTCTTAGAGAAAACACCAAAAGCAGAATAAAAAAAAAAAAAAAAAAAAAAGCTGAACTTCATCAAAATTACAAACATTTGTGCTTCAAAAGACAATATCAATAAAATGAAAAAACAACTTACAGAGTGGCAGAAAATATTTGCAAATCAAATGTCTGATAAGGGTATTGTATCCCAAAATCTATAAAGAAATATTACAGCTCAACAATAAAATGACAAGTAATTCAATTTTAAAATGACAAAGGATTTGAACAGACATTTGTTGAAGGGAGATATACAAATGGCTGAACATCATTAATTATTAAAATAAATGCACATTGAGACCACTTCACAATACAGTAGAATGGATAATCAAAAGACTGACACTAACAAGTGTTGAGGAAGATGTGGAAAAACAGAAACCCTCCTACACTGCTAGTGGGAATGAAGTGAAGGTCTCTACCTTACCCTAATAGAATATTTCCTTTGCACTTTGCATTAAAAAATAATTTTGTAATTATTTTTGTGATCTCACACTAGACTGAAAGCATATGAAGACTGGAGTTAGGTCTCTTTCCCTCACTGAGTATATCCATTAGGGCAATTGTCATTCTGTGCTATCTGCAATCACTGATTTGCTTACCTCTCTCAACCTCTAGACTATAATCCTCTTCAGACAAGGAATGTGCTTTCTTTATTTTTGCATCCTAGTACCTAGCCTAGTGGTTGATACAGAGGAACTACAAAGAAAATGTTAAATGTAAGATCCCCAAAATGTATTACACAGATCCATGATGGAGCCCCAGGAGTCTTCCAGAGGGTTCACAAGGTAAAAACTATTTTCATAATAAGACTTTTAAGTTATTTCGCTAGGTTGACATTTGTACTAGATGCAAAAGCACACTACCCTAGCACAAATTATAATCCCCAAATATATTAGCTGTACTTAGTTTTCTGTTGCTGCTATGAGTTTCCACAAATTTATTGTCATAAAACCATATAAATTCTTATCTTAACAGTTCTCTAGGTTAGAAGTCTTAAATGGGTCTCAACAAGCTAAAACCAAATGATCAGTAGAAGTGTATTCCTTTCTGGAGGCTCTGAAGAGAATCCGTTGTTCCCTTGCTTTTTTTTTTTTTTTTTTTTTTTTGCTTCTAGAGCCTGCTCTCATTCCTTGGCTGCTGGCCCACTTCTCCCATTTTCTAGCTAGCTGTGTGAGTCCTTCTCATGTTGCATCACTCTGAATTACTCTTCTGCCTCCTTCTTCCTCATGTGAGAACCACTGTGATTACACTGCATCCACTTGGATAATCCAGGGTAATCTTAAAGTAAACTGATTAGAAATTTTACCCCCCTTTTGCTATATAACATACACACAGGTTCCAGGGATTAGAATGTAGGCATCTCTAGGGGGCCATTATTCTGCCTACCATAGTAGTCATATTTTTTTCACCACCACACAGTTAAAATTAAAAAAAAAAAACGGCAGATGCATTTAATAACGTCCTTGAAGAAGCACTAAAAATTAGTAATGTTATTAACTCAACCTTTGAGTACACCACACACTTTCCAAAATAAATCAAATTGGGCTATCATTTTAAGAAAATATTAAATAGTATTTGTTGCCAATGATAAAATTAAGAGCTTTCAAAGCAAAAACAAAAATCTTGGAAAATTTATATACTCTCAGATGGACAGTTTTGCAATATTTTAAGATTTTCCTTATGAGATTGCTGGTGATACTAACAAATGGGATTTTTTTTTTTGATACTGTAAAATAAAATATATTAAGCTTAGGAAGATGCGCATACCTCAATGAATTAATATTTTCCACATGGCCAGTGTATTATGCAACAAAAGCATGTGTTTGTAAAAGATTCATTCGAAGTGTAAGACAGACCAAGTAACTGAGTACCAGAAGTCCACTTATATTACTTCAGATTTCTCATTGTAGTTAAACTTTATGAAACTACCACTTGTTAAGGTTTGGTATAATAACTGTGAATGAAAAATACTGCAAACCATACCAGTAAACAAAGAATGCTGAAACCATTAAGTCATCAGCCGCCGCCATCTCCCAGTGAAGACAAGCCTGCAGCCCAGCCTCTGCAGCCACTCACAAAGGACAAGATACTGGCCCTAGATAGCTAGGTGCTTGTCAAAGGAATGAGCTCAATGAGCCCAAATGTTTGCTTCCTCCATAAAAAAGCACTGAATTCTTTAACTTGAGATGCCAGTTTTTCTTTAGATAACACGTCATCTTTTACTGTTCCAACTACTTGGTCTTTGTTGTAAAGCTCCTATATATCCTAGCTCCTCCCCTATCTCTTTAGAGCAGTACCCTCAGAGCCATCTGAGAGGCTGTCATTCTGGCTTGAGTCCTACCGCCAAATAAAACGTAACTCTCAACTTTTAGGCTGTGCATTTATTTCAGATGACAGATCAAAGAAAAATATTCACAATTATCCAAAAAGGCCATTAAAATACTCCTTTTCTTTCCAACTATACATCTGTATGAGGTTGGATTTTGTTCATTTGCTTCAACCAAATCAACATATCACAAAAGACTGAATGCAGAAGCAGTTATGAGAATAGCTCTGGAATAGAATAGCACTATTCTATTAAGTCCGATGTTAAAAAGATAGCCATTCTTCCACTGAGAGTTTTGTTATTAAAAATAGTTATTTTCAATGCTATTTATGTTAACATGTAATGGCTTTATTATTAAATATTTCTTAAAATATTCTATTTTAATTTGTAATATAATAAATATAACTGAAACAGAGCAGGACCCTGCAGGGTGCTCCCTGGTACAAATCCTTTCTGTCCTGCATCCCCCCAAATAACCCCCCTCTCCCCATTTCTCTTTTGTAGGAAATATGCTTCATTCAGCCCCCTTGACCTTCCAAAGAGTTGATTCAAACAGTTGCTAATCAGGGAAGGGAGGAACAGTCAAAAAACAATAGTGTAGCCTTGGGGCAGGGTCCTGGTTCCTCAAGGAATATGCATAATATCTTTGAGCTCTTGCAGGAACTAAGGCCCTGATCCAGGTAGAGCATGGTAACTTCAGGCTGACCACAAGATTCCTGGAACACCACCCTGTTATCTCACTACCAACCAATCAAAAGAAAGTCACACACCCTGCATCCCCACCCCCCCGCCCCTCCCCAACCTCAAACTTTGCCTATAAAAACTTCTCCCTGAAAACCACAGGGGATATCGTGTTTTTCAAGCACAGGCTGCCCATCCTCCTTGCTTGGCCCTGCAGTAAACCATTCTCTGGTCTAAGCTCCAATGTTTCAGTTTATTTGGCCTCACCGTGCGTGGGGCACACCAACTTTTGTTTAGTAATGTAAGAAGACATAATTACATACATAGAAACTCTTTGAGGTTATCAGTAACTTTTAAGGGTGTAAAGCACTCCTGAAACCAAAAGTTTTATAACTGTTGAGTTAGATAAATGAGAAAGCCACAAAAAGATCATGACCACGTAAAGTAAATCAAAAGAATGAGCACAGGCAGCCTCGAGGGTAACAGGGTACATAATGCAACACAGAAATGGAGATTAGGAGGGGCCCCATTTACAAACAGCCCCACTCCCAAGCTCTTTCCCAGTCAAATCTCTGAATAACGGAGGAGTGAACCCAACACAGAAAAGCTAAATTGCCCATAGGCATTTCTGAGGGTAGGTAGGGGTGGAAATTTTTGCCCTTCTTCCCTTTAGGTTCTTTGGCTGGTCTAATAACTCAATTGAAGACAGTTTAAAAAGAGAAAAACAAATTTAATTTTGTATGTACAGGAGCCCCATGAAAATATGAACCCCAAGGGAAATTTGGGCAGTTGAATTTCATACGCCATCCTGAGCTAAGAGATGGGATAGGGACCTGCAGCTTCAAAGGGGAGGAGGCTAGTTCACAGGATAAGGAGAGCATTTATTTGCCCCATCATAGAGATAGGTCATTCAGATAAAAGTAATCTCTGCTGGTAGCTCTCTTCCTGGTACAGGCCCCCGTATAAGTATTTTCCCCGTGTAAGGGAGAGGTAAAAGTTTTTCTTGAGTCTGTTAGGTATTCATTACTTTCAGCTCAAAACAATCCACATGCCAAAGTGGCATACTTTGGGGCAGCCTATTCTGCTCCCTTTCAGTATGAATATTTGCTAGAAAGGGAAAGAATGATACATTTTTTTAAAAAATCAAAAAGGAATAAATGATCACATCATTATACACAAAACTTGTATTTTAAAAATGAAAATATTTGATGAGCTGAAATCTAAAAAAAGCAAGGAAATGGGTAAACAATGTCATGACAATGAAATACAGAATACTGTTTACTGGTATTAGTAAAAATTAAGACTTTATCAGTATAATGCTCCTCAAAAAGAGCTCCCGTCATGCTTCAGTATAAATCTGGTAAACTCCAGATTTAAATTGTTAAATTCGCTGTGTTCCCCAGAAGATGGACAGTAAATTCAGGTATGTGGCACAGCTGCTGACTGCTAAAAACAACTGTAGCTATACATCCTCCCTGACACTCAATGGCCACAGTCAGAGAAGAGCTCTTTTCAGTAAATCTTAGCAAGCAAATAATGAAAGTGACAGAAGAGGACTAACATATTAACCAACTGGAAAACAGAGTAATTTATGGGCCCTAAGTAGCATAAATAAGAAGCCTTTTCCTGGAAGCATGATACAAAAGAAAAATCCTAAATTTAGATTCTTAAGACCTAGCTTCTGGTTCAATTCACATGTTTCCTGAGTTATCTGGGCAAGCTAAACCACCTCTTTAGTTCTCATTTCCTCCTGTATAAGGAAGTTAGTCTAAATCTCTTGTATAAAATTTAACCTTGATTCAGAGTAAAAAACACACTTAATACACAAATTCTGAAGCTACACATAAGTGAAACAAATATGCAGACTAGTATTTACCAAATTGATGGGTCATGACCTGACATTTGTAGATCATTGAACTGATTGAGCTCTACAATTCTTCCGTTAAAAACAACAAAAAAGAGAGGGGGTCGGGGTGGGGGTTGGATATAGACAAAATATAATTCCTTGATCTTTTTGACCAGATAAGTATCTTTGGTAATAAAGGGGAGGAAAATTTTTCCTTTACCCTTCTTGGTTCTTTTGGCTGATCTATTAATTAAAATGACATAAGACAGATTAGCAGAAGGAAAACAAATTTAATTACATACATATGGGAGCTCCATAAGACTGAGACCCAAGGGCAAATTGAGCAGTTGAGGTTTATATGCAATCCTGAGCCAAGGAATGGGATAGAGGCCCAGAACTTCAAAGGGGTGGAGGGTAATTCACAGGATGATAAGGAGAGCAGATGTTTGGTGATTAGACCTTTGCCCTGCCATACAGATAGGTCATTCAGGTGAAAGTTGTTCCTTGGTAGTAGCTCTCTTCCTGGTACAGGGCCCCCATCTAAATTCTTTTAGGTAGGTAAGAGAGAGGTCAAAGTTTTTCTTGAGTCTGCTGGGTCTTGATTATCTTTGGCTCAAAATAATCCACATGCCAAAGTGGCATATTTTGGAGTCATATATTTTGCTTCCCTTCAGTAAGAAGTGAAATGGACATTCAAGTTTAGGTTAATATTCAAACTATAGATAGTAACATTACTCAGCTGCTTAAGATCATTACATTTATTGGCTACCTGAATTTAGAAATTTAGACTGTTTTAATAACCTAATGTCAAAAAAAATCAGTTGCTTAGCCAATGTTTAAATTTTTCAGCTGTTATTTGGAAGTTTTGGAAGATCTGGTTCCTTAACTGTTCTCTGGCTAACAAAACTGTATTATAAAACATAAGAAGTTGTTAGTCTAGGAACATGTGCCTCAAATGTTAACATCAATGTTTGGCAGTAGGGACTGTGCATTTCTTAGGAGATGTGGGGACAGGCAGTAAAATTCAAGAATTGACATTTAAACATACTTGTAGATTATACTGTGTGACAATTGTTAATTATTTTTGCTAATAACCAACATAAATTGAGTACTGTGGTGGCATGGGATTCCTCCAACAGATGACTTTGGCTCAGAGATTCCTCATGGCCTGTTGAGGCTTTCTTAGAACAGTGCAGTGGTTTCAGATTCTTCTCACTTTCCTCCCCTTCCTTCCCCTCTCCAGCACAGGCTGTCAGACCTTCAGTAACAACTGAAGGAACTTCATTCCTACTCTAGCCCCCTTTCCTTTATCCGTCTTGGGCAGTTTCCCAAATAAATCTCTTGCACATCTAATCCCTTCTTTGCATCTGCTTCTTGGGAATTCCAGTGAACACAGTACTTATAAGTCTAGCCACCATATTAAACTCTAGGCATCATTATTTCATTTAGTCTTCACAAAAGCCCTATGTGGGCATTACTACTATTCCCATTTTATAAACAGGGAAACAAATAGAGTAGAAAAGTAACTTCCCCAGCATGACGTAACTAGTGACAGAGCTGGGATTTGAACTCGTCTGTTTGATTTCGCGGTTTGGAGATGCAAACCTTATTTTAAAGCAATCAGATTTTATTAAATAATGACAAAATTAGACAGATTCCTAATAAAATTTTTCTGACGCTTCTGTGTCCTTTCACACGTTTTCACATTTAACCCCAATAAATCCATGCAGTTGATATTACTGTTTTACAGATGAAGAAATTGAGGCTCAAAGAACTTAAGTAACTTCTTTAAAATCATACTATGTAAGTTCATGAGGTTAAGCTCACGCAGGTCTTCTCTAAATTCAGCTGTTTTACATTATACTTATTTGCCTAATTAATCAAAATGACAATTGCGTCCTTTCTTTTAGTTTTAGATCACTTGCCCTGAGAACTTCATTCAGCAAAGAATCCCTCAAATGATTTAAACAGCTATATATGTTCATTTCCTCTTTTTATGGGTGTGTGTGTATACATATATGTTAGATAAAATACTAGCAATTTAGGATATTTCCTGAGCTGCCTCTCTCCTTGTCTATTTGTATTTTAACCAAAGTTTACAAGGAAATAGGTGGAGCACTGTGTCAAAAACTTGCCTTCAGTAACATCAGCAGTTAAGGCTGGAAGGTAGCATTCTCTGCCTTGCTTTCTGAGGCTTTTTAATATAATTATGCTGATTTTTGCTTTTGCTTCCTGACTCAACTGCAGCCACTGAGTTCACTGCTCAAAAACTTCCCTTAACCAGAGTCACCTGATGAGGTGAGTCAGCAGTCTGCAAACTCATCACTTCTAATGACCAAAACCTGGTGTTTTTCCAGCCTTTAAAAAGACACAGCCTAGTCGTACTCTGCATGACTGGCAGAGCCGGGTGTTGAGCAGCTTGGAAGCAACTCAGCAGTTTTCAAACCCTAGAAGAGAAATGGTTGGTTTGTTTGCTTTCTTTTTTGTTTTGTTTCTCTGTAGAGAAGGCATCGTGGAAGGGCATGGAGCAAAAAGGAGTGCTCTTGGGGGACCCAGATGCAGGCAAGTCAGGAAAGTGAGGCAGATCCAGATCTGACCCCACCATGGGGTGGGGTCCTAGAGCCGCTCCTGGGAGGGGAAAGCCAAGCGTCCATTACCCAGTCCACCCTGTGATTTCAGATGGGGAAACAGGCTCAGAGATGGCCGGGTAGTTGCCCAAAATCAGACGCCAGGGAGGATAAAGGAAGGAGGGGTGGGAAGACCTCATACCCCTAGACAGCACCCCGCTCCCTGCCCCCAGAAGCCCGCTGCCGTCACACCCAGGTGCCAGTGCCCAGACCTACCCTGTCGGAACAATGCACTTGCAGGCCAGCCCCAACCTGGTAAGAAGCATGTGCTTAAGGACCAGTCCCCATGTGAGTCCCCTTAAGGTGAAGACCCAGAAACTGGGCCAGAAGGGCCCCCAGAGCCCCTTCACTTCTGGGCCAGTCTGAACCGTGAGTCACAGCTCAATATTCTCTAGGATGGAGAGGGATACTACCAAGCCAGCGAGGGACACAGCTGGGGTTGGGGGTTAGTGAGCAGGTGTTTGACTGGGGCTAAAGTGGGGCTATGAGCAGTTTTCCATTTATTTTCCTTTTTGGCTTATTTACATATTCTTATGTTTCAGTACCAAATGGGTATCATCTCCATAATAAAGAAATCAAATGTCAACCCTGTCCTCCACACTATTCTGGTTATACACAAAAATCATTGCTCGTGTGGAAAGCCTAACATCTTTAACATGACCAGTTATCCACAGCTTGCCCTGAACTCAGCTTTTTTTTTTAACCTTTTATCGTTAGCCTTCACCTATCCCACATACCTAAAGTGTACTCACTAATCTCTTTTCTGATACCTTTGCATACTCTAAGGGCACATTCTTCCCTTTTATGCCCCTGCCAAAATCCTCACCATCCTTTAAAGCCCCACTCGGCATTACTTTCTTCATAAAAATTTTTCCCATCTGTCTTCCTGGAAGCAAAATTTCTTTTCTGTGCTCCCACCATGTTTTGTGTTCAATGATTGTATGTAAACTGTTCATACAATAACTATTCATGTATATAACTTTCTTTCCTAGTAGACTGTAATTGAAAAGATTGTTTAACTTTGGCTAAACTATAAAGCATTGTTATATTTACCAATCTTTTAAATTCACAGTATTTGGGGGGAGGAAGAGAGTATTTAATGCCAACTATGTGTCAGGCAGTATGTATGTATATATGTATCATCTCACTTAACCCTCAGAGCATGTCTGTGGGTCTGTTTTACACTTGAAAACGTTAGCTCACAAAGGTTCAGTGACTTATCAGTGTCATAAATTGGCAAAAAAAAAAAACCATGGCTGAGGTTTTCAACTACAAAAACATAACTACATCTACCAATGTGGAAGATACCAATAAAGACATGTAAAACTACTCATGAAGATTTTCTAGCACACTAGAAATGCTACATTCAGGTAATACTTGGAAGTCAACTGAAGTCAGAGGATTTTTGAGCCAGAAGGGACTTTGTAGATCATCTACTCCAACCCATACGTTATACATGAGAAATATGATCCTCAGAAATAGATTTCCCTGTGTATACCTAGTCAGTAGATGAGCCAGGATTAAAATCCAGTTGTAAACAGAACAGCAGAGCAGTTAATACTATGGCCTTTGGAATCAGCATTAGTTCAAATCACAGCTCTGAAACTTAATGACTGCGTAAAACCTAAGACGAGTTACAAAGATTATCTTTGTTTTCTGATCCCTAAATCAAGGTTGATAATTTAGATTTAACCCTCACAGCACTATAGGGTAACATGGCAGAGAGTAAGCAATAACAAACATTAAGTATTCTCTTAACTCCTGTCTCATTCTCCAGTCTTCTTTGCAGGATACCACTATGCCGTCTATGGATGAGTTCTGGAGTGAACATTACATTTCAGGATCAAAGTGAGTAATGATAAATATGCATTTAGTTATGTGGTTAAGTCCCTTTAAAAAAAAAAAACTCACATATGTACAAATACTTGTCTGGAGATAAATAACATCTTAAAAAGGAATTGTTCATTCAATAAATGTTTGTTAAGCCTCTACTACATGCCAGGAACAATGCTAGATGCTGGGTATGAGATGAACAAAACAGATAAAATCTCAACCTTCATAAGCACTGAAATTTGATCAAAAACAAAATGTCACTGAGTTCTATCTGTGAGATACACAAAGCAAATATCTTTCACGTAGAAGTCAATACAATATAATGGACATTAATATTTGAAGTGAGCTGTACATATATACTTGTGTCTTCTGGTAAAACAAGATAATCTTTAGAATTAATTTATATGTCACTTCTAGTACTGGTCATTTAAACTAGATTTTACTAAATTCCTTAACAATTAAGCTATTTCTATTTCTTTGCATAAAGTATAATATTTGGAAGGGGCACGTCCAGTTAAGCGTACTCTCCTAAAATGGGTGATAACCACCATCTGAGAGTTACATGAGTGAAATAGAACAGTTCTGCTAATAATAAATAATACTTCCTTACATGGCATCACAGAATTCAATTTTATGAATTTGCGCTTATTCCCTCATTTTCTCTTTCTACAATTCACAAATAGAAGCTGCCGAAAGAGATAGGTGATACACTGTACTTAGAGTTTCTAGTAACTGATGGTCTCTAGATTGCTTGTATTTGAGTCAAGAAGATAAAACTAAGGATGAACACAGAAAAGAATTTGGATTATTAAGTCAAAAGTACTTTATGATGATTCTTTAAATCCTTAACATGTTAAGGAATTAATTCTTTAACACACTCCTTAAATGGATAGCAAAACTTGAGTATAAAGAGATTTGACTGTTGAATGTGAGAGACTATCTATACAATTTTACCTGAGTGAAAGAATGATTCTGTTATGGTTATTTATGAGAGGAAATATAGAGCATAGTAGAAAGAGCCAAAGTTTCGAATTGGGTAGACTGGGTTCAAGTCTCAATTGCCAATTAATTGTATTATATATGGAGCTGGCTGTTTTGGAAAAAATCAAGCAGCTGCCTTTTATGGAACAGGTGATCACTCAAATATAAGGTCGTTAGTGAAAAACTACTTACCTGAAGAAACTACATTACTCAAGAAGTCGCTAAAGTTCTCTACATCACATTTCTTTAAATATTCGACTGAATGGGCACCTTTCCTCATCATTCCTTCGTCAGAAGCAATTTTTCCTTAAAACTATTCTCAGACCTCTATCTAAAATTCTCCTGAATCCTTCATTATTAAGCCTGGAACAGTGCAGGGGTACTCCTTTCTGAAAGCACACCTACTTTCAGGAGATCACTGGTTTCCAAAAGGTAGAATGTGTATCTAAAACCCACGCATAAAATTTTAAGCTTGTTCTCCTATTTCATTAGCTCATAGCAGCCAGGAAAACACCATTCTCACCCAAATCAAACTGCAGCGGGATCGTTGAATTAATGCTGTCAGTTACGACCCCCTCGTTCCACTTCCAAAACATAAAAGTTCTCTTCAGCCGACTGCCTACCTCCCAGGCACTGCACCCCAGGATGATGAAAACAATCCTCAGGCAAAGGATGGTAAAACAGCTGTGGAGAATTGAGGGTAACCAAACCCTGAAAATGGGGGAGTACGGACACTTTAATAACTGGTAAAGAGACTCGGTACTAAAGTCGCGGTTCAAGATGTCTTTGGCATTACCCAGGGGGCACGAAGGGACCCGAGGTCGAGTTCCAAGTTGGAGATAGATACTGCGTGTGGAGAAGACGGTAAGTGGGGACCTCAGGGCCTTCTCCAGCAGCACAGAGGGTTAAGCGCCTCTGGGCTGGATGGGGACTCGTGGTTCAACGCTTTCCGGCTCACTTCTTGAGCCGGCCAAGATACTGCACGGCGCCCCGGGCGGCTGGAAATACCAGGCCCAGAATGCAACCCAGAAAAATCACTCACCAGTCTCCCACCTTCAGCGCTGTTCTAGCAGGAGCCTGGCCCGCCAGCCAGAATCAAGCCCAGCACCCACTCAGACCACCCTGACTACGGCTCGAGAGCGTCACTGACAACCACCCGGAAGTGGCACAATAGCTTCCGGGGCCGCGGAGCGCGCGGCGGGAAATTATTTCCCAGAGCCCGGATTAGTGAAGCAGCCAGTGCTGCAGCGGCAGTCGTCTTCCCTGTCACCGGCGCCGCGCGAAGGAAGCAGCTCAGAAACTCCGGCCGGGAAGGTAAAGGGCCTCAGCTCGGAAGACACGGTGTACCCTGACTCTGTGGGAATGTCTCCTCCGTGCCCCCGAAGTTTCTGCGGCTCTCGGCTGTGAGGCTGGGAAGGGGCCAGGGTGAGCGGCCGGCGGCGCTTACCTCTGGCGCTTTCCGCAGCCGCCGTTGGTTCGCACTCGCCCGACCCGCCGCGCTCGGCGCGGGCGCCGGTGGGCTGCGGCCCCAGACCCCGCCCCACTCCGCCCGTGCCGCCGCGGGGATGGCCGCCCAGCGCCTCTGCAGTGCAGGGCTGAGTCGCTTCCCCCGCCTCCTGTTTGCGCAGCTCCAGCTCGGTCTCCTGCCAGGAAGGCGCTAGGCCACCCGCGTCTCACGTTTCCATAGAACCGACTGGGACGCCTCTCCCTGAATCCCAGATTCTTGGCTGCTTTCCATAACTTAGCGTCAGTGCAGGTGGCTGGGATCCCCCAGGCCCACCTTCCTGTGACGAGGAAACTGCTGTCATTCTTTTCTCCGTAGTAGAATTTTAAACATATCCAAATGGTAATGAACATATCTCTGCGGCTACTGTAGGCCTTGAAACACAAACACACATTTCCCTAACAGGAGAGGGGGTGGTCTCTGTTCCTGGGGATTATAATAACTCAGCTGTTTGAAGGCAGGGAACAAGACTAAGTGGTTATCCTGAGATTTCTTCCACTCCCAAAGCCTTTGATTAAATATTGACAAAAAGTTGATCTGCTTCGTGTAGTCCATATAAGGATTTGACCCAGAGATTAGATGGAGCTTGAATTTGGAACAGCCAGGCTCTTTTTGACAAATGAATATCCTATACCAAGAAAGAAAAAAAAATTTTCTGTTGAAACATGAATGAAAATTTAAACTGAATTCACAGTGTACATGTCACAGACTGCGCCTTGTGAACTTTTGAATTTATGTTATGCCTCATTTCCTAGAAGTACCTATTGATGTGCAAGATGTTTCCGTTTTAGGCAAGTTTGACTAACCTGTATTACAGTTTTTTAATACGTAAGTTTGATAATTGGAGATGGATTTTTATAAAGGAGTTAATTTGGTTATGTCTAAGTTAACTCAGTATTCTTAATTTAAATGAACTAGGATGTTTAAATACTTGAAGGTATAAATTTTTATTGTGAAGACAATTGGCCTTCAATAATCAAACATGCTCCTATTAGATCTGATTTCTAAATACAGATTTTCCTTTTCCTTAGTGACGTAAGTGAAGTTCAGTTATATGATATAATATTTTTTGGTTTCCCTCAAGCAGAAAGTGTAAATCATGTGAAGGTCTTTGAAAAGGTAGTCGAATGTGGTTACTTTTCATAAACAAAATTCAGAATTCTTAAGATTTCATAATAGGTATCCATAGTTTCCACTTATGTCCAAGAACTGTTTTTAAGGAAACCAATAGTATAATTTTACTAACTAGACAGTATTTCCCTGATGAATTACTCCAAGGATCTTTTCACTGTTTAAACAAGACATTTAAAAAATAAAATCAGTAATTCCATATAGGCTTTGAAAAATAAAAACCTAAAGAAAGTGAAGAACCCTCTTTTTCAAAAACATAACTAAAATAGAGTATATTAATTACTCTTGTAATTGACTCCTTAAATATGCTGGTAGGAAATAATGTGCTGTAATATGTACTATGTACTGTTTCTCACCATCTAGAGACATCTTACTGCTTAAAAGTAAAATATCCTTGAAACGTTTAAATTCACTTAGTTCTTACATTCTTGATACCAAAATTATTTTGAAAAAACACTTGTTACTTTTGAAGAGAAGCCCATATGAATTAGTCTAATGAGTCATTAATACCAAACCCACTTTGAGAGGAACATAATAAACTTTCTCTTTTTTCTAAGGAAAAAGGGTACTCTTTAGACTGTTCGTAGAAATACTTGAAATTTCAGACATTCCTGTTATTTTTCTGAAATTAATTTGTAATTATATTTAAAAATTTTTAGTGATACTGCTATATAAATGTCTCCCCACCCTCATAGTAGGTTCCTTTGCATGCGATCTATTTTTCTTTTTCATTAGCTGAAAACAGATTGCTTTGTAAAATTCTGTGGTTAAAAATTTTCAGCTAAATCCTGAAATTAAAGTCAAATTGTATTGTAGAAAAAGCATATAGTTCTTGCGAAACCAGACAGATCTTTGAATCTTGGTTTCACCGTTTACTAGCTGTATACCTTTGAGCTAGTTTCTTAATTTATCAGATTCCCCCATATCCTCATCTGTATAAGAACGGTGAATAGCGTTTACATTTTCAAGAAGGAAATGAACATATATGAAGTGTATAGAACACAAAATCTTGCTTTGTCAACCTTAGACCTTATACTCTATTAAGTAATGAAAAGTTCTTAGGATACTAAAGCAGGTTTGACTTTTATCCGCCCCAGTGTCTTCTGTCCATCCTGTTTTTTTGCCAGAATATCACCCCTCATATTTATCTTACTTCCTTCAGGCCCCTTTATCTCTAACACTAGCATCTCTAGTCCAGTCTGCCTTATACAGTACCAGATAGATTGGACATCTCCCTAAGTCCTCTTAGCCTCTCGTTTCTCCCTCACCACAGCCATTTTGCTTCTGCTTCTCCACTTCCTCTACTGCTCAGTCATCAAAGAGACTGATTATGACTGCTTCTTTCCCCAATAATGTCATTGAAGTAAGAACATCCCTTAAGTCTCACTATTGGAGACCTTAGTCAAATAGTTAATTTACGTGTGTGTGTGTGTATATATATGTATATATGCACATAAACACATACGTACACATCCACAGTCTTTGAAGGATGGGACAGGAAACAGATACTACATATTTAAAAAAAAATTTTTTTTTCCCAGAGTGCAGCTGAATTAAATTAAGGCAAAGGCCTAATTTGGCTGCTAACTCATGAGAATACAGAATTCCTAAACTCCACTTGATGTTACAGCATTTAGAGCCAAAGAGGATTTTACTCATACAGTATTAGTACTGTGATTTATGTATTCCTTTTGTGGTATTGGTTTAAAACAAAAGTCCAGCACTTTAACTGACCTTTTTCAGTTTTAATTTACTTTCCCAGTTAAATACTTTGGATAAGAGATACCATGAAAATCTTTCAGGCTCTTAAATTCAAACCAACAGTATTGATTGGATTCAAGGCTTGGTATGTCCTTTCAAGGAGGGAAGTTTTAATGGTGATTTCCCTTAGTAGGAAATAAAAAATAGAAGTAGGTTTAAAATAAAAATAGAAGTAGGTTTAAAATCAAAGTTGTTCACTAGAATAACAAATACTAAGAAACCACTGGCTTTTCAACCTGTTGGCCTCAAAACCGTGAAATATTCAATAGCATGGGAAAAATGACCATGATATAATTTTACATAAACATTTATATACAGAACTGTATTATCTAAATTTGGGGTTTTTTTCCCCCCACATACATACAACCTTCAAGTCAAACTCCTCCTCCAAAATACTAACAGTGGTATTACCAGGTGAAGGAATTGAGGTGATTTTAATCTTTCTATATATTTTGTGGTATTTTTCAAATTTTCTATCGTCATGTGTTAATTAAAATGAAGACAAATCAGTAAAAGTTACTTTGGGGAAATTTTAAGTTCTTAAATGCAAATATATAAATTAAACTTTTTAATCCTTTATCATAGCTAATAGTATACAGTTTATAAAATAGCATTATATTCTCAAAGTTCTGTAATACCCTGTGTCTGGTTGTAAAAGAAATTGTAATACAGAATAGGAAAGCTTTATCCTTATTTTCTACCCTAGATCCCTGCCCCTCTTTTTTGCTGCACTTTTCTTTCACCCAACTGTTATACCCTGCTCTTTGATCCTCCTTCCCAAACCAGACCTTTGTATTCATGTCTATATTCCTGTCTGTTTCTCTGAGTTCTCTTTTCAACATATTCTAGCTATTCTTCAAAGGTGTTCTAGCTGTGTATCATGTTATAAAGAACTCATAGACCTAAAAGTCTACTACTGCGTAATAAAATGTCCTTAATTATGAAGTCGAGGGCTATAGGTTTATTTGCATTTCTTACTGGCACCAACTACAGAGGAATTTCAGGCATCAGGGATAGGCCCATGTGGGAGATATTTTGGGAAAGTCCACACCACAGACAGTTGCTTGTTCTGCGTAAATGCCAGCTCTGTTCACAATCATTATCTCCTTAGTTGTGTGTATTATACAGTTCAAGGTAAGTAACTGGATTTTTTTTTTAATTACTAAGAATTTATTTGAATTACTACAGAGCATTTTCTTGTAACTAAGAATCTCACATATTTTAAAACTTTGACAGTAAAGATAAAACATTTAAGCAAAAAATAAATGCTCTCTTTTTTGTTTTCTTTTCCTATTGTGTTAGGATAGTATCTTCTGTGTGAATGCTTTAAGGAGCACCCCCTGTAAATTCTAGAAGAATCTCTAATTTCCCAGAAATACCACTGGTACAATATATTGCAGTTTATTTACTTTATTTCTTGTGCTGGATGACTTCTAGCAGTTACCTCTTGAATCTCCATACCCAGAACCAATTACCTGCACAAAACTTGACTGTGTTTTTAAGGACTTTGAACTGTCTGGGTGATTGATAGGTGTTACACCAATTTGTATAGTACTCTCTTTGGGTTCACTGGCAAATTTGTCTATTCTTTATTGTTTTCTTAATACTGCAGGGTCATAAGAAGAGCCATTAAACCACTAATTTTATAAATTAAATAAATCTATCTTTATATGTCTGTCTATTTCTGTATATATAGGTAATTTTCCCATGTAACTATTATTGGATCTGTGATCTAAGCTATTAGTTTGTCATATGATGTGGTATTAAAAAGCATTGCTAAATGTATTGTAAATTCTGTTACTTTAAGTAAATCATTTGATTATAGGACTCTATTAGATTAGCTTAATGGAATTTGTTCTTTAGAAAAAACTGCTTATGATTGTGTGCCATCACTGGGATTCATAGTTTTGTGAAAGTTTAGTTAATAGCCCAGTTTTTCTGATAAACTTGTAAATGCCCTGTTCTAATTTGTTTTTTAACATTCATATTTGCATCCTGTTTGAATCAAGACAGCCAGCTTTTTACCTGTGTTTCTTACTTGCCTTTCCTCTTCACTTGTTTAATTTCAGCTTCATTTTAATTATTTTTCAAAGGAAAGACATTGCTTTAAAAAGGCTTTACTGATTTCTACCATTAAGTATAGTTGGTCCTGTTTTCATTTTACTGTTGACTCTTGCTTTGACAAAAAATGCTGATAAATATACAAAGTGGCTATATTTATTCCACTATAAAGAGAATATGATTTAAGATGAAAACTGTGCATTATACACAATTCTACTTAAGTCCAAACCATTCAGTAATTTATGTATCAACCCAAAATATGTTAAAATGTCACCTTGTTAATAATAAACATGCAAATTATAAAATAGCTGTTACTGACTTGATCTAAAATAAAAACATAGTATAATAGATTTTTTCCCCTTATAGTTCTGCATAACATTGAGTTCTCAGGGAGCAGAAAAATAAAGTTGAAAGACAATCTTTAAATAAAACTTTTTGGGTGGTAGCATTTAGGTGATTTTTTGTTGTTTTCTGTATTTTCCTATTACTGAACGGTAATCACTGTATGTCGATATTTTAAAATAGCCAGATGGGCAAAATTTTAGGTTTTTAAGGCTATTCAAAATTCCCTTCTTTGGCAACATATCCTAGTAGATAGCTTTTGGAACTCTTAAATACATGAATAAAATACAAGTAGTAGGTAAAACATATATGGTTAAAACATGTATATTCCTTTGATAAAAATGACTTTCAAGAACTATAAAAACAATTAGATTGCCTTTTTCATTAGAATACCAAGGTGATGTTTACAGATACGTTGAATTTCACTAGTATTTCTTAAAGAACTTGTTATTTTCTAAAGGAAATTTGCTTAAAGAATTTATTTAAATCATTCCCTAGAATTAATGAAAGCAGTGTTCCTCCCTAGTTATGGTCATATGCTTTATAATCCATATGTGGCTGTGTTGTATGTGTGTTAATATGTGTTCTACATCAGAAGGCTAAATCACTATTTAGCAACAGTATATTTTGTAAAGTTTTTATATATTACTAGTCTGTATTAATGAGTATTATCACTCAAGAGCTGTGTTATTTCACCCATGTAAGTGGTTTCAAAGTTTGGATGATTAATACAGTAGAGTTCCTTATGGGAGAAACTACTTACATTTTAATTACTGATGATAGTATTTTATATGTATGATTATTTCATAAGTCACCAAGCCCTACTATATATACTTTACAATTTTGTACTGACCAAACTTATAAAAATTGTTTCATCAAAGATCCTTACCCTTGAAGACACTTTTTTTTAGTGTTCTGTATCTTCAATTTTAGGATTTTTGGGGGGTTAATACAATTTATCCCTTTCCCTCCTCTGGAGCCAATAGAGAAATATGAAAGATAGGTTGAGGTCAGATCAGCTTTTTTACTAAATAAAAAGTGGTTTAGAGGGGATGGATATGATGGGCAACTCCAGTGTGTTACATATTTATTACATACTTATTACATATCCTCTGAATTGATTTACCTACCCAGGCAATACAGTACTACCAGCAGCTCCTTAGGCCATGTCAGAAAGCATTAATATGAACTGTCTCTGTAAATATGCAGATATATATGATAAAGCATATTCAGTTCTGCTAAGGCACAGAGTGATGAAGGGTAAAGAGAAAAACCAGGAGTGCTGTTACCCTAGCTGAGGTTTCTCCTTGTAGAAACTCTAAGCAAAGTAAATGAAGGTTCACTCTTAATCCTAAATCATGCTTTAAATTGTTTACATTGAGACTTACTTTCAAGTTTTACTCTAAAACAAATCTCAACCTTTAAATAATTGTTGATGTATACGGCATATATGTGTATAGTTCATATGTATTTAACATAAATATATGTATATATTGTTTTTTAAAATAGAATTTCTGTAAAGAACATTTTTTACTTCATCAGTTGTCTATTACCAGTCCTGGTAATAATTTTTGTGATAATTTTCGAAGTTTACTTTTAATTGTTTTGAGAGAAGCCAACTGTTGTTACTCTGCCTGTGGCATTAATTGAACACTAATCCAGACAAAACAGAGAATTTGTAAAATTACCCTGATTTCTTTAGTTCCTGCTTTCCTCATCTGTAATGAGAAATTAGATTTTCTCTGAGATGATCTAGTTCTAAAGTTCTAACCTCATGTAAGCAAACAAAAAAAAACTGTATTCTAATTAGAAATGCTGTGAATTTTCCTTCTCTTGCTCAATAAATGCGCCACCTCAAATATGAAATGCTTTGTGAACTGCATTTTGATATAGAGTAATGTCCGTATCGAAATAAATTTGTAAACCGTGTAATTTTTCATTCTACTTTGTAGGTAATTAAGTTAACATATATATAGCACAGTTAAATGTGGATCGGGAATAGGATCCAGGTTCATTATACGTACCTACTATACTAAACTGATTGGTGTTAAGTGCTATAGTACCATGAGTTTATCAACTTTATTGTTGTCTTACATGTATTCTTCAATATCTGTCCACAGTTGAAAAATTGTTTTGAGATCTAATTAAGTTTCATTGTCCACAAGTGTCCTTGTTTCTGAAGCTCTTACCAAAAACAATACTTTTAATATGAAGCTAGTATTGTGCTAATATTTTAGAAGTATCTGTTCTTTTCTGAAGAATTTATATTCATTAGTGTCTTTTAGTGGCAACTAGTCTACAAATGCATACTTTCAGTGTTCAAATGGGAAAACAAATCTCACTTTTGTTTACAGCCACATTTTGAGAAGGTAACTTAAAACTAATTTCTATTGCACATAAGCAATTGAACATTGGTATTCACAATTAAGTCTTATATGTTTAATACTTTGTCTTTATTTTTAGCACTCATAGTTAAGAAAAATAAAAATGTCAACCCTGTGAATAATATCTTTAACATATGTTGTCTTCTTTATGTGTTTGCATATTAGATGGAAGATGGTGCCCCAAAGCATATCATACAGATGACAGGATTTAAGATGGAAGAAAAAGAAGCTCTAGGCAAATTGCTTTTAAAACTAGATTGCACTTTTATTAAGAGTGAGGTGAGTACACTAACGTAATCAAAATGTTCAAGAAATAGTTGAAAAATAACTAGTTAAAATACTGGCCTAAGAATGGTAAAATGCCCCCTTGATATTGTAAGAATAGGAAGAATGTATTAAAGAGGAAATCTTCCCTTAATAACACTTTTATGTGGATTTTTCCTTACAGAAATACAAAAACTGTACACATCTTATAGCTGAACGCCTGTGTAAGAGTGAGAAATTTTTAGCAGCTTGTGCAGCAGGTAACTTACCTACTACCTTCTCCTCACCCTTTAGAAAAAATCTTCATGGAGAAGAAAAAGTACCTTAATCTCTGGAAAGATAGTATGTTTATTATATCAGATATTGATATGTTTTTCTCCTTATTTTTTTTGAATTATTTGTTTGGCATAATACTTTTTGCATTACTTTTCTGTGGAAAATTTTGTAACACTTGAAAAATTGTGAAAGAGGCAGAAATATTTGCTTTGCCAAAGAGTTAATGTGATTTATGTAAGAAAAAATACTTTAACAAAAAGTTTTGACACAAAAATGCCTTTTAAAAAAATGCTTTTGTTGAAGCCGCAGCTACTCTCAGTCAAGTTTCTTTTCTTCTATCTGTTATTAGAAAGACTTACTGGTTTTGTTCTCCTGCTGCTGCTTCCCTTCCTAACCGTTCTCTGAAGCAAAGATCATTCTATTTTATTTTTCTAAGATTTTAATTTTCATAAACCTAAATTAGGGCTTAGTCTCCTTTCCCATTGTCACCATTGATGTTCCTTTTGGAGTTTTTTTTCTCTGCTGTGATTGATTTGGCATATCATTAGTCCACTTACTGCCAAAAAAAAAAAAGTATTTAACTCAGGTGAATTTACCATTTTTTGGAGTAACTTAACAGAAAAACATCTGGGTTCATTATTACCTCCACAAATGAAAACATACATTCTTTCTGCTGTTTAAAAAGATTATAGATACCCAGATAAAGAAACTACTTATTAAATATCCTGGAAAATTCTCTAACTCAATAAATTTGTTTCACAAAGTATGATTCTGTAAACATTATTGAAAAAGTTTTTAGCATTGGAAGACTATAAATCTCACCCAAAATAGTGAATAATAATAGTAGTCTTAAGTAATACCATATTTTTATTTTACTAAAACTTTGGTTTATATTTTACTCAGTAACATTTAGAATTATAATTATTTCTCATGGGAAAGATTACATACAATGTTCAGTGATGTAGGCCTTTCACTATCAAAAAATTTAGGAAAACATAGTTCAAAGATAACATTGGCAATGTATCTCAAAAGTCTCATGTTGAAAAAGGCCAAATTTTATATTTGGTCTTTATTGTTTACCATTTATCAGATTCAAAATTCTTTTGTGAATGACAGTTCATTTGCTTTCTAGGAAAGTGGGTACTAACTAAGGACTACATAATTCATAGTGCCAGAAGTGGCAGATGGCTTGATGAAACAACTTATGAATGGGGATATAAAATTGAAAAAGACTCTCATTATTCACCTCAAATGCAGTCAGCACCTAGAAGATGGCGTGAAGAACTAAAACGAACTGGTGCTCCAGGAGCCTTCCATAGATGGAAAGTTGTCCTCCTTGTTAGAGCTGATAAACGAAGTGATTCTCTTGTAAGGTGAGATCGCATAAAAGCTAAAACAAAGAATGTGAAAACAGTTTTGGTTTGCTTGCATAACTTTTTTGTGTTTCTTTGCAATTATTAATTTATTCCAAATGAGCTGTGATAATTTATTCTTTGATCTATTTAAGCCATTCTGCACATTTAACTGTGTGTCTAATGGAAAAAAACCTATTTTATATTACTGCTTTATTCACATGGTCTCTCTGTTACTTTCCATGTTATCTCTTAGCCAAATGAAGCAAAATTTAAAGAAATAATTGGAAGATTTTTGTTTTTATCTGTGAAGCACTTAAAGATTTTTGCAAGTGAAGTATTACATTGTACAAAGGCTTTTTTTCTAGGTTTATGTAATGCAGTCTTTATGGTTCATACTGCTTTCATCATAATATCTTTTTATCTTTTACACCATATTTTAAAAAGACTTCTTTGGGTACACAGTATTCTAAGACTGCCATGTCAGGTTTTTTTGTTGTTGTTGTTGTTTTGGTTGGGGATGAGAGTCCAAGGGCTTTTTGTTACCTTTACTGAAGTGTAATTTATAGACCATAAAATGCACAGATTTTGAATGTACATTTTGATATGAGTTTGGACAGACTTAATGTACCTGTGTTACCCACGGTACAATCAAGATCTGTAACATTTACATCATCCTAAAATATTCCCTGTGTTCTTGTACATTTAATTCTGCACCACCAAATCAGACAACTACTGATTTCTTTTTGTTACTGTACATTAGATTTGCCTTCTTTTAGAGGTTCATATCGATGGGATCATCACTATATATACTCCTTTGATCTAGTTTCATTTGCCTACCTCATTATTTTTGAAATTCATCCATGTTGTTATATATATCAGCAGTTCCTTTTTTTGTTGTTGCTGAGTGGCATTCCACTCTGTATATTTCACAATATATTTTAATAACCCACTGATGGACATATATGGTGTTTTTAGTTTGGATTGGTTTTTGCTAATATGAGTATAGTGGCTGTGAACATTTGAGTACAGGTCTTCACTTAGACATGTTTTCATTTCTTTTGACTAAATATCCAGGAACGAAATTGCTTGTTCAGATGGCAGTTGTGTGTTTAACATTATGAGAAAGATGCCCAACTGGTTCCCAAGTAGTTGTACCATTTTACATTCACACTAGCAATGTATGAGAGTTCCAATTGCTCTGCAATTACTTTGGCACCCTAGTGCCAAAGTACCCTAGTACAAAAATCAGTTGACCATATTTGTTTGATCTATTTCTGGACTTATTCTGTTTCATTGATATCTGTATCTACCTTATACCAACAACACACTGTTTTGGTTACTATAGTGTTATAGTGAGTCTTGAAGTCAGGTAGTGTGAGTTCTCCAACTTTATCTTTTTCAAAATTGTTCTGTGATTCTGGATCCTTTTTATTTCCATATGCATTTTAGAATCAGGTTGTCAGTTTCTATTTTTTTAAAAAAGCTGGAATTTTTATTGAAATTATATTGAATCGATAGGTCAAATTGGAGAGAATTGAGATATTAACAATATTGAGTCGTCCTATCAGTAGACTGTTTCTCTCCAGGTCGTCTTTAATTTCTGTCACTAATGTATTATAGTTTTTGTTGTATAAATCTTGCACAAACTTTGTTAACTTTAATCCTAGCTAATTCATGTTTTGGGTGCTATTATACATCAGTTTTTCTGAAAGTTTTTATCTCTGTTGAGATAACTGACTTTTCTCCTTTATTCTGTTAATAGGCTAAATTATTTTGATCAATTCTTTAATGTTAAACCAAACTTGTATTCTTGAAAGAAACTCTACTTCATCATAATGTATTATCCATTTTTAATAATTGCCAATTCTATTTGCAGGTGTTTTGTTGAGAATTTTATTTCCAAAAGACATGGTCATATACTAAATAATTTACCAAAAAAAAAAAGCTATTAGAACTAATTAATGACTTTAGCAAAATCACAGGATGCTAAGTGACTTTATGAAAATTATGGTTTTGTATGCTAGTGACGAACAGTTGGAAATTAAAATTTAAAAAGCAACCTGACCTTTGGTTTTTAGTGATTTGATTATATGTGCAGATACGTGTGTGTGCATTGTGTGTTTTATTTATTTATTGTGTATTATTTATACTTATGTTACTTGCTTGAGATTCTCTTAGCTCTTTGGAGATGTAAGTTTGTCTTTTACTAATTATGGGAAATTCTTGGCCATTATCTCTTAAATATTTCTCTATTGTGTACTTATGGAATCTGCTGAATTCCCCATATCTTTGTGCAAGTTGTCCACCTACTTTATTATATCACTTAACATGTCATTCATAGTTATTTTAAAGTGACTTTGATAATTTCAGCATACAGATCATCTCTCTGTGCTATTTATTCCTTTATCTCTTGACAATGGCTTGTTTTTTTCTCATTTTTTTTGGTGGTTTTTTTTTTTTATTTATTTATTGCATGCATGGACATGCCATTTAGGAGAGCAGTAGAGGCTGAGGTAAATAATATTTATATAAAATGGGCCTGCCTGTAAGGCAGTTAGTTTGGGTGGTTGAGTTAATCTTGTCATTTGTTGAACTGGCTTTGGGTTTTGTTAATGCTGTTGTCATCTTCAATGAAGCATTTCATTTTATTACAGCAATGGTCTACAGTTTCTTGTGCTTAGTGTGGGGTGCTGGAGGGTTCTAACCAGCGTTCTTGCTTCACTCTTAGCTTTCAGTATTCCTTGTACTACTTGGTCACAGAATGACTTTTCATATTCTTCCCCTCTTGCTTCTTACCTATTTCTAGACTGAAGGGGTAAAGATGGGTATGTTTTCAGTCCTGCTAGATAGGCTTCAGTAGCATTCTTCATATTTTTGGTCTCTGGAGTTGTAATTTATTATTTCTGTCTTCGATTTCCCATGGTTGTGGGTAGGGTCCTCGGAAAGAGAGAATTTCCAGCTTCTCCTCCAGCATTAGGCCTCAGCTTTGTCCTAGTGCAACAACCTAGGCCTGAGAGTGGCCTGCCCCTTCTCTAGAGGCAAATAGCTTTTGCTTCTGCCCCTTTTCCAATCTTTTTTGGGCTGCACAGCAGGGGATTTTCCTATCTCTTTCCCAAAGGCAGATACGTTTTACTTCCAACCTTCCAACAGAAGGAGTGCATCTTTTCCTGGTTCTGAAGGTAGAAAACTATCTTACCTTACCCAAATGACTCAAGGCTTTTGCTTCATATGAGAGAAGGATCCAGGAGAGTTGGGCCTGGTTTTACATTGATCTCTTGTTGGCAGCGAGTCCCCACTGGCCCACCTTTTTTACCAATGGGTGCCACCTGCTGTTACCTGCCCCTAATCCTTTTCATATATAGTTAATAGAGGCCAATGGCATAAGAGCTTGCAAGTGAAGGTGGGCTTTTTAATACCAGGGACTCCCAGTTATACTACTGTCATGCTACCTGCTCTTGACCTTAAATTGGTTAAAATTTTACCTGATTCTTACCTGCTTTTATGGTGGCCACTTCTCTCCTGTGCTCTGGCAAAGTGAAATAGTTTAGGTATCCAATCACTTCACAAAGGTGCTTAGCACTCTTCTGGAAATTAAATGTTTTAGTTGGCTTGTTATGTCAGTTCATGAAAAGTTATAATTTTGTGGATTAATTGGCTTTTTCTTAACTGACTTTTTCTTATGTCATGTGGTAGCAGTGTTCTCCTGTGGTTTTCCCAATCCTAAGCAGAAACGAACTGTCATGAAACTTTTGGGATGGTGGTGTGTGTGTGTGTGTATGTGTTTTCTGAGTCTAAATGTAAAATGTATTTTTTAATGAAGATCCAAGTTAAACTTTTTCAAAACCTAATTTTTTAGAGGAAGGTTGGCAACTTTTTTGTTCCATTTTTAGTGGTCCAGAATGATTTCCATGGAGATGTGTTGTCTTCTAAGGTAAATACTTCCTTAGACTTCTTTCATTGTTTTAACTTATTAAGGTGACTTTTCCTTAGGAAATAAGGAAAGATGCTCAAAAACTTCTCCCATATCAAGAAATGGGTAAGTAGAGAGAATGGAATCATTTCTTAAGCATCCGTTCTGAGCATCTTATAATTTAAGAAATCACTATTATAGTTATTCTTCATGGCATTCAAATAGCCCAAAGGAGTTAACTCTTCAGAAACTTATGCTTCTAGTCTTAGGAAGTAATTGATTTGGATAATTAGACTGAATATACTTTTTTTAATGTACTTAAAAAAATACTTTATATACTGTTTACATTTTTAGAGTTTTGGAGGCTGGAAAAGCAAATGTTATTTTACCCAAAAATTCACCAAGTGGAATAACTCATGTGATTGCCAGTAATGCGAGGATCAAGGCTGAACAAGAAAAAGATAACTTTAAGGCTCCATTTTATCCAATTCAGTATCTAGGGGATTTTCTTTTAGAGGTAAGTAAAATAAATAGTAAACATTTAAAAATGTTTATTTTATAAAGTATTGGTATGGTCAAATATATATTAAAATTAAATTGCATTCTGAGTTTTGAAAATATTATTGGAAGTAATTAAAATGATATTTTGAAGTCAACTGCTGAATATTTGAGAATATTTCTAATGAATCTGAAAGGAGCTTGCTTGTTAAATTTAACACTTGTCTTATTTTGAGTCTCTACATTTGTTTTCAGTGCTTTAGTGATGTTTATTACAAAATAATTTTAAGCATTTTAAATCAGTATAAATAAAATAGCAGTGGGCTGTAGTATCATATGAGAATTCTTGGGTTATGTTCCCATTGGAGAAGAGGGAACTATTTCTAAGAATTTAGAAATATTTTCCTGTTTTATTTCCTCTACCTCCCTCTTCCCACTTGGTTAAATATCACTCCATAAGTTGTATGAATGGAAATAACCCTAGAAGAATTCCTCTGAAGGTAAGTAAAGAATTTTTAAGAAGGGTCACTCAAGGTGGGAGAGAATTTGTAGTATGTCTAAAAGCAGAACCTTGATCTTCTAGCAAAAACCGGCTCCTTCTTCAGTGTCTCCTATCTCAATAGATACTACACAACCTCTTCTCTAATAATTTATGTTAGAGACCTGGGAATTACCCTTGAAACCTTCCGTTCCTTTCTTGCCCACATCTTGTCAGTTATCAAGTTCTGTTGATTTTATCTCAGATGCCTCTTCAGTCAAACTGCTTCTCTCCTATACTGACATCATGTTGACTTCATCCTCTTCTGTGCTCCTAACATTGACTCCTTACTCTCCCTGTTGTTGTACTTTTTCACTCTTGCTAATTTCCTAGTAACTCTTACCTTTTTCTCTAGTTCATTCAACTTCAGTCAAAAGAAACAGCTAAAATGCTCTTTCTTAAAGTTCTGATCTTACTTAAAACTCTCAGTTGGCTTTTCATTGCCCTTAGGGTGAAGTCCTAAACCTCTAACATGGCTTTAATTTCCTGCAGGATTCCTGTCACTCCTACCTATTGCAACTGTAACCTGCTCTACTTCTTTCTAGGCTCACAATACTATAACACAACTGCCTTCTCCCAGTTTTTTAAGCAGGCTTAGCTACTTCCTACCTCAGTGTCTTCTCAAAAACTATCTTCTCTGTCTAAAAATGTCCTCTTCACTACTCTTCACTCCCTGTGCCTGCCTGCCTTCTGCTCATCATTCAGTTTCCAGTTATTTTGTTGCCTCTTCAAGGAAGCCTCCCTGATCCCCTTATTTAAAATAGTTAGGTTCACCAATGATGTGTCCGATAGCATTATTTTGCTTTATAGTACTCATCACAATTGTAATTAACTAACTGGCTGATTACTTGGTTAATGTATTTTTCCCCATATAAACCAAAAACACTGTCACCAAGGATGGTGTCTGTCTTTTCCATAGTTATCTGAATCATCTTGCATAAAGCCTGGCACATGGGTTCTTATTTGTATTTGTTAGATTAATAGAGAAATTATGAACAACCCTTGAAGTTATTCCAAGAGTAGATGTAATATATCATTCTATAATTACCTTTCCCTACTGAGTAACAGCAATGTGGATTGGAAATTTGACCTTAGTTCAGAGGATGGATCTGCTTGGACTATGGATAATCTCATTGTCCTTGACAGTGATTGGTCTAGGAATGGGCATGTGAACCAATTCTGATTCATGGGACATGAAGAGAGGTATGTAAGAGCAGCTGGGAAGTTTCTTTCTCATTCCGAAAAGAGAGCCACTGGCAGCCTGACATCTGTTAGATGTGAACATGGAAGGATAAAACCTGAATTACTACTGGCCACCATTCTTTGACCATGAGGAGAAGTAGCCTTAGAATAAAAACCAATTCTATAAACAACAAAGTGTAGAGACAGAATGTAGGCTTTTGTAGAGATACTAAAGTTTCTGGATTAATCAATTCTGAAACCTATCTTAGCACTGGACCACATTGCCAGTTGTGAGCTACTAATTTCCATGTTGTTTACATTAGTTTGAATTGGTAGTCTATTACTTGCAGCCAGAAGCATCATATCTGATCTACTATCTCAACAGTTTAAAGGTAGTATTAACTATCAACAGAATGAAGACCCTTCTTAACTAAATTAGAAAAAAAAATCTGAATTTTTCTTTTTCTATGGAAAGAAATGAATAAAGTGTAATATGTAGTATGTTTTATCCATAACCTTATTTTGCAGTAGTCTGACAGTGGTCACATTCAGCTGCTGAAATACTGGAGGACAGCAAAAGTATAAAGCAAAAATGATAGACAATCCCTAACTTGTAATTGTTCTTAGAATACATTGTTTTCTTAGTTCTGCGTTAGGCAGCTGAGCGTTCACAACCATTCATTCCAAATAAGGGAGGCATTTTGTGAACCCCTCTGAGAAGATAGAAGAAAAGCAAGACACCAAAATGAAGTTAACTACCACTGGGGCATCGAACATAATATATTCCTCATTAGATGCATTCTAAAGTGTCCTCGAAGAAGAGTTGCCATATAAAATGACTGAGTTAAAAGTAACAATTAAGCAATTGTTTAAAAGAATAAGTTTTGTGTAACCTACTTAACTTTTGGGAAAGCCACTTAGTAACAGAATTAGGAATTATTTAGTTCAGATTTACAGTTATTTATTGAAGACTTTACTGAGCACTACGCAATGTGCTGTGGAAAATGAGTAAGACCAACTGCCAGACTTAAAAGTGCTTACTATTGGGAAAAACAGAAGATGGAAAGTATTAATTATAGTTCAGTGTGTATTGTGCATTTCTAAAATTATGTGCAAGGTATAGAAATCCAGACGAACAAATGACTAATGTGTCTGAATTGTTTGGACCGAGAAAGGTATCACGAGAAAGGATACTTAGTCCTGTTTTAGAAAGAAATTAAAATGAACCACAGAAAATTCTTACGGAAGTATAGTAGGAATAACCAAAAAAAAACCTTTTTGTGCCAGATAACTAATTGTTGACCTAGATTTATAACTTGTTAGCTCTTTGACCATAGGAAAGTCATTTATTCTGTGACTGAATTTCTTCCTTTTTATGTAGAACCTAATACTTACCTTACTTTGGTTGTTGTGAGAATTATTGCTACTATTAATCTAGGCCGATATTACTATGTGCCAGGCAGGCACTATGCTAATCATTTTATACACTTAACTCTTATTTTAAACATCATGATCCTGTGTGGTATGTAATATAGCCCCACTCTACAGTTAGTGAAATGAGATATAATTGGGTTAAATAATTTTCCCATGATCTTACAACTATCATATGTCAGACCAAATATTTAAGACCAAGCACTCAGTGAATTTTAAGGCTTCTCTCCTCAAGTCTCCCCTTGCTTTTCTCATTGTGGGTATTAAGTTTCCTTGAAACTAGAAAGAAAGAAACTCACCTGGTTTCTTTCTGGATAGTTAAAAATACTTCATGCTGTAAAGATTATCATGTCCTACTAGTAGTCAATCTTGGATTATGAGGTACCATTTAAAAATCAGTATCAATACTAGTTAAGAGCCACATAAAGCACTCAAAAGATGCTTGTTCTATTTGCTTGACTTCTCTGGCTCTCCACCAGTCTCGTGAATTCATTCAAGTTTTATGGCAAATGTAATGATTGAATCAAGGAGTAAGACCTGGAGACTAAAGCATATTCATACCTATTCTAAGACAGAAAGCAAAGTCAAACATGTGAATCAAAAGCCAGGGCAAACTGTCATTGCCACACTGTGTTGCCCTATCCTGGATAATAGAGTAGTTTACTAAATAAGTAGGCTTTTGGTCATCTGTTTGGAACATAGCATTATACTATACAAAAGAGATTAAACATGGCTCTCTTTTCCTAGATCATCTAGGAGACAAACACCTAACACTGCCATATTTAGTGCCTACATAGTTGGCACTAAAATATTTATAAAATGAGGAATAAGAAATGAATACAGATAAGTAATGCGTATATTTTTTGTAAGAGTAGCCAGTTGGAGAAAGTATTAATGGCTTGGGAACAATTATGGCTTGTTGATCATTTGTTTAGCTCTATAGAACATAGATTATTTTTAAAGTTTTATAAATGTCATAATTTATCAGGTTATGATTTTTAATTAGCTTCTATAGGATACTTGAATCATACATTCTAATTTACAGATCAACATATAGCATCTGAAATGGATGCTTAAGTAAGTATATTCAGGATTAGAAAATAGCATGATCTTGCCTAGTTGCTAATGATAATGTTATGTTCTTTTGCATATATATCCTTTAAGTGGAATCTATATGGGATTAAATCATCCTATATTTTAGACATTTCCTAATGATCTAAGCCTGAGGATTTATCCTCTTTCTCATCCATGTGAAATTGAAACCCAGAAACTCAGTTTATCCCCCTTCAAGTTGTCCCTAACAGAAGTTGTTTGTACATTCAGAGTAATTCTTTCTTTGATGCCAGTAATAGGAAAGAAGAAAAGTCTTCATTTTTCTTAGTTTTCAGTTTCACTTTTCTGACTAAGTGAAGAAATTTAATCAACTACTGTCAGGAATTGTTCTCTGGTTGCAGGATATGAGCCTCACATCTATATAGGAATCCCAGTACAAGTGAAAGGGAACTAAAGATCACACCATAGGCCTCAGCACATTTTGGCTATACCATAATCGTTCCCTAGGAGAACAGTGATTCTCCAGTCTCTTTATGTAAAGATAGTGACTGTCTCAATACCCTTTCATAGCTACATTTTAGGGAGCTATCTTGACCTCATCTTTACTCCCAATTCTTTACTTACTAAACTTCTAGAATTATAAGTACATATCCAATTATTCTTAAAATTATTATTGACAGGTGCTTTATGAATTCAGTTTGGATTTCTTGGCAACAGAAATAAATGTTTGAGATAGAGTTAGAGGAAGATAATTGCTTATTTATACTCAAGTAAAATAAGAGCTTTGAATTCAGCTATTAGCCTCTGTTCCTCTCTGTTTGATGGAGTTGCAAATGAGAAGTCTTATTAGTAAAAAGCTGGAAAATACTCTGAGAAATGATGTATAATCAGAAATTTTTTTATCTAGATTGTAACTATAATTTGGTTAAGGACTAGATAAAATATTTTTATTCATGATTATTCATAAAAAGGGTTGATTGTTACTAGACCAACAAAGCATTAGCTTTTCTTGAAATACATTATTATTAGTATTATTTATTATTCAGGGCCTCTGTTGTAGTGATTTTTTCCTAGGAAGAATTTACTACTGCTTAATAACCTTTGATTTAAAAGAGTGCATTTTACCCGTTTCACTACCAAAATATTTTGGAGGTATAAAGTTGGATACAAATAAAGTATATAATATTGAAATTATACTTAATTGATTGCCTAAACTATTTTTACATACATACAGAAAGAAATTCAGAATGATGAAGATTCCCAGACTAATTCTGCTTGGAAAAACCATAGCAATCAAGAAAAAAACAAAGATTTCAGGAAAGATACAGGATTTCTTGAAATGAAAGGTGCCTTAAAAGAGACCATGTGCAGAACCCAGGTAAACTTTATAGACTAACGTTTTTTCTGATTTTTCTTATAGAATTGTTTGAGGGACAATATTTGGTGGAAATAACATGGATTTTGGAATCACAGAGCTGGTATTTGAACCCAGCTCTGTGTAGTATAGTCTATAATTTCAGCATATTAAGATATTGCCTAATGTCTCTGTTTTGAAACTCTTATTGAAATAAAGACTGTTACAAGAGACAAAGGAAGGCAGTATATAATGATCAAGGAATCAATCCAAGAAGAAGATAAAACAATTGTAAGTATATATGCATGCAGAAAAGGAGTACCTAAATACATAAAGCAAATAGTAACAGACATAAAGGAAGAAATTGACAGTAACATAATAATAGTAGGGGAGTTTTACACTCCACCTGCATCAGTGGGGAAAGACAGTTTCTTCGAGTGGTGCTAGGAAAACCAGGCAGCTACATGTAAAACAATGAGATTAGAACATTTCTCCACACCATATACAGAAGTAAACTCAAAATTAAGACCTGAAACCATAAAACTCAGGTTGGCATAATGCTCTTTGATATAATTTCTAGCAGTATTTTTCTTTTTGAATCTACGTCCTAAAGCAAAAGAAAGAAAAGCAAAAATAAACAGATGGAACCTGATTAGACTTAAAAGGTTTTGCACAGCAAAGAAACCCATTGACAAAACAAAAAGGCAATCTTCTGAATGGGAGAAATATTAGCAAATGATATGACTGATACGGTGTTAATATCTAAAATATATAAACAGCTCATATAACTCGACATAAAAATAAAAACCTTATGCCTGGTCAACAAGCATATAAAAGATGCTTAACATTCTTAATCATCAGAGAAATGCAAATTAAAACCACTATGAGTTATCACCTCACACCTGTCATACTAGCTGTCATGAAAAAGACCACAAATAACAAATGTTGGCGAGGATGTAGAGAAAAGGGAACCCTCATACACTGTTGGTGAGAATGTAAAATTGGTGTAGCTACTGTGGAAAACACTATGGTAGTTTCTCAAAAAACTAAAAGTAGAACTACCATGTGACCCAGCAATTCCACTCCTGAGTATATCTCCAAAAAACCCCCAAAACACTGATTTGAAAGATTCATGCACCCCAATGTTCCTAGCAGCATTATTCACAGTTGCTAAGATAATGGAAGCAACCTAAGTGTCCATCAACAAATGAATGAAGAATATATGGTGTTTAATATGCAATAGAAGACTACTCAGCCATTAAAAAGGATGAAGTTTTGCATTTGTAACAATATGGATGGAATTGGAAGGAAGCTAAGTGAAATAAGTCAGACAGAGAAAGG
Source organism: Camelus ferus (assembly GCF_009834535.1). Classification (NCBI taxonomy): domain Eukaryota; kingdom Metazoa; phylum Chordata; class Mammalia; order Artiodactyla; family Camelidae; genus Camelus; species Camelus ferus. The sequence goes on from NC_045698.1 coordinate 63,949,372, forward strand.
CAAGTGCTGTTTGATATTTATATGTGGAGTCTAAAAAATAAACTAGTCAATATAACAAAAAGGAAACAGACTCACAGATGTGAAGAGGAGCTAGTGGTTAACTGTGGGGATAGAGACGGGGAAGAGCAGTAAAGGGATAGGGGATTAGGAGGTACAAACTTCTGCATAAAATAAATAAACTTTAAGGATATATTGTATAGCACAGGGACTGTAGCCAGTGGTTTATAATAACTATAAGTTGAGTATAACCTTTGAAAATTGTGAATCGCTGTATTTTATACCTGTAATTTACATTGTACATCAGTTGTATCTCTACTGAAAAAAAAGTTTAAAAAAATCTGTAAACATCCTGACTTCTAAAATTCAGGTAACAATTTCTAGTTTTTTAAAATTAATTACTTAGTCTAATGAATAACAATATGGTTAGTAATACTTCTTACTCTGTTTGATATTACTATACCTATATCTTATACAAAGATTTTTCTGAGATGTTTCTTTTGATGCATCTAATGACAAGACTCTATTTAATGCATGGCCTAAATTATTTTCACAAAATTTGGAAAATAAAGTAATGAAGATAACCAAATTAGCTTTCACTAATCTTATGACAGCAAAAAAGCGGACATTCCAAGGAAGATTAAGTTAACAATATTATATTTGATATCATGTGTCTATTTTATAAAATCTACCTTCCTGGTGCAGTTTTTCTGTTGTGACTTGCATTGGTTGTATTGAGGCTATGGTTACTCTATGGTTTAACCAAAGTATTTTCACTAACATGCAGAAGGAAATGAAAAATTATGATGAAGATGTTAGTATTAGTTCTACTTTGACTGAACATCACAGAAAAGAAAAATTCAGAGATTCTAGTAAAGATTTGAAATTGGTTAAAATGAGACATGCCTTAGGAAGGCACCCATGTGGAAATCAGGTAAGACCTTCCAAATTAAAAATAATTTATTTACATTTTACACTATTCTAAATTTACTAAATATAGCATTTTATGAAATTGTTACTTATTTATATGTATTATATGTAAATTATAAACATTTATGAAGCATTTGTGTATAATTTTTGAAAGGATACAAAAATAAGTGCTATGTACTCACCATCTAGGTTAAGAAATAGAGTATTCTTAGTTTTTTAAGACCTTGCTATGTGTCATTTCCAGCTGCATCCCCTTTTCTTCCTCTTCTCCAGAGTTAACCTCTATCTTGGAATTTGTTTTAATTATTTTCTTGTTTTTCACTATAGTTTTGCCAGCTATGTATGTATCCCTTAACAATATATTGTTTAGTTTTGCCTATTAGTGAACTTTTGTAGTTTGTGGTATTTATCGTCTTCTGTGACTTTTTTGCTAGTATATAATATTTCATTTTTTCATAATTGTATATTTTATCCATTGTACTATTGATAAGTATTTGGGTTTCTTTTTGTTGGTTTGCTTTTGATGGATTGGTTGATTTTTGCAATTACAAGCATTTTTTCCATGAACAGTGTGAACATTTTCTTACATGACTCTTGATGCACATGTTCAAGAGTTCCTCTAGCTTCAGATATATTCCTTGGGTGTATCCTAGGATATCATCCCTAGGAGAATTTCTGGGTCATTAGGACTGTCTATGTTCAACTGTACTAGGTAATGACCAGCTGTTTTCCAAAATATTTTACTAATGTATCCCCATTCTAGTGGATGAGATTTCCTGTTGTATATAACTGTTATGTTTTTTTTAATGTGTTATAAGTCAGACACTTGAATTTATTTGGATTTTGTAGCATACATCTTTCATATTGAGATTTTTTTTTTATTGTGGTCTAAATATGTGTAGAAGGAAATTAAGAAAAAGGATGAAGATGTTCATCATAGGAGTTATACTTTGAGGAAAAAACGCAAAAAAGAGAAAGAAAGAGATACCAGGAAGGACATCAGACACGACAAAAGTACCTTAAGAAAGCACATTTATAGAGATCAGGTAAAACTTTGTAAGCTAAGCTAAATGATTTTTATTTTTTCTGGCTCCTCCATAGTGTCATCTATATACATAATCTGATTTGTTATTGCTTGCTGTGTTAAATATAACCTGCACATCTTATGTAAAGAATCTTCTTGATCTGCTGTAATATTCATAATTAATGTTATAATTAACTTTGGTTCACAATGAAAGTATTTTTACATGTGTACACAATTTGAATTAATAATCTGGATATTCAAATATATTTTGCCTGACAAAAAAGAAAGTTACTGACAAAAGAGGCTAAAATTCTTAAAATGAAAAATACATGTATATGTAATTTGAGTAGTACATTCTAATTGGAATTTTACTTTTTCTCTTGCTTACCTGTGATATAGTACAGATCATTACTAATAAGGTAGCTTGTCTTTTAAACAGGATCTTTCTTGAGTTAGTTTTTCTAGAGTGTAACTTTATTTTACAGTATAAACCATAGCATGTTTATATATATATATATATATACATACAGAGGAGTCTTCAGAAAAATAAAGAAGGTAAGTAAATAATCATGTTGTGAACATGGCAACAAGAAAAAAGAAAAAGAAAAGTAAGATAGAGGTTCCAAGAAAGATTCAGAACAGGTTAAAATGAAAAGTACTTAAGAAAGTACACATGTAAATATCAGGTCAGAGTTTCCAATTAAAACATTTGCTTTTTAATTATCTTAATGTGTAATCTTTATATAATATAATTAAAAGGATCTTTGCCGTGGTTAACACTGCATGAATGTGTTCTTGTATTATATTGTGATACTTACCATTTGTGTTGACACTCTTTGGTACATTGTCTAAACTACTTTTGTGTGTCTGCAGAAAGAAATGAAGATTTCTGTTTTTGCTGATCATGCCAAAGAATCAAAAACCAAGGATATCCGGACAGATGTGGATATTGTTGATGTGAAAAATGCCTTAAGGAAACACATATATAGAGCTCAGGTAGAACTTGATATACTAAAAATTTTGTAGTTTTCTATCCTTCTGTAGTGTAACCAATGTATAATAATAATAAAAATAATAATAAAATGACTCATTATTATGTTTAATGTATCTTAAAATAAATAATCTTAGTCCATTAATTTTTTATGAATAGCAATTAGTGTATTTGGATGTTTAGTAAATTGCTGAATTCTCTGCTACTTATACCTCAGTGATGTCATGGATAAATTATGTTTTATAAACTGCTGTAACTTGTTGCTGAATGCTTGCTAACCTCCTATTGGAGGATGAGGGTCTGGAGGATCCGTGTTTCTGTTGTCTGATTTCAGCCTATGTCTGAGGAAGTCTTTGAAGCCCTGGATTTTGGAGAAGGGCTTTGTCAGTGTTCTTGCCCTGCCCCAGTAATAAGGGATCGCTAATGATCTGTGATTAAGATCTCTTCCTGCCCCTCTTTAGGGTTAAAGGATTTTTTTTTCCTGTTCCCTAATCCGGCAGATTATGGGTTCTCATGTGTCCTGAGGGTGACTGGGTTTGCGGCCTTTCCCACAGCACTGCTGTTCACCTCCTCTCAGCCTTCACTGCAAGGGAGACGTTTTTTAGTCTCTCACCCTGTCTTTTTATTTGCATGAGCACCCAGTGAGGTCCATGGAGAAGATCCGTGCCATAGAGTACAAACTCCCCTCATTTTATTGATTCCCAGTGGGTTCTGTTCTCTCATGCTGACCCATATTTGGCCTTAAGCAAATGGTGAAACATCTAAGTTGGAATTTCCTTACCCACATGTAATGGAGTCCTCCACTTCCGACCATGCTCTGTCTCAGATAAATCATTGCTAATGTCCCATGTCGTTGAAGGCTCCTGTCTTGCTTCATATTTCTGTATAGTTTGTTGCACTAAGATCTCTGCTGTCTGATGGGTTCAGGTAAAATTAAGATTTTGTAGATTTTCCAGTTTTTTCTTGTTCATAATGTAGTATGCCTCTTTTCAGCTTGCTACATCCTAAGTGGAAGCCAAAGCTTTATCATTGTTTTAATTTATATTTCTTGTTAGTAGCAAGTTTGAGTATGTTTTATCTTCACTTGCCATTTGTGTATTTATTCCTCTGCCAATTGCTTGTTGATATTCTTTATTTTTCCATTAGATTGTTTTATACCATTGCTTCTAGAACTCTATATAATTAGGATATTATCTCTTTTTATGTTTGTTGCAAATATTTTTCCAGTATCATTTTTTTAAGCAAATATAAAATTATAGGTGTTTTACAATAGAGGCAGATTTTATATGTGATTGTATGCAAAACATGACTACACTTTGTTCCCTCATGGAGTTTTATACAAAATGTTCTCTCCATTTATATTCTAATTATTAAAATACTCAGGATAATGGACCTCTTCAGGTCTTCAAAGTGAATATGACTTTACCTTTTAAGTTATTTTAATTTAGAAGGAGAAAATAGAGAATGTTCATATCCATAAGAGTAATATTACCCCAAAATGTTGGAGGTCACTAGTCTGAGTAAACATGAGAGTCAGATCAGTTATAGCTATTAATGTCTTCCTAAATCTATTTTGTAAGTTTGGCCAAGGTTTTATGCTTTGTAAGCTGAAATGAATTTTTCAACCTAAAAATGTTTAATTTTAATTAATGGTTTCTGTTTTGTAGGCTATAAGATACAGCTGCATTAGAATAGATAAACAACCAGTATACAATGTTGAGGTAAGGGATTTGGAGTGAGTAGGATGGTGATGGGGGCAATAAGTAAGCTCTATGTTTTATTATTTTTAGTTATTTTGATATAGAGGAATGTGTCGTTTGCAAGACAAAACTTCCCATCAAATTTGAAATGTAGTTTCTCTAATCAGAAATGAAAAAGAAAAATAGTATTCTATCAAAATTCCAAAAAAAATTCTATACAGTAGTAAAAATTGATAATTTTAGAGGTAGTATTTTCCCTTACTATATAAGGGGACAGGAAATAATAAATAAAACAATAATATATATGTTTTGCAGTGCAATTTTATTGTTGTGAAACACATTCCTATAAATCATCCTTTTTGAACCACATAGCAACTCTGAAGTAGTGAGGGTACGGATTGATAGTTCATTTTACATATGAGGAAGTTAAGGCTCCTTACTAATCCAGGATTTTATCTCAGAATTTTACAGTGTTGAGTCATAGAATCTTTCCTTTCTTAGGTTAAAAATGCTGAATTTCCCCGAGGTGTATTAAATTTAATTGAAAGCCTCATTGAAGGACAGTTTTTTAAAGAAGCAATTGAGGAACTTTCCTCCTTGCAAGCACATTATATCCCTCCTGTATGCCTTCTTCATGCTCTTCTAGAGAACATTCTACAGGTAAGAGCAGTCTTACATGTTCAAAGAATGTTAAAGTATGAACATTTCTCATTTGGTGTAAGTATAGTTTATTTTCTCTCTCCATTATTCCTTCCCCTCATTTTAGTAGGAAATGTGGCACCCATTTTTTATCATTTCTTTTCTGTTTTTAGACTCTATACTAGATATTAACGCTGAATGCTTTAACTTGCTTTACTGCCACAGAAAAAATTCTGAGAAAAAAGTATCTAACATAAAAATCATACTTCAAGGGTCTAGAATATCATTTAGTAAATTACTTGTTTAGTACATTGACAATCATTGTTATTCATGGTATGTATAGACAGTGAACATATCCTTAAACTGTGAAAACCAATAGGGACAGCTTTTCAAAGGTAGCTTTCCAGTCATATTCTTCATCATATTGCCAATTTGAAGAAACAACAAGTTTAAGCTATGTCAAACTGATGTTAGTGATAGGTAAGAATATTGCATATAAAGTTTGTAACCGTTAGTTCATTTCAGGTCACATTTGGGAACAATTAATCTCACTGTGATCATGAGAAGTAAAATGGACAGTTCATATAAATTTGACTCAATAGCTAGGATTATCTAATATGTAGATGCATATTTAGAGAGTGCCTCTTTCTCAGTTGCAGTATTTAATTAGCTAAATATCATGCTTCCATCTGTTCTCCTTTGTCCAAACACATATTCTTGCCAAGGAAGATAGGTCTGGGTTATTACAGTTTTAAACTAAATCAGCTGGTGAAACTATATTTTTAGCTATAGTCTTTTATTTGTTTGTTTATTTTTAAATAATAGGATAACATAGATACGTTTTCTGGTCGATACTTTCATATATTGTCAGCTCTTCTTCACCTCCACCCTCCTTGGAAGTCCCCAGCCATGTCAAGATATTACTTAGAGTTGTTTCAGTGTCCAACTTGTATGAAAGGGGCATGGTCTCTAATAGAAGTGCTTATCAGGTAAGGAATTTCACATGTTGGATGCTAAATTTCATATTGTCATTGTTCTGCTACACATTTTTTAGATACTGATGAAAGAAGTACATTTCTTTTTAGAAAAAATTGTGTGTTGTATGTTTGGTTTGTTTGTGTGTTGTTATTTATTGCAAAGGCCAAGTCTAAATTGGTCATGTTAGTCAATTTATTTTAAAAAAAGTTTAATGAATATATGAAATGAACTCAGAGGAAATAAAACTAATTAAATCATTGTTTTTATTTTCTAACAAAATGTGCTTGCATGTTTTAAAAATTAAGAAAAACTTACGGGATATGAATATCATCAGATTTTGGTCATCAACAGTATAAACATTTGTAACTGTGTACATTATCTGTTTTAGTGTTTCTGTTATATTTTTTCTGCTAGAAATTTGAATTTTGAAACTGAACTTAATGTTTCCTAAATATGTCATCTCTTTCATGCCTCTGCACATGCTGTCATCTGCCTAGATCCTTCCTTTGTCTTCCATATGTTAATCTCTTCAGAAATCCCTCCTATTTCTGCTTCTTTCTCAAACAGAACTAACCATTTTTCCATTTCTTCTCTGATAGCTGTCTGTATCTGATAGCCCTCCTTTGTCTAGGAAGTACTTTCTTTTTATCCCAAATGTTCAGTTTTAGGAGGATCCATAGTAAGAGAAAGGATACTTGACTAGCCAGGCAAAGGCTAGATATTTGGTTGCCTCTTTGAGATCATAAGGATTTACCTACCATCTTGGTTGTGTTATATTTGAAGCAAGCTCATCAGCTAGCTGGTATGCATTTATTTATTTTTTCAGAAAATGTTTATTGAGTAGCTACTGGGAGCCAGGCATTGTGCTGTGTTTCAGAGATTAAAAGAAAAGATAAATATAATGTAACAGTTCCTGCACTTTTGAAGGTGACTGAGATGTAAACATAGTTCTAACAGAGTACTAGCCCAGCATAGGTATAGGATGTGATGATACATGGTTTACATAGCTGGCATTCTTCCTAATTTCCAAGTATGTTTCTTGTTTCACTGTCATTGCCTTTATTTAAAAGCCTTCATTGCTTCTTATGTAAACTGTTGTAATACCTGCTTTATTGATCTTTACTCTGCTTTTTTCCTTTATCTTCCAAAGTACCCCCATACACTCTTTCCAAAGTGATCTTGTCATTTCCCGGATAAAAATCCTTCACTGACAATCACTTCACCTATAGGAAACGGTTTAAATTCCTTAGCAAAACACATAAGACCCTTCATGATTTAGCCTCTATGTATGTCTCCATTCTCACCTTCATCATCTTCCCAAATATGCCCATTGGCTGAACTATTTTTCATTTCCTGTCCCTTTGTCCTTATGTTTTCTTTGCCTAGTATAAATCTCCATTCCTGCAACCCTCCAAATACCTGGCCAACTCCTAATTATCCTTTAAAATGCAAGTCAGTTGCCACTTTTTATCTCTTGCCCTTTCCTTTCTGTTAGTTACTTTTGTCACTTAAGTCAGCCTCTGGCTTTTTTTTTTTTTTATTTATTTTTTATTGTGGTAACATTGGTTTGCAACATTATATAAGTTTCATATGTAGAACATTGTATTTCTACTTTTGCATACCTACAGGGTACTCACCACCAAAAATTGAGTTCCGTCTGTCACCATACAGTTGATCCCTTCTCTCCACCTCCCCCCAACCCCTCCCCCTCTGGTAACCACTACTCTTATGCGTATCTATGTATTTCTTTTGGTTTGGTCTGGTGTGCTCATTTATTTCTGTCTTTTGCTTGCTTGTTTTTTTATTCCACATAAAAGTGAAATAAGGATACATGTCTTTCTTCATCTAACCTATTTCACTTAACACAATACTTTAAAGGTCCATCCATGTCACATACGGCAATATTTTTCTTTTTATGACTGAGTAGTATTCCATTGTGTGTGTATGTGTGAGAGTGTGAATGAGACATCTTCATTCACTCATTGATGGGCACTTAAGTTTGTCTGCATATTTTGACTAGTGTAAATAATGCTGTGATAAACAGGGGAGCATATTTCTTTTGGAATTAGTGTTTTTGTATTCTTTGGATAAGTGCCCAGAAATGGGATAGCCAGATCTGAACGGTAGTTCTATTCTTAATTTTTGGGGAATCTCCATACTGTTTTCCATAGCAGCTACACCAATTTGCATTCCCACCCAACAGTGCATGCAAGCTCTGATTTTCTCTGAGAGTAAATCCTCAGTGTTAAACATCTCCAACTTCAGTGCTTAAAATGGCTGGAACCTAATAAGTGCTTAATAAATGTTTGGATGAATTAATTGATGCCTCTAGAGATGGAATTCAGACAGCTTAATAGTAGACTTTTTAATAAACAGATACCCAGATTTAACTGTAAAATAATTGGGTCTGTTAGGAGTCTGGGGGTAGATACCTAGAGAAGTGGTAGGAATAGAGATGAGCAGGGTAATACCAGTCTACTTTTGAATGTATCTTTGAAATATACCATAATACATGTTCTTAGAAAAAGAAAGATACTATAATATCTATCTCTGGCAGTTTTCAGATAGACTGAATAACTATATGGTCATGGAGAATCTTTTAGAACAGCTCTTAGTATTAAATGAATTGTTAAATTTAATAGCTGTTAAGGACCATTACTAATCTGAGGATATGGTATTCAAAAAGAAGGTGGAGACAGAGTTACAAAGTTACAAGTACATCATTGATATAATTGACAATAAATTTGAAAGAAGATTGTAATGAATATTGTTGCCTAGACTATCTCTCTTAGTCCTGGAGTTCTGAGTAATCTTATGTTTTCTTCAAACAAATGCTATAGAATTATGCAGTCCAACCCAGTGGCCACTAGCCACATATAAGTATATTTAAATTTATTTATTTATTTATTTATTTATTTATTTATTTATTGAGTTATAGTCAGTTTACAATGTTGTGTCAATATCTGGTGTACAGCACAATTTTTCAGCCATACATGAATATACATATATTCATTTTCATATTCTTTTTCACCGTGAGCTACTACAAGATCTTGAATATATTTCCCTGTGCTATGCAGTATAAACTTGTTTATTCTATATATACCTGTCAGTATTATCTACAAATCTCAAACTCCGAGTCTGTCCCTTCCCACCCTCCTCCCCACTGGCAACCACAAGTTTGTATTCTATGTCCATGAGTCTGTTTCTGTTTTGTATTTATGCTTTGTTTGTTTGTTTGTTTTTTAGATTCCACATATGAGCGATCTCATATGGTATTTTTCTTTCTCTTTCTGGCTTACTTCACTTAGAATGACAATCTCCAGGGCCATCTATGTTGCTGCAAATGGCATTGTTTTATCATTTTTTTCTGGCTGAGTAGTATTCCATTGTATAAATATACCACATCTTCTTTATCCAGTCATCTGTCGAGGGACATTAAGGTTGTTTACATGTTTGGCTACTGTAAATAGTGCTGCTATGAACATTGGGGTGCAGGTGTCTTTTTGAATTAAATAATTAAAACTTCAACGCCTCCATTGCACAAGCAACATTTCACATATTCAGTAGGACATTATCATCACAGAAAGTTCTATTGGACAGGACTGCTGTAGAAGATGGAAAGAAAATAAATACTGAATTTTTAAAACTTTTAAAAATAGCCCTAAATGACCTTCATTTTACTAAATAACGAAAAAGAAAATAATCTTGAGTAAGAGAACGATTTGGAGAGTATTATAAATTGACAGTGTAACTGGTCATCTGAATCAAAAGGGTTTAATTCATAATTTTTTTATTTTCAGTGAAATACAAAGTACAAAGGGAGAATACGAGATGGTTGTTAAACATTACACTCATTAAATGATAGAGAAATTAGATATGTATTATTAAATTAACTGTCATGGGACATTTGACAGAGTTTACTTTTTAAAGGAAGAAAACATTAATAAAACCTTGTTGAATTTGCTTTATATTTTGTTGAAGCAAACTTTATTAAAATTATAACAGTCTGAAAAAACTTTGCTCACAAATTAACTCAGTGAGTTGCTTGCATGCTATAGATTGTTGGGTTTATGTTTTCCAGGTCTTGCCTTTTCAATGAAAGTTTCTGTCATCAAATTTCAGAAAATATTATTGGCTCTAAGGTGCTCCACCTGACACTGCTCAAATTTTTCTTTAATTTAGTTGAAAGTGAAGTGCGACATCTGAGTCAAAAGTAAGTTTTAGTTACCAAAAAACTTTAAAATATATTTTATGCATCATTTTTCTAATTATTTATATACATATTTCTAAAAAATCATTTGATTTTCTAATTTAAAGTAGATTTATTTTAAAAACATGTCTAGATTCAGTCCTTCAGTGATAGTAAAAGTTTGTATGCTCTTTTTGTTTCCTTAGTTCTTCACATTTTTGTTTTTCACTAACTTCCCTATTTGGAGAGATAAGACTGATTTTATTTATCATAATTTACATATTTTTGAATTCTTTAGAATTGAATACTTAAGTAAAAAGCCTATACCAGGTTTTAACACTGAATCTGTAATATCCGTAAGTTTTGCATATTCTCTAAAACATGCAGTTGAATTACTGTTTACTTCTTGGTGATTATGTTGAACTGAGGCCTTTTTAAAAATTTTGTTCTGTATTATAATCATATATTATAATTTTTATTTATAACCTTTTTATATTCAGGAATTGTTAGAATTTTTTGTTTTATGATAAGATATTACACCTAATAACTATACTGATCAAATTAATGGATATTATGATTAATAACTTTAGTGGTCAGATTGGCATAAAGGTAAACTTTTCATTCATATTTTTATTAGATTGTATGACTGGTCAGATTTCAGAGTCTGAAAAAAACAGAAAAGGCAGTTCTTCTTGAAATCTTTTGGTCAGGAAGTGAGACCTCTGGGCTTTTGACCAAACCAGTAAATATGCTTTTGGAGTGGACTATATATTCTCACAAGGAAAAATGCAAGTCTAATGATGTAAGTAGGATTAATTTACAAATGAATATTGGCCTATGAAAAAAGTACTTCTTTGAATTATGCATCTTTTTTCTTCCCTTTATTTTTTGAATACTTAAAAAGCATTAACATGTACCCAAATATATCATTTTCTATTTAGTTTATCTAATTTTAAGGTAAAAGGTTCTCGGAGGCTAGTTTCATCATCTCACATTTGGATGTAGTGCTGCATCCACATTTGGACAGTTACTTGACATCACTGCTGAGACATCTATAGTTACTTATCATTTTAGACTTTTTGGTTTTGTACATTTCAGTTCTTAAGGAACTTGTGATCTTAAAAATTGAGTGAATCCGTACAACTTTTTGGTGTACTACTAATAAAATGTTCTACTTGTTTTTAAAACTACCTTTCTGGATGTTAAGAGTTATTTCCTGAACTATTTCTTCATAAGTAGGTTTTGCTTGTCATCAGAAATTTAGCATACAGTGATTTTAGTATATTATCTATCTGAAGGGTAATTGAGAAGATTAAATGCAGTAAAATATGTAAAGTGCATAGCAAAATACTTTTCCTTGTTTTAGATGCATAATAAGTATTAGTCACTTTACTCCTTTTCAAAACAATCTTTTGGGAGCCTTATTGTCTATTTTGTGTTATATCATTAGTTTCTGCTCATTTAAAAAAAATTTTTACCCTATCTTCTTGAATGTTTGAATCTTTTTTCCTTTTAGTCTTAATTTCTATATATACATTTAATATAAATTGCCTTTTGAATACAACTTGAGATTCATTGTGCAAGTTTTGGTACTTTAATCTAGGATTTTTTTTTTTTTTTACTGTCAATTACGAATCCTCTGATCTAAGAATAATTTTTAAAAAGTGTTTTAAAACTTCTAGACGAATTGGTTTTTGTTAATGGATATTGTTTGTCTATGCTTTTGTTGTTAATGTCTAATAGTAAATTATAGTTGAAAAATAAGCTCCAAAAGATTTCTGCTTTCTGAAATTAACTCAACTCTTTTTGACCACATGTGAGATTAAAGGTCAAGATGTGTTTTCTCTGTTATTTTACATTGTTCTATAGCACTTATTAGGTCAAGCTTAATAGTTCTAATCAACTCTTCTGAATTGTAGGCTCGTTTCATCATCTACCTTGGGAATTTACTTTGTACTTTTGTAACATTTTCTGCTTTATATATAGTGATACCTTGTTTTAATGACTGATATACCATCGTAAGTGCTAGCTCAGTAATATTTTCTTTGCAATAGTAAATATAGTAGTTGGGTAGGGACCTCTGGTGTCAAATGGCCAGAAAGTCTCTCAAGCTTAGGGAAAATTCCTAACTAAGTTCTCTTCTAATTTATTTTCTTTTATCCATTTCCATCCTCTACTTTTTAAATTCCAATTAAACTTACGTTATACCCCCTCTTTGTATCCTCTGTGCCTTTTACCCTCTCATCTATATTTTCCATTTTTTCTACACTTAGGAGCATTCTGGATAGTGTTTTTTCATCCAATTTCAAGTTCACTAGTCTCTTTACAGCTATGTCTAATATGTTAAATATGGCCTTTGCATTTTTAACTTTTGTATTTTTTCCAATTTTAGACTTCTTTTTCTTCCAGATTACTATGATATATTTTTATGGTTTCTGGTTTCCTACAAAATATTTAAAGCTTTCTTTTGTCTTTGAACATGACAGTAATAGTTATTTTATAGTCTGTGTCTGATTATTCCATATTTGAAGTTTTTGTGAGTCTATTTGTTGTTTCTACTGTTTCCTTCTCATACATCTTTTATATTCTCTTATGAGTTAGTTATGGTTGACTATGTGCCATAAATTGCATTTGAAAAATTATTTTTAGAAACAGTTTGTGGCCAAGACAGAATATCTTTCTCCAGAGAGAATTTCCGTTGCCAGATTCGAGGGTTCCTGGGTAGTCCAAGTGAAGTACAGGGCTACAATTAGCTTGTAGTTTTGCTTCTCATTCATGCTCACTTTCAGATTGAAGCCCTGCAGGGTGTCAGCTCATTGGGCATTAGACTTTGGGCTATGACTTTTTTGCTCCTTTTTCCCCTTGGCTCCAAAAAACCACACTTCTGTGTATCAGCTCTTTCTCTGGGATTAGCAAATATCCTTAGGGCAGAGTCAGCTAGCTTTGAATGCCTCACTTGGTTTTTACCTTCTCCTAGATCTTGGCTGAGCAATTCCTCATAACTTTACAGAAGATGTTTTACATACTTTATTCAACATTTTGGGTTTTCTTCTATAAAAGAGTTTATCTGAATTAACGACGCCTCCATTATTAGAAACAGAAGCCCTTACTGGTTTTTAAAAATTCTATTTAGGGAATGTCTGAGGCATTCTTAAAAAAAAAAAATCTTTTCAGGGCCCCCCCCCCTTTTAAATTGGCATTGAAAAGAGAAGATTGTTTCTGGGTCTAACTAGACTACTAAGCTAAAACTAACAAAATTCTTATTAATTATCATATGCTTTTTTTGTACTGTTTAGACAATAGAATCATTAAGGATAGAAAATATTTCCTCATTAAGGAACATTTCTTTTTTATCCTTATGAAATTGCTCATTTATAATTGAAAACAATGATTGACGTTTCCATAGTTTTACTAAATCATCAAAGGAATTGCCACAGCTAAGAATTTACTCAGGAAATACTGGTGTAAATAGTAACAGATTTATACATATTTAACTTGGAGATTTTTGTTCAGATTTATAATTAAATTAAACATATCTGTAAAGCAGTATATAGTAAATTGTAGCATCAGTTGTAATATGAGAACTGGTTTTGAACTTTGCAAATTAATATTTTATTTAACATTTGAATTGCTTAAATTCATATAAACTGTTTTTTTGTGGTACTTTATCTCCTAGAATTCATTATTGTACTTAATTAAATCTTTTTGGCAGTTTCCAATTTCAGGAATTCCATGCATGCTCACAGACATCATTTTCTGTACTGTAAAGCATTTGTATCTTGATTTGCTTAGTTGAAGCATTCAATTTAAGTCATTAGCTAAACAGAAGTCCTCAGTTTATGCTAATATTGTTTTGTCATAATGTCAGTCAGAAAGTATTGCAGAGTGACACAATGGCAATGAATTTCATTGTCATAATCTGGGAAAGCTTTGGGCTTTCCTTGGCAAAGAGCAGAGGTGGGATGTGTCAAGGTTATGGAGGGAGGTACACATTTTACTAAGCTTGGTGGTTAGTCCTACTTTTCTTTGTGATATCCTCAAATGCTATTTAACCATACCCCACAATTATAGGTAGAAATTATAGCTAGTTTGTATTTGTAGATAAGGATGTTGAAGCTAAAGAGTATAAGAAACTTATTCAAGGTGTGACAGCTTCTTAGGGAAAATCTTGGCTAGAGGCCAAGTTTTCACTATATCATACTCTCTCTCTTTTATTTCACATGCCACTGTGTAAAGTAGGAAAAGGCACGATATGTATGTTATGTTTGCATTTTTCTGCCAGAGGGACTAGAGAAGCAGTTTGTCATCTATTGCTGTGGGATATTTTGGAAAGCCCTAACTGGGAATCAGAAAGCCAAGATTCAAATTTGTTAGGCATTTTATACTGGTCAATTTTTGGAACATGACCAAGTTTATTAATTGGAGATTACTTGTTCTGGTAGATAATAAAGAACTATATTGGCAGAATGTCTCATAATAGACTAACATTTTAGAAAGAAGTTCTAAGGTAAATAGATGTACAGATCGTATCTCTTTCGTCTCTTTGTTAATTCTTAGGGTATTCATGTTGTGTTCTTTCAGCTTTAGCAGACATCAGTATTCCAAGACAGCTTTTCTCTTCTGATGGTTTATTTGCCATTTTCCTATTAATCCACTTCCAAAGCATAAATATCCACTATGCTAGAAGTAGTAGCATTGTTTACACACTGTTATAGCTACAGTGAGTACAGACCATAGCAGAGTCTTGGTCCTATGGTTATAAGAAAGTAGTATAAAAGGATCCAAGAACCTGATTTGAAAGTATCTTTTTATATAAAAATTTTCTATGATGGTTATGTGGTATATTGTAGGTATGTTCAGCCAATGACGCACAGATAAGAATAACTTTAGTAGCATCTTTCTTGCTGTGCTAAAGTCTTTCCTTGCAAGTACTGCAAGACCTACCTGTCTCTAACTGTTGAATAACAGTAATTTTAAGGTAAATTGAATAGTAAACAATATTGATATTCATTTGTGATTTTCAGGTACATGTATATTAGATATTTGTATAAGGAAAAAGGTTAAGTGTCAGCTGGTTGATTTTGTTATTTTTAATCAATGCAGTGCTGGATTGCAGTTCATATGAGGCTTAGCTCTGTAGGCTAATCTCTTCTTCCCTATCCAGAGTCTTAGGACCAGAGATCTGAAGTGACTCTGATGTACTCTACCCTTGAGATGGGGGAATACTTATGAGAAATTAAAATTTAGTAGTCTCTTGCTTTCTCTGTAAGTAGTGTTGTTGCTGATATTCAGGTATACATTATGTCGGAAGAGACGTTCTGTGGCATGGATCTTGACAAGATGAGTTTGCTAGTTCAGATAGATTATCACTGTTGTATTTTATGTTCTCTTGATAACTTGAACCATGAGAAGTAAAATTGTTCAGAGTGATCATCTACGTTTTGGCTTTGGAGGAAGCCAACTCCATTCTTTGCAAAGTTGGTTGAAGACTGGCTAAGACCCACCACTTAAAGGAGTCATTTCTGTTCAGCTGCAAGGCTTGGAGCCTGCCAGGGTCCGAGGGAGGTGTAGATACTTCCCCAGCCTGCTGATGTGGCCAGTCCTGCTGCTCCTTCCCATGCCACACAACTGCAACTACAAGTCTTAAACCCAGCCCTCTAATCAAGGCAGGAGAAGGGCTGCAGGCAAGGGCCCTGATCATGTCAGAAGAAGAGCAGTGCTTCCTTAATCATGCCGCTTAAAATCCCCTTGGTCCTATTCTTCAGAGTCTCTCTCCAAGATTCTAATGTCCACCCCTGTCAGAATATAGTTTGCTGCCCAACAGTCTAGTAGGGCAACAAGGAATCTGCACACCTGCTAAGGATCCTATCTCTGTGGGTTTTCCCTCAATAAACACTGTTTCAGCAGGCCTCATGTATGTGCTGCTGGACCATTTGTCCTTGTTTGTGCAACAATCCAAAAATAGCACTTCGGTTCTGAAATCGTTTTTTAACTAATTGCTTCTTATAAGAAATGATGCCTTAATGAAATACTGTCTATACCTATAAGAACCTTGTCTGCTAAAGGAGAAATAATAGTCACTATAGTCACTGAGGGTTCAAAGTGCTAGAGATTTCTCTGTCACTAATCTCACATTAGGTGTAGTATGGTGGCAGAACATAGCAGTTATAATCTGTTTGGATACCATAACATTTATTAAAACCTTTTCACATGTCTTCTACCCAACTGTTAAGTTAGTGATTTTTTTCACGCATCCAACACACCTAGACAACAAACACCAAAAATACAGGCATTTCAACTAGTTTTAATGTCACTGTGAAAAAGTGTTTATGTTTAATCAAAGGTGTTTAGAAATATTATTTTCACACCTCTTCATCTTCATAGTTTTTGAATTAGAAAGATATTTTTAAACACTAGTGTAAAGCATGCTTATTGTAAGGTTTGTGTATGTCTTGCTATATTAGAGTTTAATAATGATGTGTTCAATATAGAAATGATAATGTAAAGCAATATACTTTTAAAACTGATCTCCATACATCTTTAAGTTAGGTAAGGGTATTCGATAGAATTTAATAATTAAAATTTGAATCAATCGAGTTTTTACAACAAAGTAACATCATCTTTGCTTTTATTATATTTTTCAAGTCTTTTTCTGGGAAATGCCACTTAAGACAATGTAAAAGTTAATGTCATGTATAAACAGTAGGGGTTTTATAGTCGCAGACGTTCTTGTTTACAGAAATCACAGAAGCCAAGTACTTCCTCATTGTTTTAATGGAATTAGTACATGACTAAAGCACATTGGACAAAATTATTTTAAGTTTGTGTTAAGCTATCCATATGTAAGTCCTGGAAAATATGTTTTATAAACTGTTTTGTCATGTAGATAGAGATCTAGATTAGATGTAGATCCTGGGAGGAAGGGGGCAAGGAGGAAGGAGATGAAGAGAATGGAAAGAGGGGAGTTAGTTTGCTAGCGTTCTTAAATTCTTTTAGCCTTAGCATACCCTGTGTTTTTAAATAGCTATGTTTTGCCCCAATAAGCATTGAAAATAAACACTGATAGAAATAATATACTTCAATATGTTTTAGTAATACTTTTTCCATCTCAATGTTAGGTCTTCAAACATGAACTAGCTTACTTATTGGCTGGAATTCTTGGAGCAGCAATAGATTATTGGATCTTTCTTGGTCTTAAGATGGGTAGAAATGTGATGCGACACATGTCTGATGACTTAGGAAATTATGTTTCCCTTTCCTGTGATGGTAAGTGTGTCTGTGTTATGTTTTTTATTAGACCCATTGTGGGACTTAGTTTTGAGTTTCCTTTCAGTATTCTGTAATCTTTAGCATATGTTTATATTAAAGCTTTCCCTAAAACAGTTACTCATACAGTGTATGTGTGTGTGTTTATACACACCATCACATATATAGGCAGTATAAAGAGGAAAGTAAAAATTACCTGGAATGAATGTTCTCACATGCATAACCACTGTTAAGTTTTTAATATTTTCCTTTCTAGTATTTCTAAGCATTTTTACATAGTTGAGCTCACACTGTATATGGAATTTTGTATTCCTATTTTCCTCTAAGTGTTACATGAGCCTTGCTCCCCACACACATTTATTATTCAAAGATATTTTGATGATTTCACAAAAATTCAATAATACAGAAAATAGTACCTGTAAATAATTATGTATTTGTATATAATGTTATTAACGTTTTCCTTAATCCTACAATTAAAAATTAAAATTAAGCCATCCTATGAAAGTAAATATTTAACTAGGCAAATTTAAAATCAGTTTATTCTCTTCATTGGAGACATAGATTTGCTTTTTTATGTTTTGTTTTAGAATCTCACATGGTGAAAACTATTTTCTATATCTTTAATACTTCTAATCATTCAACTTGAGCAGAAAGCACGATCTGTTGCTAATGTTGTCTGTGCCATATGGACAGTTTCCAGGTCTTTTCCTGCATGAATACTTAACAGTATTAAAAAATGAAATTCATTGGCTCAGAATACTTACTATGTTATATAGCCACTTATATTAACTTGCGCTATATAACTGGTTAGAACATTTTCCCCATGTACCTGTTGCAATATAATTTTTCTTACTGTAACAAAAAGCTGCTACTACTTCTTTTCTATTGAGTCTGGTGATCTAATGAATAATGAATTAGATTAGCATTATATGTAGTTTATATGTAATAGTAGTATGTATGTATAATTAGTAATTCATATGTATAATTTTCTCACTCTTCCTCCCCCATTATCTAATTTTAAAGCTTCCTCTAAAGTAAGGGGTAGGAATATTATTTAAGCAATATGATGACAAAACTCCTTTTCATGTGCTTATGTTATGAAAGGTTCTACCTAACTCTTTTGGGTCTCCAGAGTAAGAGAGGCTTCTGTAAGATTTTATGTATACATTCTTTTTCTTTTTTTTTTTTTTAATGTAGTTGATGTACAATATTATGTTCATTTTAGATGTACTACATGATTTGACATTTACATACATTAGGAAATGATCACCACCATAAGTCTAGTAACCATCTGTCCCCATACAAAGCTGTTACAGTGTTATTGACACTTCTGTACGTTTTTACACTCAAAAGCCAGTTTAGTGAACATAAACCTTTTTCTTTCTGTTTCTTTCTTCATTCCTTCCTAAATTCCTAAAATAAACATATTTTAAACCAAATGAACCTTTTGTGGCTCTCAAATATAAAAGATGATTTTTATATACTTAAAAATATTTTAGACTGCTAAGTAAGTATTCAATTTTGTTACACATGTGTTTTATTACATGTTGGTTTTATATAAAAGAGAAAGTTCTTGAATATGCTGTCAATCACTTTAATACTTTGAAGAGAGATTCTAGAATAGGAATCCAGGCTATTACTGGGTTCAGGATTTACTCCATGATGCCCTCTGCAAAGAGAGGTCTCTTTTTATACTACTGAAGTTAGAAGATTTTTATCTAAAGCATTTTATCTCCTTTTTTTCTCTTTCTTTTTCAGTGAGCTGAGGGGTGATTACTGTTCCTTTTGTGTAGTAGCTGTCCTTTGTTGCATGACTTTTTAACATTTCTTAGCTCAAATTCAATCTTCCTTCAAACCCTTTCTTATCATTTCTTTCCCACCATTCCTACTAGATAGTTTTTCTTTTTTTTTCTTTTTTCCATTTTAGAAACAGCAGTATTCTGGCATTACTTGCTAGCATGAGAACTAAGCTGAAAGAATTCCCTGTTTTCATTCCATAATGAAACCTCTGAGTTTGGGGACCCAGGATAGGATTATCAGTAGCTTTAGAGACTATCAATATATTTATATGTGTTGTTTCCAGTGTGTATTGGTTACCTCTAGGGAATATAACTTACCTTATGGTTTAGCCAAATGCATGAAATAATGAGCCTGGTATTAGCAGGATTCTACTATATGTTACACATCAGCTTTCATGTTTTCTTTACTCATATTCTGAATGTCCCTTCACTTTAAGGCAAAGCATTATTATTCACTGTTACTCCCAGTTTTCACATGACAAATTTAAACACAAGTTTGAACTTGTGACTGACTTAAGCTAAAAGTAGACTTTAATGTTACCATTATAATCCTGTCGACAGACTGAGTGATTACTTTGCCCTCAATATGTTTGATCACTAATATTTAAAACTACAGGAGATTTAAACTATATCCCCACTTGAAATGTGTGTTTAAGCCTTTCCTTTCCCTTCTCAAAGCACACACAATTAGTTTCTTAGATTTCCAATTAGGCCATAGATAGGCAGTTTTAAAAATTTAACATACATTTCTAAAAATGGTTCAAATTCGTATCTTCCTAAATTTTTATTAGTACATCTTGATTTTAACCCTTTGTCAAGAGACAGAAATCAAGTGAACAATTTACCCTTAAGAGAGCAGTAACTTTTCTACAGCTAATATGCAAAATTAAAATATTTATTATGGAGCTTGTGGAATAATACACTTATCCCTACAAGTGAACCGGATGTCTTAATAATGTCCTTTTTGTTGCCATTTTGTTAGAGAACCGTTTCTTTTTCTTTGTGCGATATTCCCTGTTTTGTTTTTCTTTTTTTTAAACATACCTTTGCATTATTCTTAAGCTCAGTTAAACTATTTTTAGCTTTTCCTAAGTCATTAGTAAGGATGTTATAATTTGGCTCTTATATAACTTCCAGTTGAAGATACAAGTCCACTTTCTTATTTATGGCAAACTGGATGTTTTGTTTTTTTTTGTAATCCGAAAGTGTAAAATACATACTATGATACTACTCAGAATCAGATCTATTGAATTAATTTTAGTTTAGTAAAATAGTTATTGTTTTGTAGGAAATGGTGGCAGAAGATGTATCAATAGAAAAGTAAAATTCTTTCTTCTTTCCATCGGATCTCATGTCCATCAATCCCACATAGATGCCACTCTCTCTTGTTTCTGAATACTTTGAACAGTTTTCTTACCCCTTTTTCTATTTTAGGATCAAGTGATCTGAAATTTCTTTTTTATGCCTAATCGGAATTCCTGATGTATTGGCTTAAACTAAGGGTTGACAAATGTTTTTTGATAAAATAAGAGATAGTATTTTTGGCTTTACAGGCTCTGCAGTCTCTGTCCCAGCTACTCAGCTGCGCTGCTGTAGTGAGAAAGCAGTGATACACAACACGTAAAGCAGTGTGGCTGTGTTCCAGTAAAACTTTATTCATAAAAATAAGCAGCAAAACATCCTTTGCCAACCCCTCACTTCAACTTATTTTTCTCCTGTTTTCACTGGGAAGTAAACATGTCATCAAGGTCTACTATAATATTTTTCTCATCTTTAGAGAGCTTTACTAAAGCTTCCTTTGCCCTTCTTAGGCTACATCATTATCTTTCTCTGAAAAATTTTTCAAATCTTTATTAGCTTCTGTTTTTAAATCTCTATTCTAATCCCTCTCCATGTTTCAGACTTCTTCCATAAATATAATGTTTTATAATTTTGCTAATCATCCAGTCAAAATGTTCATATTGTCTTCATTTATTCAACAAAATGTATCAGCATTCTACCAGGCATTGAGCTAAACACTTCCTCTACAGTAGGGGAGGGAAACAAAACGTAATCCTTGCCTTTTGGGCACTTTCGGTGGGAGAGGCAGACTATAATTAAGTAAATTTAAAGACATCATTTTAAACTGTTAAGTGCTCCAAATAAGAAAAACTAGATGTTGAGATGGATGAACTTAATTTATACAGAGTAGTCATATAAAGCAAAACCTGAAGGCTAAGTAGGGGTTGGGCAGAGTCAGGGAAGTGTGCTCCAGTCATAGGCACAACATTTACTAAAACAGAGATAGGAAAGAGTTGCGCCTGTTTGAAATCTTCTGATGCCTGGCTGATGGCAAGCAGCAAGGAGAAGAATGGCCAGAATAAAGCCAAAGAAGTAGTAGAGGAGGCTAAGTAGGAACTTCTAAGCCTTGTTTAGGAGTTGGAAGCCTTTTTTTAAAAGGGAGTGGCATGAATCTGAGTAACTTTTTTAAAAAGATCATCCTGGCTTGACTCTCTGTAGTTACTGCTATCCTCCATTCATTCATTCATTCATCTGTCAAATACTAAAGTTTATTCTGTGCAAGCTACTGACCTATAAGCTGTGAGGGCAACAAAAATGATCCTGCTGTTAAAGATCTTACAGTCCAGGGGTTAAGTTTCTTAACTTCTCTTGTTCATCTTTCATCATTCCTTTCAAGTGTTTACCTGGTCATATATGGATCTTTCGTGGTTTGTATTTTCCATTTCTTTAAACCTACCAAATGTTCTTTCTAGATTAATAACTCCATTTGGAGGTTCCACTGTGGGATCATAGCTTTTGAACTGTACAGTAAAAGTTATTTCTGCTTTGCTTTTCCCTCTGCTTGGAGGTGATATGTGAAGAAATCAGTTGGTTGTAGTAAACTCTGTGGTGATAGATACCCTTTAGAGATTTAGTGTTCAAAAGATCTTTTGATGATCATCCTTTAGTTTACTGCTTGCATAGTATCCAGATAATACTAGCAGCCTAGTAGGTTGTAAGTAGTTGATTGTAACAAAAAGTTGTAAATAACTCCCTTCTCATTTCCAATTCTTACAAATTGTATTTCTGTTGAGGCCATATTTGAGAAGGATTATTTGAATTCAGCCATCATGTTTGTGTGGAGCTAGGTGAATCTATTTAACATCTGACTGGAGTCATCTGCCCATATGGCAGAAGCAGGAACCTCAGGTCTCTTTAGGCACTTTCTTTCTTTCCAGGTTGGCCACTGTTTCTGTGTTGGGTCAGCTAATTTTTTTTTTTTTTCCTTAGCCTTGCCCTCTGGGCTTTTTGTTTGTTTGGGGTTTTTTTTTTTTTTGTTGTTTTAAGTATAGTCAGTTTACAATGTTATGTCAGTTTCTGGTGTACAGCACAATGCTTCAGTTATATAAGAACACACTTATTCATTTTCATATTTTTTTCACCATAAGTTACTACAAGATATTGAATATAGTTCTCTGTGCTATATAATAAAAACTTGTTTATCTACTTTATATATATTAATATCTACAAATCTCAAACTCCCAATTTATTCCTTCCCACCCCCTTCCCCGCCTGGTAACTATACATTTGTTTTCTGTGTCTGTGAGCCTGTTTCTGTTTTGTAAATAAGTTTGTCTTTTTTTTTTTTTTTTTTTTTTTTTTTAGATTCCACATACAAGTGATATCATATAGTATTTTTCTTTCTCTTTCTGGCTTACTTCACTAAGAATGACAATCTCCAGGGCCATCCATATTGCTGCAAATGGCATTTTATTATTTTTTATGGCTGAGTAGTATTCCATTGTATAAATATACTACAGCTTCTTTATCCAGTTATCTGTTGATGGACATTCAGGTTGTTTCCATGTCTTGGCTATTGTAAATAGTGCTGCTGTGAACATTGGGGTGCATGTATCTTTTTGAATTAAGGTTCCCTCTGGATATATGCCTAGGAGTGGGATTACTGGATCATATGGTAAGTCTATTTTTAGTCTTTTGAGGAATCTCCATGCTGTTTTCCATAATGGCTGCACCAAGCTACATTCCTACCAATGTGTAGGAGAGTTCTCTTTCTCCACAGCCTCTCCAGCATTTATCGTTTGTGGACTGGGCCAGCTCATTCTTCATTGTGGGTCACTATCCTGTGAACTGTGAATTGTAGGACAGTTGGTTGCGTCTCTGGCCTTTTTGTCTACTGGTTGCCAGTTTACTTCGCTTCCCAGTTTTGACAACCAAAAATTGCCAAAGGTTCCCTGCAGCAAAATCCCTCCTTAAACCATTGTTATTTCCTATATCCCACCTCAACCCCAACCCTCCTTTCCTCATTGAAGATCAGTCCAGGACTGCAAGGACACCAGAGCCTCCAGCCTTTTGGGAAGGCATCTGAGCAGGACAAGATTTCACTGAGTGAAGTCTCCTCAGCCTAAGGGAACTCAGCTCCTGAGTAGGGAGATCAAGTTTCAGACTTTTCTATACTACTAAGTTTATTATTCTGTACAATTTTTAAAATGAATTTTAACCTATTATGTTACTTTACTAATTTTATTGACTTTTCCTAATTCTTTATTCTTCCAGTATTTGTAGTTAATTTTAATTCTGCCTTATTGTATAATATCACAACTTTTTTGATCCTGTTTTGCTTAATTTTAGCTCTTTTAGTATCCTATCGATTAATCTTATTTATTCTTTATCATTCCACTGTATTATACATTCTGATACTTAAACCAAGAGTATTGATAGAGAATATATAACATTTAATAGATTGCAAGGGAAGTAGTCACTCCAGCCCTTTCAGTTTCAATTCACATGTATATTTATGTGTTTGCATGTTACTGGAGAACTCGGGGATTTTGGAATGAAGAGATTTGAGACTCTTTGGTGTTTTTGTTGTTTGTTTAGTCATTTAAAATTATACCCCCTCCCCCACTTGCTGTAGCACAGTGGGTGCAAACTTCTAAGGAAATTCTTATGCTTTCTCTTGTCTTACATTATCTTATTTATCTCTGTTCCTTCTCTGCAGTGACAGGATTCATGGATGTTATCAGGGAAAAATGTTTTCCTATCAGCTCAAGACTAATCAGTGCAAATTAAATACATGTGTGTCCATCTAAAAACCAAGTAGCAGTTTTTGAAAGGCACAATCCTATTGTGGGAAGAAATCTTTAACATTAATTGGAAAGTGTAGTGATAAAAACCCATGTCTATCTATTCATAAGTCATATATCCATTTGTGTGTGTGTGTGTGTGTATACATATAAATTCAAGACTTTTATTTAAAATAATAAAAAGTAATGATTATTTCAAATGTGAGACCATGTGCTATAAAAAACATTCTCTTGACAAGCGAGAAATAGAAGTATTTATTTTTTGTGGTTTAAAGTTATGTGGGTGAATCTTACTCTTGTATGAGTCATTATTTGAATGAATAAAATCGACAGAGGAAATAGTCTATAGAAAGAAATTTTATAGGGTGTAGCAATAACTATATTTACTTCTCTTGTTTTCTGCAGACTTTTCTTCACAGGAATTAGAGATTTTTATTTGTTCCTTTTCCTCTTCCTGGCTTCAAATGTTTGTTGCAGAGGCAGTCTTTAAAAAGTTGTGTTTACAGAGTTCCATCAGTATTTCTTCTGAGCCACTCTCTCTTCAGAAAATGGTAAGCACCACTCTATTCCAGTTAGTTTCCAAGAAGTTTATAAAATCATTCAACTTTTAAATATTCTTAGTTATTCTAATAATTGAACAGAGCATATTAATCATAAATCTTTCAAACATATAAAAAAGCAGGTAGTTTTCTACCTCAAAATGGAATAGTGAATAGAAATTTTAATTACTCGAGAATAATTAAGAATTGGTAACAGAAAAGTTATACAAGAATCTTTGTATCACTTGCCACAGTACATAAGATTATTACTTTAGAAAGACAGAAATCCAAAAAATTTTTATAGTATTTAGTGGCATTTAAAAAGCAAAATTTGCAAATGATGCCAGAGGTTATTCCATTTATCCTGTATATACAGACATAGGAACTTGATCCAAGGTTTTCCAGTTTTATCTCGGCTATCTTTAGCTATTACTGATACCTAATATCTCCAGGAATTTCTTCAACAAATGAGAAATATGCTTGTTAATAATTGATCAGATTGAGCAAATACTATTTGCAACAATCCTTGTCTTTAATGACTTTTGCACTCCATATTCTATTTATTCCAGGCTTATTTTTATATTGAAGGCAGGGATTACCAAAATGGAAACAACAAAATGCCAGTTGTACATAAACCACAAATATTAAAAATATGCAAATTAATTATAACAAATTGGGCATAAGACTCATCAAAAGAACTTTCCTAAATGAGCATCAAATTTGAATTTGAAAAAAATAATTATTTTCAAGAAGGTATTTTTCTTATGTATGTCATATTGACTAAATGACATGGAACTAGCAGCTTTCTTAATATTTTATCATATTCAAATGTGATAGGGTGGAAACCATAGTGATGAAACAGACAAACCAAAAAAACTAAATTTAATGGTGAAATAAATCAAGTGATTTCTTTTTACTGCTTTCTAGTTCTTTGTAGTTGAGAAAGCAATATAATATTATTTTGCAACAGGTATATTCCTATTTGCCAGCTTTGGGGAAAACTGGTGTGCATGGGACTGGAAAGATGCAGATACCAAAGAAAATAGGACAGCGGCCTTGCTTTGAATCTCAGAGGGCCTTAATCATGCTGAATGGTGCTAAACAGAAACAAGTTGAAGGGCCGCCAGAGTTACCGTAAGTGATGCTTAGATACCAGCTATGCTTTGTTTTCAAGTACGGCTCTTTTTCTTATACATTTCTTGAACTGTATGATTATCTTTGATGTTGTCTGAATTATACTTCTTAGCAGAAAACTCAGTTTTAGACCTATAAATACACATAAGCAACATTTTCACTTTCTTTAATTCAAGGTACATGCTTTCTTTCTATTAAGATAATATCTTTTCCAAAAGAGATAAAACTTCATCAAATTATTATTCTACACAATTTTTGCCCTGTGATTTAAATTACTACTTGTATATAATAAAAATGGGGCTTCAGAGTGCATGGTCATGTGAGATTCTGGATTGTTCTAATAGCTTCCACCAAATGAGAAACCTCCTCTAACAGTATGCTGTATAAAATTCAGAAAACCTGAATATCTTTAGGAAGAATAGAATAGGATTATAATATGAAAATAAGAATGGGGAGTAGCAGCCTTCATTTTGCTTTAGTCTCTCTGCTAACTATGGTTTACTTGGGCTCTTCTTCACCTGACATTCAGTCAGTATTCATAAACTTTTCAGTGGGCAGTTGGGGGTACAAGGTTAATAAAATGAAAATTACTGCATTAAAATTTGTTTCTGTACAGTTGAAATAAGTATAAAAATGGAAAGCAGTGAAGATTTAAATGAAGGAAGGGGTTTAAAAGAAGGCTAGATTTTTTAAAATACCATCTAATGTGTGCTGCCATACCTTGGTGAACAACAAAGCTTTCATTATGTCTTACTTTCTTTTCAGAGAGCTGAATCTTGCTAAGTGTTCCTCATCATTAAAGAGACTGAAAAAGAAGTCAGAAGGAGAATTGTCATGTTCCAAGGAGAATTGCCCCTCTTTAGTTACAAAGATAAATTTTCACAAGACTAATTTAAAAGGTATTCCAGATTATCTAATTAATTAATGTTAGGACTTTTTGTGGGTGTAGTCAGTATTTGTAGGGTTTACACCTTGACTCTGATAAATGCTTAAATATTGGTCTAGGTCCAGGAAGTACCTTCCTGGAAAGCATATCATTTTTTCGAACTGCCATTTATACAAAAAAAGTGATTGTTTAATCCCCAGTGTAATAGAGTATTCCTCCCTATTCCTCCCTTCTTTTCTCCCTCTGCCTCTTCAGATATTCAACACTGTGTAGCTCATGTTGAGCTCATTCCAGACTTGCCTGCCTTACTTTTCTATTCCACCTCAACCTATGCTGCTTAGGATCAGTGTCTTGTGATTTGAAAGTATAATTCTGTCTTCATCTCTTTCAGTCCTAGACGTTTTGTGAACAAAGAATGAGAAGTAGGCTATGTTACATAGCTGTGTTAAGCATATGGACTCTTTTCTTCCAGGCATTGAGCCCAGACTATGAAATGTGTTTGGCTTTTGGTTCTAACTATGCTGGAACCTAAGTACCTAAAGGGATGGAGTAACAAGAATAGTGTTGTAATAATTCACTCCAGAACTTCTTTTACTTAGGTTACCCCTTATCTCATAATTTTGAGTTACCTTTCAAGAGTCTGTATCTGGCCAAAGTAAATTTCTAAGTCTTTTGTTTATGAGCTGTATTGTGTTTTTAATACAAATATTATCATTATGACACCAAGCTTTCATAATCTTTCAACATGATATAAGTTTATATTGTCATGCCACAAATTCAACCTAACTGCCCATTTGGCTCAAAATATAAAAAATGTATTAAATGACAACTCAGATATTAACTTCACAGAACAGTGTCCTTTTTCTTTGTTTGTTGTGTCAGAATGTAAAATGAATATGAATGACTTTAGGCTGAACAGCAGAAGGAACTGGTAGGGAGGAAGAGAATAGAGAAATAGTGGAGAAAAACTTCAAAAGCTTTTCAATGCTTGTAAAAGAAATGTTTTGGTACAAGTTACAGAGATAATATATAAAACCAAACACTGGAAAAATGTGCTACTTAGTATTTTATAGCAAGAAAGAGTTTGATTCAGTATTTCATTTGTTTTTGAAGCAGTTCCTTATTTTTTTTTAATTCCCTTTACATCAAATTATCACTTATATCTTATTAATCTTGGTTACAACAGCGATGGATATAGACAATTTTAGGCAGCAGGCACTAATTGCATCCCTCCTGGAAAAGACTTTGCCATTCTATTTGTCATTCTTGTTCAGCTTTAAATGGTACTAAGGATTTTTTTCCTGTGTGTGTGTGTGTGTGTGTGTGTGTTTATATTAAGATTCCCCCATTTCTCCTTCTCTGTGCTGCTGTAGCCAAGCCAGACAGCCTATTGAGAAGCAGCAAACCATCTGTTAATGGATTTGAAGTTCTGAATTACACTTGAGTGTGTAGAGGCACTCGTGCTTAGCCAGAAACATTCATTTGAATTAAGCTATAAATGCTGTATAAAAAAGAGCCATACATTTAACGTAGGTTCATGAATAAATTTAAGAGAGGGCAATTGCACTCTAAACTTTTATTGCTGCAAAACCCAGTATTTTTGGTGTTCTCTGATCATTTGGTGGTTTTATAGCAGGATTGAGGCTTTAAACCTTGAACTAGGAATAGACAAAGCCTTTTGCAGTAGAATTTCATTGCTGAATTGCTCATAGAACAGAGAAGCCCTATGGATTGGTGGGGTTCCCTCCCCCCTCTTTTTTTTAATGTGAGAGATGTTTAAACCAGTCAAAAGGAAAACTCAATAAATAATTTCCTGGCGTGGGGCCAGATCTCCTAGTTCATGCCCTTTGATTATTTTCTTTAGTTGATATCTTGTCTTCTCTGGAATAATCTATTAATTTTTTATGGCAGGAGAAACAGCCCTCCATAGAGCTTGCATAAATAACCAAGTGGAGAAATTGATTCTTCTTCTCTCTATGCCAGGAATAGACATCAATGTTAAAGGTAAGTTCTAAATCTTTGTGGTCTAATTCAATGTCTTAATATTGTGATATTAAACAGTTTAATGTCAACATTAAGAAAAATCACTTAAGTATATTTATCCTAACATATCTTTAAAATATTACTAGTAGTAAAACCAATAAATTCATCATATGTTGATGTATGATACCATTTTTTGGTGTCTATATTTTGATCAGATCCCAACGTCAGTATTTTAACATTGTTTCTAATGTATTTTATTTTTCTTCCAATTAGAAATATGATTAAACCCTAGGTATTTTTATCAAAGCATTCTATTTGTACTTCAGGCACTTAGAAAGTCACACTGATATGGGAAGTAGAATATCAATACTTCACTACCAAAACTCTTACTTTTGCTGTTTTGAAATTTGCCTTGATTTCTAATTTAGACAATGCTGGCTGGACGCCTTTGCATGAAGCCTGTAACTATGGCAACACAGTGTGTGTCCAGGAAATTTTGCAGCGTTGTCCAGAGGTAGATCTGCTCACTCAAGTGGACGGGGTGACTCCTTTGCATGATGCACTGTCAAACGGACATGTAGAAATTGGCAAGCTGCTACTCCAGCATGGGGGTGAGTGCATTTATGCTAAACGGGTTATGATAAATTATCCAAGTTTTTTGATGAATTCCTCAGAGGTAGATAGCATTTTATATTTTAAGATCTATAAGGCAAGATGCCTTTATTACATGTTAATGAAAAAGTAAAGATAAAAAGTCTCCTACAATGTAAGCACCTTTTATTTTGTGAGGATAAAAGCTTTTTCATAATATGTATTTATTTATTATGTTATTAAATCTATTTATATTTGTTATGAGTGTGCATTTTGAATTAGGTGTGTTGTTTTTAATATTAATCCTTTTACTTAAAGTGTGTAATATCTGTGAACCAGCCGTTTTTGAAAGCTAATTAATAAATGGATGTAAATGTTCAATTGTGATTACTTGGATTTTTCATTCTTATTTTATTTCTTGTATATAACTGCTAACTCAGTCTTTTTTTTTTTAATGAGTCATTTCTTTACAGAATACCAAAAAAGCTATCCTAGAATATCTTTTCTTCATTCACATTTTGTAGTCAGTTAAGTAGGAGGATTTCCAAACGGTGGATAACTATTATGCAGGGGTTTTGTGAATTAAGTAACTTGAACTTAATAATCATTTACTGCTTTTTCTGCTGATTTCTTTTCTGAACTCTTCTTTTAGAACTCCTCAACCCCCCAACTCAGTGATATTCTTCTTACATCTGAACTGAATAATAGAAATTTTACATCAAAATGTTCAAAACTGATTTGTGTTTTAAAAGGAAAAACAAAGGAAAATTGATGACTAGCTTATAATGCAGAAATAAAGATTTGTATAAATTTTCCTGTTCTTTTATTTATACTAATTTTAACTTGAAATTTAAAATTATCTTCTCCCATAATTAAAACTTGATTCTGCATGAAAATAAACAGCATATTTTCTTTAGCTGTCTTTTTAATGTATATCGATACCTACCTATCATCCATCTATCTAAGGAAGACTCTATAACATGGTAGTTTAACATGTTCGGTTATTTATAGTCTTCTCCTGCCCCCTAAAGGCCTTAGTGTGTCTGTTTTACTGACACCATTTCATAATCAATATATTTTTCAGTTCTTACATTTTTTTTTAGTCTTATATGTCTATTAAACCATATTGTTCTATGTCCTAAGTGTTTATTTTTCTACTTAACTATGTATCTGACATTCCAAACCAGGTTTTTGGCCTTGCTTCAAGTTGTCTAAGTGATGTAAAAGCCATTATTGTATTAAGTCCTACTCTTCAGAAGAGGAAGGCATTATACTAAGCAGTGTGAATTTTTTTCTAGGACCCTTGGTGAAGAATAGTAAATGGATGAGTTCTTTGCCCTAAGAGAGGAAATCTACTTATACTTGAATTTATCAAGGTCCTTTGGCAAATATTCAGACTGATCTTTGCCTTAGTTATAATCTGGGCTTGGACTTACCAAATGGTTTGAGACCGTCTTTGTAGAAACTATATTATCTCTTCATTGTGACTCGCTCAGTCTTAAAGAGCAATAATTTAAATAGTTTATTGATAGTTCTAAAACCTCTGTTCAGTTTTGGTATCTTATGTTCATAATTTTGTTGTATTTTCTTTTTTAAACGGGAGTAACTTGAAACATTTTTGGGGAATATCAACATAATGAAAATAAACCTAATTTTGATTTAGAATTCTTTTTCCGTAAGTTATACATTGATCTTTTCTATTAAAAACATTTTATATCTAGGCCACCTTACCTATGTCTGATCAGATTCATCATTTAGAGTTTTAGTAGTTATAATCTATACTCTTTCTCTCTGATAATATAATTTGTGTTGTGTGATAGAATCTTCTGATTATGTCTGCTAGTACTAAAACCTTCATATCTCTTATAACATATTTATGCCAAAGTGCACAAATAATGAGAGGCAGAGGTACAGAGTACTCTTGTACTTTGCTGTGTGACCAAATACTGAGCCATCGTTTTGCCCCTACCATATTATCCTTTACTACCCAGGGCATAAACTCTGTCTTCAGTACTTTCTAAGTAGATGGTTAGATGGGTTTAGCTAGCATAGGTGGATGAAATCTGAGTTTGACCCAGAGCAATTAACATTTACTTTTTTGTGAATCAGTTACCTGTACTGAAAATCAAACACAAGCAAGCCAATGAAAGACATGTTCCGTGTCTGGGCAAGGTTTTGCGGTCTGTACTGCCACCATCACCTATTAGCAATGGAAGGAGCAGTACTTTTTCCTTTTGGTGATATTTATGAGATAGCTTTAAGACTCTTTTATAGAACTTAGGATAATTTATTTTGTTCACTTCTTCCAGGAACATTGATATTCCTATTTCAAAATTACAGTTTGTAAAGTTTTATCAAATTTTTTTTTCATTTATAACCATATATTATTTATTGAACTAAGGCATGAACTTTAAGCAGACTTTTTTTGTTTAAGCAAACTTCATGTGGCAATTGACTAGAATTTTTTTTTTTACTGCACTTTGTTAGGGAGTCAGTATATATAGCCAGTTAATTTTGTCAATATGAATTAGTATAAAATATGACTGTAAGCTGAGCATGGGATGCTTTGGGAAAAAGGGAGAGAGAGAATGGCTGTTAAACTGCCAAAATAAAAATGTTTTACTCTTAACATTTTGCATTTCTTTTTCACAGGCCCAGTGCTTTTACAGCAGAGGAACTCTAAGGGGGAGTTGCCCTTAGATTATGTGGTATCATCTCAAATCAAGGAGGAACTATTTGCTATTGCAAAAATAGAAGATACAGTGGAGAACTTTCATGCACAAGCAGAGAAGCATTTTTACCACCAGCAACTTGAATTTGGCGCATTTTTACTTAGTAGGATGTTGCTAAATTTTTGTTCAATTTTTGACTTATCTTCAGAGTTCTTAGCTTTCAAAGGAATAACTCATCTAAATGAGCTGCTTATGGCTTGTCAGAATTATAAGGAAACCACTAGTGCTCACACTGACTGGTTATTGGATCTTTATGTTAGAAATATAAAGACATTGCAGAAGCTCCCAAATATTCTTAAGGAACTGCCTGAGAACTTAAAAGTCTGTCCTGGAGTACACACTGAGGCCTTATTGGTGACGCTGGAAATGATGTGTCGGTCGGTCACAGAGTTTTCATGATGATGCCAAAAAATATGGGTCAACTTTCTAAACCTGCTTAGCTTGCTTTGTCATTTATTATTGACTTCATAGCTTATTAACAGATGTTAATTTTATTTATTGACAGAATTTGCAGCCTTGCTAAATTTTAAAAGCACTTAAAGAACTAATGCAAAACGATAGTATAGGCTGTGTCTTTCTAGTATGTAGAATGTGACTCAAAAGTAAAAAGTCGTTCTGTTTGGTACACACTGCTTTCATTAATCTTTGCTATTTTTTGTTCTAAAAGTGATACTATTTATTTATATTATACCTGTACATTTTTTTAATTTAAATATTTTTCAAATCAAAATGTAATGTCCTTTATTTTCTGTGTCCTGGGTCTTAGAATCATGACAAGAATATTTATGCAAATGTGCACCTATAAACATGTAGCTTCCTGTTTTTTCTCTGTAGGCTGTTGGAATAAAATACTCACTTTAGTTTTATGTGTTTCTAAAATAAACATTTCAGAGTTCACAGTAATACATTCTTTTGGTTTTTAAATGTAAATGTGCAAAGTTTGATAATTTGATCCCTTGATCTGTTTTATTTTATAGCAGTTCCTGTACAAAGTGTATTTCTACTCCATGTAACCACTATTCTGTAAGTAAAAACATTCTGCTTCATAATATTTTTATTAAATATTAAGACTATAAATGGCAACAAAGTAATGCACTTGAGATTACCTAAAATCTTACCATATGGAGTAGGAATGTTTCAATTTGCTGTTTTTCCTAATAGCAATTTATAGTAAAAGTGAAAGAAGGAGTGTGGATAATAACTACTTTTGAAATTGGAGTTGCTTCACTAGTGGGAATAAGTTACATTGTGATACAGCTGGAAAATAAATACTAGAACAGCTTTACGTAACTAAAGTGAGGCTCAGCAATTTATCTGCTAAAGAAGCACACTTTAGTTTTATTTTGGAAATAGATCTTCCAGCAGGATACAAAATATAAACTGAAAACTGCTACGTTAGTATATCAGCTCTGAATAAGTTTTTTCTTTTATTTTTAAAACAGTAATTTTTAACATATACTGTAAGAAATATTAGTTGTTTCCAGTTAGCTTTCAAATGTGACATCAAGAAACTCTTTTAATATTTACTTGATTTGCCAAAATATCAGAGAAGACATGACGTTCATTAGCAGAGACTAAGGAACATTGTAATGCTCATAGAGAGTAAAGTGATTCCCCAGATTATGAGTAAGAACATTTTTATTGCAAAAAAGTAGCCACTTTACTTCAGTTGTGAAAGCATGTGGAATAACATTTGCATGGTAAACTAATGTAAACTTAGAAACATAGACTTTGACGTGAGACAGTTTCAAATCCTTGTCTAATTTCTTAGTAACTAAATTACAAGGCAAGTTCCTTTCTGAGCTTTGGTTTTCTTACCTGTCATATGGAAATAACACCAGGTATCTTAGTTGTGATAGAATTAAGTTATTAACCTATCACCTTATATGGCACATAATAAATGTTACTTACTTTTTCATTCTTAACTCCTCTTTTTTTAGTTATAACAAATCATTTAGATAGTAATTGCTTAAGTTGCTAATAATTCTAAGTTAATGAAATAATCATCATCATGAATTAGGGTTTTGTGCTACTAAGAAAAAGTCGTTTTCTAAATGAAATGTTCACAAGAAATATTCATTTAGTTGCAATTAGTATTAATATTTCATAACTGTTCTGTCTGCCAACTTCTACATGCCATGCTGACATGAAATATTAAACATTCAAATGCCATTAAGATCTCTACCTTAAGAAGGTATCATTGCAGTTTATACTCAAAAGTATAATCTGGCAAACAGGTCACTATATTCTGTGGCCTATTTAATAATACCAATAAATATATATGAATTTAAACCTATAATGAGAAACTTTATTTCCTCTATTACTTTTTATGTATTATTGTAGAAAACATAATAATTGCCTCAAATTTATCTTATATATAGAGGTAGTAGAAATTTTAACAAATAAAGTTCATACACTTTCTGAGCCCTAGCTTTTTAGTTGTAGACATCTCAAACTTGCAGCAGCTGAAGAGAAGGCTGAGTAATGCTATTCTTCATTGTACTCTGCCAGATTTCATATCATAGTTCAATGGAGTTTTTAAAAAAAAAGCATATAAAAGCCCTAATTAAGATGTAAATAAAGCCTAGAAGGAGATTTCTGAGCTGTTAAGATTCAGCTTTCCCAATGCATAATCCCCACTAATATTTGGAATATGAAAGATTGCAGGATGTTTACTGGCAGCTTTTTAGAAAGAGTCTCTGAAGTTTTCTAGTTTATTATTATTAGTTCTTAATTTCCCTATGCGTAATAAAGTGGTTCAAATATATACATTTTCTGTCATTTCATTAACTCCAAGATGACCAGAAAAAAATTATCCTTATATAAATCAAATGCTAAATTAATCAGTGTTTTGAACTCATCATTTCTTGAACATCTAGTGTACCAGGTAGTGTGCTTGACAGGGACTGACTACAATAAAAGAGGAAAAGCTTACAGTCTAAGCTGGTAAACTAGGCTTAAATGCTCTTAGTTTTATTGTCTTCTGTATAGGTTGAGAAAAATTTCAGTTGGGTGTTTTTAAAATTTAAATAACTGGTGTTCTGTTTTAGTTTTTAAATGTAAATATTACAAGGGTCTGATAGTTTAATCCTTTGATCAGTATGATTTTAGCTATTCTATTTTAGAGTGAATAGAATGTGGTGCATGCTTTTACAATCTTAATGAACCCCAGTACTCATTCCTAGATAAACACAAATGCACTAATGCTAGGATATTTTATATATATACCAGGAAATGTTTGCCATTTTCGTCTATTCTGTTATAGAAAGTTAAATAAATAACCTTCCCGTGATAAAATTATTAGTGGAATGTGCAATGTATATACCTTTATACACCTTTCCCGTTAAGTGATGAACTTGTTGAGAGCCTGTCACTGTTGCTCCTTAATCAGTAGGAAGGGGTCACCTTTGAGTGACATGAGCCACTCTTTCCCTCAGGCATTCATCGCGTAGCTTCTACGCCAATCGCACCTCTGGCTGACGTGGAGCTTGCAAAATTCAGAATGATAATTGTTCTTGTAACAAATGTGGGTTGAATTAGAAAGGTCAGTGATGGCATTATTGGAATTACGCTTTGCCTGGTCATGTCAAAACTGAAGACATGGAATAGTTAACTATTTCCTGTAAATCAAATTATCAAAAACATTCACCTTGTATGCGAAAGTGAATTGTGGTGGGATGACATACTTTGGTGATTATTTGCACTGATATGGAATTAGAGATTATTAGGTTATATATTAATTAGAAGAGGTTGTAGAGTTGTTTGATTAGGTTGTAAGCATATATCTTTTAAGGTACTGAAAATCCCTAAAAAAAGACCGTTTCAGAGGAAATATAGTTTTGTCACTGATTGTTAGACATGTTAAAAAAGTTTTCCCTCTTAAGTAAATGCTTATTTTTGAGAACATACAAAATATATTTAATTCCTGTTTCCCAGTTTTTGAAAGTATCAAGCAATTTTGTTTAAGATACATAAATTTACGTGAAGGCTAGAGGGGGGAAAACATTCTATTAAATCATTTTAAAGAGGTTTGTTAATAACATTCATCAATCACAAATCCACATGATTAGCTTTTTGTCACAGAGAAATTTGTTAGTACTTTTGTGTTACACACAATTATATTTTCTATATTTTTGTATATTCATTACTATAGGGATTTTTGGTATAGGCATGTAGTTTTAATATACTTAAACTATATATTTTTTAAATCTTGAAATAGAATTCTTAGCACTATACAAAAGTGGTTGTTTTTTTGTAATGTTTGTACTGTTGGACACATTTTTTTTTCTTTTTTAGAACAAAAATATAGCAAACATTTCTGGGTTTTTATACTGCTTTAAGATCCGACAGTATTAAATCAATAAAGTAACCAGGGATCAGTTATAAAAACAGTATTCCTAACAAAATAAGTATGTAGTATTATTTTTATATATTTAGTTTGTAATATGTAATATTGCCCTTAACATAGACTAAAAAAATAAAGTTCTTTATTCAAGTACCTATAAATAGCTGTCTCCAGTTAGAGATGGAACATTTTTTTCCAAATTTTTTGTCTTTTTATCTGATTGCCAAATCTTTTCAGACAGTTGAACCCAGATTTGGTAACTCTTACCTCCTTACTTTCAAAAGTATCTAAATTGGATCAAATGAACATTAATGCATAATGGGTGTTAAACATTAATAGAGAATGACTAGCTACATTGGAATGTATGATTTAGTTCTACAAAAAAATGGAAGTTATTTTTAAATGTGCTTGTTAGCACTTCCAGCAGGTAAATTACACTGAGCTGAAAGTCTGGAATCCAGCTTTGAATTTACACATACTGTATTATACTATCATTTATCTTAATAGCAGATGAATTAAAATTTCCAATGATTTTCCATACTTCTGTCTCAAATGAAATAGTCATGTTGAAAAAAATCATTGATCTTAAAGTGGTGACAGATAAAAAGAATTTAGTTTGTCAGTACTTCTCAACTTAAAGGTTAGGTCAGCCATGGTTTATGTCATGACACTGATAAATTTTCTAATGACCAGAACAGTTTGATTTATAATAGTTTTTTGGTTTTGTTTTAAGAAATATATATCTTGGTTATCTAACTTCATCCTAAACACCCATTTTTCTACTTTGCATTGTTTCTCTTTTAGACAACACAGAGACAACATTACAGAGCAGTAAGTAAAATTTGGTGAGATTAAAATATGCATTTTAAAGAACCTTCTGTGAAAACTTAAAAGCAGAGTTGTAAAGATGAAAACTGGACAAAGGGATGAGGGAAAAAATGGTTAGGAATCATTCTGGTTTTAAAGAGGGTAAAGATTTCTAGATGCTGTTTAGTATACTGAGAAGTTAGTGAAGGTGTAAAATCAGACAAAGGGCACATAGATCTTATCTCAGGAATAAACTGTCTTTGAAAATTTTGAATAATGTTCAGTAAACCAAGGATCAAGATAAGTGTTTTGTGGAAGATTCTTTTAGTTGAAACTGAAGCAAAAATAAAGCAGAAAATACCAATTTTAATGGTATCATCAGAAATAGGCTATTTTAACTACTAATATTCTGTCCTTTCCTAAAATCTAGACAGACAAATCTAGGTTTCTCGTTTTTTATTCCATGATTTCATTTCTTTTATTCTTCTTTTCAAGCTACTTTTATGTTCGTATTTAGTCATGTTATTGGAGGAAATAAACTTTAGGGGTTAAAAGCCATTTATAAGAATTTGTTTAACTGGTTCCCTCAATGCCTTTTTTTCTTGACTATTTTTACTCCTTTTTAAAAATTATATACCACTTAAGAGTTATTTTCTCTGAATAAACTTACAGAAGGGAAAAGATTGTAAGCAAATATATTGTTAGTAGTGGTTGTATCTGTGATAGAGACATGAAAAAGAAATATTCAAAATCTGTTTCTCTGTAATATGACTTACATTTCATAATACCAGTAGCCAATTTATTTTTAAAAGTACTGCTCCTAACATAAATAAGAATCAGTCTTAAATTTTTTAAAGTTGTCTTATTTAATCTGGCAAATGTTGGATTTTTTAAATATAAAGTACATTTTTAAAACATCCCATTTTTCTTCAGGGTAGGATGTAATTTAGCAATAATATCATCTAATGCAGATCTTAAATAATACACTTGCACTATATGCCCTTCCTTTGAATCCAGCTTATATTTTACTGTCTTCTGGTTTAAGCCCCTTCAGAGCAGTGTCTTACCATGTTGGGTGAAGTCATGAGAACCGTCATTAGTAGGATTCTTAAGTTGCTAAAGATTAAAACTTCATGTGTAATCATGATACCATATCTTCACTATCAGCCTTTTCTGATTTTATAAGCATTCATGGAACCTGAATAATTACTTGTTCTGATTTTTTTTTTTTCCAGATGCAACACCAAAAAGCAGAGAGAAACTGGAGGATTAAATGATGGCTACGTTTATCAAAAGCTGTACCTTAAATTCCTTTAAAGGGAGTTGACTACTGTGTGATTAAATTCAGAATTGTTTTCTTTTATCATCATAGATCTGGAAAAAATTCCCTTCTTAATAGGTATTATTGTCTACAATGTTAATTCAGATGTAAGCATTCAGTCTTCTATTTGAGAGAACTCTGAGTGCAAGTGTCTTCCCACTGTTGTCGAGAGCATATTATTTGCACCTCTTCTGTGAAGATGAGGAAAATGGTTTCCTGTAAGTTACTGTTTAAGTAGTACAACATTCAAAGTACAACA
This sequence comes from Camelus ferus, assembly GCF_009834535.1. NCBI lineage: Eukaryota > Metazoa > Chordata > Mammalia > Artiodactyla > Camelidae > Camelus > Camelus ferus. The sequence continues at coordinate 63,988,566 of NC_045698.1, forward strand.
TTTTAACAACTGTTTTATATAAATACATTGGATACCTATATCATAACTACAGTACGCTGGAGAGTATCACATCATTGTGTTTTGGGGGGTAGCTTTCTCACCTGCTTGTCAGAGTTGTCATGGTCATGGGCCTTGCAAGTACATGTGTGTTCCTTGTATTAGCATCATAGTGCTACAAGAATGGACAGTGTGTACCTGTCATCCCGCATTATAAGAGAGTTAGTATGCCTGATATCCCACAGAAGTTTTTCCTCTATTATATCTGAAAATGGTTCTTTTTAATCCTACAGGTTAATTTAAAAAATAATGTTCAGCAATTTCAAGCAAATAAAACAAAGCACCACATTGATCTACTTTAAAACTACTTCTTCAAACATACATAGTATTTTATTTTTCTGGGTGGGTTCCCATGTGCTTCAGAGACTTTGCTATGGTTTGCTAGTCTCTGTGTTAATGGAATCTGAAGTTTGTAAGAGTTCCAGAACAAAGGTAAAGGCCAAGTATTCCATTGTTTAAGTTTGGAGAGTTTTATTAGTTGACATACATTGATTTCCATGATTTCAGTATTACAAGTTATAACACAGATTTTGACTGGTAATTGTCATAGTCAGTACTGTATAAAGGAGGAATGTTTTGTGGGAATGATGCAGAGCTTAGAAGATTTCTGGTTTTCCGAATAGCTTTATTAAAAGAAGATCTCTGAACTTGGGGCAGATACTGGCATTTCCTCCCTTCACCTCTCTTCTGTGATCTAGCTATCTTTGTAATTAAGTTTCATTGTTGTCTGAGGTGTGTCTCCAGTAATCAAGAGACAATTAAGAGTGGTTGGGGCCAGGTATGCACCTCTCTGTTTGCAGCATTTCCCCTAAACTTACCATTTGAACTCTGGCAAAATAAAATGCCTCAAGTTGACTCTCATCATTTTGAAGTTTGTCTTTGACCAGAACGTGGAACTAAGCCTATCTTACCATCTTGCCTCACAAGTAGTAGCAGCAACCCGACTCAGCCAGGTGTCTTCAGATGCAGTTATCCTGAGAAAATAAGAGGAGGTTTGTAGGCTCACTCCTTGACTCTCAGGTTAGTCACTCCTTCTCTCTTTTGAAGGACCACTGAAGAACCTATAGCAGGAGAGAACTAAGTTGCATTTTATTTATGCTACAAACTGAAAAATACTTTTGCATAGCTACTTACCTATTTCTGTTTTCCTTAGTGCAAATAGATTTTTCTGGTTAATCTAGTAACACTGTTGAGTAGAGCAGAAGAGCAGGGCCATTTTATTACCTTTTCTAAAATGGAGTCATATAATTTTTCAGTGACGTTTGGAGACACAACGTCAACAACCGTTGCATAAATGACAAACCTGTCTGCAAAAACACTGTGCATGCAGCACAGCACTTTTTGTTATTGTTAGTTCAGAATGTGAAGGAAGAGCCCAATAAATTGAAACTCATTTGAAGCCAATTACATATTTCATTGTTATCCCCCTCCCCCCTTTTTTTGTTCTTAACCCCGATGCCCTTGGAAAAGCACAGGTAGAATCATTAAATTCCAGCAAACTTTTTAGTGTTGTTAGTTTCTACAGCATGTGACCTCTCTGGACATTTAATGCTTCTTAGCTCTGCATAATATTCTTACATAATGAGAGATTTTCCTTATTTTCCTTGGTGTTTCTTAAATCTCAGAGATTCAGCTAAAATAAATCTTATGATGTGACTGCAACTGTACAAATGTAGAAACTGAGGAAGAGGTAACAATTTCACCAAAAAAAAAAATTTCGTTTTTTCTTCAAGTGAGTTACACCAGTCATCCTGGGAAAGAGAATTGTAATCTAAAGGAGTGACACTATTGTAAGTATTAATTACATTATTTTTTATGTGGTTTTAATTCATACCTGACCAAGCAATTAGAAAAGGCTGATTCTAGATACTCTGATCAAAGGAATAGGCATCTGTACACACACACACACACTCACTCACATTTGACATTAAAGCCCCAGAATTTAAGCATTAATTTACTAATACCTGAGGCTTTTGCAAGAAGTACAATGGTGGCTTTCTTTACCTGTATTTCTGGAGCAAGTAACTAACTGCCTTATATATTTTGGTCTCTTTTTTATGGAGTATAAAACTGAAAAATAAACATTTAGGTACATTTAACAAATGTATAAATTAAAATTAAAGCCTCTGAATAAGACTTGTTAATACAAAAGTAGAGTACTCAGCATTAGAGGCATTTGGATATTGAGATCAAAATGGAAATACAAAATTCCTATGGTCCCTGGATAAGAGCGCTTACTACTAAATTTTTCTTCACTTTTACATGACACAATGAAATTCTGTAGAAACAGATCAATTAAAATTTGCTCCAGATTTGATTTTGATATACTATTACTGGTTTGACCATTGCCTATTACTGGTTTGACATGGCAAGTCATACAGTAGGTACTCAATAAATATATCACAAAGCAAAGTCATTTAAAGAACCTTTAAATTCAGATTATCTTAGTGCATGGAGTGGTTCAAAAAATTTGGAATGCATACAGCATCTGTCAGTTTGAGTCTGTGGAACAGTACCAAAAATGAACAAGAAGTACCATGTTTTTATAAATGGAAAAAAGTTTTAAATATGCATTTCCTATGAATTATCACAATTAGTGGCAATAATAGTAGTTTGGATAATGACTGACCTTCAATGATTTTACTTACTAAAACATACTGAGGAGTGTGTGTGTGTGTGTGTATATATATATTTTTTTTATATTTTTTATATTATATATTTTTATATGTATATATATAAATTTTTTTAAGTATAGTCAGTGTGTCAATTTCTGTGTACAGCATAATGTCCATCATGCATATATACATATATTTGTTTTCATATTCTTTTTCACTAAAGGTTATTATAAGATATTGAATATATTTCCCTGTGCTATACAGAAGAAGTTTGTTTTTTAATTATAAACAGTGGTTACCATTTGCAAACCTCAAACTCCCAAATTTATCCATTCCTACCCCTTTTCCCCCAGTAACCATAAAATTGTTTACTATGTCTGCAAGTCTGTTTCTGTTTTATAGATGAGTTCATTAGTGTTCTCTTTTTTCTTTTTCTTTTTAAGATTCCACATATGAGTGATATTGTATGGTATTTTTCTTTCTCTTTCTGGCTCACTTCACTTAGAATGACAATCTCCAGTTCCATCCATGTTGCTGCAAATGGCATTATTTTATTCTTTTTTTATCACTGAGTAGTATTCCATTGTAGAAATAAACTACAATTTCTTTATCTAGTCATCCATCGATGGACATTTAGATTGCTTCCATGTCTTGTATACAGTGCTGCTATGAACACTGGAGTGCATGTATCTTTTTGAATCAGAGTTCCCTCTGGATATATGCCTAGGAGTGGGCTTGCTGGATCATATGGTAAGTCTATTTTTAGTTTTTTGAGGAATCTCCATATTGTTTTCCATAATGGCTGCACCAAACTACATTCCCACCAGCAGTGTAGGAAGGTTTCCTTTTCTCAACACCCTTTCCAGTGTTTTATCGTTTATGGACTTTTGAATGATGGCCATTCTGACTGGTGTGAGGTCTACTTCCATTGGAGTTTTGATTTCCATTTCTCTGATAATTAGTGATATTGAGCATTTTTTCATGTGCCTATTGTCACTTTGTATGTCTTCACTGGAGAATTGCTTGTTTAGGTCTTCTGCCCATTTTCGGATTAGATTTTTTTGTTGTTAACTCATGTGAGCTGTTTATATATTATGGAAATTAAACCTTTGTCAGTCGCATCATTTGCAAATATTTTCTCCCATTCTGTAGGTGGCCTTTTTGTTTTGCTTATGGTTTCCTTTGCTGTGCAAAAGGTTACAAGTTTAATTAGGTCCCATTTGTTTATTTTTGCTTTTATTTCTATTGCCTGTGTAGACTGCCCTAGGAGAACACTGCTAAGATTTATGTCAGAGAATGTTTTGCCTGTGCTTTCTCCTAGGAGGTTTATTGTGTCGTGTCTTATGTTTAAGTCTTTAAGCCATTTTGAGTTTATTTTTGTGTATGGTGTGAGGGAGTCTTCTAACTTCATTGATTTACATGCTGCTGTCGAGTTTTCCCAACACCACTTGCTGAAGAGACTGTCTTCTCCATGGTACATTCTTGCTTCCTTTGTCAAAGATTAATTGACCATAGGTCTGTGAGGTATATATTTAATAGTTTATATGACTACTGTATTTAGCAGTCTAAATTGGTAGTAGAGTGACATCCAGTCTCTTACCAAGATATCTTAAAATATTTACATGTTTACAAATCTCTCAAAACCAAATCAAGTTAAGCAGCTTTCAAAAGGCAAAACTGTACCTTTGTGAGAAGGGAAAAGAAATGGTTAAAATTCCATTAGACACAGTCTCTTGTTTTCAGTCTGCGAATGCAGTTGTTTCTAAGAGCAAAGAAGATTCCTCTGATTATCACTTTGATGCTTCAAGATCGGTCTTACTTCTCTGTCAGCTTCACTGGCTACTCACCCCTCCAAAAGTATTGGGTTTTATACAAGAATGGTCAAGATTTCTGGGAAAGCCTTTCCATACCAAACCTGGGTTTCTTTCAGTGAAGTGTCATTTAGATAAGAATATGCACACAATATTCCATCATTCCTCTCTCAACCAGCAAAAAAAAAAAAAAAAAAAAGGAAGGAAGGAAGAAAGAATTCATTATACTTAGAAAAGATTATTTTATTTATTTATTTAATGCAGTGAATAGTCAACATTACCACTGAACTAAACATCTGAAATTTGATAGAATGAAACAAACAGAAATTAGTCATCTGTTAATGGTTATATCCACTAGGTACATCTGAGGTGTTAGAATATCAGGCTTGTAGACATTTGAGTAAGACACTGTCAGCATGGAACATAAATCTCATCCAGGGTATAATCAAAAGTTATTTCAAACAATTATTCCATCAGTAAACTTTCTATAGTAACAACAACCCCATGGAGTATATGCTTAGCAACAAACAATGATAGTATGCAGATATAAGCATGTCATTATAAACATGATGTGCTAAATAGAGCATATTGAGGTCTAAGCCTTTCTGTAGAAAGGGAATTTAATCGACATTCTTTCAAGCATAGTGTATAAACAGATCAAAATAGTTCTATAAGAAATAGTATTTAACAACATAGCTTTAAAATAAAAATACTTTAAAAAATCAACTTTGAGATTAAATTTAAATTTATTTTTAAAGAATCTTCCGTTAGAGTGAAATAAATATTTCTTCTAGCTTTTCTACATTTTTCCAGCATAACCCCAACTTCACCCTTTCCTAGTCTATTATCAATAAAGTAGTGCAAAACATTGTCTGCAGCAATTTCAACCAAGCTTTATCCCCTACCAAGTCAGAGAAGTAAGATATTCTTAGCAAATTATTTCTCTCTCTAGAGGCATACTCCCTTGATTATACCAGGAAGTTAGGTATAAAAACTACCATAAGAGTCTAGGGAATGCAATTTTTAAGTATAGATTCTATGGTAAGTAGTGAAACTTTTTAAAGGCAAACTCCCCCTCCCCATAAGCAGTTTATTTTACAAAATAGGTTTTCATGCATTCATATTTTCAAGAATAATAGTTTTTCTTTAAATGAATGTAATGAAACACTGGTATATCACTTAGCACACTGCATTCGCCTCTACGTTAAATTCACACTAGTAACAAAAATCATAATATACATTAAAGCACTTCAGTAACCTAATGAGAAAGCAGATACTTTTTTCTGAGAACAGTTGAATATTAAATGTTTTTAGATGCACAGAGGCATAATCTGACACCAAAAGCAAAACAGATTTAATTTGCTAATATTTTTGACAACTAAACTAGGTTGCTAATTTGCTACAAATTAATAGTGGTAGGTATAAAAATTCATATAGGCAATCATTTATAAACCTGGCAGTATTTTTGTGTAGTTCTGTAGAGATTTTAAGGTTTTAGATGGAATGATAGAAGGCTTGGAAATTTTCTTTATATGATTTTAGAGTGTGGAAGATTCTCTTGAGGTGAATATTAACGCCTTCACTCATGAGCTTAAAATCAGCCTAGTCATATATAAATAATTTGCACAGGAATGAATGTCAGGATCTGAATGTATGTTAAGTTGAAATGCATCTGCTCCATTATTCAGGTTGTGGGATTCCCCCCTCCCTTCTGAAATGTATAAAACATAGAAAACTGTAATGGATTATTTTAGAATAAAAAATAGTCACATTAAAAAAAAAACTTTAAAATCGAATTGACATTTCCATTTTATGTAGATTAAATCAGAACGCAGCTGAACATTTAATCTAATGTTCTAGTCCTTCCACCTGTAATTAGAGAAGTGTGTATCTCCCAATGTTACCATTCTTACATTTGTTGTTCCGTGTGTTATAGTATCACCCGCAGTTAACAAGGCTTTTACACAGCAGTAGCTAAACCTTTATCAAATTGGTTCTGTACAGTGGAAGTATATTTTCAAAGACATATGCCTTTGTACACTATTTACAAATTCTCTCAATCATGATAAAAAGGTAAAATAAATAAAAAACAGAAAGAAAGGAAATGCTGCTGAGGCTGAAGGCTTTTTCTTTTATCTTCCCAAACAGATGCTGGTCTCCTCAGTGCTGGGAGCTGGCTAGCCAAGATTGTTTTTCTTCCTTTTACATGGGCTATGAGAAGGATCTGGTTTCAGTTCCTGGTATTGCACCTGTTTAAACAATGTTCAGAGAAGGACTGGTCAGGTGGCCACTTTCTGGCAAAGGAAGGAAAAGCAAAGGAATGAGAGACTGCTTGAGGGGGAAAAAAGTGCTCGCTCTGGAAACTGTATGAGATCTGCAGCTGGGATGCAGAATACAATAGAATGATAGAGTGAGAGTCAAGGGAAATCCTGCCAGAAACTACATGAGATCCCTGATGTGAACTTTGGTAACAGGCTGGGGGCTCCACTGCCCATATATGCATTACATAAAAAGCAGAACCATCGTCATCTATTTTGAAGGACCAAATAATGGTTCTTTGCAATTTATTGTGTGCTTGTTTACTATAGGCTTCATCTCCATCCAGCCCACTCTCATGTCTGATACCAAATCAAAAACTCAACTGAAACAAAGGAAAAAGATATTGCTGCAACTCAGCTTCAAGTTTGATTAAAAATAAATTTTTAAAAATTCTCATTTTACTCTGAAAATACTTAACGATCAGTGGGCATTCATTAACCTCAAAGGATTGAGATGTGCCTTCAGTCTTTAGAAATCAGTTTGTTCTCCAAAAATACATCTTTAAAATTCACTTAATTCATGCAGATTATTCAAAGAAGTGTTTCTCTCAAATGTCTGCTGGCATACTTTGCTTTTCATCATCCTACTTCCCCTCAGGTAATGGTGACTTCCCTTCACAAACTCCAGCTGAACCTTCCTTGAAGAAGGATTATCTCCTTGACACCCTGGTAGGTTTCTTATACAACCCTTCTCATTCCCTGATCATCTCTACAAGTTTTTTTTTTTTTTTTTTTTTTTTTGCATTTTTTTTTAATTTAAGTATAGTCACTTTAAAATGTTGTCAATTTCTGGTGCACAGCATAATGTTTCAGTCATACATATACATACATGTACATACATGTATTTGTTTTCATATTCTTTTCATAGGTTACTACAAGATATTGAATGTAGTTCCCTTGCACTATACAGTATAAACTTGTTTATTTTATATATAGCTAGCATATGCAACTGTGAACTCTGTCCTACCCCTTCCCACCCCACCTTTACACCCTGATAACTAAGTTTATTCTGTGTCTGTGAGTCTGTTTTGTAAATAAGTTCATTTGTGTCTTTTTTTAGATTCCACATATAAGTGATATCATATGGTATTATTTTTTCTCTTTCTGGCTTACTTCACTTAGAATGATGATCTCCAGATCCAGTCCAAGTTGCTGCAGATGGCATTATTTTTATTCTTTGTTTATGGCTGAATAGTATTCCATTGCATATATACCACAACTTCTTTATCCAATCATCTATCAATGGACGTTAGGCTGTTTCCATGTCATGGCTATTATAAATGGTGCTTCTGTGGACATTGGGGTGCATGTGTCTTTTCAAATTAGAGTTCCCTCAGGATATATGCCTAGGAGTGGGATTGCTGGATCATATGGTAAGTTTATTTTTAGTTTTTTAAGAAATAACTGTCCTCCAAAGCAGCTGCAACAATTTACATTCCCACCAATAGTGTAGGAGGGCTCCCCTTTCTGCACACCCTCTCCAGCATTTATTATTTGTAGACTTCTTAATGATGGCCATTCTGATTGGTGTGAGGTGATAACTAATTTTTTTTTTTAATTTTTCTAAATTTGGGGGGGGGCAGGGAGGTAATTAGGTCTATTTATTTTTTATTGGAGGTAGTGGGGATTGACCCCAGGACCTTGTGCATACTAGGTATGTACTCTACCACAGAGCCATACCCTTCCGCTCCAATCTTCCCTACAAGTTCTTCTCCAGTAACACCCCAACTAGACTAAATTCCTTAATAGCAAAATATGCTACAGGCTTTATTAACTTTACCTGGCTCTTCCAAAACCTTCAAAATTAAATAAAAGTTAAAATGCAATGCCATGCTATATTAAAATGATACAGGCATACCTTGGAGATATTGCAGTTTCGTTTCCAGACCACCACAATAAAGCAAATATCACAATAAAACAAGTCTCATGAATGTTTTGGTTTCCCAGTGCATATAAAAGGTCTGTTTATGGTATACTGTAGTCTATTAAGTGTGCAATAGCATTATGTCTAAAAAAGCAATACATACCTTAATTAAAAAGTACTTTATTGCTAAAAAATGCTAATAACCATCTTCTGAGCCTTCAGCAAGTCTTAATCTTTTTACAATAGTAACATCAAAGATCAATGATTGTAGACCACCATACCAACTGTAATAATGAAAAAGTTTGAAATGTTTCAAGAATTACCAAAATGTGACACAGAGACACAGAGTGAGAGCAAATAGTGGTTAAATAATGGTACCAATAGACTTGGCTCAAGGCAGGGTTGCCGAAAACCTTCAATTTGTGAAAAATGAAATATCTGTGAAGCACAGTACAGCAAAGCGCAATGAAACGAGGCATGCCTGTAGTAACAGTAGTGAAACCTACTTACCACTTGCACATCTGAAGGGACTCTGGAAAGGAAGTCAAGTAGTTCATTGTTATCAATTGCATACGGACTCCGAAGCTTTTTTGTAAATTTATTGATGCCTGAAAAAGTGATAGATCAAACAGTATTGAAATCTCCAAAGCTTGGAGTTAGAAAACACATTTCTGGCAAAATTGTTGTGATTTGACAATCTAGATTAAGCTGCCGTGACTTTAGCCTTTACTGAACCAGTAAACTGTTTTCTCCCTCCTTTCCTTCCCGCCTTCTAAACTCAGTGGCTGCTCTTTTTCTCTTGGTACTTCAGTGGCTTCTTCCCAACATTTCTTTTGGGAAATAAAAGGCACCTGGCAAGAATGAGAAATGACCCTAACTTGCTTTTCCTCTCAGTGTTACAGTACTTAGCTTTGCTTTAGTGTTCCATCTATGATGAAACTTGTCTCCCTGTATTTTGGATTGATAGTGTTTTTAAGACAAGAAAGCTGACTTCCCAAAAGATACTTTTTTTTTTCCTGGTGGGGAGATACTGCTATAATGTAAACTAAATGTTTAGAAAATGTATGACCTGGGTGTTGTTTTTTGTCTTTTTCCCAAAATGACCTGAAATTTAAAAGGGTTTACCACCAGCTTAAAAAAAAAACCAAAAAACAGCTTTGAAGATGGAGACATGTAAAGATCCTGAACTCATCTCTTCCCATTGACACACTGGATCTACAGCCATGTAAGGAACAACTAACGTCTGAGAAAAAAAACCTAAAAACTGGTTAGTGACTATACACCAGCGAACGAGTAGAAGGCCCACATCAAAGCAGGTAGGAGAGGCAGGGACACAGTCCCACCATAAACCCCAGCCTAGCCTGGCAGCCCACAATCAGGAGGACCGTCTCTCTGAGGAGTGAGGGTTTGGACCTCTATCAGACATCTCCAACTTTTAAGAACAGCACCTGACATGACAGATGAGCCCCCAAAACCAGCTTTTTTCTTTCTAGTTTCAAAAAATAATTGACATACATCACTGTGTAAGTTTAAGGTGTACGGCATGATGGTTTGATGTATATGTATAGTGAAAGATTACCACAGTAGGATTAGTTAATATCTATCATCACATACAGATTTTAAAATAAGAAATAAATTTTTCTTTCTCTTTTTCTATGAATACGATGTTTGGGTTTTGGGGAGATTTTATTTTTCGTTTTATTTTTCCCATTGCACATGTAAGTGAAATCATACAGTATTTGTCTTTCTCTGACTTACGTCACTTAGCATAATGCCTTCAGGATCCTTTCATGTTGTCACAAATGGCAGTATTTCCTTGTTTTTTATGGCTGCATAATCTTTCATTGTATACCACTTCTTTATCCATTTATTCATCAATGGACACTTAGATTGTTTCCATGTCTTGGTTATTGTAAATAATGCTATGTACATGACAGTGCAGATATCTTTTTGGATTAGTCTTTTTGTTGCCCTTGAATATATTCCCAGAGGGTGTAATTGCTGAATCATATGGTAGTTCTAATATTTATTTTTTTAAGGCATCGCCATACTGTTTTCTTTAGTGGCTATGCCAATTTACGTTCTCACCACCAGTTTACCAGGGTTCCGTTTTCTCTACATCCATACCAGCATTTGTTACCTGTTGTCTTTTCGATGATGGCCATTCTGACAAGCATGAGGTGCTATCTCATTGTGGTTTTAATTTGCATTTCTCTAGTGCCTAGTGATATTAAGCATCTTTTCTTGGACCTGTTGGTTATTCATATATATTCTTTGGAAAAATCTCTGTTCAGGTCCTTTGCCCATTTTTAATATTGGATTTTTTTTTTTTTTTTTTTTTTTTTGCTACTGAGTTGTATGAGTTTGTTATATATTTTAGATATTAGCCTCTGGTCAGATATATGGTATGCAAATGTGTTTTCCCATTCTGTAGGTTGTCTTTTTACTTTGGTTTCTTTTGCTGTGCAGAAGCCTTTTGGTTTGATACAGTCCAACTTGTTTGTTTTTAAAATTTTTTGTTGGTTATGCTTTAGGTGTGACTTCCAAAAAATCATTACTAAGACTCATGTCAAGAAGTCTTTTTAAAAATGTTTTCTTCTAGAAGTTTCATAGTTTCAGGTCTTATGATCCATTTCAAGTTAGTTTTTGTGATTGAAACTTTACCCTTATCTTACACCAACCATTCTTTTACATGTCAATATCCAGTTTTTCCAGCACTATTTATTGAAAAGACTGTCTTTTCTCATTGAGTATTCTTGGCTCTCTTGTCAAATATTAGTTGACCATGTATGTGCATAGGTTTATTTCTGGGCTCTCAATTCTGTTCCATTAGTGTATTTGTCTCAAAACATCTAGCTTTGAAAACCAACTTGTATGCTGGCCTCTCCCACCCCAGGGCCCAGCACGAGCACACTTGATCCAGGGTTGATTGGACTCCGTGTGGGAAAGGATCAGTTGCTTGTCTCTGAACATTGTCATGAGGGGAAAGCATCTGATTTGACACATATTCAAGGGCCTCTCCTGTGACAGTAACATCTTTTTTTTTTTTTCTTTCCCTGGCAAGCACCATCTTTCCCCATTTCTCTCTCCAGCCAGTTGGTGCCATTTTCATGCTCGTCCTCTGTCTGCTCCAGAGCACCAGTATCTCCCTGAGGGGAGCTTCTATACACAGCTGGTGCCTGGGGTTTTGCATCTATGAGGCAGCTCAGGATGGTGACATAGGAAGATCCTGAACGCACCTTTTCCCAGAGACACACTGACTCTACAGCTACATATGGATCAATTTCCAGTTTAAAAGAAAAGACCAAAAGGCCTGAAAACTAGCTGAGCGTCTCCTTCACATGGGGCAAACAAGAAAAAAGGCTAAATCAAAGTGGATAGGAGAAGCTGAGATACAGTCTGGGCATAAACCTCACGTCCAGCACAGCTTCCCACCGTCAGGAAGGAACTCACAAACCCAGAGCTTCCTCCTGAAGAGCAAAGAGTTTGTACCCCATATAAGGCACCTTGGCTTTTAAGACCTGCACCTGAGAGATGAGCTCCCAAGACATGTATCTGGCTTTGGAAATCAACAGACTTGCATCCTGAGACCCCAAAGTCTACAGTAAACCGAGAATGGCTCTTAAAGGGCTTGCCCCAGAGCCCAACACAGAAGCAGCTGTTCGAAAACTTTTTATGTGAAGGAAATGCATTTACTAGTCTTAAAGTGTCGGCCAGAGAGGTAGGGGATGTGCTAGGGTTACTCTCTAGGGATAGAAGCTGGTGGGCCCCATTTCTGCATTCCCCCTCTACTGTGCACCAAAGGACCAGTATCTCCTGGGGGGGTAGCTTTTACACAGGTCTGGTGTCCTGGTTTTTGTGACTGCCACTCAGGGGACACTTCTTGACTGGTTGGCTCTGGAGGCCAGGAAACTTGTGTTCCTGGGACCCATGGAACTATAACATTCAGAGAGTTCTTGGCAGGACCCCCGCCCCCCGCCCACCCGGGGCACCGGGCAGACAGCAGACTGAAACAAACCTCCAGTCTCTCCAAGAAAGAGGCCTGTTTCCTTGTCCAGGAGTTTTGGCCTGAAGGACAGGATTCTGGTCTGATACATTTATAGGGGCCGACAGAAGTGCTCTCAGGGAACAGAGGCCAACAGAGGCTGATGGATGCTGTCTTTACATTCTCTCCCTGCCTTGCTCCAGCTTAGCGTTATCTCCCAGAAAGGAGCTTATACTCTTGTCTGGTGCCCCTATTTTTGCAGGTGCTGCCAGGAGATAGCTCTACATTGCCTGGTTCTGGTGGCCAGAGGTGCGTATGTTTGCAGGACCCACAGGACTGTAACCAATGGAGAAAACATTCTTAAACAGCTACCATCCTCAAGGCACAAGAAGTAACAGACTGAGGAGCTCAGTTTTTCTGTGAAAGAGGTCTACAAGCTTACCACGTCTGCAGCCTGAGGGGTACGCTTCTAATTAAAAACACTTAGAACACTGTAACCCTTTCCAGACACCTCAGAGGGGCACTCTTACACATGTCTGGTGCCCCAGTTTTTGCAGCTGCCACCTGGGGTGGAGGTCCTGACTCTGGAGGTCAAGGGAGCTGTGTTCCTGGGTCCCACAGAACTATAACAAGAGCCAACCCTTGGCAAGCTACCACCCCCAGGGCACTGCACAAACAGGAGACTGAAACACACCCTTGACCTTTCTATAAAGAAGGCCTATTATCTTGTCCTGGAGCTTTGGCCCGAGGGGCAGCTTTCAGGTTTGGCATACGTCTAGGGGCCTATGGAGTTGCATAGACCAGGGGCTGCCATCTTTACACTCCTCCTCTGCCTCAACACAGCTCACCAGGATTTCCAGTCAAGAAGGTGGAGTAGTAGGACCATGACCTGGCCTCTCCTCCTGACTACAGTGAAACCACAACTGACTGCTAAACATCCATCAGAAAAAAAAAAGAAGACTGGAACCTAGCAAAACAGATCTTCAACTGGAAACATAAAGAGGGAACCTCAGCAGGACGGTAGGAGGGGCGTGCTTGTGATATAATTGGGCCTCGTACCCTGTGGGTGGGTGATCCTTACAGAGGCCCTTCCACAGGAGTGAGAGTTCTGAGCCCCACATCAGGCTCCCCCAACCCGGGGTCCTGGCATTGGGAGGAGGAAGAAACCCCAAGACATCTGGTTTTGAAGGCCAGTGGGGCTTAGCTCCAGGAGCCCCACAAGGACTAGGGAAAACAGCCTTCACTCTCTTGGGAAGCATACACAGAATCTCGCATGTGCCAGGTCCAAGGGCAGAGATAGTGATTTCATAGGAACCTGGGCCAGATCTGCCTGCTGGTTTTGGAAGGTCTCCTGGGGACATAGGGGTGGCTGTGGCTCACCCAGGGGACATAAAAGCTGGTGGCAGACATTCCAGAAGTGTTAATCTACATGAGCTTTCCGGGAGGCTATCTTGATTGGATCATTAGCACCAACACCTAGCCCCACCCAGCAGCCTGTAGGGAAGCCTCAGGCCAAAACAACATACTGGGTGGGAACACAGCCCCACCTGTCAGCAGAATTCCTGAGCCATAAACGCCTCTAGACATGACCCTACCCACCAGAGGTCCAAAACCAAGTTCCACCCAGCAGTGGGCAGGCACTGCTAGGAAACCTGCATAATCCTCTAGTCCAGCCTCATCCACCAGGGGGCAGATATCAGAAAAAAAAAAAAAAACCAATCCTAAAGCCTGTGGAAGGAATCCACAAACGCAGGCCAGACTCTACCCTGGGACCAGTTGGACCCTGGCCCTTGGGTGACAAGAGAAGAGTGTACTGCTGGGACACATAGGACATCTTCCACAGAGGGCCACCTCTCCAAGGTTGAGAAATGTTAACTAACCTACCTAAAAATACAAAGATAGACAATATGAGGCAGCAGAGGAATATCTCCCAGGCCAAGACACAAGATAAAATTCCAGAAGAAATAAGTGATGAGGAGATAGGCATTTTATTTGAGAGTTTAAAGTAATGATGGCAAAGATGTTCAGAGAACTCAAGAGGAGTATAGATGCACAGAGCAGTTTTTAGCAAACAGTTGGAAAATATAAAGAATACCCAGAGATGAAGAATTAATATCACATAAGAGAATAACACACTAGAAGAAACCAAGACTAGACTAGATATGAGGCAGAATAGATCAATGAGCTAAAAGATAGATTAGTTGAAATCACTACTGCAGAACAGAAAAAAGAAACAAAAGAAATGAGGATAGTTTAACAGAACTCTGGGACAACATGAAGCACACTAATATTTGCATTATAGGGGTTCCAGAAAGAGAAGAGAGGACCTGAGAAAAATTTTGGAGCCATAATAACTGAAAACTTCCTCAACTTGGGAAAGGAAACAGTCACCGAAGTCTAGGAAGCACAGAGTTCCACACAGGATCAGCCCAAAGAGGAACACGATGTGGCACATAGTAATCAAATTGACAAAAACTAAGGATAAGGAGAAAATATTAAAATTAGCAAGAGAAAAGCAACAAATAACATACAAAGAAACTCCCATAAGGTCATCAGCTGATTTTTCAGCAGAAACTCTACAGGGCAGAAGGGAGTGGCATGACGTACTTAAAGTGATGAAGGGGAAAAACTTAAAAGCAAGAATACTCTATCCAGCAAGGCTCTCATTCAGATTTGATGGAGAAATCAAAACACTTCACAGATAAACAAAGGCTAAAAGAATTCAGCACCACCCAACTAGCTTTACAACAAATGTTAAAGGAACTTCTCTAGTCATCAAATCACAAGAAAAGAAAACAAAAAGAAGAGGAAAAAAATGGCCTACAAAAGACTGCTTTGGCAGTTCGGGGTCTTTTATGGTTCCATATAAATTTTGGAATTGTTTGTTCTAGTTCTGTGAAAAATGTGAGTATTTTGACAGGGGTTGCATTGGATGTTGTAGATGCTTTGGGCGGTACTGCCATTTTGTTAATGTTGACTCTTCTAATCCAGGAGCACAGGATCTCCTTCCATTACTTTGTATCATCTTCAATTTCTTTCATCAATGTTTTACAGTTTTCAGAGTATAGGTAACTGCCTTGGTTAAGTTTATTTCTAGGTATTTTGTTGTTTTTGATACAATGGAAACGTTTATGCCAGTTTTAAATTCTGGTTTTTGAAGCGAAAAGAAAAAAAAGTGAACAAAGGGCCGCAAATGGCCATAAAGATAAATATCTTTCCTTATGGGTGAGTTGTATGCCAGTACATGTATATGCTGCATCTTCTTTATCTGTTCATCTATTGATGTGCACTTAGGATGCTTCCGTATCTTGGCAATTATAATGTTGCTGTTAATAGCAGGGTGTGTGTATCTTTTTGAATTAATTCTTATTTTTGTGGTTGGCTTTATTCTTTTGATAACTATGTAAGTTTAAAAAGCTAAAGCTCTAAACATTCTTAGAAACAATGAACAGTACATACATGTAAAATTTTAAAACCGTGCAGTATATCGTGTATGTGCAAACTGTAACAATTCTACCTAATAAAAGGGAAAATGAAAAGAAAAGAAAAGAAAAACAAAGCTCACCAGTACCTCCCAGAATGGAGACTGTACACTCATCCAGAGCCCTGATTTTTGGGACTGTCACCCAGGGGACACCTCCAGATCACCTGGCTCTGGTGGCCAGCAGGACTTACACTTGCAGTCCCACAGGGCTATATATATTGGCATACTTCGAAAGCTGCTGCCTAAGGGGCTGACGTTCAATTAGCCTGAATCTAAGTGCCAGCTAAGATCCTCCTGTTTGGCACAGTGACAAGTCTTGGCACACCCTCAAAATAAAATAGGCTGCTTGGCCAGTCACAAAGGTTTGTTTGAGAGACAACTCAGAGCTAGGGCAAAGTTGAATGAAAAGGTTCATCTCCTACACAAGACCACTACTTCAAGACTAGGAGAAGGACCAGAAACCAACACAGAGATTTAAGCAAAATGCATATTAACATTTCTCCCAGGAGGAGAAGGTGAGAGAAAGGGGGCAGAAAACTTATTTGAAGAAATAATGGCTGAAAAATTTCCTAATCTGAGGAAGGAAACACATCCAGATCCAAGAAGCCCAGAGAGTTCCAAATAAGAGAAACTCAGAGACCCACACCAAGACATATAATTAAAATATGAAAAGAACAAGGAAGAAATCTTAAAAGCATCAAGAGAAACACAACTTGTTATATACAAGGAAATCCCTAAAAGGCTATGAGCAGATTTTTCAGCAGAAACTTTGAAGGTATTCTTGCCACGCCTCTTTGGTCTGCAAAGTGCTAAAAGGAAAAAAACTTCCAAACAAGAATACTCTGTTGGGCTAAGTTAGTTTTCAGAACTGGTGCACAAAAGCTAAAGGAGTTCATCACCACTAAACTGGCCTTCCAGTAAACATTAAAGGAACTTTAAGCCAAAAAGAAAGGATGCTAGAAGTAGCTAGAAAACACATGAAAGTATAAATGTCACTAGTAAACATAAATACAGTAAAGGTAGTGGATTAATCATTTATAAAGCTAGTATGACGATTAAACAACAAATACAGGACAAATAACTATAACTACAATCATTACTTAAGAGATACACAACATTAAAAGATGTAAAATGTGGCAAAACATAAACATCAAAAATATAAAACATGGGGGAATAGAGTTAAAGAGCTTTCAAGTGCATTCAAACTTAAGTCATTACACATAAGCCTTATGGTACCAGAAAGCAAGAGAGGAACAGAGAAGAACTACAAAACAGCCAGAAAACAGTTAACAAAATGGCAGCAAGTACATACCGATCAAGAATTGCGCTAAATGTAAATAGGTGGAAAGCTCCTTAAATCATAGTTTTGGCTATGATTTTTTTGGATCTGATTCCAAACAGAAAGGCAACAAAGGTAAAAATAAATAAGTGAGACTGTATCAAACTAAAAAGCTTCCACACAGCAAAGGAAACCAACAAAATGAAAAGGCAACCTACAGAATGGGCGAAAATATTCACAAACCATATCTGATAAAGGGCTAATATCCAAAATATATTTTTAAAAAACATACAACTCAATAGCAAAAAACTACAATCCAATTAAAAAATGGGCAGAAGATCTGAATAGACATTTTTTCAAGGAAGACAGATGGCCAACGGGTATGTGAAAAGATACTCAATATCACTAATCAGGAAAATGCAAATCAAGACCACAATGAGATATCACCTCACACCTGGCAGAATGGCTGTCATCAAAAAGTCTACAAATAACAAATGTTGGTGGTGATGTGGAGAAAGGGGAATCCTTGTCCACTGCTGGCAGAAATGTAAATTGGTGCAACTACCAAGGAAAAAAGTATGATGGTTCCTTAAAAAATTAAAAATAGAACTACCATTATGACCTTGTAATTTCACTTCTGGGTATTTATCCAAAGAAAACTAGAACACTAACTCAAAAACATATGTGCACCCCCATGTTCTTTCAGCATTATTTATAATAGCCAAGACATGGAAACAATCTAAGTGTCCACTGATGGGTAACTGATAAAGAAGCTGTGAGATAGATATACACACAATGGAATATTATTCAGCCATAAAAAGTTGAGATCTTGCCATTTGCAATAACATGGATTGACCTCAAGGGCATTCATTATGCTAAGTGAAGTAAGAGTATGATTTCACTTATATGTGGAATCTTAAAACACAAACTACAAAAACCTAAGTTCATAGATACAGAGAAAAGATTGGTAGTTACCAGAGGCAGAGGGTGGGAGGTGGGTGAGGGAGTCAAAAGTTACAAATTCCAAGTTATAAAGTAAGTCATGGAGCTATAATGTATAGCATGGTGACTATACTGTATTGCACATTTGAAAGTTGCTAAGAGTAGATCTTAAAAGTTCTCATCACAAGAAAAAAAAATTCCATTTCTACATCTCTGGAAGTTAGATTTTTTAGAAACCAATTTTCTTTCAAATTATAAGAAATTTAAATTTAATGCTTACAAAAGTTTCTGCTGTGACTGACTTACTTGGATCACTTCTTGGATTAGAATGGCCAAGGACCATGAAAGATGAGCCATAGCTACCCATATTAAATTATTCAACAGTCAGTCCTCTGCACTACCTGAAGAGCAAACGTGGATGAAGGGCAAATACAGAGGAATTTGGAGCTATTATATGAAAAAACAAAAAATTCAATGAGGTAGAAATGTCAAAATAATGTAGAAAACTACAAGTACCTATTCTACATGTTCTATGGTATAATGTAGAATTTCAGTGGGATAAGTACTGTTTTACATTTATATTATACTTAATAAATTACCAAGCCTATTCACATAAAAAATATATAAACAGCTTTATATGAAGTCAGCAGACTGGTAAAAACTGGGTCATAAACTACAGTATCTTGGCTATTCTTCAGGGAGTTCAGCAGAATAAACTTCTGCAATTATGATTTTGGTCCCTGTCTCCCCATGTGAGACCCATGTCTTAAATTTCTGTTTAATATTTCAGCAATCACCTACCACTAAAGGAATACTGTTCTTTGTTTTATTTTATTTGATGAAACAAGAGACCCAAACACATTCTCTGAAAATTACTTTAAAGATAGCTTGCCAGTGAGGCCACTGTAGGTTACAAAGCCAGATGTCTGCCACGGGCTCCAGTTTCTGAGAACCGGGGAAACGAAACCAGAGGTCCCCCACCCAACACAACTGAGATGGCAGGTCTGACCGTAGGTTAGAGGCAATAAACTGCCACACCTAAGGCCCTACCCTAATTCCTTCAATAAAACAGCATCTGTTTTAAATATCAGAGGAAGGAATGAAAGATGATGGCTTGAACATACAATAGGGACACAAGAAATGCCTCTTCCCTTGTATAGTCAAAGTGCTGTCTTAGTTGAAACTGTTTCTTTAAAGTATAGAAATTAAGGCAGGAAAACATAATCACCCTTTCCTTCACCCTCCACTCCCTACCCAAGGTGTAAAGGTAGTGATAGTGATGATAAGGAACAAGAGGACTTGCTCAAGAGATGACAAGATAAGCCAAAAACAATAGGGAGATAACAGTTTTAAAACTGGAGGGCTTGCAGACATCAGACCCCTTTTCATTTTATTCCAGCATATTTTTTTAAAAGACGTGAAAAGAACGAAACATTCCTTTTCATCTTTTTGCTTTCAGTGTAAGCACATGTTTTTTGAAGTTAAGACCCATCTTTGTTCTTTGCAATCTGTGTAAGTCTAGAAATCTTAGGTGTACGCAGGCCAGGGGCAAGTAGAGAACTCTACTTCCACCCAGTCATGTTTATATATAATTAACGTAGCTGTATGTTAGTCGACCTTGGAGGCTGAAAGCTGAGTTTTCCAAATGAAGAATTTTGTCAGATTAAGGGGTAAAAAAGATCCAAACAATGAAGAATGTTGAAAGTACCACCTAAATGGAGTCTAGGTACATAGGAACTTAGCATGCAGCGTGACTGCGTTTCACTTTAGGACCCCAGAATATCACCTTTAAAGTGATAAGTTTTTTGCAGTAGCATTCTTGTTTAGTACACATAAAGCAGGGTTTTTTGTTCCCAAGCACCCTACCAATGCCAAGGACCTTTTTCCTGCTTCCTAAAGGTGACCTTTTAAACAGGCAGCCGTATATAGTACCATGTTTACGGACACTTCCACAAGATAAAGTACCGCAGCAGAAAAGCATATTGTCCTAAATGCACCATATGGATCGAAATGTCTCTGTTTACGTGTAAGTGGCGAAAATAAATCAGAGTGATATCTAGACAAAGCTACACTTTGATATATGAAGAATCTGTACAACTACATGTTTATAGTATGATGAAGCCTATGGTGCCAGATAAGAAAAATGCATTTTGCAGGTAGACCTAAATCTTTGTACTGTTGTGATTTTTAACTGACCTGTCTCTTTTCATCATGGAGTAGCTTCACGACCATAAATATAGGAAACTACTGACAGTATAACTCATCCCTTGAAAATAGTTTGTTCTTAGCAGTTATGACAGTTAAAAAAAAGGCTTTACTTACCCCAGACAAGGACAATGTATCTCAGTGGAATGAAGTACAGGATGACTGTGAACGCACAGAGGGCTACAATGGCCAGCCAGCTTAAGAATGGGACAGTCCAGTTGAAAGTGCTGAATGAGAAATTAACACATCAGCAATCTGAGCACTTCATACTTTTTTCAAACAAAGATTAAAATAAATGTGATTCTGATTAAAAATCTGGACTAAGGATCTAGTAAAGACTGAAATTCTCTCTGGAAGAGATGCCAGTTGTCATAGGCTATAAGACGACACAGGTGAGTCATAATTGGCTCAGCTCCATGAACACAGGGCCTGGGTAAAGGGTGATGCCACCAACCCCTCCAGATTGTCCCAGGTGACTTCAGGATCCATAGTCTTGGACTACTTGTGTGACTCCCATGGTTTAAAAATCTTTTTCTACTTCTAAAACTAGTACTCAATCTTGTTTTCTCCAAATTTTCATAGAGGAGAATGCCCTTGGCCCTACCATTCTTTCTTCTATGAACTGTCATACAGAATTCCCCACACTGGAAAAAAAATGTTGCCAGCAATTGTCCGTGGACCTAAAGCTTACACTATTGTGTAACTCAGAACTGCAGAGACCCTCAGAGGAATAATTACTTCTCACTTCAGCTATGTTTCAAACGGAACTAGGTTTCTCCCAGAAATACATACATAATAAAGAAATAAAATACCATATGATATCACTCATATTTGAAATCTAAAAAAAAAAAGACAAACTTATTTGCAAAACAGAAAGACTCTCAGAGAACAAACTTGTGGTTACTGGGAGGGAGGGGCCTAGGGAGGGATAATAAATTGGGAGTTAGAGATTTGCAGATACTGATTGGTTGACTGATTGATTAATATAGAGATAGATAAACAAAGTTCATGCTGTATAATGCAAGGAACTATATTTGGTATCTTGTAGTAACTTATAGTGAAAAACAATATGAAAATGGATGTATATATGTTCATGTATGACTGAAGCATTGTGCTGTACACCAGAAATTGATACAACATTGTAAACTGACTATATTTCAATAAAAAATATATATACAAGAAAATAAAGAAATAGCATTCCCTACTATTCTCCCTATATTGTTTCTAGCAAAGGAGAGCATTGAATGTGGTTGATTTTTAGGGGGCTAGTGAAAAAGGAGTGTAAGCTGGAAAAGTGTGGGTTATAATGAGGCCTGGTTGATGGGTCTGCAGGGTTCTCACTGCTGGTGACTGAAAATGTAGAGGGTCAAGGAAGGCAGCAAGACTGAGTATTGACAGAGAGAGAACATCAGAACAAAGAATGAAAGTGGGATCAGTGAACAGAAGGAGAGAGGAAGTTACAAAGAGTACTAAGATGGGAAGAATTTAATGGGACAAAAAGGAGAAAAAAAAGAAGAATCAAGACAGAAGGGAAAAAAGTTGATGTAGGAAATCAGGCAAATAAATTTTATATATATATATAAAGAAAATCAGGGAAATGGAACATGGAAAATATAGTTTAAGGCTTTTTGTGTAGAAAAGCTGTAGTGAATCTCTGGTAGTTTTCAAGAGAGTGGCAAAATTATAAAGTACACAGAACCACTGCATGGAGCCTTCAGGATTGGGCTTATAACCATATTGCTGTTTACTGCATACCACTGCATCAATGTTCAGCCTCCAAAGAGGGACAAACACATCTTTTTGAGGGACTCTCTAGCATAATTTAATGAAAAAAGACAAGGTAGTAAATTTGTGTTTCAAAGCCTAGATTCTGCTTCTTGACTTCAGACAGCCAACCTCTGTAAACGTCGACTTTCCCCTTTATAAAATGGGAACAGCTTTTACTGGCCAAGGAAGACTGGTAGTGATGGTAACATGTTTATGTGAATCCAAGTGGTATTACTGGAACTGATCAACTCTCGGAGTCTAAAGTATGGCATTTCTTTTTATAAAGCCACGAGATGGGCCCTAAAGACACCTCAGGAAAATACGGAATTGTACATGACGTGGATAAATAAATGTCTGTGTTTTTTATTTCTTATAATTTCCTGATAAAGAATGTTATATTCACTTAGGGTGGGGTTTTCCAGGGCAGGTTTTGTTCCAATAAAGGATGACTGTCAAGAGATTTTTCTCATGCACTGCCCTTCAGCAGATCACTTAAGAGTTATTCCTTAGCTTTGTGGCATATGGCTTGCTTTTCATCTCTCTCTAGGTCAAATGTTTCCTAAAAATGCTTTTTTTCTAGTAAAAGAGCCAAAGCTGGATCAATCTGCTTATCTCATTTTTAGAGTTTGTAACTCTTGGGGTCTGGCTTTTCTGTCATGTTTTCTTCCTCCTGTGGCCAGAATGAATGTCCTGTAACTGTCACCAGGAAAAGGATGCCTCTCCTCCTTCACTGACACCTATACTTCCTTGCCTCTGCCTGCTTGTGGAGAGAACAGAAGGCTTAGGATCTGCTTGCTTTCCTGTGGCTCAGCTCAGAGCCATCCCTCCACCACTCCATGTGCGGGGGCCCTGCCTCCTTCTGGGCAGGCTCACGGCAGTGCTCCCTGTGTTCTCCTTACTCCTCTTGGAAGGATAAATGGCAAAGAATAGCAGTGTAGTTAATGTCAGGGAAAAAAAAGACTGCCCTTTTCTATTTCCACAGTGCATTATGGAATCTAAATCTAGAATATGATCTTACACCCCAAAAGAGACACAATTCAAGAAAGTTCTGGAATGATTATTTAGTAACAAGATGTGGTAATTATGAAGGCTTTCATTTTGTACTTAAAGATTGCTTCTGAATCTGCTTTCTGGATAGATGCATTTTACCCTATGTGACCCCAAAGGAGTTTCTCTTTTTCACTATTCCAAACATTGTGCAGAAAAGATGGCTCCTACAAGACTCACTGGATCCTATGCTGTTCCTATACCTCAACCAATTCCTGGCTATACCTTGGAAAGTTCTGCACAACCCAGTTTTTCCCAAGACTGGTCCACAGCCAGGATCTGGTGGTGTCCTTCAATTGGCCATAATGTTTTCCAGCCCAGCACCTGTTCTGAGGTCTCCTACCACCCAGTGTTATGAAGCAGCCTCTCCCACTCAGGTATTCACCATCGTGACCTCAGAGCTGCCCCCAGGATCTTCTGGTATAAATGAGAGGTTTCTGTCAGGTACCTCAGAGAAGGGACAACACTCAATAGGGAAATGCCCCATTTGGGACTTCACACAATGTGTCAGCGGATAGGTTGTAGAGAGCAGGGGAACAGTCTACGAGCTGGAAATAACATGGAGAAAAAGAAAAGACGTGGAAATCAGTCTTCAGAAGTCTAAGACTGAATGTTGCTCAGAGGCACATTTGGGAGTGAGAGGGAGTCTGTTCTGTCTAATCCGATATAAGAAAGTGGAAAGTCAGCACCTATGCACATGTGGAAATGTATTAAAAAAATACACAAAATAAAATGCATTATCCCTTGAAACATGAAAAGCACCAGATGAATGACTCACACCTTTAGTGTAAATAATTTACTCCTTTCAACTTCTGTGTATGCCTAAGGTTACCCAAATCTGCAGAACACTTCTGGTTATGAATAATAAACAATGAATCGATACATGAAACTGGGAAAATGTAGGCTTTTCCAGATATACAGCACCCCCTCTTGAAAAGACCATTTAAAAATCATTATGTAGGCCACTTTTCACATAGTTTAGTAATATGAGGCCTTAGTATCTTGTTTACTGATAATTAATTATAAATCTGCCTTACCGTTTTTATAATGAAAGTTTCTTAAAAAATATATTAGTAAATAAAACAACTTAGAGTAAAACACAATATAAGTTTCTTAATTTTACATTAGATCTCAATGAAGTTATATTTTCTTCCTTTAAAAAATTAAGTTTTTTTAAAACTATAAATTTATGTTTATTTTCTAAAAGCATTAGCTTCTTTTATCTGTGATTATGATCTCAGCTATTTAAATCCACAAAATTGAAAGAATATTTTTGCAGGGTGCTATATATAAAATATAGTATTTTAAAAATTTAGAGTAACTTCATGAAAATATAACTCATCCAATAATAAAATGCAGGTGTGTCTTGATTACCTGAAATCCTTATTTAGCTTAGTTTTTTTTTTTTTCCTATCACGATTTCATATTCTGCATAAGAACAAAGTTTCACTGAAAATGTGAGAAAATTTAGGACGGTGTTATTTCTTCAAAGCTACAAGTATGACTTCTTTCCAACCAATATGTTCTAAATTTCCAGGAAGGAAATTGACGGAACTTTCATAAAACCAAAGACTGGCAGAAACAAAGTAAATAATGATGAAACTGAGTGATACATCACCCAGAAAAAGTGTCCCCTGTCAGAAAGAATGTGGCTTTTCACCCTCTGAGAAACAAATGGACATTGTCCCACAGAAGGCCAGGGCTCACATGTCAGCATCACTCACTTCTTTATCCTTTCGCCAAAGGAAGCCACTTCATCTAGGATATTCTGGACACTGATGCATACCTCCTGGATGGCATAGATTTTATTTATAAATCCCTTTTTTTCACTGTCCTAAAATACAATAAAAAAGAGAGAGAGAAAGAGACTTTATGAGTAAAGATATTCTTCAGTGCTTGAATTCTTTTAATTGTCCCACTCTTACATTTTTAAACTTAAATTTCATTTTTGCATATATATAAATGCATACATAGAGCCCATGAAAACTTCCCAGTATCATCGGAGGTGGAGGAGGAAGAGTACCCAGCATTATCAGCCTAAGTAGAAAAGTGGCTGCAAAGCCCAAGACTGAGACTCTGTTGCTCTTGCCCTGAAGAACAAGAACATTTCAGCCAGGGGGAGGGGGGAGGGGAGGTGTAAAGATGTAAGGGCGAGATCAGGTCTCAGAATGACCAAATCTGGAATCTGTGCTGACCTGGGACCCACCATGACTTGTAAGACTTGGCAGACCCAGTTTCTTGGCCCCATTACCAATAGACCTAAGTTTGGTCTTGGCTTCAGATATTTTAACAGCAAGGATGCTGGGTGCAAGTAAGAAGACTCATGAGCAATGAAAACTGCATGCATGCATGCATGCATACATACATACATACATATGTACAAGATCATCTGAAATCCAGTAAGTGGACCCTTCCTAAACAGCAACTTAAGTAGCTAAGATCACAGTGAGATCTTAGCCCCCATCTTGAGAATAATAGTCACATATTTCATGCTATATTAGTCAGGGTTCGAACTAGGGATTTTTTCCCCTCTTTTTATTTAATTCTCCATTTTAAAATTTGGGCTGGATTTAAGCAAAGCTGGTGTGCTCCAGGGGAT
Source organism: Camelus ferus (assembly GCF_009834535.1). NCBI lineage: Eukaryota > Metazoa > Chordata > Mammalia > Artiodactyla > Camelidae > Camelus > Camelus ferus. Next base: position 64,014,539 of record NC_045698.1, read on the forward strand.
GGGCAGGTGAGGACTGAGCATAAAGCATCCAGAGAGTGGTGTCAGCCGAGGGGAAATGTGCACATTTTGTAATTTTAGACCCAGAGGAAGAAATCATGGTGGCCTTTCACGATGGAAAATTCTGCTTAGTAGCCTGGCATCACAGGCACTTGCCTAGACTGTTTGGTGGAGACCATCCAACCCATGACTCCATTCCCCCATGCCAGCTTGAATATCTATGGAAATGTAGATCCAATTTCATTCCTTTAACTTCTTTTGAACACTCGCACACTGTGCCAGAACACTTGAGACCTCATGTGGCAGTCAGTGCTGGCTGAAAGCAGCCAGGAAGCTAGAATAATAATGTCGTCATGTTGCACATTTACATACTGACTTTATTTCAGAAGAGTCTAAAGCACTTTGCACTGTGAACACTTGGCTGGGGCTGGCATCCTGCCACCTTAGAAACCGAGGGCAAGTGAATGACGTGTGTGAGGACAACAGGGTACAGTGGGACTGAGGACATGGATGCCAGTCTTATAACATAACCTTTAGATACCAGTTACTTAGAGCCTTCATTTCAAATTCAATTCCCATGGGAGATACTGTCTACATTATTCATCTTGCTTATGCCAAAACGGACTGTCAGGCAATGAGGTAGACGAGATACATAAGGCTCAAAGTATAAGGAACAATTACACACTCTCAGAGTCCCCACAGTCTTCAAAAGTCGCCCTTCACTTGTCATTATGACAGGGGTGCATCAATTTCTTGTCTTTTTTCCCCTCCCCAGTAATAACGCAAAATGCATTCATTTCACCTATGCAATTAATTGTACATTTTTAAATAACATGGATAACCAGAGGCTCCTTCCTTAATTACAAAGTTAGTCTGCTCTAATAATCTCCATGGCCTTCAGTGTCCTCTCTCAAGCACCATCTCAGTTCATTTTTCACTATGAAGTAAAGTGCTCTTATAAACATTTTTTTAAATGCAGAATAAATAGAGCTGGAGTCGAAGCATGCTGGTTATACAATAAAAAGTTCATTGAGAATAATGTCTTACCAGCTTGAAATAATGTGAAAAATATTTCTTTCACAATAGCAATAAAATGGAAAATACTTAGCCATATCTTAACAAGAAATGTACAGAATCTATATTAAGAAATTAGAGATACTATGTTTCTGCACTGGAATACTGAATATTAAAAGAATGTAATTTTTTTTAGTTGAACATAAAGATTTAATGCAACTTCAAGCAAATCCTAATGTGTTTCGAGTGGAATGAAATGGGAAGGATTTGATAAAGTGTTTTTAAAATTTGTTTGGAAAAATAAATGAGTACCTATAATCAAGAAATGTTTGCAAAAGATAAATAATGAGAAAGCATTTATTGTACCAGATACTTCAGTAATTAAGATACGAAAGATAAGCATTGAAAAAGAGATCACTGCATGATAAAACACCATCATAAATCTATTATAAAGAAGGAAGTACTGTTACTAGGCAATTGTTTTAACTATTGGGGGAAAATTAGGTTAAATCCTACCTTAGTAGATTATTAAACCTATCTGAAATAGCTCAAATGTACCCCACCATCTACCTCAAATTAAGGTACCCCAAATACATTCTAGATTAATTAAAAAGTGAAAAGCTAAAAATGAGTTATAAAAATAGAGGAAAAAATAAGTAAGTTATTTATTGTCCTTGGAATAGGAAAGAACTTTCTAAACATACAAGCAGTAAGGGAAACCACAAAGAAGAATTGCTAGCAAAAGTTACATAAAATTTAAAAGTTATTTTGTCAAAATTCATCATAAATTTAAAAGATTACATGGGAAAAGATTTCAACAAGTATGACAAATCAAGGGGTGGGATTTCCAATATATTCAATAAACATCTGAAAAAAATTCATTACATTTATATGTATTATTAAAAAAAGAAAAGTCACTAACATGTTGGGTGGGATTAATTGTGTTACATACAACTGATAGACTATAAGAAAATCACAAAATACTGCTTAAAGACAATGACAATGTTTATGATCTAATAGAAAATGAAAAGACTGGGAAGTAAATGTGATAGAGTACAATCCTAACTTTTCCTTGAAATGGCTAGGTTGGAAAAAAGATGAAGGAAATGTGTCAAAATATTAAAGGTAATGGATGTTTACCTTCTTCACACCTTCCTGAAATATTCAAATTCTTTACAATTAGTATGTTTCACTTTTATAATCAAAATAATTCCCTGATTTTCCCCATTATCATTATTAAAGTAACATGTGTAGAAGACATGAATGAACTGGTACTCACTGGGCACGACTTTACAAGGTTTATCTATTTTTTCTTAAGGTATTTTTTTGTGTTCTAAATTATTTTTAGGACAAAAGCAAAGTGTAAATAGACACTCATTAAGCACTGTAATGTGCTGTTCACATAGCTCATTCAATCCTCACAACCATCCTACAATGTAGACTTTTTTCCCCACTTTATAGAAGAGGAAACTGAGGCTCACAGAAAAGTGACAGAGCTTGGATTGGGACCACAACCGGCCAACTCCAGAATCTGTTCTCTGTGTGATATACCATGTGACCTTCCCATTTCTACCCAGGAATCTTTCAGTTCCTACCCAGAATCCCCGTGAGAGAAACAAGAAGAAAAGACTTGCAAACATTTAGAAACTTATTCCTGTAAATACTGTGATCAGCAAGAAAATAAAATCCAGAAACTTGATTCAAAGGTGGCAGATATATTAGAAACCACCAGATTTGATGTCAGCAATGCAGTGTGCAAACATGAAGTACGGAATCTTCATTAGTAAGGTATGTCTTTTCAGGCACCTACAAAGGCTGTTTTTCAGTAGATACTTTAAATACAAGTACTGGTGTATTATTATTGGCTAAAGAGTTTTTTTAAAAATCTGCTCACTTTTAATTTTCTTTCTTTCTTCCATACGCCCGTCCCACCCTCAAGCCCCTCACTCCTGGCCACCAAAATCCAAAATAAAATGGTCTGTAAATGTTGGCAAAGTTTTGAGAAGCAAATACTTTGGGATAAAATTTTTATTTTAAAATCTCTTTCATCAAATTCTATATTCTTCCACTGTGGTCTCCAGCCAATGAAGTAATTACTCTTTATATACAGTATATGACCCAAAACTGCACTAGGTAATGGAATTGCTCTGTGTTGCATTCCAATATTTCACACTTTTTTCGCTAATGTTCAATACTTTATTAGTAGAGAATAAATTGGTACATTTCTTTTATTGTCGTTTTTGCTTTCCTTTATAAACCAGCTTGGATGAAAGAAATATCATAGGGTAGTTAATCATCCAAAGGCTTGGTGGTGACACTTTTTTTTTAATACATTATTAAGGTTTCTTTTGAAGATGTAAAAAAAAAATTACCCATAAAAAAGAGCTATAACTATAAATCTGAAAACATGTGAGATTTATACTGTACAAGTTTTTCTAATGATTCTATATAATTTTTAAAGATCTTGCTGTTTTTACTAGTCCACAAAATACCAATAAGTACAAATTTGAATGATAGTGATTCATATTCACTTATTTTACGATAACATGTCACAACAGAAAGTTAAGTAGATTTTTTTTCCAAAGAAATATCTACTTCCTAGCTGTGGGATATTTAGGAAAATCTAAAGACGTAAAGAATGAATATGTGCTCCTTATATATTTGGAGAATCCTATTCATTGACTTTCAAGCCAAAATGACAAGTGCCCCTACTCACTGATTCTGTTCCAAATCGGAAGAAGCCAGAGTGACAGGTGTCAGGGGATGTGTACTGTGGGCTTGGGTTCTTCGTGCACCCAGCTGCATCCTGCCGTGGTTATTAATGCCAAAGAGGTCACTGTCAGCCTGCTTGACGGTACAGAAAATGAATCTGTTGAACACCTGTGCTGTATCGATCATATTGGGTATGTAGAATATGTTTGCTCGAAATATTGTTATAAAATTAATGTTATTTCACTTTCTTTGTAGGGTGAGAATGTGTCTTGATAGTATAAAGGGGGAGCTATTAAGTCTTACATCAGGATGAAAGTAAAACAGAACTGTCCCAGCAAACCAGGGCATATTCCACCTTACTTATTATTTCCCGGAGGAAGCATGCAGATTTGCCACCTCAAAGAGCTACTCAGGATCATAATTTTGCTTTTCCTTTAAAGTCTTTCTATGTAAGCTCTAGCAAAAGGTGAGCAGTAAGGTTGATATTTGCTATGAGACAAAATTGTTACAGTTTACTGTTGACTACAGCTCTTCTGTGAGCGAAGAGCCTCACACAGCACAAAGTATACAATTGTGTTTGGAATATGTTTGTTTCATGTGATTTATTTTTTATGCTAAAGATGGTTTTGCTGCATAACTCTCTTAGTAAAATGCCCTGCAAAACAGGACTTCCTCTCTGGTCTATATTTCTAACCTATGGCAGTATATAAGACATGAGAGATAGACTAAAGGCATACAAAGTGGTGAAATGTTTTCTCTTTGCCAATATTCCTTCCTTTTTAGATACAGAAAACCACCTGTCAGCCTGAAATCTGGAATACTGAAATTCTCACAGAGAGCAACTTAGCAACTCACAGAGACTCCTGAGTCTTATCCCAGTGTCTTACTTAGTTTTTATTGTATCAAATTTTACCCAGATTACTTGGTGCCTTGGCTCTTCCTGATATTAACCTTGAAAATAGGAACCCTCCATTGAAACATAGAAGGATTCTGAGATAGTTAAGGTTAAGAGGACATATGGACACCATTTAAAATAGTGTATTTTCTCTTAGAGAATAAAACAATTGTCAAAAACATTTATATCTCAGAGTTATAAAGAGGACTAAGTTAAATAGGATAAGCGTGTAGGGTGTTTAGTAAAATGCCTGTCTATTAGTAGTGGTAAGTAGCAGCAATAATAAAATTATAGATACAATTCCTTATTAAGAGAATTCAAATTATTTTTACCTATTTTTGTTTATATTAAAAACAAAATTTTAGAAAGACAAACAAAATTAGAGAGAATCCCCAAATACAGGAAACCTTTTATGCATGTTTAGTTTTGCCCGAGATGACTTAGTGTTAACTTGTCAGATTCCATTTTAGAAAATGATGGCAGATTCTTTATAATGTTACACTGAGAAGATTGTCTTCCCTTCTGCTGACTCTATGCTTTTTTGCCCCTCAGAATGAGCATTTACCTATTCCTAATTTTTAATCATATTTAGTTGTGCCTTGCCTTGTTAGTTTAATGTTATACATTTTGCATGTAACTTTGAAGGTAACTATAAAATAACAAAAATTTGAAAAGAGGTATCCCCTGGCCTAGGCAATGTAAACAGCAGGCATTTAAAAACAGCAGCTGGTACTGCTAAGGTTATGATGAGAGTCAAAGAAAGAAAGAAATAGAAGGAAACGAAGGGGGAAGAAGAGAGGAAAGAAAGAGAAGATAGAGAACAAGGAAAAGAAGAAAGAAAAAAGAGAGGAGACTGAGGGAAGAGAAGGGGGAGAGGACCACTTGAAGACGAGACACCCCATGGAGGGAAGGAGGATAGGGAGGTGATGGAGAGAGCCTGGCGGTGAATACGAGGAAGGGAAGGAACACAGCTTAGATGAGAAAGAAAAATGACTTGAAGTCAAGGCAAAAACAAAACTTGTTAACTACCTGGGTTAAGTTCTAATTAAGCAAAAGTCATTATTATTTGTAAAAGGGTATGCATAAAATTGTTGAATTTCCATTCAATCTAACCGTAAATAAACCTTATGGAAAGCACCCAGGGATGCAGGTGTACCTGTGGCCTGTGGGCCAGAGGGCAAGTTCCCTGGAGCCACATTTCTTGCTATGCAAACCCCTCATCAAGGAGGCCCTAAGGGACTTGCAAATCTCCCTCCTCCTAATGATTTATAAAAAACTCCTTATAACTGTTCTACCAGTTCTTGAAAGCTCTTGAAAGGTTAGGACCATATATCAGTATCAAAACCTTTGACTTAAACCTCCTGGCCAGCAGGCAGGAAGTACACTTTGCAGAGAGCGGCTCTACAGACCACCCCGTCTCCAGGCTTTCCGTCCCAGGAGCAGCTCTGCTTTCAGACAGACTCTTGTGAAAGGGCCAGTGGGCCTGGCTCTGGGCTCAGCTTGATAGAAGCCACAACAGAAGCTGCGAGGCTGCTGTTCCCAAGTAACCAGACAGGAAGATGAGTGACAAAGGATTCTTTCACCTCGGATTGTGTTGAGATACGAATGTGTATGCCTCGCAGAGTTTTCTGTAAAATCAGAATGAACACACTGTGGAAAGGTTTTGAAAATGTGAACACATACTCAGGATTAGGGTGGCCTAGGACAAGTCACTGCCAGTCCTTAGACCTCATTTGAAAAAAAAAAAAAAAAGGTTAAGTAAGGTGTGTCCTAAAATCCCTTCTGGTGACAAATTAGCCATTTTACAAGGAAGATTAACAATGGTGTGGAATCGACTCTGCCCCTCAGAGCCATTCAGAAGCTTATCTGAGGACCTTGCTGGCAGATGGGATTTCTCCAGCCCTTCCTATGGGTTCCGTACTGTAAGCTGAGTGACCACAGGAAACAGACACACTGGCTTGTTTCTGAATCCAAACAGCAATGCCAGGCGAGTTCTTTATCCCAATTTCTAACGAAAAACTTGTGTGTACGTGTATGCGTTTTTAAACATCTCTTTTGAAAGCATTTGTTTCATTTCCAAATTTGTTTTTAAATCTGATTGGCATTCAGATGCACAGGTGAGAGGGCAACGGAGAATTTAGAGAAGGCTGTGAGGATGTTATGCTAGATGACCAGAGTCTTAGAAGATGACTGGGTTTCTGACTAAGTGGCTCGTTGGTAAGCCTGGTTCAGATCCTGCCTCCATTATTTCCTTAGCTTGTGGAGTTTTTTGGGGGTGGGAGGAGGTAATTAGGTTTTTATTTTTTTATTTTTTAATGGAGGTACTGGGGATTGAACCCAGGACCTCATTCATGCTAAGCAGCAGCTCTAGCACTGAGCTACACCCTCCCTGCTAGCTATGTGGTTTTGAGGAATTTATGTATCTTCATCTGTAAAATGAGGATGGTAACAGACCCTACCTTTGATGGTTGCAAAATGAAATGAGCTTAATCCATTTAAAGCATTTATGACAAATGTCTGGAACATAGGAAGTGCTCAGTACCTACAAGACATTAATATTATTAATTTGAAGAGACTGAAAAGAAAGTATTAAAAAAAAAAACCTTTTCAATGCTAAGTGTCGTACAGTTTTCTCCCTTCTGTGGGGTCAACTGATGTCCTTCAAAGTCCAACAAACCCCCATTCCGGGGCTCTCAGATATCTGCTGGCAATTCCTCAAAAGATAAAGTACATCCTTTGCTGGGTGTGTTTGCCCTAACAAACTGATAGCCCTGGGTAGTGCTCAACCTCATAATAGATCAAGGAGATCTAGGTGACTGGTTTCAACCCACCTTATCAGAGTCATAAACCCCACCACCCTTCCTAGACCCTAAACTTCTTACCTCACCTATAACCAATCAGAACTTGTGCACAAGCTAATCACACAGCCCTCAGCCCTTTGTGACCACCAGCTCCTCCAATAAACGGCCCTGTACTTCCATCCCGGGGCTCACAGGGGCACCGCTTACCTGTGTGGCCTGCTGTTGTCTGTGACAGTGTACTCTAGTAAATTCCTTCCTATTCTTACACTTAATCTCTGTAAATTCTTTCATCAACCTGTGTGTCACTGGCTCACTGACCAGCCGCCCCATCATGCCCCACAACACCTTATTTCCGATATACCTAAGAAGTAATATGTTTATATAATTTCGTTGTCATCTAATACAATCAGATTCTCTCACATGTATCATCTTACTCGCTCCTTGCAACAGTCACACAAGGGTGATGGGTGTTAGTTTCCCTACATGAGGAAACCAAAGACCAGATGCCTGTCATCCCAACTCAGACTTCTACCCCAGGCTATACTCTCTCTGCTTTGGTGCCTCCAACCATATTTGTTCTCATCTGAGACATGGGATCTGAAAGATGAGCAGTCAGTTCATCTCTTTACAGTATTCCCTGCCTGCTGAAAGTTGTACATTCTCCAAGGCCAAGCTAGTCATACTTGGACACACCTTTTTATCTTGCGACTTTTCTCTGTCAATGCATAGGCAGGTAAAACTTCCCGTTAAAATCAGTGATTTGTTCTTCAAGAAGCCTCATGGCTGAATCGGGCCCAGAATTTATTGTTTAAACAGCACAAGCTTTCTTGCTAGTCTACTTAGTAGTATAGGTTTTAATTAGAAAAAAAAAAAAAAGAGTCCTTTTATTATATATACACAAAAGCATATGCATGAGGATGTGGAACCTTAAAGATGTTCTCTTGAATGGATTTGTTATGAAAGTCATTTCCCTTTGTATAGGACTTTATAAAGCACTTTTAACTTGTCTTCCCACTTGGATAGCAGAGGCTGGTGGCTTCCCCATTTTATTGATAAGGAAAGTGAGGCTTGGAGAAGCTAGGATCCCATTACTAGTTGGAAAGTGTTCCTGGGACTTGAACCCCTGTCTCCTGACTGAAACTGGGCTCCTGTCAGGTCACTGTCAAAAATGCCATCAAGTCACATATGGTATTTCTTCACTACATTGTTTTAGATACTTCAGCTTAGCTCTTCTCAAAAACTAACCTTGAATTTAATCAAATTGTGTGAGAAAATAATCACGTTAGTATTATGAAGAAGCAATGCTCTTTGTGACATCTCCAAGACCAAGCAAGAACTGCTTTGTGAAATCCGGAGGCTATTTTTCTTTACAAATATTTTACAAGACAAACTTGTACCTTTCTAAAAAAGCACATCTGTTGTAAATTACTCCCTTACAGAAAGAGAGAGAATCTCCATCCTTTCTTCCCATCTGAGCTTAAAAGAGATTTGTTGACATATTCTAAGGCCGGCATAGACAAAACAGCACAGGAAAGAGGAGGCGGTCAGCAGGACCAAGGCTTGGCTTGGCTTAAACTAATTCCACATGCCCCATGAACCATTAGCTGTTTTTTATTTCCTGCTCTAAAGATCTGTAGTGAAAATAATCTGGGGTAGGGAAAAGCTGCACTTATTTTTTTTTTTTCTCCAACAAGATGCTGTGTTAGCAAACAGAACATATGAGCCACCTTCAGCAAATCAAGGTCTTTAATAATCCATTTTTCAAACACTACTGGTATTTCCTTTCCAAACAAAGATGGACTGTGACTGGAATCAATTTCATCATTTGTATGGTTACAATTGCCAAGTTTCTGGAAATAATCGCCATTTAAATACTGGATAATATTTTTTATATGAAGCCAACAACAGTTTTATTGCTATTTAATTTCCATGATTTGTTTGTTTGCTCTAAGTTTTCAGTGCTCTGAGAGCATGATGTTTGGGGATAGAAAAAGGTCTTAAGAACAAATCAGGAGAAAGCAATATCAAAGTCGTGTTAATGGCCTGATTTGAACCCACCAAATAAGGGAGATTAGTATTAGGAAAAAACAATTCGTTCCATCATTTGGGGCTTTTCTCCCTCAGTTTCCCTATAAACTGCAGAATCTAATACCATCCATCATTTTCAGGCGTAGGCATGATGTAGGAAATCAAGGACAAGACTGAGAACGCGGTTGTCCCCTTTAAGAAGGTAACAGGGCTCTTCAGTGAAATTCAACAACACAGAGGTGACGTTGGTACAGATAAAGGGCCGGGTGGATTTAGAGGGAACTAGACCATCTTGCTCTATTGATGCCATATGTAGCACATACCTGAACAGCAGCTTGGTGCTCTCTGGGATGCTGCTGATATATGGGGTGGGCCTATCTCCTGAACCCCTTCCTTTCTACAGACTAAATCACTGAAACAGGCTCATTCTAAGGTCAACCTGGAAGAAAATGCCAGCTTCATTGAACCGATGGCAATATTTTTTGTTCACTTACTTGTGTGGATCATGGTCTGTCTTTCAGTTTATTTGGGGAAAGGGGGAAGGAAGTGAGAAAGGGCAAGAAAAACCTGGGAATCAGTTGGAAAAAGTATCTCAAATTCTTATGCTGGAGATGGCCATTGGTTTCATAGGGTAAAATAAGTCCTTTGCACAGGGTAGTTTATGTACCTGCCTTTAACTGTTCTGTATTTAAAATAAAAGCAGGATGGACATGGATCCAGGTTATGATGTACTTTCTTGGGCTTGTCCTAATCAGGCAGAGGGTGACTGTGGGCTGGAATCCCGATGGGCATTTCACAGCCATGTGACCTTGTACAAGTTACTTAACCTCTCAGGTACTCAGTTTCCCCATCAGGAAAATGGAAATAATGTCTACCTTAGTGTTGATATGGGAACAGAATGAAACCATGTACCGAAAGCAACTGGCACATTAGTAGATACTAAATACTGATTAGCTTCCTTCTCGCCACTATCTTTCCACTCAAGGGGAATTATTTTCTTTTTTGTTTGCCTATTCTTCCCCCCTCTTTCCTTTATTTTCCCTTCCCTTTTTTGGAGTTTGTATTTAGAAGCCTAATGATCAGTTACTTCATTCACATCACCTCCCTATTTGAACAGTATTCTGTTTAGCCAAATCTCAGTCCATTGCCTTTATTCATTTTTTCAATATGTACTTATTGAATGCCAACTACATATAAGACACTATTCAAGACTCTGGGGCTACAGTGTAAATAAGACAGAACCCAACAAACACATAAGCAAACAAAGAAGAAAAATAACACGAAGGGGAAAATGCAATGAAGAGATTCGAAATAGGTGCACATGCTGGAGAGTGACCCAGAGGTCAGGGAGGGCTACTCTGAGGATCAACCTCAAAGCTGAGACTTACTTTGGTCAGGAAAATAGAAACTACTCTAGGTATTTCAAACAAACAGAATTTAACACAGAGAGGTAGCTGTACTGGGGAAGGAAGAGCTAAGAATAAGAGCGTGACAGCCATCGGCAGAGCAGGAAGCCGCTACCTGAGGGAGGGATGTTCCTGGGACCGAGATGCTAGACCACATGGACTAACCATGGCAGGAGCTGGAGCCAGGGATGGGGCTGCTTGCCAGTATTTGGGATTATGGAAGAGAAGCTGTCTCTGTTGGGTGGGGAGCTGAAACACCAAGGAGATTCAGCACCTAGTCACTCCTGGAAAGTGACCCCAGAGGTGGTGCATGTGGGGAAGGGAGGAAGAAAAAGGAAAGACACAGAGAGAGAGAAGGAAATTCTCCCCTCAACCTTCTTCCCTCCTTCCAGCATCTCCCATTGGCCAAGTCCTCTAAAAGTCATTGTCCAGGGAGCTGGACAATGTGGTTTGCAGGAAAAGGGTGCGTGAGGATCAACCTGGAAGCAAACAGGCAATAACCAGAACAAGGAAGGAACTAACCAGAAACAGATCAGGGGAACCAGTACAGGCAGTGCAAATGCACTAAGGGAGAAAGAAAGGAACCGAACTTGTTTGAGGAAACAAAGGACGCCTAAACATGGGGGCCAAGGAAGCGGGGAGTGGAGTAGGAATGTATCAGAGAAGCAGACAGTGCCACAGAGGGCCTCGGAAACCAAAGTAAGCAGTGGGGATTTTATTCTAAGCGTGGGAAGCCAGTACAGTGGTGTCAACCAGGGAAGTAACATGATCTAATTTACATTTTTTAAAGAACATTTAGGCATAATGTAGAGGAAAAACAAGATAGGTGGCTATGTTGTAGTCCACAAGGGGATGATAGCTTAGACTAAGGTAGGCATATCCAGGATGTTCTGGAAGTAAAATTGATACAGGAAAAAAATGTGGTGCGAGAGGATGGCCATGTCCCAGGTCTCAGTTAAGTCCTGGGGATGTGCCCCGCCAAGTGTGGGCCCTTGGCTTTGCACAGGAAAAGAATTCAAGAGTAAGCCACAGCTGAGTAAAGGTAGATTTATTCAGAGAGCTACATACTCCATAGACACAGTGCGCACTGTTTCAGAAGGAAAGAGAAAGGCCACCACGAGGTGTGGGGATTGGGTGCTCAGTTTAAAGTAAACGTAGATACACGCTCCAGAGACAGAGTGCGGGTCGGCTCAGAAGGTGAGGGGCTGCGAGGCCTGCAGGTGCAGTGTTGCTAGTTTTTATGGTCTTGGCCACTTTATATGCTAACAACTGGGAGCATTATTCCAACTACTCTGGGGAAGGGGCTGGGATTCCCAGGAATTGGGCCACAGCCCACTTTTTGACCTTTTATAGTCAGTCTTGAAACTGTCCCGGCACCTGTGGAGTACCATTTAGCCTGCTACTGTATTTCAGTGAGTGTACATTGAAGCTCAAGGTCTACCAGGAGCTGAATCTCCCATCACGTTGGTGCTAACTGCACTGTCAATTATTTTAATGGCTGTGCCCTGCCCCCTTCCCTCCTGTCTCAAAGTCACCATAGACACGTTTAGTGATTGGATCTGCTAGGTGAGAAGAGGAGCAATCAAAGAACGCTTACATGCTTGGCTGAGGGATGGGGTGCCTGAGGCTGGTTTTATTGAGCTAGAGAAGGGTAGAGGAAGAGAGCTTCGGGACAAAGGAGAGTTGCACTGGGGCCATGGGAAGTGCCTGTTGGATCTCCAGGAGATGACATCAGGAGATGGATGGATACATTAGTCAGGGCTAGAGATAGAGATTTGAAACAATCCTTGGCATTTAGGAGACATTTAGAGTCATGGGAATAGAAGGAGCCAACAGCGAAAGGACAGAGCCCCAAAGCACAATGAAACTTAGCAGATCAGGGGGAGCCAGCTAAGGAGACTGAAAAATTAGGAAGAGGCATCTTAGAAGTCAAAAGAAGTAGTTTCAAGAAGGAGGGAAAGGTAACCCCTCTGAAACTCTGCAGCGAGGTCAGGATGGGCTTGACAATGGATTCGGCAAATGCTGACAGAAGCAATTTCAGCTCAGTGGTGGGGATGGGGGCTTTGGATGGACTGAGCAGAGGACGTGAGTGAAAAGTAGACACATTGGAAACACCTCTCCCACGAAGTTTTGATGTAAAGGGACCACCAAAAAATGGGGAGCGTATTGGTGAGTTTGTGTGTGGGGTAAAAAGTGGGGATTTTTTTTTAAGGTAGGATATATAGTCTTACTTAAATTATGATTTGCATTTTAACCAGATCTGTGGGTGATGCACATGCATATTAAAGTGTGAGAAGTGCTCCACTACAGTAGAACACTGCTCTTAGAGTGATCTCGTGTTGAGGAGAAAGGGATGCTCCAGAAAAGGGCCACTAACTACAGGAACAACGCATGGAAGGGATGGGCTAGAGCCCACGTGGAGGGGGAGGCAGGGATACCTCCTCCTTGTGACCCGGGGGAAGGTAAGAGAGCAGTGTGCATCAAGTAGATCTGAGATTTGGCAGAAGAGAGATGTGAAGATGTGGGAGTCCCTAACGGCTGCTGTTTTCTCAGGGATGCAGGCAGCAAACCATTAGCTGAGAGTGAGCAGGAGCAGCGGTTGGTGGAGGAGGTTGGCGGGTGTGAAACTGTCTTTTCACTGGGAAATACACTTTATCAGGTCGGTTCACACGCTCTGTTGGGTGATTTACATGAGCTCTGCACTGTCCTGCTCACTATCGATTTTGCATTTCAGCCTCTTTCACTGCCTTAATAAAATTAAGAATTTATCAGTCTTGCCTAGCCAGTCTTTTATTTAACCCCCTTTCATGAAGCTTAAAATGATGTCACATAACTTACTGTTAAAAACGCTTCAACCTGAATTGTGTTCAATGGCCATGATTTATTCCTATAAGGATAAAAAAAAAAAATTCCCTGCTTTTAGATCAAGACGACCTCTCCAGACCCTGCCCAGGAAAACTGGTCATGCAGCCTGCACTGGAGCCAAAATCTGGTGCCAAAGAACAAGAGGACATGGCTCTATTTTTCTTTCTCTCTCACCGATTCCTGCTTTTTATTCCTGGCTCTTTAGATTTCTAAGGAGACTCAAGACAGTTCTTGGCTAGGGAACCGAATAAACAATCTAGAACTTGGCCAGGTCACAGGTAATTTAGGTTGGTTTCATTATGCTGGCATGGTGGCAGAAAATCAGTCTCTAACGTATGTGAATGGCCCATCAGACCTATATTGTCTATCAGGCAGTTATTTGCTGCTCCTGAGAAGGACAGGAGGATCTTTGTTGACTTTCAGATGCATCTGCATCCAACTAGTCACAGTAAAGGGAAAAAAAAGGTTACTACTGTTCCACCACAGCTCTTTGAGTTTCAGTAAAGTGTGTTCTATTAGTTCTGGTTCTTGAAACAAGCATCCCTCAGATCTATATGCCAGACTGCACCTCTTACCCCCAGTCCTGTTTGCACAGGGATGCCGGCATCAAATAAAAGTGAAGAATTATTTTCGATGGAAGCTGAAAGAACTGGTGACAGAGAAGGCCCTGCACACACGTGGTGACCCAGAGTGAGTATCAGAGCCATACCTAGTAGCAGGAGGAGCTCACTAGGCATCTCACAAAGATGCCCCTGCCCGCTGGCTATCTGTAAGTTCCACTCCTCTTACCCTGTGAGCCCCACTTCTTCCCTGCTAACGCCCTGTTCCCAGGTATTTCGGAAGGGAACTAGACATAGATGTTCATCACCATTTGGGAACTTATGCGATAAAATTGTAGCAACTTCGAGTTCTGGATCACAGTTAATTTTAGCAACTCTAGCCAAACACATACACACACATTAATTGCATGAAAACTTGACCAATATAAAATCAAGTTATCTGTTTTAAAAACATAAGAAGAAAACTTCCAACAGATAGGAGCTGAGAAATAGCTGCAAGAGGGAGTGATTTCCTTCTAGCGCTTTTCTTTGAGTATATATTCCAGGAGGACAAAGAAAATCATTTGAGGTATATTTCCTTGCAGAGCTTAATAAACTGCTGCATACTTAGAGGGATTTAAGATTGTTCCGAGTCTAATACAGTAAATTGACCCAGCATTTGTAAAATGTTTCGCCTACTCTTGGTATATAGTAAGTCATCAAAAATGTTACTTATTACCATTGAAATATCATTACTATTATTTTCATTACTATCCTTGAGTGTTGGAAGATAGAGTACACTAAATATTGACTTTTCCTACCCGATTTTTGGTGTTTCTATGGTATCAGTTGTATACAAACCTTTAAATGCCTGTTTACGAACGCGCCCTGATTGTAAGCAGGAAAGTTACAACAATCTGCTCTTCCTCAAACACACTGTGCAGAGTTGATAGAAATTATTTTTAACCTTCTGGTTTGTGTGACTTTTTGGCACATCTACTGATATTATGAATTAGACATTTTATCTGAGCCAAACTGCTGCTATGCAGAAATACAAATAAAAGTATCATTCTCCAGACAGACAGTTAGCTGGGGGAAACAAAGACAACGTTATAAATTGACATTTTTTAAAAGAATTTTTATTATTAACTTTATTAGTCCAAACGTCAAAGTGTTCCTTCTAATTTCGGCATTCTTGTTTTTCTATTTCTGAGTCTCATTTAAATGCTTTTCTTTAGTAAATGGGTATTTATTTATTCCCTTTAGCTTAGCAGAGATAACAGGCAGTATCAAGTAAAAATGTAAAACAGTGGTGCCAGGTGTCAGTGTAGTCATTTTGAGGAAGAGACACTTAGGAGCAAACGCCCTGGGAGTTTCATCAGTGCGGGGGGCGGGGGGTAGTTAATCCCCAGTGGCTGCACTTAAGAAGCATAGTTTTAGAATTTTTTTTTTAACATTGCTGATTTCTATGACTTTTTTCTTTCAGGATAAAATATTCATCCATCTAAACAGTTTGTGTCTTTCACCTTAGTACCCTATTATCTTAATTGAGAAATTTAATCAACATTTTGGTCACTTACAAATTTAGTCATTTCAGAGAGGCTTTATAAAATTGTTTTTATATATTAAAGTCTTATACCTATACTGTCTAAATGTAAAGTTTAATTTTGCCTAATTATAGAGTAATTATATCTATTGCAAATATGACAAATTTGATCATTCTCATCTACTTTCTTATTTAAGTAAGCCTGTTGTGTTTAGAGTGCTAAAAATTATTAGGAAAACACATTGGAAAGTCATTTTGTGAATCTGGTCTTTAGAAAAAAAAATTTAATGCAATTGAAGTCAGAGAGCAAGGAAGAGCAGATAATTTTTCATTAAAAGTCCTGCTTTATCTTATTTGTGGGACTTGTATGAGTGATGAGGAATTTCTCAGGGCTAGAAGGTGGACAGCAAAAGGTTTGTGGCTTTAGGCAAACATCCAAAACCTATACTAATGTAATAAGTTCTCCAGTGTCCTCAGGTACAGCAATACAATCGATAGAGGATTTCCATCTTCTTTCCATAGAACAAAATTCTAGCTGTCACAGAGGGTCTGTGTATATTTTGTATCATCACATCATAGATGCTAATCACTGTGGTCTTAGGATGGTCACAGCTCCCCAGGCAACACTCCCTTCCCATATTAATAAAGTGGGACCATCCATATCTTAAAGGATCATTAGTAGGATTAAGTACAATATTTGATTAACAAATTAGTCCCTTCCCTATTTCTAAACCAACTTTCAATTCTTTGTTCACACTCAGGACACAGTAATGGGTGTAGGAGAAGCAGAAAGGGGAGAAGGAAGGAGGCATCCTAGAAGTCTTCTATATGCCAGGTCCCAGGCTAAACTCTCCACTTGAATTAGAAATGCACTTTGCGAGCAACCCTGCAAATATCACACTATTAGCCTCATTTTGCAGATGGAAAAATAGAATCTTAGAAAAATCACAGAGTATGTAAGTTGCTACATGGGGACCAGAACCTAGATCTGTCTATAGTCAAAAACAAGGAAAAAAATAATCAGCTCTACTGTTACAGAAAAGATCTCAATGTAATATAACTCTGTTCAAAGAACTCTAATCCTAGCTCTGTGATCCCTCCTAAGTGCAGAGTGATACTGTAATTAGCATTCAAATTATCCCTTCATGTACCTCCAATACTCACTAAATGTACCAGCTGCCACTTACATACCACCACCATCCCTTCCAGGATGTCTGTAAGCACTGCTGATCAAATGCAAACTCTCACTAGTCCTCATTAAAATAGCTGCTCATTCTTCTATAGATAGACATGGCACGAGCAACATGAATTTTTTTAGAATGCAATCTTATAACACTTATTGTACTTCTTTCCAGTCGTAAAACAGTACATGTTCATTGTGTAAAACTTGGAAAATAAAAACAAGCACAAAAGAAAGTAACTGTTCTTACAGCTGCATAATAGTCCATGGTGTTGACTTACTATAATCTTAAAAATCAATTTTCCTTTAATGGATATTTAGGTTCTTACCAACATTGTGCTATTACAAAAAAGTAGAAGCAAAGAATACCCTGTCTGTGAAAATTTCACGCATGTATAAATGTATCTGTAGGGGGAACTTCTGAAAATGGAATTGTTTGGCCACAGGATTTGTGTTTTTGTAATAGTTGATACCTGCTGCCAAATTGCCTTCCAAAAGAGACTGCACAGTTCCCGCTCCCACCAGGAAGACACGGAGGTGCCTGGTTCCTTGCCAGGCCGCATCACAGACGTGCTCTCCTCTCCCATGTGTTTTCAAGACTATCTGCAGCCCCAGGCTAGTTACTATGGCAGCTCCACAGTGCCAGTCTTTACACTTCTTTCTAATCAAGTATTTGTCTACATTATGTTTTGTATTGAGTGATAATCATTTTGATTTAGAGGATTATTGCAAACATAATCTGTATCAGACAAAAGGAGAGTTTTCCCCTGGCTATAGAAATGGTCAAAGCAGTGAAGTATTACACAACACAGGGGGGTCAGGAATAATCTCTAAACTACCATGAGATGAAGTAGAACTTTTCTTAAGTGGCAATTTTCACCAAAATGGCTACACTGAAAGAATAATTTTAATATTATTTATACAATGTGTCCAAGGTATCTAACCCCTAAGTATGTTGGACCGAGGTTTGGTAATGATTTGCCCTTGTGTACCTAGGCTTCAGCTTCTTTATCTATAAAATATGATTGGTATTACTTGATTAATGGAAATATTAATGACAAATACTAGTTACTCAATCAAATGGCTACCACATATAACAGTGCTACAGAAGCACAGTTCCGAATCCAAATATTCTATCCCATTGTAAGATGTGTTCCCACATCTATATAGATAAATAAAAGCAATACAAATATAGGCTAACTCTAAGAATTTAGCATAACCCAAATCATAATCTTGTAGAGTTAATCTACAAAGATTATAACCAAAGTGCCAGGCCTCTTACACACACACACACACACACACACACACACACACACA
Source organism: Camelus ferus (assembly GCF_009834535.1). Classification (NCBI taxonomy): domain Eukaryota; kingdom Metazoa; phylum Chordata; class Mammalia; order Artiodactyla; family Camelidae; genus Camelus; species Camelus ferus. Next base: position 64,032,839 of record NC_045698.1, read on the forward strand.
CACTGAACGCAAACATTTGAAATGCAAGACTGCAAGAAACAAAGAATACATGAAAATTTTGCATGAATGTCTTTTGAGTCATTCTCAGAAGATAACAGAGGTAAGCTCTGACTGGCAAAAATATACTATGCAGTTGTACCTGATTTACTGAGACCAGGTGGAAAAGACACTACATTACTTTTTTGACTAGCAGAAGGAGGTCATTAACTTATTGAGGGTCTGCTCCGTTCAGCACTATACCAAGCACTGGAAGAGAATGCTAAGCACAACAGACATAGGCCTTCCTTGCCTTCCTGATGCTAACAGTCAGGTAAGATATCGTGAGGGAGACAGAGCAGGTAAGATACAATTTCAGTGAGCTTCCTGGTAGCAGCACAAGCACTGCCAGAGAAGGGGCTTATCTGACACATTAGTGCAAACACTTAAGTTGGAAGAAATAGGTTCTAACCCAGAACAGTCAGCTCAGATATTAGAATGTAGCATAATTTCCAAATCTCTAAGCATCCAAATAGTCTGATGTCATTTACTACCGAAGATACTTGTCACTACTTGAATACTAAATAAGGAAGCTTCCTGAGTACTGAATAGGAAAAATTAAAATAAAATGGAGAATCCTGTAGTTTTATTCAGATAACTCTAATTTTGTACACAGGTTCTTATGTTTGAGATAACTACCATTGAGTAATATTTGGTTCCTGTATCTATTAATAACTAGTACGCAAGTTATAAAGTCATATTTCACTAACAGAAAATCTAATTTGATTTAATTAGAACTTGAATTCTCAAAATGAACAGAAACCCCTTTCACCACAAGAGACGCAAACAGACTAATCTAAAGCCATGACTAATACATGTTCACCACCTAGTGGCACTTTTAGCAAACAGCAGGTACGTTACACTTTAAAACAGTATATTCTGCTAATTTAACTCATGGATAACATCAGAAACTTTATAGATAACTTCCATTTTCTAGATAATTTATCTGTTTTATTCCCTAGCAGTTCAGCAGAATAAGCCTTCTTTATTTAGGTCCACTGCAAAGTGCCCATTTCTGAACTTGCTCAGCAAGCTGAATTCCAGCAAAAGGTTCAAGTGTGACCACTCTGTGAGTCTGCATCACGCTTCCCAGCCTGTCTCCCTACTGAACTCCCGACCTGAAGCTTTCTCCCAACCTCCTCACCTTCCCCTCCACCTAGAAAAATTCCTACCCATTCTTCAAGGGTTAGCTCAAAGCCAGTTGTCTGCAAGAAGACTTCCTTGATGACTGCAGTCCATTCATCTCTCCCTGTGATGAATTCTAAGAATAATGATTCACCCTTAATCTGTTTTCTGCTGCCTTCTCACTAGTGTCCATTATGTCTGTGGACCAGTAGATGGTTTCTCTGCTGAGGCGGGAAACATTTTGCAGGCAGTGATTGCTTTTGTGGGTTATTAAATACTCACTCCCCATTGGACCCGGCTCAGTGAAGAGCACAAAGCTCAATAAATACTGGAGGGTTGTGTCTAGCAAACCTTAATAGCATTTCATTATTCTCATCTTGGAGCCTACAGGTTACTCCCAGCTGTGGCTTTTGACCATCCTGTCATCTTTCACAAGTTAAAACATGTGATCTTTTCAACAGCCACAGGAGCTTCATGTCAATATATCTGCATATCCAGTGAGAAGGAGAACTGGCATGAGGTTTCCTAGTAATTGAGGCCAAGAGAACAGTTCTTGAATTACCATTACCTGAGCATTTAAGGGGAAAGTTAGGGTTGATATTGGCAAAGATCTGTCTTATCTTTTCATTTCACTTTGTATTTGCAGGTCAGTTTTAAGTGATTTATGAAAACCTTTCAAAGGTCACTATCCATCCTTAAAATACATCAATCTTCAGTAGCAACCTTCTGCTTTGAAGAAAGAAACTTACTGTTTCACAAATACGTTAGACAAGAATGTGGTTGATCAACAGGGCAGAGAATTCATGAAATCAACATTTATTCTTGTGACATCAGCTGAGGCAGCCAGAATGCTTCTGGTTCTGATTAACTGATAGATCTACAAGAACACTTTGTTCTTAAATTAATTCAAATATATCCTGGAATAACAAAAGATACTGAGCTTTGCCCCATGCGCCCTTGATGGCATGAAATTCTAATAGGAAGACGTGTTGGTCTTAATAAAATGAATAATCCAGGAGTGCACACCCAGCTTGCTGGCATCTCAAGCCTCCATTTTAACCCCGTAGTTATAAGCATACAAGAAGATCTTAATGTTCTTTAATTTGGAATAAGGTTTAAGACAGTTTTAAATACATTTTTATAAGGCTCAAATCTCTTCATTACATGATGTGCTACAGCAATTACTTGCCAGACACAATATTTTCTTGAATCATACACATATTGAAAAATATATATATATACACGACAAAAATAAAATTCATGTTGACTTATCATTCCCAAAATAACTTTCTCTACTCATATCCATTTATCTCTAGACAAACAGTCATTGCAAATATGATTTGCCAAGGATTTGAATTTGTGTTTCTACAGGCTGCATATTCTTACAATAAAAAAGTAGAAAAATCGACTTACATGCCTTCAGTTATCTTTCTGAATTTGATTTTTTGGGTGTAAATAACCAAACTCTCTCAGTGTGAGCCTGACACTGATAATGAATATGTTTCAGATGGCAACAGGAAAACCGACTACCGCTGCAATTAAATGCAAATGTTTTGAGTGCGTGCAGTATTAAAGTTGAGTTTAAGCCACTGAATGAGAAAATTCAGAAGTAGCTCAAAAGAAATAACTTAAACTTGCTGAGTCAGGTTTTCCCAGGGAACTAGCTGCCCCTTGGGAGTAAATCTGGTGTGGCTGTAAGTGGTGGAAAATCTGCCTGTTGGATTTCATAATTGTAATATGAATGGAGACATTAGTCCTGATACCTTAGCAATTCCTAGTCAAAGTACGCAGGGCTTCATTCTGAGAGAGGTTCTACCTCTGTTTATCTAGTCAGTCAGTCCATATTCCTGAGTACCCACTGGGTGCAGTGTCATAAGTCAGGCATTTGAAGGTACACTGGACTTTTGTACCCGTGAGGAGCTGAATAGTCCTTACATGAAAATGCCTTCAAATACTTGAGAAACTTGAGTCCACTAATTCTGGAGGAGTTATTACTAGATAGGCAGGATTAATTAAAGAAGACCTCCTGGAGAAGGTGGGGACAAAGAATGCAGAAACACACACGTTTTTATATAAGAAGGAGACAATGTGATAGATTAAAGTCAAGAATCCACATCAAGGAGAAGTGTGGTTACAAGAGCTGGCAGGAAGCTGCCAAGAACCTCAATGACCGAGGGCCCCTGTTCAGCCATCGTGGTACCACCTCTTCCCCCGCTGAAGTATGAAACAGTCACTACTCATCTTCAGTCTACATGTAATGTGAGGGAACCCTAAGAAGCAAATTATTAGAGTCTTATTTACAATTCTGCTGTCAAAACTTATCATTTCAGGTATTTCACAGATACCTGAACATACAAGTGACTCTTGTAAATCAAGATCTTAAATTCAGAAAAGAACTAATGATCCCTCAACAAAAGAAACACAAGATGGAACCCCAGTTTATGCATTTCTGATTGTACTTTGCTTCCTAAACCAAAGTATGAAAGAAAACACAAAGAAACACTCTGATTTCAAACATTTAAATATTTGCATCTGCTTTTATTTTTTAAAAAAAGTGACTTTTTTCTATTCCTGTACTGATAATTATGGTATTGAGTTCAAGATGGAGTCAGATATGAAAATAATGCTGATAAAGGGGAAATAAAGCAAGCTCAGGACTCAGACCCAGAGAGCTACTTCGGGAGATGCTGTTAATGCTGCTATGGGGATGGGGACAAGGATGGGGATGAGGATGGGTACAGGGAATTTCTGCAAAGAAGCCTCTGAGAGCACAATGCTGCAGCAAAGGGCAAATGCTTGTATGACTTGACTTAGAATTCCACTCTGTGATTTACTAGCTGTGACACTGCATGAGTTTCTTAATCTTTCTAAACCTCAGTTTCCTCATATGTAAAATGTGGGTTACTAGCAATGCCCATTTCTTAGGGTTGTTATAAGGATCGAACGTAATAATCCAATTAAAATGCTTATCCCAATGCTTGGCCCACAACAATATTCCATAAATGTTAGATGTTAGTGCTTATTTCACTTGCAGAATATTTAAATGGTATCACGTAAGCTGCATAGTTTAAGACAAAATCTTGAGTGTCATTAGTTTTATTTATTTATTTAGGGGAGGGAGAGATAATTAGGTTTATTTTTATTTATTTGTTTCTTTCTTTATTTATTTTTTAATGGAAGTACTGGGGATTAAACCCAGGACCTCGTGCATGCTAACTAAGCATGTGCTCTACCACTGATCTATACTCTCCCCCATCGAATGTCATTAAAGCAATAAAATATTAAGGTGAGATTCCTGGAAAATGGAAAACTATAAGAAGTAATGACTGTCATGCTTCTACTATAGCCCAACAACAGAAAAGAAAATAAAGGGCATTTAAAAAAAATTTAAGTATTGCTGCTGGTTTTTAAGTTCTTGGCTTGGTGACATTAAGAAAATGGAGTGGCATGGCTGTCACTTCTTTTGGTCAATGCAGTCAGAGTTGAGCCCGGAACTGTGACTGCTGACAGATGAAGCACGCAAGCCCTCGGCAGGGGTCTCGTGGTGCGGGTCCCAAGGCTGTGGTAAAGTCAACTACAGGCTAAGGAACCCAGGTGCTGCCTCTTAAAACCTCTTTTAAAGAAGGAAGAATAAGGAACTTCTGAAGCCTCTTGGTTTTGTCAAAAAACCCAACAAGATATCTCTTTGGTGTTTAAGAATTTAATGTTAAATTTTTAACTACAAGGAAATATAAAGAAAAATGCTACATTAAACTATCAATACCATTGATTAACTTGAGGAAGTAGGTCTGTGTCCCTTCATGTCAGACTAAAGAAACTTCAGTGGAGAGCATTTTTTATCTACTGCGTATGTGCTTCCGGCAATAATTCGGTCACTGAAATTGTACTGAACGCCTATTATCCACCAGGCTGTATACAGAGTGTGGGCTATACAGAAATGAATGATACTTAGTCCCTGCCCATAAGAGAACAGGCTCATAAACATATCCTTAGGATTCTATCTGATCAATTCTATACTCGAGGCACAGAGAGGTGGGGAGATGGCAGACTAGTGGAAGCAGGAAAGACTTCATAGAGAAAGCAAAATGATTTTATCATCTTGATCAGCAACAAATATCTAATGAAAATTAATGCAAACATCAATGTAATCCAATGTTTTACAAAAAACCTGAGGGATTATTCACTGGTTTGTCATTTCTATTTTTTTTCTTTCTACAAATAGGACTAAGCCCGAACTGACTAGACTAAAATTAACCCCAAAACTATACTTAGAGAAATATTAAGTGTTGGGCTTATTAGTAAACAAGCAAACTTACTTATATTCAATTCAATAAAAAGATAATTGAGGGCGTATGCTATGCCAAGCACCTATTTACTGTTAGGCACAGAAAACCCAGCAGAAAAGGCAGAAATAAAGGAGAAAGCTTGCAGCCACAGGAAGGTGAGATGAGATAAGGGAGAATTTGAAAAATGCTTTATGACAGGTGCCAACCAGTTGCTCTCAGGGACACAAACTCACTGCCTCACCGACCAGGCAGGGTGAGAATACGGGCCCCACGGAGAGGGCGCCCACAGCCCAGCTCCCCTGGATCACGGCCATGTGGGAACCCAGATCCAGTGTTGCCAGAACTTTCTAGTTTTCAAGAAAAGCTCAGATCTTTATCCTTCCTGTGAGATCTCCTGATTTGTGAAGACTGTTTTAAAATGCTGTCCACAGCTGAATTCCACCCCTTGGCTGCCAACTTTCAGCCCCTGTGCCTCCAAATCACACAAGGAAGAATTATGGCGCATAATGAGGTAACAGAGGGCAGGGGTTTCAGCGCTGGATTCAGACCCTACCTGTCAGTGCCGTGCAAACTCGGTCAAATCCTACAATGGCTCTGAGTTTCGGTTTCACTATCTTTAATCAGAAGACAAACAGATCTACCTCATAGGGCTTTTGTGAGAAGAAAATGTAAGCTAGCAGATAGGAAGGTCCCCCTGAATGACAGGTTTATTACTCTCTTCGGGAAAGCCTTCATGAAGGGAGAGGAGGAGCACTGGTTCTCTAGGGGTAGGGAGGACACAGGATTTGGACTGGCAGAGATGGCCTGGAGGGCTTCCCAGGCACTCTAGGGAGACGGGAAGAGGGCAAAGCAGTAAAGTCGCCTGGTTTGGTTGCAACAAAAAGCACATGATGGAGTGCTGAAAGGGTGAACTCCAGAATGGCGGACTGTGACCCAAGCTCTGGAGCTCCCTGAGTGCCACCCTAGGGAGGGCTGGACTTCGTGTCACTGTAAATGAGGAGACAATAGGTTTTTGAGCAAGGGATCCGAATCAGACAAGGGTAGTTCTTTATGATGTGTCCATCCAGCCAGCATTTAGTGAGGGCTTACTGTGTGCCAAGGCACTCTGTTAGGTCCTGAGGAGGCAGCGATGAGTGAGGCAAACCAGCATGGTCATTGCTCCGTGGCACTTACATGCTAGAAACTACAGGAAACAGATATGGGTTGTTTGTAAGAGTTTGGGGTTGGGAGGCCATTGCTAGTTCCAGTGAGAGGTAATGAGGGCCTGATTTAAGGCAGTGCTAGTGAGATGACAGAGAAGACGAGTCAAGAGATGGCAGGGAGAGAGAAGCAATGAAAGTGGTTGGCGGGACTCAGAGTTTTGAGCTGGTGAGACGGGGCAGTGGTGAGGGCATTAGCAGAAACAAAGAAAGGACGAGGAGACACCAGACTGTTGGCAAGAACAATGAGTTGACTTGATCCTAGGAGAGCTTTGATAAATGGTATGCGGTCTGCTAAGGGCTCGATCACAGCAGCATCTTGGCCACGTGATCAGTTCTGAAGCAGCTGGGTTTTCTTACCAAAAGGCAACTTTTAATTGGATTACATCCGGAGATTTGAAACCAAGGTGAAACCTATGTTCAGCTCATTCCCAAAAATACAGTATCAAAGGCGGAGCCTGAGCACAAAGCATTTCCTGTCAGATAACCGTTCATTTTTAAGATGGTGAAAAACAAAAAGCAAAGACTCCAGAGCATTCCTATGCTCTACTCTCACCTGCACAGAATAAAAACCTTCTCCTGCTGGGTCTCATTCTCTGTGGATTTCTTTCTGTTTCAGCCTGTGCACAGCAAGGCCCAAGGGGAGTTTAGGGGCTGGTGTGTGAGGACTCGCTCAGTGACCAGCTTTCTGTTTGCGAGCAGTGTACCCACAAGTGAACTAACCTTTTCACCAAATAGGGCTGTTACAACATTCTAGATGAGGGTTCCATACCTACGCCAGAGCTCAAAAAAATACAAGGTGGAATCAAGGGGTTGCACTGGACTTCTTGATCTTTTCTCACGGTCTTTCCGTTTCTTTTCAGAGAATGGGGAGGAGGCATGTATAATATACATAAAAATGTTATATCCTCTTGGCCACATTTTCACTGTCTCTTTGCTTCTCTTCAGAGGATAGGAATAGAGAGCAGTTACAGTGACATGAAAAACAGAGGGAAAGAGAAAAGAGGCATTCTATTGTTTTCCATCAGCTAACTTCCACAACATTATCAGGTATTCTTGCAGAGTGAAACTAAGGGCACAATCATTATACTTATAACTCCAGCATCTAGCACAGTGCCTGACGTGTAGCACGTGCTTAAATACTTGATGAAGAAATAAATGTATCGAAGAAATAAATATTCATAGAAAAAAATGTTTCTTTATAGAAGTGAATAAACACAGAATCAGCTTAACTCAATGACTTGTCTAGTGTTTGGCTGTCTGTAACAGAATAGTCAACAAACAGTGTTTTAGATAACAGAGTTAATTTTCCCCCTATAATAGGAAGTACAGAAGTCAACAGTCACTGCTGTTGTACTAGATGTTCAAAGATATCACTAGGGGACCAAGAACTTCTCTCCTTCCATTCCATCATCTTCTTTTTATTGCCTCTTGGTGGTAGGATGGTTGCCCCTCCACCAGATATTACATCCACATTCAAGACTAGTTGAAAAGAGGAAAGATGGAGCCAGTAGTATCTGTTCTCCTTCACCAAGAAAGTAAAAAAGCTTTTCCAGAAACCCCCAGAAAACATCCTCTTTCAGCTCTTTTGTCAGAACCATATTAGATGGAAATTCATAGTTGTAACAAAACCTTAGAAAGTGAATATTTAGCCAGATTCTTTGCCACCAATGTATAAATTCAGTCTTCTGTTAGCAAGGGAAAAGGAAGAAATGGACATTGGGCACACAATTAACAGTGTCTGACACACTTTTAGAGCCCTTCCCACACCTCACTCCTGAATACTTAAATTACTTATGCCCTTGTATTAATTTACCTGTATCACTTATTTCTCACGCCCCCCCCCCCCCGGAGAACCTGAAGGCAGAACCCATATTTTACTCATTTACCCCTATCATCTACACAGTAGGACCTTAATAAGTATCACTGAATAAATGGAAAAAATTATAAATGGTCTTTTGAGGTACATATAAAATGATGCTTTTTAAGTAGCTATGAAAAGAAAAAACACAAATTCATTTTTACGTTTGTGCATTAGCTATGATTCCTTTTTAAACACACTAAGGAAAGTGGGCTTAAGTGAAGTTTCAGAAAGGGATATAAGAACAAATATAAACAACAAATATAAAACATCCTTATCATCGTAACAACAATGCAGACAAAACTGCTATTCATCTCTATAAAATGAAGTTAATTTCCTGTTTCTTTATCCTCTAATGCATTCTGTACCTTAAAGATAGAGAAATTATTCTAGAAATACTAAGTCTTTCAGGTTCAGAAATCTTCAGTGGATCTCAATGCACAGAAAACCCTTTCCCCCTTCCTTGCTCCAGTGCTCAAACTGCTACAGCCTGGCCCCAACCAACCCTCCTAGCTCTGCCTCTCATAACTCTTGTATCAGAATAATTTGTTCCAATCAAATTTTTCTACTCACTGCCCCTCAATGCCTCCTGGGCCTTCTACTTTGCTTGACCTTGAATACCTTCAAATCCTCTCTTGGCTTGTCTGAATCTGACCTAGCCTAGGAAGGTTGGCTCAAGTGTCAAGTTGATAATTAGTTAATACGAATTTCTAGCACTCTTTAGGCTGGAAATACAGTTCAGTTTACCTATGGACTATCTTCTGTCTATGTTGGGTTTTGTTATTCAAGTTGTCCAAGAGTCACCTGCATAAACTGTCATTCTTTCCATGCAATATCTTACTCAGCCAAGCACTGTGACAGCAATTATTTCTTTTTTAATGGGAGACTGATGGCTCGAATTCTGATAGTGATTATACTGACTATTCAAGGAACAAATATATAATTATATATATCAGTTAACATTTCCTAAATAGGAATTGTATTAAGAACTATCATTGGATCCTAATAATCTTATGAGGTACCATTTTTATTTCCACTTTGCAGATGAGGAAACAGAGGAAACTGGTAGCTTCTAATCCAGGAGTTTATCAATCTTTTCTGTAAAGGGCTCGACAGTAAATATTTTTGGCTTCATAGGCCACACAGTCTCTGTTGCAACTACTTAACTCCGCTGTTGTCACATGAAAGCAGCTACTGATACTAAGTAAACAAATGGACGTAGTTGTGTTCCAATAACTTTATTTACAAAAGCAGGCAATAGGCTGGATTTGGCCCATGGACTGTGTTTGCTGACCTCTGCTCTAGTTCAAATAACTCATTTTATGTAGCAGTCCAAGAGAGAGAAAGCCACTGCACCAGAGGCAGATCTAGAATCCAGGTCTTCTAACTGGGTGTTAAGTGGTCTTTAATACTAACTGACTTGGGATAATTATTCCCCAATAAACTGAGCTTTTGAAACTATAAGGTAGATCAGATACTACTGACAAATTAGATCATTTTGACCTAGATTTTTAGATTCAGGTAATTTGATGTAGATTTTATTCTATCTTCTGGATCTTCCAAAGGTAAATGGACTTTAAAATTCAGTTTCTTTGTTTATCATGCAGAGGAAAGCATTTCCCATACCAGACAAACATATGCCACAGTTGAATGTACAGTTAGGACTCAGTGCTTGTTAAAAGCAGGGTTTGGTGGTTTGGGAACTATGAAAACACTGTCAGGACAGTAGTCCCTTGACGAGAGTCCTAAGAGTAGTTCTGAATTCACATGGCTCCTGCCAACTTTTTAACTATTTTACCACGGGACATTCTGACATGGTTAGAAGGGGTAGGCATACTCTTTGTGGCTGTGAGACAAAAGCCACGATTGCTTGCTTGACCTCCTTAGCCCCATGCTCTAAAAATGTTAGTTCTGCATTATTGATTCAAATCTTTGACAGGGAATACAATTTCTGTGGGGCAAGCTGTTATTCTGTGACCTTTGTTCCTTCTATTAATAGCCTTGGAATGTCATGGAAAACATACTTAACATTCCCTTGCATATCTACTGTTTGCACAGAGTTTCTCGATCACTGTCTTAAGACTCTGTAATGATACTAATAGCGTTCAAGAAGAATTTCTTGAAGCCAGAAGTACAGTAATACTATATTTCAAGCTCTCTGTTGGGCCTAATCAGAAAATGAGAGAAGTAAATTGTACCTAATGTACTTTACTCTCTTGAGTAAAGAGAAGATGCTGTTACCCTGAGTGTTCATTAACCATTAGAGGACTGGCCAGCCTCTTCAGGAGCAGTAAACACAATCAGAGGCTGGAAGATAATCTGACTCTAGAAGGTCGAGAAATACAGTCATCCTTCATGCTTCTGCTCTGTTTGTGGCTCCACAGCACTCTTGTCCTTGACTTCTGCCATGACCTGAGATTATATTTTGATTCTGAACACTCATGTCTTACTAGGCTATATGCATCATATTTAAATACTTAGATCAACCTTGTAAGAAGTTCAGAATCCTCATCAGCCTGTATCATTTTTGCTCACCCAGTCTACCATTTAGGAGACAGAAGGGAAAAAAAAAGTTCTTTGAATAGACAGAAGTATTTGTTGTGGATGACAGAGCAAAAGACACTTGCAATACTGTTTTATTAGCTGGCACCTCCTAGCACTTAATATATAAGCAGCTTTGTGCCCTGAAACTGCTTTTGAAGAAGGGAAAATATTTAAAATATTTTATCAAGGCAGTGAAAAAAGAGCTAGTTCCCACAAATTTCATAATCTGTAAGTATTGTATCAAAGTAAATAAGAAAATTGTAAGTGATCTTCTGCTAGGGATAACATTTCTGGAGCTTGAGGCCAAAAACTGTAAATATATTTTATAAATGCTGTGATGTAAATACTATTATGATAATCATTACACAGATGAGGAAACTGAGGCTGATAGACAGGTTAAGCAATTTACCCAATGTGATTTAGCTAGTAAATGATGGAGCTGCAATCTAAGCTGAGGAAGCCTGATTCCATCCAGAACCTGAATGAGCCTTTACCCTAATGTGTACTACCACCTGGTAAAATCTGTATCCTCCAGTGGAGACTTGATGAATGAGAGGCAGAAAGACTTGCTGAAAGAGAGATAGCATATTCCAGTCCCCTTCTCCTCCAGATCTCTGCTTGCATATTACAGAGCACATCCCACTTTATGCCTGTTGTCCACAATATATGTTCTGGGCAGTCACAAAGGGAGACACCAGCCACAGGAACCTGTGAGCAGATCTTCACATTGTTATTTCCCAACAGTTACCGATGTCTGCACCTTACTTGTGTACTGTTACTGAAGTGCAGGGAGAAGCAATTAAGTTCTTAATGGTTCAAGTGACCTATTTAGGGGTAGACAAAACTTGGTTTTTATAGTCAGTCTCTCCCTTCACTTTTATTTTATTTCTTTCCTTTTTTTTTTTTAATGGAGGGGAGGTAATTTAGGTTTATTTATTTATTTATTTAAACAGAGGTAATGGGAATTGAACCCAGGACCTTGTGCATGCTAGGCATGCACTCTACCACCAAGCTATACCCTCCCCCCTTCACTACTTTAGAATTACGAACCTACTAGACCCTTGCAGTAATCATTAAGGCCATGCACAAATAGTCTAGCTCTTTCTTTTTGGGCCACTGGTAGGACTACACTTTTCCAGCCCCTGGAAGCTACTTGCTTTGGCCAGTGAAAGGTGAGCAGAAGTGGTCTCTGCTGCTTCCAGGAGGAAGCTTTAAGAGTCAGTACATGCTTTGTCATTTTTCTCCTTCAGACTTGGTAACTGGCAATATTCCAAATAGTGGCTGCTCTGTCAGCCTAGGGCCCAAGGCGAGGATGACAGTGACAGTGTGGAGCAAAACTCCCTGCCCGCCCCTGATGGACACATTTTATAAAGAAAAAAAGCATCGGAAGCAAGAAATCAGCCACCAAGACTTGAAGTCATTACTGTAGCAAAACCTAGCCTATCCTGACTGGTCTGCTCTTGGAGAAAATATCTGTGCCTAATCCAATGCAGTAACACAGAGAATGTGGCAGAAGAAGGAGACTGGGCTTCTGGCAGTCGTGAAGGCCGGCAATGCTGTCAGCAAGCAGGAAATAGCAAGGCATTTCCCAAAGGACTGAAGACAGCGGCATGGGGAAAAAAAGTCCTCATGATTCAGGACTGAAACATGGTCAAGATTTCTCTCCAAGGAGAAATGTGAAATTTCTAATTCCAATAACTGATGCAAACTGCCAAGAGCACCCCCAGAAGCCCCATATCTTTCCCATACGTCCTTGGGCGTGAACAAGCACACCGCGAAAGCAACGTGGAGTTTTCAACTAAGAACCGGCCAGGCCGCAGTAACCGCTCGGCAGCACACTATTGTAACTTTCCAGATAGATAGGATCAGTCAGCAGAGCCACCAAGGGCTCTTCTCTCTCCTTTTCTCCTTTTCAGTAATCATCGAAAAGGGCGATGCCATGAGTTAGGGGTTTAAACAGAAAGAAATTGAAATCCATGACAGTGATGACTTAATAATGTTGCAAATTATAGTTTTTAGTTCAGGTAATTTAACATACCAAATCACAGTTTAATTTCCTTATACGGATCCCAGGCATGCGAGATAGTGTATGGGAGAAGGGGCAAGGCAGGGTGGAGGGAGGGGGCGAAGATGAGAGTGAGGAAAAGAAGGTTTCCAACCCTGCAAATGCAGGTGGCCTTGAAAGACTAATAAAAATGACCTGGAGAATGTAAATGACACTTCCTTCACATGCAGGAGGCCCACAGCCCTGATCTTTGGGAGGCCAAGGGTCCTGGCTTCCTTTTGTTCAGGTGCCAGCTTCTCCTGCCGGGTGCAATATAGGGATCAAGTGCCCAGAAGGAATGCAAAACGTGTGCGGAGCCCTGACAGCTGTGAAAGGAAAGAGTGACTTTGAGAGTGTCAGCAAAGCCAGCCGCTGGTAAATGGCATGTGTCCTTGACTGCTCTGCACACAAAGCCTTTTGACTGAATGGAGGGTGGGGGCTGAATCACTCAACGGGTTGCCTTTTGTTCTAGGATCAACTTTCCAGAAATAAACTGCTATTCAATCCGTACTCACCACTCACCTTGCCAAATACCCAGAAGAGCTTCCTCACGTGTGTCAATTAATTCATCTGGCTCAAGCAGTGTCTCTGTATTTGGCCGGAGAATTGGAGGAGAATTCTTCTGATGGAATTTCATCCAGAATGATCACCTGAGCTCCAGCCACGACCAAGTAGTAACAAGCCCTCAGAGCCAGCTTGGGAAATACTAGATGTTCCAGCCTGTCAGCACCACCCGGCCAGGCTGCGGCTGGTCAGTCTGACTGAATATTCACCGGAGTACTCTGGAGTGGTTATGTCACTTTGCAGGTTCCTGAGTTCAGAGGTGAGGGGGCCAATAGCTAGGCTGAGTTTGCAGGTGCTTGAAACTAAAGTTCTCAAACTCTCTGGTGCCTAAGAATCACGCAGTTAAAAAAATTCCTGTGTCCCACCCCATCCTTACTGAATTAGAAACTCGAGGTGGGGCTAAGGAATCTGTTTTATCATGGTTCCTAGATTATTTCAATAAAAACTAGAGTCTCTTTTTTTATATTTTCTCAAATTTACCTGAGTAAAACTAAAAAAAATAACTCTTCATAAACATAAAAAGCCCAAACACAAACATTATTAAGCAAACAAAACTCAATCCAAAGAACTCATACAAATGAGAAATCATATCCTCTTATCATCCAAACCAAGACATTTCTGAAAATGAAACTGGGCACGATTACTATTTACAGTAGGATAGCAGGCATAAACCGGGCCTCCTCCAGGCAAACCAGGACTCGTGGTTCCTTGAGTTCTAAGACTAATCTGAGCAGGAAAGTTGATTAGCATTTAGGCCACCAGCCCAACAGAAAGCCCTCAGGCTGGAGGCCGTAAGCCTTGAAGTTTAGCAATCACTGCAGATATTTCAATAGGGAGGGTTTTATGAGCCTTAAATCCAGATGATCTGGTTCACAGGCTCTCACTGGCCTGGGCGGAGCAGGATGAACTCTCAGGTCCCTGTTACCCTGCCTAGGGAGACACCAGAAGAAACAGTGACTCACCCAGTGCAGACAGTAGTGACATTTACCCACAGCAACTTCAGAGAGAAGAGGAGAAACAAACCAGGCATTATTCTATCCTTACACTCATCTTATAGTTTCTAGGAAACACCAAGATTTTAGTTCTATTCTCATGCAGTCTGCACAAACCACCTAACAATTATTGCCACGTGGATTTCCTACTGCGTTCTTCCTGGGGGAACTATTGCAATACTCTTGTAGGACAGAGGAAGTTACGCATTTTCATCATTCAGTGTCTGCAAAGAAATTGATGCATAAAGGATGTTTTAGAAGTGCAAAATAGCTAAATGAGAAAGCAAGTTTTTCTAGAAAATTTCAATCATTTCTTTAGTTTTAATAATGGTTGTGATATACAGCTGTTTTTGCAAATAATTACAATGAATTTGCAAATAAATACAATAAAAGTGAATGTTGTGTATTTACTTTCAAATATTACTTCAATTTTAAAATAAGCTCAAAATACTGTATTCATTCAATTATGCATCTCTTTGCAAACAGAACTCTACTCTTAGCTCTGTGGGTAAACTCTCCAATATCGGAATCCCCTTCTAAAAATGTGAAGACCAAAGGAAATATGTATGTGGAAGAATATGGATCTTCCTCAAAGTAACTCTCTTCTAGAAAGTATATGAGGGTAGACTGTGCGTCTTCTGCACACTGCTGCCTGTGTGTGGAATGGAGAAAAAGCATAATTGGTGTGCAGACCCCAAGAGAAGAGCAGTATCTGAGGCAACGTTGAAATAATTACTGAATATGTGTATTAAAGTGGCATGGTGATAGTTACAGGAGAAGGGGAAGAGGAGGAAAGGAAGGGAAGACTCGTTCTTAGATGATTATAAAATATATCTTATTGACCTGAGAGAGTTAAACTGTATTGGCTATGCTTTTCAAAAGCTTGTCTTAATTACCCTTGAGACCAGAATTCCATATGAGGTAAATATGTTTTTAGATAGTTTTCTAAAATATGTATAATTTACTCAAGGAAAAAAGGACTGTGTCCTCTGGAGCCAATCTAGCCTCACAGGTAAATACAAATTTAAGTAGATTCCTAAGAAGTATATTATGTACAGAGGCTGATGGAGTGGAATGTCTGTGAAGAAGCTGGGAAGGTCCGTCAGTTAAGTACATAATAAAAATGTATTGGAAAAATACATCATTTTCTCAGTGGACCATAATTGGCTATGCATAGTAAAAAGTCTTCTTTTAAAAAATGTATTCCGCATCCACCAAGTTTTAAATCTCAGTAACTGTGTTATTTTTAAAACTCAGAATGCTAAGCAATATTAGTGAAAGTGACAGAAAGCTGCATGGTAGATGTCATTCTATAACATGCAACTCTCTCTGACATCTTTTTCTTCATCTTCTTTTAAAGCAAACTTCATCGAAAGCCACAGGTGAAAAGTTAAAGACGATGGAGAACAGAATTTGACCTTCCTTCCTAAACAGATTGATGCTCTCAGAAGTGTCAAAAAACATTTAACTTAAAATATGTATCCTCTTTTATTACCCAGAGTCTTCTATTAGAATCAAAGTTGAGAGAGAGAGAATTTACAGTGTCTGGAGTAAAACCATGGTCTTGTTCCATCACTGACACCTTCGTTTGGTGGGGAAGCCTTCCCTAGCCCACTAATTAAGAGACTTCCTCCTTCCAACTCCTTGCCAGTCTCCCAGCCCATCGCCTCGGTTTTGGCTTCACTACTCTCTTTCCCTGCAACCTATATGGAATTATGGTACTTGTCCTTATGTCCTCTTTCTGTACAAATCATTCTGAACTGTTGAGCTGTGAACTGTTCTGCTTGGCTACTCCAGCCTCCTGTTCTGTCACAGAGCCCCAGCAGAGCCTCCAGTTACTTGACAATCTGTTCATTTATCTTGTGTTAACTGGCTGTAGCATTCCTCCCAAGTATTCCTTCAACCCTCCATCTTTGTCCAGCGCCTTCCATCACAACTTTCCACTTGGAAGAGGTGACTTTTTCTCCCCCTTTCCTGAAAGAACTGCTTCCTCAACTCACCCTTTCACCCAGAATCTCCACATGGAACTTCATTCCTTCTCTTATACAACTTTCATCCATGTCTACCTCTCCTGAGGCTTGGATACTGTCTGCTTTTCTAGCTCTGGATGGAACTCCACCTTCCCCACTGGTTCCTTCTAAAAAAGTGTGAGTTCACCATGACTAAAGCCAACCCCAAGTTCTTGCCAACTTCACTAAGTTCCTGTCCTTCCTCCTCTTACCCTTTCAGAGTCAAACTGTTCTGAAGGGCAGTTCATACAAAGCTGCCTGCCATTTGCCCTCGGCTTTCTGCTCTCACCACTCTAGGGAAACCAGGAGCACCAAGGTCATGACTAACATCACCAGTGTTCATTACTTTTTTTCTCAGTTCTCATCTTCCATGAGCATTTGCCATATTTAATTCTCCTGACATGTTTCTCAAAACTCTTGGCTTGCATGACAGGGACCCTTCTGACCCACCTCCTACCACTCTGATGAGTTCTTCTCAGCCATATGCTCTGTTCCTCACATTCCCTGGCCCCATAAACAGAGGCATTCTCCACACAGCTGTCCTTGGGCTTCTTTTCAGTCTTAGCGGCCTCCGTTTCAGTACTTACTTTTACCCTTAATGAGTACTGCTCACATTTAAGCCTCCGGCCATAACCTTCTGAATGACAGATTCCATTTCTAGTGCAAGTATGCCTCATTTGATTGTGCTCTGCTTTATTGTGCTTTGCAAATACTGCTTTTTTTTTTTAAACAAATTGAAGATTTGTGGCAACCCTACATTTAGCAAGTTTATTGGCACCATATTTCTAACATCTTTAGCCCACTTCCTATCTCTGTGTCACATATGGTAATTTTCCCAGTATTTCAAACTTTTCCATTATTATTATATTTTTATGGTGATTGTGATTAGTGATCTCTGATGTTACTACTACGACTTGCTGAAGGCTCACATGATAGCATTTTTTTAGCACTAAGTATTTTTTAAATAAACTGAATGCTTAATACACTACATACAGTATAAACATATACTGAGAAACACAAAAATTTGTGTGTGACTCACTTTATTGTGATATTTGCTTAATTGCAGTGGTCTGGAACCGAACCCACAAGATCTGAGGTATGCCTGTATCTTCTAGAATACTCAATTTGATGGCCTGGTGACATTTCAAACACGATATTGGAGAAACAGAACTGATTTTCCTCCCTTCTAAAATCTATCCCTACTCAGATCTTTTGTTCCATTTAATAACATGACAATCTTCTCGGGCACTCATGACCAATAAATGTTCTCCAGCTGCTGAAAACAGTGATGATAACACTACTAATAACAGTACCCATACAGAAGTTTTACTATACTGCAGACATTGTTCTAGGCTTTACACATACTTATTCATTTAACCCTCATGAAAACCATTTTACAGATGAGGAAACTGAGGGATAGTCACAGACAGCCTGGTTCCAGAGACAATAACCTTAACCACTGTGCTATCCTGCCTGGAGAAATCTTCAGTTATTGTTGCCAGCATTCTTAAGATGTGTTATAGCTGACAGTGGCTGGAAAGTGGCTCATTCAAGATATGAGGGACTTGAAATTGGGTAGTAGTTATGGGAATGGAAAGAACGACCAACAGGGATACACTGAAGACCTTTCATTGGAATTGCACTCAACCTTGCGTCACCTATAACACCGTGGGCAGTGGTGGGTCTCAGAGACCCAGAAATGAGAATAGGAGTGAATTAAATACACAGGGAGTAGACAATTCCTTTTTTCAGACTGGTAAAGGTGACTAGTTCTGGTTCCTTATGGGAGGTGTAAATATTAGGAGATCAGAAAGATACTGGCAAAATGAAGATGATATGACAGTCACTCTTCTTTTACTAAATAATATATAGTACACAACATGCCTAATTTGGTGGTTATGGGATTCTGACATCTGATTTGTTGTTTTCTATTCATACATGTATTTCTATTCATTGAGTTTTAACCAAATGCTTCCTATTTGCATTCTAATGTGCATATTATATTATGCATATTATAATACTCAGTTCTGGTCACTAGAATTTATAATGTTTTTGTGGAGATGACACATTAAAATTAAATAAGCTCATGAGTTAATAAATATTATGTAAATGTCATAAGGCAAGGTGACCCAGTGGTTAAAATCACGGGCTTTGAAGTCTAGATAGACTTGGGTTCTAATTTCAGTCTTTCTTTGTGACCTTGGACAAGTCACTTAGCTGAACAGAGTTCACTTTCCTCATCTGTGACTCTGGATGACAGAACCTACTTAATAGAGTCTTCATGAAGAAGAAATGAGATGATGCTCAGTACGGTGCCAGGCATGTAATTCTACACACACACACACACGATGGAAGGGGAAAAAAGATGAGTATCAACTGAGGACAACAAATGCATTATTATATGTTCCAAAGTGGAGCTCAATATTAGCTAAACAATTAACCGGTTGGTATGGGAGGAGCAGCTGGGACTTAAAGGATGGAAGGGTCTTGAATAAGCAGGAAGGGCATTTCAGGGAGATAGCAAGGCAGAGCATATCAAGAGACTCTAGGAGGAAGGTAAAAAGTAAAGAGAAGGACAAGCACAAAATCTATAGATCTTCTACTAGGGATTAGACAGAGAGAACCACCAAAGATGGTTTTTGAGTCTTCACAAGTCAAACAATTGTGCTACTGGTAGTAATCCATTAGCCATGAAAGGAAGGGATTTTTAGAGGAAGAATACAAATTCAGATTGAAATAGGCTAAGTTTGGGGTGATGACGGAAAAACTTTCACTGTCTAAGAGGGTGGAAAGAGACAACAGACTTGGGACAAAAGGTACAACCAGAGATGTTTTAGCTCCTGGAGAAGAGAGTGAGGTCTCATGTGTCTTTGTATCCCTCAGAGCACCTAGCACAGAGCTTTGAGCATTCCAAATACATAACACTTGTTGCATGGATGAATGAATACATGAATAAATGAATGAAAGTAAAATTTTTGGTGTTATCTTCACTGAGGTGATATTTCAATTGTGGGCACACGTCAGTTCTCTAAGGAAGAATAAAACTGGGAGGACCTCAACATTGGAGACAAAAGACAAAAACTGAAGTGTTAGAGTGAAAAATCATGAGTGGACAGGGAGAGAGAAGGAGATGTTAAATGGTGTCAAGGGGGCACTGGGATAAATGCACTAAAAAAGCAGAAGATCAAGTGAGGTCATTATGTCTTCAGGGAACAAGTTTAGCCAAGGGTTACAAATGGAAGCCACAAATGAAAGAATGAAAATTGAACAAAAGAGGGGGACAAAGGGAGACAACAGATGAAGAGCATGTCTGAGATTTATGGTGAATGAAGGAGAAGAAACCTCACAGAACTTCTTTTTAAAAAAAATTTTATTTATTTCATTTTTTAAAAAGTTTTTTTAGGGGAGAGAGGTAGTAGGCTTATTTATTTATTATTAATTTTTTTTAACGGAGCTACTCGGGATTGAACCCAGGACCTCATGCATGCTAAGTATATACACTCTACCACTGAGCTACATTCTCCCCCACATTGCACTTCTTTCTTAAAATGTCTCAGTATGGGATGCACAGAATAAACATCTGTTCTCGGCCCACAAATAATCATAAAGTGCATGCATACATGAATACATGAATACATGAATGAATAAATGAGTGAATCATTCATATTGAATATGAAAAAAACACTACATCTTAATTTCTTTTTCTTAATCAGAAAATTTTCACCTGTATTTCTCTGTTGTGGGGATATAAACAGACACAAACGTATTTGCAGGTGACAAAGTTGGTCAACATCTGTAAGATAAAAACTGATCTCTTTCTAACATATTACTCTTTTACATGTTGTTATGGGAAAAGACACACACAGAAAGTTTTATCACTATGCTTTAGACTGTGGGAAGGGAAATATTTATGAATAAAGACAAGGAATTGTAATTCTCCTATCAATTGTTTTAGTAAAAGCTATACTCCCTGCAGGTACCTCCCATCTGGATAGTTTCTTTTATTAAAACTTATTGTTTTGTATGTTTGGAAAATGCACAGTTTTATCATCACAGAGAAAAGTCTGTGTAATGTCATTATACTATAAAAAGCAAACATGACTTACAGAAACAGGAAAAAAAAACACCTGAAATCAATAAGCATCTATTTACTTTCCCTCATCTAAATGAGAAACAGACATCAAGAAAATTTAGCTATGGGTTTGCCTTTTTTAATGTTATGAAATTCATGCTGAGTGGAGAAAACTCATGCTTGATATGTTCAACTTAATAGTACATTTTCAAGGTGAATTACTAAATCCTCAAAACCTGACCTTCTAATGAAGGCACTGATGCACGCAGAGTTGGTGAGGAAAACCACAAAGATATAAAAATGCATAGATATATGATCAACGAGGGACAAATTTTGATGGAATTATCACCAGATCTCTACAGACAAGGCATATCTATCAAACATGCCTACCATTAGCTTTGATTCCATTAATTCCCTGAGAAAAGACATCAGGTAGAGTTCTGGATACCAGGTGTGTAAACACTAAGAGATTCTGATATTACGATATCTTTCATGTAGAAATCCGAACACAACCCAACCAGATGCAGAAGCGAGTTTCCGCTGGGATTGCTACCTCCCCTTTTACTACTGGTATCATTATTTAAACGTTTAATGCAGGAGAAACTGAAGGCCAAGAAAGAACATGCCTGCACTTAATTTCAAGTGACAGCTAATACAGTGCATTAAAGGTGTAATACTATACACATGGTAGTTATACACAAATAGTAACATTAAAAGGGGTTATAACATCCCTAAGACATCCTAAGTCTAAAACACTTAAAAAGCACATTTGCAGTACAACTTATCTTAAATTATTTTAATTGGTTTCAAGAAGACTTTAGATTAGTAATGGGCTTTGACTTTTTCTGATTATGAAAGAGAAACACAGACAAATGCTTTTTAGGCAGCCTTGCATCATTCCCTGGTAGCTACCACATAACCTGTATTACTTAAACGCTATTAACGGTCAATGAATGTTATTTTCACATGTTTTATGTAAATTTTGTTTTCTAAAAGTTCTTAGTTCTCTCAATATGGCTAATGTGAAACTTTTTTTGTTTGTTCTTTCTCTGCATTCATTATCCAGGAATTTTTTCAAAGAGAAGGGTTTGGGCTGGGGGTAGGGGGCCAGGAAGGCAGAGTGACAGAGCTTGAATACTTAACAACCATTTTACTGCTGAGGGACTTTTTTTTTTTTACTAGTATGAAAAATAATCCAGTTACATTCTTTAGCTCAATTACTTACAAATAACTTATCTGTAAAAAAATCAAGTAAATCTGTCAGTTGTGGAAGTTTCTTTTTCCATGTGTTATCTAGAGATAAGCCAGCCTGTACTATTAGATTTCCACTGACATAATTGTGCATGAATTCTGATCTGATTTGGTATTACATGGTGCAAAAGGTGACACATTTTCTCTAATATACCCCATTAGAAAGGAAAGAAATTGCCAAAGTATGAAATCTGAGGACCTTGATTCAGAAACTATGTGACTTTGAGGTCAGCTTAAAGGGAAAAAAGAACTTGTTCAACTACCCCAGGCACTGAAGGTTGTGACAAGCAAATCTAATACCCAGGGTAGTTACTCTGTTGGATAATCAATAAAATCTTACATTATCAGACTGTAACAGCTGTATATTCGTTTATCATATTGCCTTGGATGTCTCCAAAATATCCAGGTGTGGAATCACAGAGAATACAGATGCTGCTCCCACTCCCAAAACACTGCTGATCAGAATACTCAGCTAAGATACCAGAACCAAGAAATAGCATTTATGTGCATAACGTGCTGAATATTGATTTTAACATCCACATAATGCTATCTTACTACAGCAGAAAAACATTAGCTCCAAAGATCCTGGAAAAGAGGCTTGACCGAGTTACTTAGAGCTCTTATGACAAATTTTTTAGTGATATAACTGATCTTTTAAATCCTATGAGAAATGACCTTGAACAAATTAGTAAAATACCAGATGTGAACTGTTGGCAATTTCAAATTACATTTTCTAAAAAGTCTTATGTTTTAAGAAGGAAATGTTGTGCAACCTCTTTTCCTCACTTGACTTTTTATTTTTGGCAGCCAGTCAGAATAAGTAAAGCCTGACTTCCACAACATAGGACTGGCATTTTGTCCTCCATCAGTGGAGGACAACGAATGTCCATTACAACGTAAATAGGAATTTTAAAAGGATTTTTTACAACTCTTGCCTACCCCCCAACTAGTTTCAAGGGAGAGCTTAGCTAGAAGGTGAAAGTTTTGGACTGAAACCTTATCTATAGGCAAAGCAAAAGAAGAGAGAGTTAGGGAACTCTTAGAGATTCCAGTGGAGAAGTAGAGAACTGTCAGTCCTTCGTTGCTTCTCATTTCATAAATCAAAAACAAAAAGTGCAGTAAAAATAAATAGCATGCTAAAACTTGAATGTTCCTGGCAATGTGAAGGTGCTATGTTTGTTTAATTTTTGAGCTAACCTAATCCAGCACCACGTGCTGATAAACCTTACAGAGAGAGAGTCTCCTGGTAACAGGCTCCATATTCTTGAATGCCACGGGACGTGTATCAGGAGCTTTCGCTCTTTGGAGATTGTGGCTGATTGTATTTTCCAAAGATGGCCACACTGACATCTCTTCTCCCTTAGATTCTTACACAATATGAACTTGACATTCCTGATGAAGATATGGTAGAATTGGATTTACCCTCTCCTTGAATCTGGGCTGGCCTTAGCGACTTGCTTCACTAACAGAATATGACAGAAGTGACATTCTGGGACTTGCAAGGCTAGATCGTAAGAAGTCTTGCAGCTTCCACCTGGATCTCTTGAAACACTCAATTTTGAATTCTCCCTCTCAGAACCAAGCTGCCATGTTATGAAAAACTAGCAACAACCTCTGGTCATTGACTGAGCCATCTTGAATGTCCAGGCTTTAAACCACAGCCCAGACATTAGCTAGAACCACACGAGAGATTCGGGCAAGAACTCCCCATGTGAGCCCAGTCAACCCACTGAAGAGTGAAAACATGGTAAATCATTGCTTTAGGTCACTAAGTTTTGGGGTTTTTTTGGGGGGGGTGGGGGAAGGTTGTTATGCAAAAAAAAAAAAAAAAAAGTAGGATTTGGAGGCAGCAAACTAGAGTTTGAAGCTGGATTGTTTTACTTCTTTTGTGAGTTTCAGTGAGTTACTTTATATCTCAGAGGTTTCAGTCTTTTCATTTGAAAAATAGTGACAATAGTAGCTGCTTCTCAACTGACCCATATTCCTCCAGCATCATATTTTCCTAATGACTCTTAGACCAAGGGTAGAATCAGCATGGTTACTGTATACGTTCTGCTCTGAACCAACTTTGGAGGCATTTAAAATATTTGGCCTCCCTCTACACTGATATGTCTTGTTTCCACAGTGAATCTGTCTGTACTTACTGGAAGCACAGTGAATGGGTTAAAGGCACTGTCAATAGACCTGTTGCCATCATTTTCCCAAATGCTCTCTCCAGACCTACTGCCCGTGGAAAAGAGGGCTGGGCAGGCATAGAGGACTCTTTCTCTGTCTATATTGGACAGAACACACTAAGGCTATGAAAAATTGCATCCCAAGTGGTCCAGTTGACATCTCTAGGTGGGTCAACAGGATTTGCTAAAATATGACTGGGAAGGAAAATCAATTAAGAGGATTTGTTTTCTGATCTCAGTCTCTTCACAATCAGAAGTTACGTGGGTGGGGTGGGTAGAGCCCAATGGTAGAGTGCATGCTAAGCCTGGATTCAATCCCCAGTACCTCCATTAAAAAAAAAAGTTACCTAATTCCTAGTCTTAGCTTCTTCTCTATTAGATCAGTTAACTGGTTTTTAGGCTCAACTACTTCCCTAAGTTAGTCACATTATCTAGTTTCTAATCTTAGCTACTTCTTCACCAGCCAGGTTAATCTTTCTGATACTGAAGCCTGGGAATGATGTCTGATAGGCCAATACACAGAGTTACAGGGTACATTAAGTAAGGTAAGGAAGGGAAAGTACTTTGAAACATGCGAAGTCTACACAAATATAAGGATGCCTCAGCAAGGCATCTCACGGTCATCCAAAGGCCTAAATGTTCCCTTACTCTCTCCAACATAATTTTTTTCCATAATCTTATTATAGTCACTGTTAAAAAGTATCTCTCAAACTTGTTTCTTTGTATTGTCATAATGACTCTTTAGGTGCAAGATGCCATGAGTTATTGCCAGGGCTACTGAGGCGCCTTCTAGCATATCTCCTACTTCAAGTCTCATCCTCTAATTCCATCTTCTGCCCCATTGCCATAGTTTTCTTCGTAAAGTACAAATTTCATCATGATGAGTCCCCACGTGAGAACTGTCTTAGATTCCTCAATGCTTGGAGGATAGAATTCAAATTCCTTAGACAATGGCTAGAGGCTTCACAAGGCTAAATTTCCCTGTCGGGGGTCAACCTCCTCCACTTCCACTCCACTACCCCATACTCCTGGAGTGCACCTGCCACACTTTCACGCACATCCTCATTCATCCTTCAAGACCCAAACCAAGTGCCATTTCCTCTGTGCAACATTTGCTGACAGTCCGGTGAAGATGGTCATCTGATGTTTTTCCCACCCAAATTCTGTTCATAACTTTATAACATTTTTCTCACTGTATTATAATTATTAGTTTACATAACCAAGGGTCTCATAAGACAGTGACTCCCGAAAGGCCTATATTATGTCATACTTATCTTTGTCTACCCAATGACTTGTTCCTCAATATATGTTTATGAGAAAAAAGTATCACTTTTCAATAAGAGGGAAACAACAGCAAAATACTTCCATCTATCCCTGAGACTGGGCTTCAAGGGGTGAGGGTTTGTTTATGAATTTAGGAAGAAAATAACATTTTAAAACTTCCTGACTGAAACTTGGATTACTTTTATTAAAAATGTTTTACGTCAAATTATTTTAAGACATTGATTCACACAGAATGGTATGGAACAGAATGCTGTATCTACAAGCCTGAAGTATGTTGCAGTAAAAAAAAAAAACCTCGAAATCATACAGGCCTATAAAAACAAAGATTTATTTTTTCTCATACTATATGCCCATATGAATTGGCTCCATGTCATCTTTAAACCAGAACTCCAGCTGAAGGAGGACTTCCCACATGGACAGTTCCAGCTGTGTTTCAAAAAAAATAAAAAGATGGCAGAGCCAAAGATGGCTCTTGATCCTTCCTGATGGGAAGTGGCATGGGTCAGGCAAAATGAGTCACGTGGCCAAGCCTGAGCTCAGTATGCAGGAAAGCATATTTTGAACAGAAGGCAATCTACCATGCTACTGAAGGGAAACAGACAAGTGACACTGTCACCATGTTAAGACCTCTAGAATAGTTGCCTGTTGATAGGAATCTAAGAAAACAAAACCTGCTCACTTGATTATAGTTACGTATCTTTGTTTACTTTGAGTCTAGCTTAAATCAGTAAATTTCAAAGAAAAAAAAAGTACCATGAAGTTTTTATATCTATCAATTTTATACTACTTATGGAGTATGAAGCAACACAAAAAGGCAGTATTTCTTGTGTGGCAAGATTCTGGTCAATGGAAGCAGGGAACCAATAAAATTGAAGGATTAAGTACTCCAGGCTGCCTATTCCAAAAATCTATTAGACATTGTGGATCTTTTTATTTATATAAAAACATCTTGACTTTTAAAGACTAGGACTTTACCTGGCTTTGGATTTTCCCCAAGATAAAAAGACTTGTATTAAAAATTTTTAGTTCATTGTATCACCAAAAAAAAAATAACCCAGAGGCCACTGAACTATTTTGGTAAAGTCACGCATTTCTTCAAGTTATGATTTCCTTAAATGATGTCAACATTATAGATTTTCTGATAGTTCTTTAACATTTCCCTTTTGAGTGTAACTTAATGAAAATAGATACCTCTATTTGCATAGCCAACTCCTGTTGGCAAGTTCTCACAACCGAGGAAGAATTTCTATTTCATGAACTCCTTTTAGAACCTGCAGAGTCAACGTCTTTAACATGATGAAGAATTTCTTTGCCAAACAAACTTTCAAGCAGAATAAAAATCTTGGCACTCTGGGCTCAGATGGAGCATCTGTGATGCTTGGCATCACATCTGGTTCTGCTGCTTTGGTGAAGAAACGTGCTCCTCATCTCAACATGCAGTGGTGTCAGCCGGTGTCAACGACTCTGCCAGTGATCGTGAAAAAATTGTGTCTATTTCTATGAACGCTGTCAACCTCCTGAGAGCCAGGGCTGACACACTGCTATTTCAAGAGGTTTTGTCAAGAAATGGGAGTAGAAGAGTAAATTCATTGCTGCAAAACAGAAGTTAACTAGCTTTCCAGAGGACCTGTCTTGCAATGTTTGGTTGACCTTCAAATGAAAGTTTTGCTTTTTTAAGGCAAAGGAAATTCAACTATTAGAATAACCCAACAAGGAAGAGTCCATTCATAGTTTGCTTTACTTGAAGGATATCCTTGCCAAATTACCTAGGTAAATCTCTGCATTTAAATTCTTTTAGCTCAACTGCCACTCTGGAAGGGCACAGGGTAGGCAGACATTCACCTAAATGTTCCAGGGATGGAGAAGGGCTTCTGCAAAATGGAATAAGGAATGACAAAATTGCCAATTTGTTTACATGTAGAAATCCATAGATAGCTGGAATCATTAGATAATCCTTTGAAAGCTGATCCTGCTTCTAATGTCCTTAACATGCAACCATGAATACTTTAATTCTCTAAAAAAAATGACAAAGCATTAATGATGCAGACTTTTCAAAAGATGATCTCAACAAGGACTTTGGAGAACTCTAGGAATCTCACTATACCTAACCCTTGTCTAATAAAGCGACAGCAGCTCCCATTTTGCTTGTTACTGTTTTCTTTTGCCAAGTCAGTATTTTAAACACTTATTGCCGTGAAACTGAAGAGTCATAGTCAAACAGATGTCAAAAATAACAAGCCTATTGCTGCGTCAAAAAAAAAAAAAACACTCTATAATTTCAATATCAAAGCCAAACATCAGCCTTCTTGTAGGAGCTTATTTTTGAGCTGAATTAAACTTTATTTTTACTTGAAAAATTTGCATTTATCTCAGGTGTTTGAGGAAAATAGGCATTAATGTCAAGAGAAATGTGGTTAAGAGCAACTGAGATAACTTTAGAAAGATACTTTGTAGTCTCTGTAAAATAATTCAATTTCCGCTGTGAAAAAAAGGCATGAAAAAGTTACCTGTGTATGCGTTTATGGGGTTTCTTCTAGGGAGAAAGACAGCATCAGATTCTGAAAGGGTTTGTGACCTAAATAAGGCTAATGCCCTCTGCCCTGGTGCTTTGTAGAGTGAAACATTTTAAGGAATGGAATGAATGTTGTGAGGAGGTGAAATTCTCTTGAAAAAGTAAGTCAAGCATGCCTCAGGGCGCCACTTGCCAAAGAATAACACAGCCTCCTAAATAGGAAAGTCACCTATTAGAGACCGGCACTCACCCACTCGCATTTCAGACACGCTTTTCTGAAATAAAAACTAAGGCAATTTGGATAAAAAATATTTGCTTTGTTAGATACTGTTTTTAGTTTCCGTATTAAATGAAGGACTGTATAGCCATACTTACATAGAAGAGTAGGACTAAGTTAAGGAAAAATGCACTCGGATCTAGCACTTTAAAAAGCAAGTCTTTTTTTGAGAAGTACAGAATATGCAGTTGGAAGGCACCGGTATTAAGTGCCTGTTGCTCCTGTAACAAATTAACCATAAACCATAAACAACACAAACTTATCTTACTGTTCTGCAGTTCAGAAGCTGAAAGTGGGTCTCACTGGGCTAAAATCAAGACGTGGGCAAGGTTGCATTTCTTTCTGGAGGTCCCAGGGACCTTTCCAGCTTCTAGAAGAAGTCGCCTGCATTTCTTGGCTTATGGTCCCCTTCCTTCATCTTCGAAGCCAGAATAACAGCTCACTTTCCCATCCCACCCCCAAGTCAGTTTGGGTTTTATTAAAGCCAGCGCTCTGGCCTTGACCGCGTGTTCCCACAGTGGGTCCTCCATGGCTGTGCCTTCAGCAGCTTTTTCATTGTTTTTAGGTTCACATTCTGCTTGCTGAGCCTATGGTACAGGGTACATGGTTTCTTGGGCAGCAGATCCTGGGGCTTATAGAACTTCCTGAGGTTCTCTTTCTGAGTCTGGTTAATGATGGTGAGAACAAGGGTGATGGACTGGCTGACAGCTCCAGTCTTGGAGAGCTTGGACCACATGCTGCCAGTCACTTTGGCAATGCGCAGCTGGGAGAGCTCCACCTTCAGGTGATTCAGATGTTCCAGCAGCTCTTCCTTCCTGCCGGGAAGGTTCTAAGCATCGGTTTTGGCCACAGCTGCACAAGAGGCTGCCAGCTGCTGCACACCCTGATGGTCTCTTCCACTTTTAAGGACACTCATTTAATTGGGCAAACTCAGATAATCCAGGATAATCTCCCTACTGTAAAATTAGCTGATTAGCAACCTTCATCCCATCTGCTACTTTAGTGCCTCTTTGCCATGTACTGTAACATATTCGCAGGCTCCAGGGATTAGGACAGGGATCTCTCTGAGGGGCTGTTATTCTGTCCACCACATACTCCCTTAGTTGGCATGGTGGGAAAGAGCTGAGTGTGCAAGAGAACAGTGAGAAGTAGAAATTTAGAAGTAAGTCGCTCCTAGTTGGGATGGATAGTACATTCCCTGATGGTGCTACTAAAGATCATGCCTGAGATGAATATGATTAATTTGCCAGAGCTGAATTAGAGAATAAGCAAGTGGAACATACTGTACTATGACTACAAAATGTATCTCAGTTTATACCTCTGGTATGAGATGTTTCCTATAATCTCTGAAGGGACATGTGTCCCTTAAGCAGGCAGGCTTTCCTAATGTGTGAAGGATAGTTATGTCAGGGTCTAGGAAAGACTATTCCATTTTTGTTTTAGAGCACAACTGGGTCTAGATGTTTGTAGTTGACAGAATTCTAAGATGGCTGCCAAGATTCCCAACTCCTGGTGTATATGTCCTGTATAATCCCCTGCCCTTCTGTGTGAGACAGATTTAGGAATATGATGGGATAGTCAGTCCTATGACTAGATTATGCTACAAGGCAGAGTTGACTTTAAAAAGAGATTATCTTTGGTGGGCCTGACCAAATCAGGTGAACCCCTATGATGGACTAGGCTGTTCCTGGAGAAAGAGATTTGAAGTATGAGAGACTCGACACAAGGTAGATTCTCTACTGATGGATATAAATATGGATAATAAAAATTTATAAATATTTATATAAATATAAATAAAGATGGAGGGGGCTGTGGAAAGTGGCCACTAGGAGTGAAAAGCCAACAAGAACACAAGAGCTTCAGTCCTCTAACAACTAGGAACTGAATTCTACCAACAAATGAGTTCGGAAGTGGATTTTTGCAGAGCCTCTAGACAAGAACTCAGCCTGACAGTACCTTGAGTGTGAGACTGAGCAGAGAACCCAGCTGAGCTACACCTGGACATCTGACCTACTGAACTGAAAGCTAATAAATGTGTATGGTTTGATGGCTATTTGTTATGCAGCAATAGGAAACTGACAAACTAGTACAATGGTATTCCAGTTAAACATAAGTTAGGAATTTTTTTTTAAATAATTTTTTTTTCTTGTCTCCTCTTTCCCTGACTTTCTCCAAAGCTTTGGTCTGTGTCCCCACTCAACAGTTATTTCATTGAACATAACTAGAAAATGCCATTTTGTCAGACTAAAATCTTCTCTTTTATCACTTATCAGAGCTATCTCCTTTTATCCCCCCTTGCAGTTAATATCAGAGACAGAGACATATTCAACTTGGATGTATTATACACACATTAAGGGCTGGAGAATCAAACCAGAAAAACACAGATTCTGAGAATTAAGGCAAACAATCTGTATATTTTAAAGTAACTCAGATATTTCATTCACTGTGTCTAGTTATGCTGAAACACAGTAGCCTTGACATAATGGTTGAAGAAAAAGGAGAAACAATGTAAGCATCACTGTCTGAACATTTTAAAATCTTTTATCAGTAAACATTGCTAGAATGCTACACATTTGGATTCATACCTTTTCTTAGGAAAACCTGAATCCTGTCTCTGGCTTCCTGATACTGCAGCTGAATTCGATTACAGGGGTAGGCCACACCGTGAGAAGCATGCCTAAACTTTTTAAGCCACAAAACAAAAGTTGATCTTTATTAATTAGCTGTTGAGATTATACAGACTGACCACTGTATTATTACAGATAACATGGTGAAAAACACTATTATGTAGTTTATTGATAGCTCCACCTAGGTAATTTAGCTAAGTCTTATTTACTAAGATAGTCCATTAACCACAAAGGCAGGATTTGCTGTCAGGTAGAAATTCAGATCAAACCATGACTTTGTGGTTGCTGGCGGAAAGAATGCTTTACAACAAAGGGAACGGAGAATGCAGTACAATGTCTTTGTAACATTTAATTCAGGACAAATTTCATCTCCAGTGCAGCTTAACCTAGTGCTACCACATAACACAGACATAAGTGAAAGTATTTAACAAGTCAATGATTCATAACTAAGATGCACCGTTTAAAACACTCATATTCTCTGCCTTTGTAGAAGCCATGGAATTGGATAAGAGAGAAGCCACCTAATTTTAGATTTAAGCAAATGTGGGCAAAGGATTCTAGAATGAAGGATAAGTCTGAGGATCACAAACCCTCATATGAATAATGATCAGCTGTTTTAGTAAAGAACTAACGGAAAAAAAAAATACTCAAAAGTCCACCATGTGAAAAAACTTCAAGATCTGGGGATCCAGGTAAATCGTAACTTTGCTTTTATCAACTTTAACCAAAGTCTGCCCAGGTATTCAAGTCAGCACTAATGAAAAGCTATTAGAAAACTATTATGTTAAGTAATTATCATCTTTGCTTCAACTTCTTCTACCTGTGTCTGCGCCATTTATATTATTATGTTGAGAGAAAATACTCCAAGCTCAAAAGAAGTGAAGGACTTCAGTTTCTACCCACACGGACCTTGTCAGGTAGCCAATGACTTGTCCTTTCATTGTGAGTGACTAATATCAATGCTGGCTCTAAAGAAAGACACTTTTCATAATCGCCCAACAATCTGCTAAGTGAAAACATATGGATAGGCTTAGGCAAAGCCTGCCAGGGGTCTTTGCTGAATGGAAAACAGGTGCTTTCATTCTGTGCCACGTAATACCCCATTTACCCCCAAGTCCAAAGGTTACAGGACTAATAGCTGCCTTGTGGTAATCAGGGAAAGCCAAGACACTGGCTCTGGTGAAACATCTGGGACATATTTTACATACTTGCAACATATGCTTCAGGTTCAATTAAAGTGAGGCTTTGGCACATTTATTAATCTTTTTTACTTTTATCCTATAAGAGGACCCACTGACCTGACCTCACTATTATACCATATGAGAAAACAGAGAAATAATGAGAGCTAGAGGTCACTACCTGCTCGTCTGGCAAAAAACACATTTGTTTTCTCATGAAATTCCATTATGCATGACTCTCTACACAAACTTTAAATAGAGGAACCAATGAATTTTTTAAAGTAGGAAATTACCCTTCTCCTACTCAGACACACTGATAGCCAAGACTTAGAACATTCACCACTGTGAGAGCCAGTCACGAGACAGACGCCAATAAATGGAAACTTGAAGGATCCTTTCATATTTCCATTTATTGTAGTAAAAACTTTTAATATTGCTAGAGTCCATGTTAAGATTCTTCCCTCTACTATGCAAGTCCCTAAAAGTCTATTGTAAATTATTCCACTGGAGATTTTCTTTTTGTTCAGATATGATTTTTATATTCTCAATTGCATTATGAGTGAAAGAAAGAAAAACCTTCTAAATCACTCAAATAAAGGGGTGGATTAATGAAAATCAGCTTACAATCTTTTCATATGTAAAACACACTGTTTGTCACCATTCTGTACAGAAAAATACAGTTGAATTCACACAGTAATTTAAGCACTCGCCTTCGATCAACTTTGGTAACTAGACCTGAAAATGTATTTGAACTAGGGTGTCAATTTCAGGCAACCAAACTGTGGATCCCAATAGATGCCGCTCCAGAGATGTGGGATTGTTTCCACTCTGGCATGATCTACCTGACATCTATGTTTTGGTGAGCTGGTTAACCAGCCGTGCTGTTGGTTTCCCACTCCTAACATCTTCTCTATTAAAAATGACCAGAAGGGAAGATAAGTGGTATAGAGTAACAACCAACTAGCTAAAAAAATACAGGCTGACGTCAAGCAGGGGCACTGAAGTACTAGACTTCACTAAGAGTTTCCATTTTTTAACATTTCTGGGGAAACGCCTGCTGGTGGAATGGCTCTTTATGGTGGCTTTAATAATAAAGCAGCAACAAGCAAGGGAAAATGGCCATAAATGGATGGCAGCTCCGTGTTTATCAGCAAAGAAATGATGATTCAGAGCTGGCATGTTGAGTTAAAATATCAGTTCTCTACAGCTCTACAACTGACCTTAACAATAAATCATATCATTTATTGCCAGAAGTGTATGCCCTTGTTATTCAACATTAAAAACAAACACATATGTATTTTTGCAGGAAGGAGATTTTGTTAGTTTATGTTTGATGATGTTGCTAATGACTAAATGCTGTTCAGAAGAAAAATTCCACATAAAAGCTCTATCAGTTTAAAAATGTTTGAACTAGCAGAAGGGAGAAAGTGTGTGTGTGTGTGCATGTATTTCTATTTTCCTTCTAGCACTGAATATTAGTTAGGAAAAAACTCATTTGGGAGGTTAACTAATCACTGTGAGGTTGTTTTGTTTTCTTTTGTTTGACATTTCCAATGCTTAACTTCCAGCACACAAATTCTTACACTAGGATATAAGTGTACACCTCTACTGGAATCAAAGGTCAAGGGCATAAATTAAGATATAGCTGTTTTTCTCTTTTCTTCAGAAGATTTCAGCGGTTTACTATAACGGAAGTCAGACAGATTCTATAAGGTCAGAATCTGGTTTTATACGCTGAACAACGTGGAAATAATGAATGATAGTCTCACTCTTCCTTCCCAATCTCACCTTAAGACTTTAAGATTTTACGTCTAGAAATGCCAAGAGATAAGGGATAAATTGGGAGTTCAAGATTTGCAGATACAAACTAATACATATAAAGTAGATAAACAACAAGCTTATACTATATAGCACAGGGAACTATATTCAATATCTTGTAGTAACTTACAGTGAAAAAGAATATGAAAATGAATATATATATGTTCATGTATGACTGAAGTATTGTCCTATACACCAGAAACTGACACAACATTGTAAACTGCACTTCAAAATATATATATGTGTGTGTGTATGT
Organism: Camelus ferus; assembly: GCF_009834535.1. NCBI lineage: Eukaryota > Metazoa > Chordata > Mammalia > Artiodactyla > Camelidae > Camelus > Camelus ferus. The sequence goes on from NC_045698.1 coordinate 64,066,948, forward strand.
GTGTGTGTGTGTGTGTATATACAAGAAACAATAAATGCCCGAAGATGATGACAAACCAGCCTCACTAACCTCCTTGAGATAGAAAGCTATTCTTCTGACCCCAGTCACTGCCGCAGTGATGCAAGGTCATTCTGATTCCTCCCTCCAGTGGTCCCCTCTCCCCAGGGGACAACCAATCCAAGTAGTCTCAGAAACTAGCTGTTGTGTACTGTGGGCACCATCTCGGAGCCAACCAGCAATCGAAATACGAGCCTCTCTGAGCAGACTTTCCTGACCAAGGAGCCACAGGACCATCCCAAGTCTAGGTGATTATTTAAATGCCCTCCAGAACCCTCCGCACATGTGTTCTTTTGCTGAGCAATTCTTGGAAAATTGCGGGTGACAATATCCATGTTCAGCTCATGCAGGCTGCCGTTTTTTCACTTCTCTCTTCCCCCAAAGTGTAGCCTGATTTGTAATAATCATGATAGGACAAATTTTTGCCCTTCAAATACAGTTGTCACTGCCGTTATCTTCACAAGAGCTATCAAGTTCCAGACAAGCTGAATTATTTTTTTTTGTTCCTGGCAGAAAAATATTTGACCCAGCTCTGGACAAAAGCGAAGACGATTTATAGCCCTCTCTCCCTCTTTGCAACATGCAGTGGCATTGTTAGGATGATAAACAGCACTGTCCAATTTTCTGGACTCAAACACTTCAACTCCTTTTTTAACTGTCTGTGAAAACAGTGTCATGTCTACATTTCCCCATCCCCAGGTACCCAAGTGCTGGGAAAGATAATTACCTTGTCATCTTTGTCATCTTCTTCTTCCTCGTCCTCTAGCATGTCCTCCACTACCTGCAGACAGAAACAGAAGTCGTTTTCGTGCTCTTAAAGGAGAGAATTTTGTTCTGTCATTTTGAACCTTTTGGAAATGAAAACTTTATTAACATTTGAAACAGATGCACTGAGAGGAAATATTTGATCTAGAGATAGGGATTAGGAAAATGCTATGCCTTTAATTGATTAACACCAGGGAACCAAATCCCAGTCAGGGGAACCCTATTAGTGTGAAATGTTCTGTGACAACTTAAAGAATATGAAATACGCATAAGGTAAACTAACATTAATTTGAAGGATGCTTTAAATCAGGAGATTTCTTTCTGACCTACTCCACTGTCTATATTAATTAGGCACTTTTAAGTTTGGAACTAGATAACTAAGCAGAAAACAGCTCTGCTATTTCTAATTTACTTGTCACCCAACCCTGAGATAAAAAACTATGTCTGTTCATTGTTTCATGCTGGTGATCTATGGCATAAAACTAACAATATCTTTCACAGCTCCAGTTTTAATTCTGATATATAAATGTCAACTCTTGAGTATCTCTAAATTACTTGTGGATTTTGTGGACTACCTGAAACTCTATTTTAATTTTCTGTGATTTTTATGCATGAATTACATTACGAGAATGGACATTATTGAAAGAAAATTAGAAATATATTCAACAATCAACTGTGTGTAATATGTGTAACTAACCCATGTAGGTAGATAACACATGCACGTATTTTTTTACCTCCTGGTTTACCTACTTCAGCAGAAATGGACAAGTGATTTTGGATTTGTCAAATAATTTCCCCTTGCCTGAATCAATATATACCCACAGGCATTATAAATGAGACTTCACCCTGTTTCTGGTGTTTTATTATGTTTTTATATACATATACACTAAATGGAAAACCAAAAATTTTTTAAACTTTGAGGGGAGTTGTTATTCAGGTAAATGCCAACTTATGATAGTATTTCTGCCACTTGATACAATTTCTAATTCTTGTGGTGCTTTTTATCTTTGTTTCCAGTATCTTTATCTCTGAATATACTCAATAGCATCGTGGTTATCAAATATTTCTAAACCTTTCCCCTAAAGCTCATACCTTTAGAATACAGAGATAGCTACCCCTTCTTCCACGTGGCTTTATGACAGAGACAGAAATATGCTATGAAACAAAACTTTCATACCTAAGACTTATACAAAGAGTTACATAACCAAATCAACACATCAGGACTCCCAGTTATTCTAAGAATTTTTCTCAACTATTCTAAAAGCATTAATTGATTTTAAAAAAATAGCCCAAACACAAACCTCTAGTTCTCATGAACTGATATATAACTAAAAGCAACTGACAACCTGGAAGATTTTTCTTAATTTAATGTCACACTTTAAATATTCTATTAAATGGTAGCATCTTGTGGTCTTTCAGACATTCAGCATTGCCAAAGAACCACAGTGGCACAATGCACTGTTTCCAATATCAAGTGAGAGTTTACATTTATTTTGGGGGCATATAAAGTAATCCAGTCGCAGCAAGAAAGGAGGACTCTTGACATTCTAACTATATTCAGCCACTCCATGAGCATTTATGACCAACACCCTTGTCAAGGCACACAGTGGGAAGGACTGTGAGAATATAAAGATGGGCAACACAGAGATACTTCATCTGTAGTCATGTCAGCCCTCAAGAGGCTTATAATCCAACAGAATTTAAATGGGGGCTATCAGATAGTCTTTCATGTTGACTTTTAATTTCCTGAAATTTTGAAGCACCCGTATTGTATGGACAACAATAGTGACAATGTATAACTGAGGCCAGGCTGTTCCAAATTGGGCTCTTTGTGATGGGGGTTTAAAGAGGAAAAGCAGTCACAATATTTCAGTACATTGTGTGACATAAAAAACATTCACCTAACACAGCAAGTAACTAAACTAGAACTCAAACCCAGACTGTGGGATAGCAGAGAGCCAGCTCTCAAAGCCTGCCCAGCTCTAAACCAAAAACAAAACAAAACAAAATGAAAAAGGGAAAAAATGGAAAAGAAAAACAGGCGAACAAAGAATTGACCTCACATGATTTTTTAAAATGATTATAATTTTGTATCTCTAATAAAATGATGTTTACAATTTTAGATTTATATTAAGTAATTTTTCAAAGGTTGGTCATTATTACCTATTTTTAAAAAATAAAAATTATACCTATTGAGCCATACAACATGATGATTTCATATGTCTTAGATTAAGTGATTTTTTTCCCTAAAATTATGCAGAATCACATAGCAAATGTGGAAAATGAAATTATTATAATTTTATTCCTGTACATAAAGTCAAACAATATTTTAGCTGGCTATTAAGAACGGATTATATGCCTCCCTCTTCAGTACGTACCATCATCGTGCAGGTGCAAGGAAGGCTGAGTGGTACTGGATTGTGCCTAGCAGTTGTAAGGTACATAATAGGTGTTCAAGAAGTTTTGTTGAGAGAGTGAACAGAGGAATACGTGATTTATTCTTCCTATCTTCAGATACACCTTTTGGTAGAGGGCCTATTATTTATCTCACAGAAGTGAACTAGCTCACCCAGAAAAACTTATACTTAATCAATGATGCAGATAAATAAAAGCAAATATTCAAAATGCTTTCAAAGATTTGCCTGGCAATAGAAAGTTAATTTTCAAAAGTTAATTTCCAAGTTAATTTTCGTAAGTTCAAAATATTACTGAACCATAAAACAAACCAATAGCTTATTTTACACATTTCACAAATCAGCCGAAGATCTTATGTTCAAGAATAGCTCAAAGAGGCCTCCAGAATCAAGCTCTTCATTTGCAAAACCTAAACTGTTCCCACCCTGCACAAGTGGGTAATTGGCTATGCACAATTGCTCCACAAATGTGCGGGAAGAACCACCCAACACAACCATTTGCTTTTACATTTGGCAGAAAAGTGTTGCGTTAGCGAGAGGCCTTTGTGTTGTGTTTTAGCACCCGAGTGAGGGCTTTTCCCCTCCTCCAGTGCCTTTTTAATGTTACATCATAAACATCTACAAGGGAGGATTTATAATTCAGACGGTTTCCTACTGATGCCTTTAAGCTCCTCCAGAATGCATCCCACGATTAAGTTTTGCTCAGGTGAAGTTTAAGGTCCCTTGGAAAATGGAGACAATAATAGCACCTGTCCCACAGTGTTGATTAGGGATCCAAAGAGAGTGTATTTAAAGAGCTCAGCCCAGGGCCTGTGTCAAAGTAAGGACTCAAAACTGTGAGTGATTAATGAAAATAAAAAATGACTTGCATTTAAAATATTTTAAACTTTAATTTTTAGAAATTAAATGCTATAGTTTTTTCCTGGACAAAATACTCAGTGTTATGAAAGGCATACACAATTCTGATTCATGTTTCACTGACACTGAGAAATACATAAAGGAGCAAGGTAGAGGCGTGGATAAAGATTCCTAATTAAAATGATAACAGTTTCACAACTAATTTTCAGGTTTTAAAAATGGTGCAATGAAATGGATGGCAAATAAAAGGAAGAGTGTCTCAGAAGCCGTAAGACATGAGCCCTGGCCAAATGCAATGAGTATAGATATTGCAAACTGAGCTTTTAAAAACAAACTGTATGTATGTATCACTGAAGTACATTTAATGACTATACAAAATTGCAACCTTTCCCAGAGAACTCAAGTAACACCTACTATTTAGAAAAAGAGTGCTGGAGTTTAACACTTAACTAAGGAAAACAAATAAAAGAAAGGAATCCAGTCTCAAATTCCAGCTCTTTCCTCTTCAAATAAAACCACATAAAGGCTACATAGTTTTGTTTTCAAGTATACAAAGTCCAGTTGCCCAAACATTTGTCAGCAATAATTTCATAAATCTATAGGATTTCCTTGAGGAAAAAAAAAATGAAGAGTGATGAAAAAATGCATGTGTTAGAAAAGATGTATTTTTACAAAGTTGGCTTTTCCCCCCTTTTTTCTTTAGGGGAATATCTTAGATTGGCTCTGGAATTCTTTTTCCAAATTATGCTTTCTGATACCTTGCTTGAAAGCAAGTAGTATTAATCAAACAAAGGAAGGGCACCAGGGAAATCAGAAAGATGTAATGCAAGCAGTTAAAAGTGACATGACCTTCTGTAATGTCGCTCGTCACAGACTTATATGCCACACACTGGAGGAAGGTCTTGAAAGAAACTGATTCTTAGTACTATTTCTTGAATGTAATACTAATAAAGATGACATTTAAAAAAACACACGTAGACAGCCTCAAATGCAGCATGCCAGCTACATTACAGCCAAATAATAAGCAGGTAGCATTATTTTAAAAAGTGTAATATTTCTTTTTTCATGTTCCATATTTGCTGAACATTTGTCATTAACATATAAAATACAATAGGTGGCTGTGTATTTTAAAGCTCCATTTTCAAAATGGAGCCAAAATGTATCTGCAGAATCGTTACATTTTATGCAGTTGTATAGATGCTCTATTAATATGATGACTTTTAATTACAATTCAACTCAACTAAATACTTTGTTTTGAAAGGAAATAAAATTTCATTTGGCCAAAATGTTAAAAATGATGTTGGTCATTTGCCTGAAAATATGGCAACATGTTTAGAATTACTCCACTAGGCAAGGATATATAAGGGAGGGGACTAGAAGGATGCAGAAAAGAAAGACCAAAAGAGTGAAAGGATGAGGAAAAGTGGATTCAAGTCAACTTCATTATTAAAATCATCATGGGACAGTGGATGCTAAGTATTGCTTTTTAATATCAACTTAGGGTGCATGTTTTAAAGCTAAAATGACAAAAAGGGGGTTAAAAGTTTCATGAAATTATGAAATTATTCATGAAATTTTTAACCCCCTTTTTGTCATTTTAGCTTTAAAATGAAACACTTTGTATTATGATATTCCCGGGGCTAAAATCTTCCACTTATTTCTATCTCTTTAACCAAAAAGGAACTGAAAGAATCTTGGTTATGCTACCTTTGTAAGATAAGTATTGAGCTACCATAAAGCCAAAAACCCTGAAAAAGTCAAAACACAAACCAGTTTCTTTTGTATGTTTACTTTTTTTCCCTCAGAAATTATCTTTGAATTAAATGGATGTTTTGCTATGTTCAGAATGAATAGTTGCACAATTCAAATTGCCTTACTCAAAACGGTCTGTAAAAAAGCAACGCATTTAAATTAAAGAAGAAATCACTGCTGTCCAGATGTGCAACAGCGATGTTAAAAAATTAAAGAAAGAAAATTGTCACAAAAGAAAGAAGTTTCATATTTAATTTCATATTCACAGAACATCCAAATGTGTACAGATGCTTATATTTGGATACATTACAAACTAAATGCTTATTTCCACCCTGGAGATATGGAGGGATTTGGGGAGAGCAGCTTTCCTCAACATGGTCTGGAGTTCATTTGCACTATTTTGTGTGTGCATAAACCAAGCAGAACATGCAGTTGTGAGCCAATGGATGTATTACATGTGCAAGTATCATATGAAATTATTGAAGGCCTATGATTTGAGAAGATGCACATAACCACTCAGGTCACTTTGGATCACTTGGAAGCACTGGAGGTCGGGCTGCAGACTTCTGTGATCAATAAGATCATTATAGGTACAGCTGTGCTGACATTTTCACAACAGGACACCTGCACCTCTCAAGATTTTTGAGAAGGAACTTTTGCAAAATGAATAGTGCCATTAAACCATACGTATAATTTACTCCACCTTTGAAAGAATAATAAAACCCATAAACAGGTCTGGGATATACTGTTTCATCTAGTCTATCTCAAAGGCAACTGCATGGATGATGGCTGCTTAGTTTGATTCACGCTATTAAGAATTTGACCTTGGAGTATTTCAGCTACTGTAGTCATCAAGATAACTGAACCACTAGATGTAATAATAATTAGTGTGATAGGCTTGCCAGCGAGGCTGAATATATTGCAATACAAAAGAAGGCAGACTCAAAAGAAAAGCATTATTACTTACTGCTAAAAGACTTCCTGATTTTTACAGAGACACTAAAATACAATTATTTCTTCTTGCAGAATGCATTTCCTTGGCTCATTCTGGGAAGTGCCATGTTGTAATTTAGTCTGATTCTTAATAGGAAATGTGGCGTTAATGTGGCTATCAGATGACTTTTGATGCATGCCGCTGATTACATACAGCCTGTATTCTGCATCACCAACAGCGGCACTCTTATTTGCAGTATAATATGCTTCGCTGTAAGGTGCAAGGACAGTAAATTTACTTTACTGGCCAAGAGTATGTAACCTCTTATTTTTTAAGTGTCAGCTTAATATGCAGAAAAACCCTTCCATTAAGAAAGGCTAAATACAATATAAATTCTACAATCAGTAGAAGCATCTTAAATGAATTTCTTTTCATATCTCCTTTTCAGTATTCATAAATGCTCATTCTTATGCTTACACAAAGCACTGTGAACAGAATTCTAGTGTTTATTTGAACTATGTCTCCATCTAAAGGCTTCACAATGTATTGTATTTTTGCTTGCAGGGAAAATTCTAATCTTGTGTCTTTGGGATACTGCATATTAATTTGATTGAGTAGGGAAAAATAGGTCAACGATTAATCTGCATGTGCTTTTCAAATAAAAATGCTTTCTTGAAACAATAATATTTTTCAGGTTAAAAATTATACAAAAGGCCAAAAAAATTAAAATGTTTAATGTGTTTTGCAAATGAAATGAAAACATAGCTAGACTTACCACTAATCTTTTATAAAATGTAATATTTTCAAAGGAAAACATTTCTGTTCATTAATAATAAATAGATTTCAAATAATAAAGAAAATTATGTGCTTAAGTCTCTCTATAAAACCAAGAGTCCATTCCAGAACCACACATTTGCAACAAAAAAGCCACAATTTTCAATGTTTCAGGTTTTAAAAACAACTTGAGGAATTTTTGTTTTTAAGTGTCTAATAAAGAGCCCACACAATCTATTCAAAATATCTTCTGCAAAGCAGGAAGATGGGGCTGCTATGACCTCTGTGAGCAAACCATGACCTCCAATCTTCTCCAGTCTTCTCAGAAATGTACTTTGTTCTAACCCTATCAGCTATGTGTGGGAGCATTAAAGCTGTAACAGGCAAGTTCTTTTCATATAAATGTATAGTTTAGCAGATGTAATATAGGTAAATGGTACACTTTGGGAAGATGAGATAACTTTAAACAACAGAATTTGAAAACAAAACAAAACAAAAAATCATTTATTTGGAGGTTAATCTTAGCAAACTTTTGAACCGTCCTGCTCTGTTAGGTCTGATCTACTTTTTTTTACAAAAATTCACAGCTACTGCCTATTTTAAGCAATGTATTGGGAGTAGGAAAGGGAGTGAGGGGAATAGGTGGACATTTAAAGAGAAAAATATTCTGATGCTAATTTGATTTTTCTTTCTTTGTTTCTTGTGCCTAGAATATTCTGAGGTCTGAGAACATTATGTCAGAAACCCTGACTTTAAAAACGGGGCATATTTTGAATGTTAAAAAAATCATGCAGTCAGAATAACTTCAGCTTTTTCCTTTCATCTCTTTTCTATAAATAATAATGCTATAACATTTTAAAATCTTTTTTGTAAAGAATAATCACCTCACAAAAGACAGCCCACGTGGGTTTAGACCTACATTGGAACTGGAAAGAATGTCTGTGGTGAATGGTGAACTGGGGCACAAAAGCCTGAATGAAAAGAATGTTCGCGAAACCTCACACAAAACCTCCGTAACCGTTTTATCATGAGCTTCCCACAATATAACACAAGAGCTCTATGTTCCAGGAAAAGCCTGCCTGGTCCACTTATCATTTCAGCCTTATGTAGTGTATTGTGTGATTGCTAAATTAGTGCATAATGTATTTGTAATATTTATAGTACCAACATTTAGTTAAATAACCTTTATGTAAGATTTATGTTGATTTTTTTTATTTCTCATTTAATGGCAAATTATGAAGAGCATGTTTCATAAAGATAATTCTCCATTTAAATTCATCAGTCCATTAAATATTAAAATTATGTTTCTGATGCAATTGAGAACAAATTTGTCCAGCTTCAGTGGTTATTTGCACTCATAAAAATTAGGCTTGATTAATAAAATTTAAATGCTTGATTAAGTTGACATTTTCATGTTCTTTTCTGATTTATTAAAATTAGTCCCTGTGCCCAGGCCTGGTATGCTAGTGTACGTTTACCTTTCTCCTTCTCTTAGTTGACATCCTGAGTGAGGCTATTAGGAGAGAGTATTTTGCTTTTCGACTCAATGACGTTTCAGGGAAATGCCCTGTTCTTTGCTCACGGGCTGCTGGTCTTTGTCTTTATGTGCTGTGCGTGGTGGAGATTTGTATTATAATAACCAAGAAAAATGTTTCTTCTAAGTATCTATGGATTGGATCTGTAAAATTGCACACATTTTTGGTATTTCTCAGTTCAGTTTTCAAAAGGCTTTAGGCCTTTTGTCGAGGATTGTTCAAATTTCTTCTTCTGTTGATAAAAATATAGTTCTCATTTTTGTGGGAGTTCCATATACATAGCAGAGGGCTTACAGACACAGGAAATCTTTCTGCGGCAATGCCCTTATCTTTGTCTATAAGTTCAAACCAAGAAGGACTAATGATCATGGAAAACCATTCCCTTCAATAGGTCTTGCAAAGGGAACTCTTCAAGAGAGGTGGTTATTTCCACTACGTTTAAACACACATTATACCCACACTGGCTTGTCCTCTTTCATACATGGTCAGGTGTCTAACAATCACTTACTAAGCACTCAGTCTATGCTTAACACAGTGTGTCGTGTCTTCAATCCTCACAATACTCCAATAAATATAGATACTATCCCCATTTTGCTGGTGAGGAAACTGGAGAAATTGAATTTTACCTAGGGAAATGAATAAATTCATAGAGCTAACAAGTGGAAGGTCTGAAATTTAATCCCAGGTCTTTGTAATTTCAAAGTTTGGGCTCTTAACCTGTGGCAACTGTAAAGCAGTAGTGGCAACCTTAGTTTTTAAGATGTTGCCATTGCCCATGGGAGTGTAACTCATCCAGAAACTTTGCTTAGGTGAACTGTCTCTCATGTAAGCATGCTACCAGAATATTCAATTATTTTTTAAAATAAGTGCTATGGTATCATGGTTTTTCTATTTTTCTTGAATGATGAAATAAATTCAGTAACAAATGACAGAAAATTCCTTTTAAAGTGTATTTTAGTTGTGTTACCTGCACGTACTACTCCAGTTCTGTGCGTAGAAAGCTTAAAAGTTGTATGTTCTTAGTAAATTTATCTCATACAACACTAAAAAAAACAAGAATACAAAACTCTCAGGGTTATTGGGCTCCTAATAATAGTTCTGACTGATAAAACTTTTCTACAAGCAGATAAAGACGTATCACTTCTTTTTCACTTTCAGTTTGCTAATCGAAGTCTTACAATCTCGTCACCTTTCAGAACTAGGGACAATAAGTCACCACAAAGAAAAGGGAACCCTCCTACACTGTTGGTGGGAATGCAGTTTGGTACAGCCACTGTGGAAAACAGTATGGAGATTCCTCAAAAGACTAAAAATAGACTTATCATATGACCCAGCAATCCCATTCCTGGGCCCATATCCAAAAAGATACCTGCACCCCAGTGTTCATAGCAGCACTATTTACGATAGCCAAGACATGGAAACAACCTAAATGCCCATCAACAGATGACTGGATAAAGAAGTGGTTATATATTTATACAATGGAATACTACTTGGCCATAAAAAATAAAATAATGCCATTTGCAGCAACATGGATGGCCCTGGAGAATGTCACTCTAAGTGAAGTAAACCAGAAAGAGAAAGAAAAATACCATATGATATCACTCACATGTTGAATCTAAAAAAAAAAAAAAAAAAGACAAATGAATTTATATATAAAACAGAAACAGTCTTGGACATAGAATACAGACTTGTGGTGCCAGGGCGGAGGGAGGTGGGAAGGGATAAACTGAGAGTTCGAGATTTGCAGATACTGACTGGTATATATAAAATAGATAAACAAGTTTATACTGTATAGCACAGGGAAATATATTCAATATCTTGTAGTAGCTTACAGTTAAAAAATATGAAAATAAATATATGTATATTCATGTATGACTGAAGCATTTTGCTGTACACCAGAAACTGACAACATTGTAAACTGACTATACCTCAATTAAAAAAAATAAGTTTCCACAAATATCATATGAAACCTGCCAACACCACGCACCATACAGGCCATGATGCAAACTAGTCACGGGCTCATGAGTCAGCCAGAAGGTGCTTCTGTTGGCCCTACATTCTATCTCCCTCACCATAATGTGTCAAGGAGTTTTACCTACCTACCAAGAGGAGTGTGCAAAACCATTCAGAAAGAACAAACAGGGCATCACTAGAAATAGATGGGAAAACAATTCGCCCTGAGAACTGAGACCAAAACTGTGGGTATCCTTTTTTTTCCTCCCCTAAATCCCACTATTCAATTGCAGACATGACAAAATTGTGTGGGCAGATCTTTGGAAAACAAAAAGAAATAATAAAACCATTTGGTTGGTAGATGCTTAGACCGGACACTTTGGAGAACCATTTAGATGGTGAATTCTTTGGATCCATGGAAGACTTTTGAGTTTAGGAAACTGGTTCTCCAATGAGTTCCTGGGGACCCAGGAGTCATCTGGGGTTCAAATAAGAGAAATTCTCAAATAAGAAATCCCATAAGTGGGGGTGAGATCTTTGGGTTTCCTTCGAGGTTGCCAAGACCCATTTGGTGGAAAAAAAGCTGGGTTTCAGGGCAAAAATTCTCTTTAGGAATGAACAGTATCTCTTTAGCCTGTTACATTCTCATATGCATCTTTGAGCAAGGTGGGAGGGATTCAGGAAGATGGAGAGGGACTACAGTATGAGAGTAACTAAGTATCCTCTACATCAACTACCACTCACTTTAAATTCTAAGTATCTCTCCTGAGTCCTAATAGATCTAAAAGCAAGAAGTTTGCTTTCTAGAGAGGAGGATCTTTAGTAAATTGATTTTTAAAAATAGAAGTGTTTTCCGTTACATCTTTCTCTATGTGAACTGACATGTCACGTACAGGTAATTCTCATCTTCTACCATTCTGCAATTTTAGCTTTCCAATTTGAAGTCTAGCTGCAGTTTGAGAATAGAGTAAAAAGACAGACAATAAACTGAAGTATTAAAGGCAAACATGGAATCACTGAGTGAAAGGGATAAACTGAAGGGTGGAAGAAAAGCTGCGGCCGCAGACTGGTAGGCCGCTTTTCTTTATGTGTATTCAGCACATGCACATACGTCTGGGACGGTCTTTTGGCTGCACACTCTGCATATCATATACAGTCCCCGATCACTGCACCTATTACATTCATGTATTCGATTTAGTTGTTTGTTACCCTCACTAGACCACAGACTGTTACAGGTGAGGACCAGGTCCCTTTATTTTTTCCCCTCTCTCTTTTTCAAATCGAAGCATAGTTGATTTCCTGAGAACAGGTCTTAAATCATCCTTGAACAACAGCTAGCTCAGGGCCTGCAAATGTTCAATACACTTCTGTTGAATTAAAATTATGCATGAAAATGAGACAATTTTTGATGTGGGAAAAAAGACTGGACTAAAATAATTAGTATTCATTCATCAAACATTTTTTGAGCAACTATTGTGCTGTTATGTCTGAGACATCTTGATCTGTGCTGGGATTAAATACAAATGGAAGATATAGTTAAAATAATCTGGGGCTGGTGAAGAAGCACCCCCCACCTCCCACAGTAAGCTTTGTATTATAAAACAGTGAGAGGGATATGGGACTCAGAGTGGTGGGTCCACTTAATCTCTTAGAGTGTGTGATGGTAAGGATGAGTTGGTGGGCGGTGGGGGGTGGCGAGAATGAGCGGTAAGTCAGAGACAGCTCTCCAGGGGAAATGATAAAGGTAATTGGTGGTTACTCAGGCATGTATATATATAATATTATATATATAAAATATTAAAACATTAATTGGTGGCAAATTAGTATTAATTACTGAAAATATTCAAAATGCATACACTCTGACCCAGAAATTCTCTTGTAAGGACTTTGTTAAAGGACATCACCAGAGACCAGCTTGAAGCCTTGTTTAAGATTTTTCTTTACAGCATTCTTTGAGATGGCAAAAACATTGGAAACTAACATTTCTAAAATAAGTGTTTAATTGAGAAAAAAGAAAGCATTCATATTGTGAAAACTATGTAGTCTTTAAAAATCGTGGTTTTCTGATAATTTCCCGGAAATTTCTAGATATGTTGTTGAATATAAAATTACCTATTACTGGGGGGAGGGTATAGCTCACAGTGCCACACATCACACCAGGCCGGCCCCCCGCACATCTATTCCGATACCCATGGGGCTCCCAGGTGCAGCACGTGCACCTCCTTAAACTCAAGATCTAGCCTGTGCTGCCCTTCCCTGGGCCACCTCATCTGTCCCACATGAACTACCTCCTGGGCAGAGGTCACTGCCTTATCCTAGGCTTCAGGTTCCCCACCTACACAAAGGGAGAAGCATCCTTCCTTTCTTCACTGCATATTGTGTTATGCGGACCAGGTTCCTACCCTCCCTGGGCCTGTGCGATGGGTACACTGGAGGAGAGGAAGAGAACACAGGCCTGGGAGCCAGCTGGAACTGGGTTCCAGTCCACTGTGCTGTGTGAGCCTTTGTAAGTGGCATAAGCTCTCTGAGCCTTGTTCTTCTGCACATTCAAGTGGTGAATGGCTGCTCTCTGGGTGAAAGACCCGACCAAAGAGCAAGGACACTGTCTGGTTCATTTCTATGTCTCTCCCCTTCTGCCCACTGCCTTCACCTTTTGCTCGTTAAACATTCTGTACTCAAAAACAAACAAAACCACAAACAATCCTGCCAGAATACAGGGGAGATGAAGCTGAAGCTAGGGTTGGAGCCAGGCCTGCTCATGAGGAATCTTCTATGCCATGCTCAAATGTATCCTGGGAAGATGACAGTGGCAGAGGGAGAAAATCAGAATTTTAGTTCAGAACCATCACCTTCCTACAGCTCTTGAGGTAAGAAGACAAGACGAAATTTGGGGGAAAGTTGCCAGAAAAATGCAAGCCATCCAGCCAAACTGGAATTTTAGATAAATAATGAATATTATTTTAGATAAATATCTCCTGTTGTTTATCTGAAATTCCAATTTCACTGGCCATCTGTATTTTTATTTGCTAAATCTGGCAAGTCTAAATTGGAGACAAATTCAGAGGGCTTCAGAGGCTGGAGTTTGAGGAAAATCTGCAAAGTCGAAGGCCTTGGTCATCTACTTAGAGTGAGGGAATGGCAGTGTGGCAGTGGGAGTGAGGCAGTCGAGAAGAGTAGAAAGAATGTGGAAATCCTGTTGGTGTGTGTCCGGAGCCTGATGAGGTGACGGTCATCAGTGGATAGTGCACCGATTGGTACCGTGAGTGATTCATTGGCACATCTAAGTGACTGAACAGCTTTGAGAGGGGTCACAAGGGATGAAATTTTCTACTGACATCTGATTGGCTGTTGGTTCCTACTTCTCTATGTCTGTGAGTGTGTTGGAAAACTAAAGGTCTGGTTCTTTTCATGGGCCTTCTCACATTTTTGCAAGCTGATGACCTTCTGAAAAAATTGAGAAAATTGCTGTCGAAATAAGCAGGAAAAAGAAGAGAGTGATCATCCATTTTTAGATGTGTTTACAGGCTGTATGACTCAGTGCTGCTTCTGTTAAGAGCAAGTACATGGTCTTTTTTAGCACAGAGATGCACACTCAGGAGGCTCTGATCTGTGCTACTTTCTGTGAATGATAAAGCCCTTACTGAAGCACCGAGGGTCTAACCTCACACCCAAAGCTTTTCACATGGCGTCCGCTCCTCTCAGCTCAGGTTTGGCCAGTCTCTTTAGATACCATTAGGAATATTTCACTTTTTCAATAGTCTTCTTATTCAAATATTCCACCATGGACTTCTTTGGAACTGAGAGTCCTGGTTGAGAAAATAATGAGTTTGATTTACAGGAACTTGGGTCAAAAAATCTGATCTTTTCTTTGGTGGCTTGTATTTGGTAGATGATCCTGAATTGTCCAATGGATAGCATTTATGGAGGCAAAGAAAATTCACTCCTTACAAGCTTTATTTCTAGGCATCAGTCTTCTAAGTCTAACTGGAATAGACCCAACAACAACAGAAGGGGAAAAGGAGCATGGAGGGCTTTGCCATTTGAGGGAGCTAACAGGCCACTTTCAGTGTTTCCTAAAGTATTTTAGTAGGCAGGGTGTGGCGCAATCAGATCATGACTCAGAGGATGACTTCACTGATCTAGCCTACTCTTCAGTCTTTTAATGCCTCCATTGATTAGGCAACCGAGATTGTTATGTGGGAGGCTTATCATGACAGCAAAAATGAATGTTCTTTTAAAATGCAATTAAAAAACACTGCTGGAAGAATTTTTGAATGTCAAAGATATTCAAAGACCTTCTTCACTCGTGTGAAGGATTCTTAGGTTTAATTTACTCCCACCATGCTCACCTGGGTAGATGGAAGGTTGTCCTTGGGGTTATGAATATTTTTTTTAAATGAATGGGGTCACCTGGGATCAAACAAGCGACCAGCATCCATTCTTGATAGGCCACCACGTACCTCATAAGAAGGAATGTGGGGATACCCAGGATTCCATGGAAGGTTTTGGACATTTAGAAAGTGATCCCTTGGGAAAGGCATGCCCAAACATGTACCCTGGACACAGCCTGAAGCTTCAGAGCAGGTCAGGGCTGGGTTTGCATCCCACTGACTCTATGGAGTTCACTATTCATTCTCTTTGATTTTGAATTTCCTCATTTATAAAATGAGAATAAAACATTTAGAATAATTTACTTGATATAGTTATTATAAAGACTTAAAGGAAATCGTGTCTTTAAAAGGCTTAGCAGGATACCTGATACACAGAAGTTGCTTAGTAGACACCTGCTCCATTTTCCTGATGAGGAGGATATGGGGGTGGAGTGGGGGAAATGAGGTATTCCATCAATCTGACTCCTTAAAAGTAGGGTTAGTATTACTGACTTTTCTGAAACTTTAAAGGAGAAACTTACTCTAAAGGTGCCCAGGGAGACCTGGGATGTACCAAAACATAGCCCCAAGAGGACATGTGATGGACTGGCAGTAAGGAGAGCCAACTTCAGATAGACCAACAGATCCTAGTATCTGCTCTGCCACTCTCTAACTGTGTGCCTTTGGAGCTATTTAACCTCTCCCTGTTTTCCTGTATGTAAGGTATTACTACTGATACCTGTCTCAGAGAGAGTGCAATAGACTCCTGGTTTGCTTGGCCAACCCATTTCTTTCATTCTCTGAGACTTGATTCCCCTCTCTCAGTGAAGGGCTCTTGCCGGCCTGGTGTTTCCATATTAGTGTGTCCTCTAAGCCACAGAGGAGAGAACAGGAGTGAGGGTGAGGGGTGGGAGGTGGGGGGCTCTTGACTAAGAAGGACCCAACTCATGGGCTGGGCTGGCATGACCAACTTCTCTCTCCTGGAGGAAAACTAAATAATACGATAAAAGAAAAGTGCTGAATACAGGTCCCAGGGTATATTGAGGATTCAGTCATTTTAAGTTCAAAATTCCAGGCATCTACTCTTCAACTTACACAATTTCAGTTTATAATTAATGCAATGTGGATAGTTGGTACAAGCCTACCGGGCAGTGCAGGGGGGGATTTTCCTCAGGTCTGGAATGAGAGATCAAACCAAGAGAAATACGACATTCCTATCCTTATATCTTTGCCAGAGACATTTCTGAATGAAGTTAGTATGAAACAGTCCTCTCTGGAAAAGCCTAACAATTCTTATGTTAGAAATTTAATTGTCACGGTCTGAGTACAGGTAGATTCAGATCTAGAGTTGCTTATTTTTAACAAGCTCGACTGGGAAACAGCAGAGACGAAACAGCATTTCTAACCATGCCTCTTTCTCACATGCATCAACAGCATTAGACTCAGGAATGGCTGTTCCCTAGCCTGTCCTCAACAAGGTCAGCTCATTAAATGCAGCAAAACTTCCTTGGCAAGGATTACATCTCATTTTTTTCATTAAACTAGAACAGGCACTATGGTGGGAAAAACGTAGGGGGCTCCTGTGATCTTAAGTCTCCAGAAAAGGAAACTGTCTCTTTAATAAATAATAAACAAAGAATTCCTTTCCTTTTTTTAGTATTAATCTTGACTATCCACCAATATTTTGACAGACAGAAGTTTTACCCATCTATGTACTTCGTATCTTTTACAGTATTTGATTTTCTCTTGTAACTTTTAAGGTCACAGAAATATTATTTTCTTTTCTCTTTGCTACACAAACCTGAAGTTCATTTTGATTTGTTTTTCTTTTATAGTTTTCATCCTAATTGCAGTTTCTCAGCTGAATAATGTGCAGATGATTTTGATTTTCACGACAGAATATTGCCCACACCCCCTTCTCCTTGGTTTGGAATCAGCCAATGGTGTAATTATTATACTTCAGAGATTCCCTGAAGTTTTCACACATGCTGAAAAATTCTGCATTGTTTTGGGTTTACCAATAAGGACTTAGGGCAGAGTACCTTTCTTCCAGTGCTGTGCACTAGGCAGTAGACTCACTTAGGCACAGCATGGGAACCCCTAACGAACACTTTCCCTTAATTTGTGTGTGTGTGTGTGTGTGTGTGTGTGTGTGTGTAATCTATAACCAGCAAAGTATAATCCAGGTTTCTTTTCAAAAGGAGCAACCAGTTCAAATGCACAGCTGGGTATGGTGGAAAACACATAATTAGACAAAGTGGATTTAAGAGTTACGTAAGGTATCAACTGAGCCAGTGAATAAGAAGCTGAATGAAACGTCGTGATGGCTGCTCTGGTGCCTAGAAAGAACCGGATATGTGGATATGTGTGTTTTGGGCAAATAAGAGGCAATTACTGGGAGTTATGGAGTGCAGTTGGCATTCCATGAAAGTCAGACTACAGAATGTTTCACAGTGGGCTGTGCTGGGGAATGAAATGTTGTCCATGGCTAAAATGGAAAGCATGTCAGAGATGTGCCTACAAGGAAAGATTTGTAAATACTATATTGGAGTTATATTTCTGAGGAAAAAATGGCAGTGGGAAAATATACAAAATATGTAACTTTTCAAGAGGCTTTAAAAATTCCAGAGAATTTTAAGTATGAAGGAATACATTATATATTAATTATTTCCCCTCTAAAAGTGGACCTTTCCAGCCAAGGCAGGTACATTCTGAAGAAGATAACAAGCAGTCTATAGTTTCAGAATAATTTACTAAGAATACTCAAACCAATGACTGAATATTGAAGATAAGCCCCCTCATAGGATTAAGAAGCTGAAACTAAATCACTGCTTTTTCCTATTTGCAAATATTCTTATTTGCAAATTTGTCTCAAGGCAACTGAATGTAAAGTAGATATTCCTCTCTCTCGACAATCTCCCTGAAATAAATGGGACAAAAAAGCAATTGTCTAATAGAGTCCTAGTTTCTTAAAGAAAACATCCTGAATTAATTGACAAAAGTACATTAGTCCCCATGACACCAAGGATTATGGCATTTGGGGCTTGTCTCTCAGGTGCAAGTTAAACAGATATCCTTAAGGTCCTTGCCGAAAATAATAACAAGGCAGGTTGATGCTGCCTAACCATTAACATCTCTAAAGCAATCTCATGTTTGGTTTGATACACTTTTTAAAAAAAAGTCTGAACACCTCTAATTTACAAACCATGTGCTAGAGACAGTGGCAAGTACAAAGATGAACAGTTCCCTACCTCCAATTTATAATCTCATGAGAGAGACAGAAATATATCCAAAGAATACAGGGAGATAAACAGTGTGTTGTTGACAACTTTGCCATGACCTTCATGGTTGGATTTCTCTTTTATTTTGATGATAAAGAAAATTCTTTTAAAGAATTATATTTTGCTTGAGGTATTTAAAAGGAAAATTCTTTTATGTCATTTATATGCATATGTCTGTGTAACCATTATGGTGCTATTATATAAAGTATTATATAATACTATTAAACTTATGATCCAGTAACTCTGTTTCCTGCATCATTTTGGGCATAATAGTTGGCAAAAGTCCTGATTATAGATCAAGTGGAGATCCTTAATGGCAAAAAAAAAAAAAAAAATCAACATGATCTGATGTGGACATACAGCTACCAAACAGATTCTCATGTTTGACAAATGCTTAAGTTCTTCTCAAAAGCTGTCTACAGTTATACTGTAAGTGTCTGATTTGGAGAAGACTTTCCCCTCCCATTTATTTATATATACGGGAAAGTTTTCAAAGTTGCGTATTTGCTAAGGGTACAGTGACTGAGATAATCTAAGGAGAATGAAGGTTGACAGGAGACTAACCAGTGTGATTACAATGTGGCTAGCTTCTGCTTCCCAGCCTACAACTCTTTCTGAGAGAGAAAAGGTTGTCTCATACATTCTAAAAACTTTCAAAAATGCCAGAGAGGGCAGGTGAGTTCAAGTACATCTTCCCGTAGGTTAAGTGAAAGCCTTTGATCCTTGAGCCAGTATCCTAATACACCCCTGACACAGAGTAGGAGATTTGCCGGTTATTCAGTGAATTAACACTGAATTAAGTTACTTATGTGCCAACGACCATCAAGCCTTCCTTCCGTCCACTGACAGATCACAGAGAAATGTATTAAATAAAATACATTTGTTTGATCTGACTATAATAGATAATTTTATGATATTGTATCTAACTCAAGATTCATTAAGACATAAAGACAAATGAGGAGATTAAAAGAAATAATCTTTGGAATACCCATTTATACTTAAAAAAATCATAACTCATTCATTGGTGTGCTCTCAACTTTGCTCTTACCAAATGAGTAATGCTAGAAATAGGTGAATATTTTCTATTGTGTTAGGACCAAAGAGTTTTAGTTTTGAGCTGATAAAGAACATTTCTCTAAACCAGGTAGACAGAATTTCTGGTTTGTAAAACCAAATTCAATATTGATCTTGTCAGAGAGACTAGGAATCGGAACAAAAACACATACAAATAAGAAAGTAGAGACTTACTGTATCACGTTGCCTGTTATCTTTCCCTGATATTATCAAGAAGTAGTTCCATGTCAATAGCAACAACAAAACCAGGGGTATCATGTAGAGCTCAAAGTTCCAGACAACAAAGAGAAAGAGCTGGAGGAGAGAAAAGGGAGAAGAAAAAGATGAGTCAACTCTGAATTTCATTAAATGGCTTCTCTTATCCATATTGCACTTCAAAAAAACACACAACCAAATACTTCAGAACAGAAACATTTATCTTGAAAACAAAGCCTTGAGAACTTGTTAGGCATTTTTCTAAAAGCACCACTGGCCCCTGGCAAGTCACTAAGATTTTTACTTTGTTTAATTTCTATGAAGGAAAAACTGATATCATTACATTGTCAATGAGGCAATTTTAATTTTTTCTCCTCCAATGGAATTATTGTTAGATTGGACAAAATAAAGTTAAAAAGAAAAGACAGCAAAATGAGCTTCACTGCATTGTCAGAAACAACCAGCCTATCTGCCTTAAAGATAAAGAAAGAGTCACCATTTAATATTAGGGACTTAAAAAAAAAATCTCACTTGGATAACACAATGTAACAAGCATAATAGGCAGATGAAAATACCAAGTCTACACCAGAGAGCCCCCAAGATTTCACATTATGAATAAAAGCACTGCTATCAACAAGTGTAAAAACATTCAGCATTGCCATGGAAGTCCAACAGCTATTTAAAAAACAGAGTAACTTCATCAAAGGAAAAATTTAAATGTCTATTTCTATTATCTTTTAAAACTACCTACTTTTCTAAGTACAGAAACGATTCTTAAAATTGTCAGAGGAATGTTAGACTAAGAACTCACCTAGGCTGGCAGAAGGAGTCATTCTAAGAGCAACCACAGTGTAAAATAACCAGCACTGGGTACAAAGTGTGACTCCCCCTCTTCCCTCACTGGACTCTTAAAACCCCTCACCAATCACCTAAATTCTCTGCATCTGTGGCTCCCGCTGCCAAATTAAGGCAAAGTCAGAAGGTAGTTAAGAGCCAGGTTCCACCCCTGATGCTAATTAGTCCTATAACCTCTTGGAACGGTACATATCCTCCTTTTAGATTCTTCTGTAAAAATGGGGATGACAAGAGTATCCACCTGAGAGGTTGTGAGAGTTAAATAGTTGTAATGTGTTAAGGAGTGCTCAAAATAAATATATATAGGGTAAATGATATCCATACCTTACAGAAAGTTAACTATTTATCAACTAAGATCTTCAGGCAATATATATTCTAATATTGAAAACTAGAAAGTCATCTGCCTGCTAAGATTTAGTGGAACTGGAGTATACTTGGGAATTTGAGCCAAGTGGTTGCAGTCACAAAACTCTTCCTGTATTTCATAGATCAGAAGGGTTAGGAGCAGGGCCCTAAGAACACTCATATCAGGCACAGCGGCACGAGCTGTTTGCAGCCTTTTAACCAAACCTCAGCCAAACCCACAGCTTATTCAAATTGCAGAGAAAATGAATCTGTATGGAGTGGAGAGGGACCTCTGACCTAAAGGCCAGAAGACAGGTTTCGGGCCCTAGAAAGTCACTCTGCTTCAGTATTTTCATTTCTCAACAGAGGTCTGTAGACCTCATCACCTCTAACATCCCTTTTTTAATATTTAAAATGACTTTATGACATTACTATACCATCAGAATTTAAAATTTTTTAATTGAAGTATAGTTGATTTACAATGTTGTGTTAGTTTCAGGTTTAAAGCAAAGTGATTCAATTATACATATACATATATATATTCTTTTTCAGATTCTTTTCCATTATAGGTTATTATAAAATATTGACTATAGTTCCCTGTACTATACAGTAGGTCCTTGTCATCAGGGTTTTTTTTCAATATGGTACTGAATTTTGAAAATTATTTCTTTTACTGAATTCTTTGATATTCATAACCCACTTGGACACCAAAAAGCATAAATAATGGTTTAGTAACCTAAGAAATGAATTTTGGACAGAATTATATGGTAACTATAGATTCAAGTTCCTGAATAAGAAAAATCTCAAATATGTTAATGAATGAAACATGAGCTGTATCTTCTCTTTTACCAGGCAAGTATAAAGATTTCCAGAAAAGGAAAATATTTCCATTTAATTTTTGAAATACATACAATGTATATAAATATGATACAAATTATAGTTGATAGCTATGACTTTTCTATTCAAACGTATTTTAAAAATAAAATTCTTTATTCAGGAAGTGATTTAAAGCAGATTTGACAGATATCAACACATGTAAAAGGAAAATTTTTTTTGGCTAGAATTCATATTAATTCTTTACACATTTATTTGTAAAATTTAGACAATCACTGAAATATAAGCTCTTTAATAGTAAGGACTTTTTCTTTTTGCTCACCATTCTGGCCCCAGAGCCTAGAATGGTGCTTGGGGTATAGTAGGTGCTCAATAAATATGTATTTGCTGAATTAATGAATAAATGGATACTGGATTCCCAAGTCATTTAACATAAGTCTACTTAATTATTTGTATTAAAGTACTAAAGAGCCACTATTTAAAATCAAGTGACTTCTGGAAAATGTATTCAGAATTACACCCTGGGATACTACTACTGATTTTCTCCCTGAGGCACACAGATAGAAAAAGAACCTTAGTACTTCTAGAAAAAATTTCTTTTCATTCTGGCTATGTAGTCATGAACTGTCTCTCTTCTTAGACCTTTGGGTATATGGTTGCCTTTTCCAAAGACATTCACTCAACTCAGTGTATTCTGGCCTCAGGAGAAGACTCAGACTCATTCTACTGCTAAGCATCACCAACTGCAATGACTTTTAACCTACTGAGCATATATATTCCCCCTTGTAGTGTCCATTCATTGCTGTTAGAGTTCTGGTATTACCCAGAATGAACTTCCTTGTCATGCTCACATATTGGTGTTGGTTGTAGGCCAGGTGTTGCATCGAATAAACTTTTTAGATGATAATTCTGCAAGGAATCAAGACATCTATCATGCCTTTTTCTTCTCTAGGTTCAGCATCACTACTTGCTTAAAGTACCAGCTATGAGGTATGGTTTCTGGACACTTTTCTTTTCTGGACATCTTCTCACCACAACACCACATTAACAGCTTTCTTAAATCAATAAATCAATAGCACCTCAGAACTGACATAACGTGTCTTATGGATACCTATGGTATTTTGATGCCCTAAAACTATGAATACCAGAACCCAGGATGGGAAAAGACACAGGAGAGAGAGACAAAGAAATAGCATTAGCTTTATGAATCCTGGTAGTGGAAATATAGTTTCCTTCCTATTTGTGCTCTTTAAGAATCTAATATTTTGGTAACCAAGTAAGGAACCCCTGCTCTTGAAAGTATCTTTTACTTTTTTTAAATAAAGAGCTTTGAATAAACTCTAAATACAAAAGCATTCTTTCTCAAAACTTAACTGGAAATTCCAGAAGGTCAAAAAAGAAAAAGCAGTGTATATTCTTGCCTACTTTATCGTAAATTAATTGATCATATATGCATGAGCTTATTTTGGGGTTCTCTAATCTGTTCCATTGATCTAAGCATCTGTTTTTATGCCAATACCATACTATTTTGATTATGATAGCTTTGTAGTTTACTTTGAAATCAGGACACACGATGCCTACAGCTGTCCTTCTTTCTCAATACTGCTTTGGCTATTTGGGGTCTTTTGTGGATTTCATACAAATTTTTGGATTTTTTATTTCTGTGAAAAATGTTGGAATTTTGATAGGGATTGCACTGAATCTGTAGATGATTGTGGAGAGTATGGACATTTTAACAATACTAATTCTTTCAACCTGTGAGCGGGGAATACTTTTCCATTTATTTGTGTCTTCTGCAATTTCATCAATGTCTTGTAGTTTTCAGTATACAGGTCTTTCACCTTCCTGTTTACATTTACTACTAAGTATATTATTCTTTTTGATGCAATTGTAAATGGGATTTTTTTCTTAATTTCTCTTTCTGACAGTACATTGTTAGTATATAGAAATGCAATGGGTTTTATTGATTTAGTATATTGATTCTGTATCCTGCAACTTAACTGAATTTGTTTACTAGCTCTAACAGTTTTTTGGTGGAGTCTTTAGAAATTTCCATATATAAAAATCATGTCATCCATAAATAGTGACAGTTTTACTTCTTCAATTCCAATTTGGATGCCTTTTATTTGTATTTCTTGCCTAATTACTCTGCCTAGGACTTCCAACACTATGTTGAATAAAAGTAGCAAAGTAGGCATCTTTGTTGTCTTCCTGATCTTAGAGGAAAAGCTTTCAGCTTTTCAGCATTGAGTATGATTTAGCTGTGGGTTTGTCATAGATGACTTATTACGGTGAGGTATGATCCCTCTATGCTTGCTTTCTGGAGAGTTTTTTTTATCATAAATAGATGTTGAATTTTGTCAAATGCTTTTTCAGCATCTACTGAGATGATCATATGATTTTTATCTTTCATTTTTTAAATGTTGTATACCCTGGTGATTGATATGTGGCTGCTGAATCATCCTTACCTCCTTGGAATAAATCCTACTTGATCATAGTATATGATCTTTTTAATGTATTGTTGAATTCAATTTGCTATTATTTAGTTGAGAATTTTTATATCTATGTTTATCAGGGATACTGGCCTGTAATTTTTTTCTTCTTGTGGGAAAGGACAGTGTTTTCAATAAATGATGCTAGGAAAACTGGACAGTCACATACAAAAGAAGAAAACCAGACTACTATCCTACCCCATACACAGAAATTAACTCAAAATGGATTAAAGACTTGAATGTAAGACCTGTAACCATAAAAACTCCTAGAAGAAAACACAGGCAGTAATCTCCTTGACACTGATCTTGGCTATGGTTTTTTTTTGATCTGACTCCCAAAACAAAGGCAACAAAAGCAAAAATAAATAATTAGGACTACATCAAACTAAAAAGCTTCTGCACAGCAAAGGAAATCATCAACAAATGAAAAGTCAATCTACTGAATGGAAGAAAATATTTGCAAATTACACAACTGATGAGGGGTTTGTACCCAAAATATATAAAGAACTTGTACAACTCAATAACCTGAAACCAAGCAAACTGATTAAAAAATGAGCAGAGGAGCTGAATGGACATTTTTCCAAAGAAGACAAACAGATGGCTAACAGGCACATGGAAAGATGCTAATCATCTAGTCATCAGGGAAATGCAAAGCAAAACCACACTGAGATATGACCTCATGCCTATTAGAATGGCTATTACCAAAAAGGTAAGAAAAAGCAAGTGAGAATGTGAAGAAAAGGGAACCCTTGTGCAGTGTTAGTGGGAGTGCAAAGCAGTAAAGCTAGAAAACAGTATGGAGGTTCTTCAAAAAATTAAAGATAACTACCATATGATCCAACAATTCAATTCTGAATGTTTACCAGAAGAAAATGAAAATACTAGCTCAAAGAGATATATGTACCCCCATGTTCATTGCAGCACTGTTTACACAAGCCAAGATACAGAAACAACCTAAGTATCTATAAGTGTATGACTGGATAAAGAAGTCGTAATATATATACAATGGAATACTATTCAGCCATAAAAAGGATAGAATCTTGCTATTTGCAACAACCTAGATAAACCTAGAGGGTACTATGCTAAGTGAGTTATGCTAAATTAAATGAGTCAGAGAAAGACAAAACTATATGATCTTACAATATATGTGGAATCTAAAAATAAAACAAAGAAAATAAATGAACAAATAAAGAACAGAATGGTGGTTGCCAAAGGGGATGGAGGTGGTTGAAATGGGTGAAGAGGGTCAAAGTGTACAAACTTCCAGTTATAAAATAACAAGGCATGGAAATATTGTGTACAGCATGATGACTATAATTAATACTGTATTGTATATTTGCAAGTTGCTAAAGGAATAAATCTTAAAAGTCCTCATCATAAGAAAAAAATACTTGTATCTATGTATTGTCATGGATGGTAACTAGACTTATTGTGGTGACCATTTCATAATGTATACAAATATTGAGTCATGTTGTACATCTGATACTAATAGGTCAATTATATCTCAATTAAAAAGCAAGAATATGAACACAGATTAACAATAAAATGTATACACTGAACATCTACCATGTACTGTGCAATACTGGGTATTCAAAATTAGGATAAAACATTGTCCCTGGACTCATATTGCTTAGAATCACTAAGAAACAAGCAGTAGTTCTCTATACTATTAGTAATGATTCTAATACTTGTTAGTGGCAATGATCCTCTAATAAAGAGTCCTCGAGGAAGAAAAGGGTTTTAGCTTATTCTCTCCACACGAAAGCCTCTTTCTCCCTGGGGCCCACCTGCACTAAGATGAGATCCTTTCCTTTTTCCTACAACAAAACAAAACATTCATGGCTGGGTCTCCAGTGTCTCACTAGGGCAGCAGGAGAAAGAAGGCTGCTCAGATATACCCCAGGAAGGCTAAGATGATGCAAGATCTGTCCTTGGTCCTGACCACACTTTTTCATAGATTTGGTGTTAAAAAGAGAGAGATAATGGGCTAAAGTGGGATGAAAAAAGCAAGAATGAAATCACTGACACATCCACAGAGCATAAATATAAACTATAAAGTGCCTAGGATTTTTCCCAACTCATACATTCCAAACTCCTTTTTGCCTGAATAGGACATGAAAGAGGATCTGATGATTCTAGAATTTCTCAAGGTTAAACTAGGTAATAAGGACTCCTGCACATCTGCACAGTGTTTAATTTCCTTTGACTTCATCACTATGATATCCTTCCCTAATTTCTCCTCTCTCTCTGTGTCACAGTCTCCTTGCCTTTCTCCCTCTCCCCCCAACACTTTTAATAAGGAAACTTGGACTATCAATATTTTACTTTAAAAAAAAATCCATGTCCCCATTCCAAACAAAACATCTAGCCCTACATTAGTTAGCTTTGCTCATTTAAGACTAAAATTATTTCAAGCATTTGGTGGTTTTCTTTTTCAAATCACTAGATAAGGCTGTTGTGATTTACAATTAAAATTCTATGGCAGGAACTCTTCACGGGACATTAGTCAAATGGTGTTAAATACACACAACCTTCTTCATTAGAAAAAGTATATTGAGGGTTTTATGCATTATCCTGGATGGTAGATGCCCTCTGTCAGTCTGTCCTGGATTGTTACTCATGACCATGGGAATCCTTCAAAAAGCTCCTGCAGTGTGGTGCACTAGAAAGAGTGTGAGTGGTTGAATCAGGCCCATGTTTGTATCCAAGATCACTAGTCACTACCTATGTGACCTTGAACTAGTTACTAGATTACTCTTAGTTTTACCACCTGAAAAGTGGAAATTATACTATTTACTTTGCGGATGTAAGATGGAATTAGCCTAGTGCTTGGCACCTGTGGGATGCTCAGTAAACATTAGGTAGTATTTCAAGCAAGAATATATTGGCTCATACTACATAAAATTTTTTGGACCTCCTTT
The DNA here is from genome assembly GCF_009834535.1 of Camelus ferus. Classification (NCBI taxonomy): domain Eukaryota; kingdom Metazoa; phylum Chordata; class Mammalia; order Artiodactyla; family Camelidae; genus Camelus; species Camelus ferus. The sequence continues at coordinate 64,094,357 of NC_045698.1, forward strand.
CAGCTCATCACTTTTCCTATAGCACACTAGAATCTACAGGTAGTGATTGTTTCAAGCATAAAAGCTATGTTTAAAAAGCCATGTCAACTACAGTATAAAGAGATGATAAAATGAGTGCAATTTTTAGTATTTTTATATTTAGCTTGTGGTTACTGCATGCAGTAATGAACCCAATTTCTTCATGTCTCTCTGTACCCAAGCCTTTTGCAATACTCTTCCACAACAACACTGAGATTAGACATACGACTTATTTTGGCCAAGGAAAGTGCAGCAAAAATGTTAATCACAGAGGCTTAAAAAACACTTGCTCATTGGGGTTTGCCCTCTGCACTCTTCAAACACTAAGCTACCATGTCAACAAGCCCAGGCTAGTCTGCTGGCTAATGAGACATGTAGCACAGTTGACTATCACCCCAGTTGGAAGCCAGACAGTGTCCAGAAGCAAAGCTGCCTAAATGACCAGAAGCTGACCAGAGAAGCATAAGGGAGCCCAGCTGAGAACAAAAGACATACCCAACTGAGCCTTGTCCAACTTGTTCACCCACAGAAACATCATTAAATAAATTGTAGTTGCTTTATATTATTAATGGAGTGGTTTGTTATACAGCAAATACTAACTGATACATATTTTCTCTCCAAGGAGACAGCGTTGTATAGTAAAATATGGTCTGGACCAGGAAACTAAAGAAGTGGTTTTAATTCCATTTCTGTTATTTGACCATCATAGGACCTTGGCCAAGTCAGTTATTCTCTTTAATTTTAGTCTATCTATAAAATGGAGATGGTATTATCTGCCTACTTCACAAGTTGGCTGTGGGAAACAAGTAATGTAATACATGTGCACCACATGTATTACAATCATATGACAAATACTTTTATCACAAACTACTATATCAATGCAAGTACTATCAATTTTATGCTTTTCATACTCAAAATTGTTTCTGAAAAATTATAGAGACTTTCTTAAATAATACCAGAAGATAAGTCAATATGATAACTATTCTTTGAGCAGTTATAAAAGATGGGTGGTGTTCCTTAGAGGGATGTGTGTGTGTGGTGTGGGAGGATGAGGTTTGTTGGAAAGAAGTCACAAGCGCTAAACATAGGGTTTGCAGTGAGATTTTTTTTTCCACTAATAATCAGAGCAAGAAAAATCCACATCTTTACAGAAACTCATTATTGCTAGTAGATTTTGTGAACTCTGGAGTTGAAACAATTAAGTTTTAAAATATCAACAATTTTTAACAACCTCATGCCCCTACAAGAATCTTGTTCTGAACTAGCAGTTTTGTGAATGTCAATTCCTGTCTATAATTTTTTCACTTTTAAGTCCAAATACCTTTTATCTAGATTAATGCTATCTTGCCTATGATTCTATCATCAACATCACAAACGCAATTCTTCAGTATCTATTTGGGCCAGACTTTAAAAGCAACCTAAATTTTAATCCTAAGTCTTCAGAATGATTCTTTTGAAAATCTATAATTTACTGAAAGGTAAATGACATAATTTATCCTAACAAGTATCTTATATCACACTGCATAAAATAAATTCGAAGGGGAAAGTCCTGAGTAGGAGACTGGGAAGGCCAAGACTGTCTTCACTTTATGACCAAGGAAACTGAGGCCCAGGAGTCTGAGACTTGTATAAGCATACCCTCTACTGAGTGGCAGAGCCAGCTCTTCTAATTCCCAAACCAGCGTGCTTTTCCCACAATGCTCCACTGCGTCTAAGGGAAAAGATTTTATAGTGAATGTTGATGCTCTGAAGGTATTAATTATTTAGGGACTGATTATTTAATTTGTAGATTTTCTATAATTCTGCTTTTTCTCCTTCCTCTTGCTCTGGGATAACCACTTTTGCATCAGTACAAAGAAATGGGATACCACTTCTTAGGTGTTCTGGTTTAGGTCTGGTATGGTGAAGAGGTCAAAAACTAATGGTCAAAATGAGGTTTGGGGAGCCAATTTCACTCTTCCTTTTTCTCACTCTCTCACATGGCTCTGAATAATCAAAGTTGGCTATTCACAAGATTTCTATTAAATGGGTTTTCCTTTCTCCAAAATGTTTAGAAGAGGTTAGCAAGGTGGCTGTAAAAGCAAAGATTGGAAAATGAATGCCAATTACATTTTACAGACAAAAAAAAAAAAAAAAAAAGAAAGAAAGCCTTACTTTTCCACATGAAGATTAAACAAAAAGACCTTCCCTACTCAGAAGCTAAGTGAAGGTGGGCTAAGGCTGTTCACTTACATTTAAACAAGGCAAACTGTATAAAGGAGAGGGAATGATTCAAAATATTAAGATTTTATAGCAGCGTCATTTCTTAGGAGGTACAAGACATGCCTGGTTTTTCTTTCTTTGAGCCTGGGGTTTTAAGAGTCCCAGGCAGGAATGGGCCATCCACATCATCCCCTCAATTGATACTCTCATTGAAGTGCAGTGGAAGATGCCTGCATTCAATGATCATTCAGCACGACACATGACAGTATCCCTGGGGCAGCACACTTCAAAAAAATCATTTAAGTTGGAATATTGAATATCCTATTCTTTTGCAAACTACAGTATATTTTAAAAAAGAAATCTCATCCAAAATGATTAACACTTCCTACTGTTCAGGAAAAAAGCCTGCCCTTTCAGACTAACAGCTGTGGATCATTAGCTCTCCAGTGATGAGATGTGTTTGATGAGTATTTTTCTTTCTAATTAAGAGATGAGATTCTCTATTTGACTGTCTCTTCAGAAAGAAGTGAAGAAAAAATTCTCTGCCTACATGGAAAGGCCATCTCCTACAAAACAATTAATTATTTCACGGCCCTTTTAGAAAATCCTTTTCCTCTCTAATTTCATTTTTTTTCCTTAACTTAACACATTGATGGCCTTCACAGTATTAACCCATTTTTCACCCAACCTTCACCCTCTGATGTCTTCCTGTTTGTTTCATCATTCAAAAATGTCTATTTCAGATAGAACAGAATGAGGAAATGTAGCACATGTATGTACTTACTTTACCCTAACAGAGAGCATTTGGTGTGAGAATATTCACTGATGTGAGAGGCCTCAAATTAGGAAGATAAATACATAGTGTTTGCCTTTTGAAGAACTAGGCAATGCTTTTGAAAAATAAAAACTTTAAGAGGCTTAGCCATATATAAAAACTGGTTATGGTAATTAAATTCTTAAAAGGAAACTAGTTCACCTCTACCAGTAAAACTGGCCTTAAAGAAGAAAGCTAGTGGATATAAAGTGGAACCTAAAATATACAGCTTTTCTTTTTGAAAAAAAAACCATCATCAAGGCTAAAAAATTCCTTGAATTAAAAACATGATTGAAGAGAACACTAAGAAGCAAATGAAAGCACTACTTGTGAATACATGAGGATGTTTTTAGTTATCACAATGACTGGGCTGGGAAAGGGGAAATACTGGTATTTACTGGGTGGGGCCAGGGGTGTGAAACATGCTAAAATACGTGGAACAGTTCCACCCCATGAAAAATCTTCCTGCCCCAAAGCTCACAGTATTCCTCTTTGAGAAACCTTGCCAATTTCTCACATAGACACTAGTCTAGTCCACATTTAACTTAAAAAAGAACAAACGTATGTACAGATGTATACAAATGTGCACATAAGAAGGCTAGGTGTATTTCCTACATGACGGCATGAGAGCAGGAAAGAAAATGAATTGCACTCACTCATATGTACTTGCACTGGGCTCTTTCTCGCCATTATTAACATATAATGTCTCTTAAAAATATGCCTACAGAAGAACTGGAGGTGAACCCACTCTGCCCACTTACTCTCCCTTGGATTAAGTTAGGCTCCACACACCACCAGCAACTTCAGAACCTCATCTTCTGGGAAGGGGGTGGTTTTGCCTTGATTTAAATAGCCAGATGGTGTCACCACCTGTTCTAAGGTCTTTATTTCTGGTTGATTCCACTAGAGCTTTTTGTACCACCTCCATCACCAGGGGAGAGAAGATAGGCAATGTGAACCTGCTTAATTCCCACCCTAACGATAGCTTTTTCAAGGCGGTTTTAAAGTATGACACATTGCTCTCTTGCAGAGAGACTTTGCTTTGTTTGCACAATGTTCTAAAGTAAAGATGAGCAGAGAGCAGACGACAACTTTAGACTCACTGGATCCCTCCACCTTGTTTGTTTCCAGCAGTCTTGCCACAATGATCCGGGAAGCTTTATCATGCGTATATGCATACTCAAATACAGTGATTTTTCTCCCTGTCCCAATCAGAATGAGAAATGAGATGATTCCCTCTACTGCTTTCTTTTTGACTAGTTTCAACCAGATGCCAAACTGACAAGACGTACGTATGTACGTGTGTGTGTGTGTGTGTGTGTGTGTGTGTGTGTGTGTGTGTGTGGTTTGTGTGTTTAGAGGGAAAAAATCAAAGTGCACTCTCTACCAAATGATCCCTTATATTGATTGGGCAGGCAAAGTATGTCAAGAGAACCATCTATCTCCGTTGTTCCGGTAACAGAATGAGGTATATGGTTGGGAGTAGAAAAAAAAATTGGAAATTGGTTGATTTGTTGGCAAAGCTTTGAATTGAATGCATATACTATAATTTAGCTTATTTACTGGTGGTGGTAAAAAAAATCAGTGTCTGCTCAGATTTACTTAGACCACTTACAAGTACACATCAGAAAGTTCTGATACTTTACTTTGTGAAATTGTACATGGGGTGTGTGAAGTTGCTACCTGAAACTTAAAGTCCACTTAAATCTTAATACATTCAGGCGTTTTTGAAAATCATAGCTTGACTTTGTCTATTAAAGAAGCAAGCGTGACAACTAGGTAGGACTCATTTGAAGCTGTCTTACATACCACCCACAGAAACACCTTCTGAAGAATCTCCACAACAAAATGGACCAAAACAACCTTAAAGACGGTTTTATCAACTAATCACAGCATAATGCACCCTGCTCTCCTTGATGGAGATATTATATCAATAGAACCTGCCAGCCAGACGGCTTGGGAAGTTATTTATTTATTTAGATTTTTTTCTTTTTCAGCTTACAAGTTGTATCACTATTTCGTGTCATTTTTATCAAAGTCAGAGATGAAAGGCTCTGGCTTTGCTTTGAGAACACTGACAACTCCAAAATGTAAAGCCCAGAGTGTGTCCAACTTGAGCATCACATCAACCACACATGAATAACTGATAAGCAATCCCTGCAATGTTGTGAGTTGCATGTTAGTGAAACTTTGGATGTAGAATTAAAGTGACAAATGCTTATAGATGCCTGGAGAATGTTGATTCTCTGAGGTCCCTTTCATTAGAAATTAGGACTTTACCTAGTGGTTTGTAATGCCTACCATGGACTCAAGTACAGTTGTATTTTTAATTTTAATAGTTTCATCATTCACAGAGGTCCCACTCATTCAAAACAGGCTGCATGTAAAGCCATTCTTGCAGATTACATATCAACCCATGTTTATTGTTTTAAATGACCAGATATAAACCATTAAGAGAAATTGGTGAATTGGTATTATTTGGTCCATGAGGAGGTAGCTGGTCTCAAGTAATGATGGCTCTTGAAAAATTCTTAAGGACCACCTCAAAAGCCATGTAAGGATGAGTAATACTACTAAGCTCACTGACGCTCGTCTTTCTCTAGATTCCACTCCTCCAGGATCCAACTGGTTCTGGAGGGACCCATGACTATTGCACCAGTGTAGGTAAAGAACATTTCATGCTTCAATTATTTTCTAAGTAAAAAAAAAAAAAAGGCATTTTAATGTTGGTTCCTAATTTGTTTTTCTTTTACTATGTCTCTAGTGCCAATGAAACAGATGTATTTTTTCCCTGTGGTATTCAAGTCCTTATAGAATGTTCTGATATCCCTTTCTGTCTTTTAAGTTCTCAAACCATTATTTAATAAAATTGTGGGATTAAATGTGATATTTTATATAGGGATAATGTCATACAAACGTGCCATTTTTTATATATTTTCTAGGGCTTCAGAAGTGCTACAAATGTTTGTTAAAGCTTATTAGAGACAGTTATCTTTTAAATATTTAAAGAAATGCATCTATTATCGTTACTATTTTTGCAGTAGGCTCTTAATCAGCTCCCCTCTTGGTGTGCGTAAATGCTGTGTCTAGAAACACAAATCTGATAACAATGTTTGCTGATGTACAAAATGTAAAATTTTCCCTAGGCTTGAAATCTGGCTTTAAAACTATCTCCATCATGAACAGGTACAATATTTAGGGCAACAGCTGGCACTTCAGTTGCTCATGGGGGGAAACTCCCTCTGTTCTATATAACGTGCCAGAAAATAGGATACCCAGCTAACGAAAAAGCCAAACACATGTTAGTGAAGTCTGTGATACAAGTTACTTTAAAAATTAGTCCTGTGGTCTTTATATTCCTCATTCGCTCACTGAACAGAAGTACCTAACAAGCAGATGATGAATGATGGTGACTGCTTTTTTATCCAGCAGCTAATATGCAGAGGACTGCATTCTGCCAAGTTTGGGAATGTTTGGCCCCATTCTGATTCATTTCCACTTAAATTATCTCACCCAGACTTATCCAGCTTATCACCATTATCTTTCCCGGGCTGCTGATTTCTGATCTTTCTTTTTAATCCTTCATACCACAACCTAGCGGTTACTCAGGTTATCCTTTACCCAGATTTAATATCTTCATTTCAATCTTAAAATCACAGAGCCAAAGTCAGAAAGCATGTTTTAAAATTTTCACCCTCATAAATAGATTTAAGGCCTAATAATATCATACATTTCAGCTATCCTACCAGTTTCTGAAACTTCATCTCCCATTCTGTCTTATAATTTTCTAATTTTCTCCTCCACTGGTCTCATTCCCCCCAATCCCTCTGTTCTGGAAAAACGTCAAGAGTTATGTTTAGCAGCTCAAGCTATGTCTGAACATTTCTCTTTGCAATTCAAATAATCATCTTAGGCTGCTTTTAACAGCCTCCTTTACTCCATTCCATCTTTTACCCTTGCTGTGTAATGTTTACTGATGAATGTCTTTCTCCCATTTCTTAACAGATCTTAGTGGTCTAGTTACCACACGGGAAGCCTAGAGGTTTGAACACTAAGTATACATTTCTCTTGGCTATTTTCCATGCCTCTAAACATTCTCTTCAATGCAACAGGGCTTGTGTTTCAATGGTAACAGAAGTTATCAGAGAACACTAGTTTAGACAGCAAGCAAGCCGCACTCCAACTGTTCAAACAGCCTGACTTTTACAGTAAAAGGAAAGGCCCTGGGCCAAGACCACTGAGATGAGCAGGTATTTTTAGTTCACTTGTAGGCCAGCTCTAATGTAATTCTGAAATGTTTTCTTCAAACCAAACCCAACTTTTTCAGGGCTGTCCAAATCTGTTTTCTTTTATAGCAAGTACAAATTCTTGGAGCAAGGCAAGCATGCGTATCGTTTGCAGTGCTGCTGCATGTCTATGGTGTTGATGCCCGGTGGCTCAAATTAGTCCACAAAACAGATGAGCGCATTGTAATTAGCTCTTGTCAAACTGTTAGAAATACAAAACCCATTTCCACTGTAATAAAAATTATGAAAAGGAAAAATCTCTCATATCATTTTCAGCCAAAATAGTTCCTGAAATGTCTGGTAGTTTAGGATTCCAGAGTTCTAAAAGGAGGCCATTTCATTTTCAGAAAAGCTTTCACTTCATTGACATGGAGATGCTGAGATGTATTATCTTTCAGGCCTCTTTGTTTTGGATCTGACTGCCTATAAAACCTCACTTCTAAAAATGACCTGCTGTGGGTGGACACATTTCATTGAGCTGCACAGTACTGATGTATGATTCCCAACAAAAACATCCTTCTTCGAGTATTTTAAAACTGAACTTTTTCTATCCGTGCACTATTATCAGTTTTCCCGAATATCTAAATATTTTATTTTGTTTAAACAGAGAGGACATTAAGGAAGCATAACCAAAGGTTCAGATGAGATAACTTTGATGTTAAACTCACATGCAATGATCATCAGTTTCTTGTTGACAATTTACTAGAATGTCCATGACAGTGACTGTTTTGCTCCATTTTTAAATTATTCACAAGCTTCAGCAGGGTTCTGGAATTCTCTGGAATTTAATGTCCTCTCAAGGAATGGGCTAGTAACAGGTAGATATTTCAGAAAGTAAATTTAAATACTAACCAAAAGGTGGTGCTGTTTGAGATTAGGTCAGATATACCACAAAAACTATCTCCTTTTACTCGTTTTCACAACTTTCCCAAAGATACCTTCAGGTATACTTGTGGGAATGAGAAGTGTGGTATTAAATGAATCTATCTTTAAAAGTAATAAAACTATCATATACAAAAGTTAATACAAAATTGATCATAGAGCTAAAATTACAAAACGTCTAGAAGAAAACATAGGAGAAAAGAGTTGTGGTCTTGGGCTAGGCCAAGAACTCACAGATACAACACTAAAAACATGACCTAGATATGTATTCAAAAACTAGACTTCATTTAAGTTAAAAACTTTTGTACTTCAAAAGACACCATTAGGAAAATGAAAAGACAAGCCACATACTGGGAGAAAAAAATTGCAAATCATTTATCTGATAAAAGACTTGTATCCAGAGTATATAAAGAACATTAAAAAGAACATTATACAAAGATCAAGACCCAGTAAAAAAATGGACAAAAGATCTGAATAGACATTTCACCAGAGAAAACATATGAATGTCTAATAAGCACATGAAGAGATGCTCAACACTGTTAGTCACTGAGGAAATGTAAATTAAACTACTGTGAGATACTGCTTCACACCCACTAGAATTGCTATACTCAAGGCAGAAAGTACTAAATGGTGAATATATAGAGAAACTGGAACTGTCATATGTTGCTGGTGAGGAAGTAAAACGATACAGTCACTTTGGAAAACAGTTTGGTAGTTTCTTCTTTAACAACTGTTTTGGGGGGGGATTAGGTTTGTTTGTTTGTTTATTTATTTATTTATTTATTTACATTTATATTTATATTGGAGGTACTGGGGATTAAGTCCAGGGCCTCATACACACTAAGTACGTACGATACAACTGAACTATATCCTTCTTGCCTAGGGTAGTTTCTTAAAAAGATACACACACATAAACTTGACATATTAACCAATAATTCCACTCCTAGTTATCTGCCTAAGAGAAATGAAAACATATGCCCACACAAATACTTGTACTGAATGCTCATTTACAGCAGCATTATTCATAATACCCACCCCCAAATGCAAACCACTCAATTGCTAACCAACTGGTGAAAGGATAATCAAAATGTACTATTTCCATACAATGGAATACCCCAATAATAAAAAGAAGACACTACTGACACATTCTACTGTTATGGACTCAGATCAGAATCATTGCACTAAATGAAAGAAGTCAGATGTAAAGGACTACATTTGTATGATTCAATTTATGTAAAAGGGCAAATCACTAGAGACAGAAAGCAGACTAGTAGTTGCTAGGGGCTGATGGTGGGAACCGGGAGTGATTGTAGTTGGCATGAGGGATTTTTGGGGGTGATAGTTGTGCAACTCTGTAAATTTACTAAAAATCAGTGCATTATACGCTTAAAATGAATGAATTTTATGGCATATAAATTATACTTCAGTAGAGTTGTTTAAAATAAAAAGTGCTAATTTCTGTGGAGGTAAATTTCAATCCAAAGAACTGAGAGAAACTAGGCCAAGGCAATGAGTGATCATAGATCTTGGACGTGGCTTGCCAACACTCTCAGAATATTTAAAATGCTAGTTGATGACACCATCTACATGATGGTTCTTCTAACAGTTGCTGCTCCTTTGAGTTCAGAGAAGTTCCACTAAGGCTATTAAGAAATAGCTAAAGCAAATATCAACATCAATCATTGCTAATTATAATGGGAAAAGTAAGGTCCTAGAGGCAGGTGATGAAAAATGGTAATACAATCCTTCCACCCTAAGGTGAGACTACTATGCAATTAGTTTCAAATTCCTATGAAAAATATGATCAGTTTTGAAAAGAAAATGTTGAATTCCATACCCCATGAACAAGAAGTGGCTAAAAGGATGACCAAAAATGGTAAGGAAAACTAGGTCAGAGAAGATCCAGGAAAAGAGAAGGGGTGAAGATGGATAGCTTAGAGCAACAGGCTGAAAGAAAAAAGTCAGATGAAGCAAAACAGAAACAAATCTTAGCACAGGAGAATGAGTACAGCGCATACAAGGTCATCTTCCCCGCACAGAAGAAAGCGCTTAATGGATAAATATGACTGTGTGTTCTTACTTCGTAATCGCGCTGGGGAACTCTTTTAATTTGGGCCGGAAGACTTTGGATTTCACTAGAATTCCTCAGTGATGTCTACTGCCAAGTTACCTACAGTACCACCTATGAGGAAACAAAACTTCTCTCTCCCACTTCCATCCACAAAAATGGCAGGAAAACATTAGGAGGGATTTGTTTTGTTTTTCTAGTCAGCAACAGTCAGCAGCTCCCTTTGGTTGGGTGGGTTTGTTTTTCTCGGTATACTACATCAAGAAAATAGAAAGGAAAACTGCTGAACACAGCAGGAAGACTGAAACAAATCTGAAAACTGCTTCCAACTGTTTTCATTCCAGCACTTCTACAACTTAAGGCTAATCCTGTATCTTCCTATACTGCTGCATAGATTTCTTGGATTTTGTTTTTCACGATAAAGCTTAATGTGTGTGTTTATAAGTTAACTAAATTATAGCAACATGGAGAAGCAGGTGAGCCCTGGCAGATTCCCCACTGTTTTCACAGCCATTTTCTCTATCAATTGCTGCAATCTACACTGGCTCCTTGTTCTGCTGTCAGTGCTGCAAAGCTATTCTGTCTCCCAGGGCGACAGGTGTGGCTTTGTCTTCGAAGTGCATGACACTGGGCAGAATCCAGCTCACCTTTCACAAGTTCACTGTTGTGGCAACATCGTGCTTCTTTCATTGACGCCACTGCCTTTCAGACATGTCCGATCACACTCTGGAGAAGTATTCATCGCCTTTCCTGCCCTAATAAAGACATTGACTGAGTGGCAACTCTGGGTTCAGTGTTTACAGCTGTAATAAGAGGGAGTGACAGGTTTCCTCTTTACTAGCTCTAGCCTGATCTTGAGGAGGCAGGGAGAGGTATAGGGCTTCTAAGTATCAATTGGAAAAGAGCACCACACTGCAAATTACAGCAAAAGTAAATGGATTAGGGTCAGTGTCAAAGAGAGGGCAATATACTCCCTAAAAACAAAACACGTATCATAGCATCTATCATGGAATTTTCTGCATTGTCTATATAGCTTTGTTTCCTTCTCTTTTATGCCTAATCTATGCAGAATAAAGAGTAACTGGCACACAGAGAGGCAGAGCCTAAACGGGGAACACTGTGAAAGGTAAAATAAAAAGGGCTGAAAAATGTTTTCTGAGGTTTTGCCCATAAAACAATTAAGCCTGTTTTTTCTCTATTGAGAAATTTGATGTATAATGAGAGCCCCCCAATCAGCTGAAACATTTTAAAGTTCAGGGTAAAACAGGTTATGAATAAATACATCTACCAAGTGCATGTAAGAATAAAAAGTGTTTGTGTATAGATATAAGATGTGTGCATATAAATTTATATCTATACTGTATCTATATCTATATTTTTATTCATTCCATGGGAAGTATGTATACATAAATATTTAGTGATTATTTATGGGCCCCTCTCCCTCAACTGTAGAATGGAAATACCAATTCAATTATAATGTGAAAGTTCATTAAATGCCATTAATGATACAGTTTATCTCACTTCTAAGGAAATAATTTTCCAAGGGATTAATATAGTACTGTTAATATATTTAAAGAATTAAACATCCATTGGAATTGAAAATGAAGCCTGCTTTAAATTACTTTAATTAAATAAAATTGTTACCACGGAGGAATTATATCTAAGCTTTCCAAACCCCAAGGGATTGTTTAAGTTTTCACCTTGATAATTTTAAATGATTTTTATTCCCATATTGCAGATAGAAAAATTGAGTTTAGGGTGAAGCAAGTATTTTCCTAACATGCATTATTAGCCATAATTTTCAATAGCTACTTTACTACCTTATTTCCAGAAATAAGGTCATAAAATTTGAAGGATTTTTAAACAATTTTTGTAGCCTCTCTTCAAGATTACATGAAAAGATCCTAAATGCATATTTTTAAAGCTTATCAAATGTAAAAGCGTATTCTTATGTGATGTAAAGTTATTTCATTAATCTGCTTTTAGAACTCCTCCCTACCCATTCTAAGATCCCTTTAAAAGACTGTTAAAGATAAAAGGTGTCAAAGAAAATGTTCTTGATAACTGGAACTGAAAATCTGTAACAGAAATCCTGTACCTTGCTGAAAACCTCTTATCTTCTCACATCTTCAAGACTCACCCAGTGCCTTGGCAAAGCTAAGATGTGCCTAGCCTACCGCATAGAAGCGGCCGGAATTTGCTACATCATAACCTTGAATCCCATCACCAGTTTGACAAGTCAGTCCTCTGACGCAATGGTTAGTACTGTTTTTTTTGTTTGTTTGTTTTTTGGTTGTTGTTTTCATTGTTGTGTCTTTTGTTTACCTCTAACCTCAATTCTAAGTAAATTTTAGTTGTATGAGTCTGACTTGATCTACAACACAAGAAACTTAGTGTGGGGAGGGAGGGTGGGAGGGTACCATGCTCCACTCCAAATCAGTGCATCAGTTTATTATTTATATGTGGTAGTTTCTATTCTCATAATTGTTGGCTCAAATATAAGTTGATTGCTGACTTTTTTTAGGAACTGTTGGGTCATCCATCATTGATCTATAATTGACATCTCTTATTTCTTGATTCAGCCCCCCTGAAATTGCTTATACAAACCCTCTGCCATTCAGTTGATGGTTTCTGATTCCACCTCTGACTGCAGAGGGGAAGGCATTTGACCTAAACCTACTCAATGAGAGCAGCATCATGCATCTGGTCATAGTAGCTGGTTCAAGGATGGGCCAATCAAAACAGATGAGACTCAACTCTGGGTCTTTGGGCCTACTGAAAAAGACAATTTTTTTTCTGACTCTTTTCCTGACCAAAAGCTAGAAGAATGTAAGCCTGGGGGCATTGATTGCCACTTCGGGGAAATCCTGTCTAAGACCAATGCGAACACAGTGAAAACCAAGCCAAGAAATGGCCAGAGACTAAGTTCTAATCAAGTCATCTGAGCCCCCTGATACAGACACATCTGAAAGCATGATTTGGCCTCCCACACATGCACACAGAAAAGAAGGTATAAAGGACAATTTGAACATTTCGATATTATGCTGATAGCTTTTGAAAAATCTGGAATTCACCCACCACTCCTGGGCCCCCAGATTGACTTAATTATGCACTCTGGCCGTGGGGCCCTAGAAGCTACATTTTTCATTATTCCCTTAGCATTTCTGGTGACCATTCATCAAAGGTTCTCACGCCTTTTCCAACACCATCAGCAGGCCAGATGAAGTTCATATAATGCCCCGGAGGCTTCCTAGAGAACAGACTATAAAATAGACAAAGTAGGCTGACGTCCACGGCTATTCTCTTTCTGGTAGCTGTAATGCCACCATCTCTTTTCTCCTCCAGTCAAGAGAAGAGACTGCAATTATGTGGGAGAGAATTTAATGGAGGCTGGTCTCTTTCCTTCCTTCTTCTCAATAGTCTTCTGATAAATTAAAATCATCTCTAATTCCTATGTATTCTGGACAATGTGGGACTTACTTTCCTGGTACCTGTTTGACTGGGACTAGTGAGAAAAATAGAATGACCAGATAAAATATAATCTGAAGGTGAACACCCAAATTCAACTTTTCTCATTGTCTTGGACAATTCAGGGAACCTGTATGGGAGGAACTAAGTTTGTTTGTTAGATTTTAGAACTCAAGACAAGGGATTATTTGGGGGACACAGTTTCCCGAGGTGTGAATGGAGTGAGATCTCACTTGACTGACTGGCTTTTTTGCCTTCATTTCATAAAGCAAGAGAAATTACTCCAAGTTTACCCTCCTGTGTTGCTGATTTGCTCCTAGTAACTCTCTTCTCCTAGCACAACTGTTTAGAAAGGCTGAGATGAACAACCACTTGAGAGAGGATTTCTTGCCTTCAGATGAACTTAAGGGTGGTTTCCAGCCCCTGCAGATTTGTTCTCCTATGTCAGCTCTAAGGGTAGGCAACAGGCCCAGTAGGGTTATCCCACTAAAATGAGGGACATTTTTGTATTATTATTATTAAAATTATGGATCTTTTTATGTCATTAGATATTCTGGGCTAATTTTCCCCATAAAAATTTGCAAGTCAACCTTTTCAGGCCAAATTTTGTCTAAAGAGCAGGCAGATTCTAAGCACAGCATATTCTACCACTGACAACCCTACCTTTTAGGAAACTGGCCACAATGTGCTTTCAGATAGCTCATGCTGAGATTTTTCAAAATGGACAGGAATTCGCTACAAACAAGCTGCATGAGGTCCGCTGGGTCTCCAATGATTAGTGATCCTACATAACCTGTCCCTTTGTGTCATCTTGGGTTGGGTTTTTTAGGCAAGTGAATTTGATCAAAGGAATTTGCTTTGACATGAAACAGGATGTATTCTTCCCTCTTTCATATCAGCCCACATTTTCTTCTTTTTAACTTGTACCTTAATAACTTGCTATCTCTTGACTAAGTGAGATGCAGAGTGAGAAGAGAAGAGAGAAAAAGCATTTCCTAAAGTAAGAATGTCATGGCATTATTGTCACAAAACATGTGTGAGCTTAAAAAACAAATAGCCTACTACTAAATTAGTATTGAAAAATGGCATTAAGATGACTCATCCTAAAGTACAAATTATTATTTTTGGCAGATGCTCTGTAATACTTAGCATGCTTACAGCATCCTGTGAATGGGATCTCATCATCCAAGGCTAGCAGGTTTTGGTGGAAGACGCAGAGGAAGTTAAAAGGTAGGTTCTTCCATGGGTGCACGAATGACCCTTCCTTCTGTCTATGGCAGTGGGAGTTTCATAACACTCTCTTTAACATTTTTGCAGGCTAAAATAATCACAGTCATGCTCTTTGGCACAGAATTTTGAGGTTTGTGAGAAAAATCTTGTCCCATTCTCAGCCCATGTCCATGTGGAGGCGAGGTGGCATTTTACAGACGTATGTTTTGGTTAGGCTTCTCAACTTTTAAAAGAGTTGTCAACTATATTCCCATCTCAGCTGAGGCTTAAAGCATGGTCTGTCCCTAATTGGCAACAGAATATTTGCACTCCAAGTACTTGTCAAAAGAGGATAACGCCGAATGCTCGCTGCCCAGTGCCTATCAAAAATCAGTCATGAGAAATCGTATTTATGGAAGGTTGCCTGAAGGACATATATTCCTTTTTAGATATTCTAAATTTTATTTTTGGATTTAGCCAAACCATTTGAGAGTA
Organism: Camelus ferus; assembly: GCF_009834535.1. Classification (NCBI taxonomy): domain Eukaryota; kingdom Metazoa; phylum Chordata; class Mammalia; order Artiodactyla; family Camelidae; genus Camelus; species Camelus ferus. Next base: position 64,109,799 of record NC_045698.1, read on the forward strand.
ACATACTTAAACCCCATGGCTCTGCCTCTTCAAAATAATAGTTATCATTTGTGGTCAGGTGCCTAAGCACTGAATTAGGTACTTTTCACACACTCATAATAATCTTTAAAATAATTGTGCAAAGCAGGGGTAATATCTGTTCTCCAGAGGAGGAAACAATCCCAGCACCATCAAACTGCTTGTGCAAGACCACCCAGCAAGTAAATGGCAGGGTCACAATTCAAACCAAAGTCTGTCTGGCTCCAAATTTCATGCCCTGTATACACAGCTAGCATTGTTTTACTGAACTGCATTTTGGTGTTGCAGCAGCCCCTATCGAGGAAAGTGTAAGAAAGAATTCTACGAAGCACAGCATTGCACTTAACTGTGGAGATTTTGTTCACACTATCCATTGTCAACTTTCTGGAGGCTCTTGAAGAATTTCTGAGATCTCAGTACTGGCAACAGTTAGGTTTACACTGAGAAACTCATAGGCTTAATATGAAGATATTAAGAAGATGGTGAATCATGTAACTAATGGTTTTTCCCTTAGTCTACTCTTTTGGGGAGCCCAGATTCCAAGTCTTGACCTTACTCTGTTTAGTACTTGAGCTATGAATTTTATGAGCCACCTTCACCACTAATATTATCTTACTTATCTTCATACTCTCCCAACATCAGTGTGATTCCTTTGCTTGCACAGTAAGTTGCTATACTGCATGGATTTTGGAATCTATTATTGTTCTGGAACAAGATAGGATATAATCAAACCCAAATAACTATTAAGTATTTAGTTTCAGGAACTGTGCTAACTGGCATATTTTCTCTTTTCATCTTTATAGCAATTGTGAATTAGATTATATTATTTTAGCCCCCCTAGGAATAAACCTACCCAAGGAGGCAAATGACCTGTACTCTGAAAACTGTAAGACACTGATGAAAGACACTAAAGATGATATAAATAAATGGAAAGATATACTGCGCTCTTGGATTGGAAGAATCAATATTTTTAAAATGGCCATACTACCCAAGGCAATATACAGTTTCAGTGCAATCCCTATCAAATTACCAACAACTTTTTCACAGAGCTGGAACAAAAAAATGTTAAAACTTGTATGGAAACACAAAAGACCCCAAATAGCCAGAACACTCTTGAGAAAGAAGAACAGATCTGGAGGAATCACATGCTCTGACTTCAGGGTACACTACAAAGCTACAGTCATCAAAACAGTATGGTACTGGCACAAAAACAGACACATAGATCAAGGGAACAGGATAGAAAGTCCAGAAATAAACCTACACACTTATGGTCAATTAATCTATGACAAAGGAGGCAAGACTATACAGTAGAGAAAAGATAGTCTCTTCAATAAGTGGTGCAGGGCAAATTGGACAGCTACCTGTAAAAGACTGAAATTAGAACATTCTCTAACACCATATACAAAAATAAACTCAAAATGGATTACAGATGTAAATGTAAGACCACATACTATAAAACTCCTAGAGGAAAACATAGGCAGAACACTCTTGGACATAAATCACAGCAATGTATTTTTTGAACCAGCTCCTAGAGTAATGGAAATAAAAGCAAAAATAAACAAATGGGATCTAATTAAACTTAAAAGCTTTTGGACAGCTAAGGGTACCATCAACAAAATGAAAAGACAACCTGCAGAATGGGAGAAAGTATTTGCAAATGATGTGATGGAAAAGGGACTAATTTCCAAAATATATCAATAGCTTATACATCTTAATATAAAAAAACAAGCAACCCAATCAAAAAATGGGCAGAAGACCTAAATAGACATCTGTCCAAAGAAGACACAGATGGTCAATAAGCACATGGAAAGATGCTCAACATCACTAACTGTTGGAGAAATGCAAATCAAAACTACAATGAGATATCACATCACATCAGCCAGAATGGTCATGATTAAGAAGTCTACAAATGATAAATGCTGGAGAGGTTGTGGAGAAAAAGGAACTCTCCCACACTGTTGGTAGGAATGTAAATTAGTGCAGCCACTATGGAGGACAGCATGGAAGTTCCTTAAAAAACTAAAAATAGTCTTACCATATGATCTAGCAATCCCACTCCTGGGCATATACCCAGAGAAATATATAATTCAAAAAGACACATGCTCCCCAGTGTTCACAGCAGCACTTTACAACAGCCAAGACATGGAAACAACCCAAATGTCCATCAACAGATGACTGGATAAAGATGTGGTATACAAATAATGGAATACTACCCAGACATAAAAAAGAATAAAATAATGCCATTTGCAGCAACATGGATGGACCTGGAGATCATCAGTTTAAGTGAAGTAAGCCAAAAAGAGAAAGAAAAATGCCATATGATATTGCTTATATGTGGAATCTAAAAAAAAAAAAAGGACACAAATGAACTAATTATTTATAACTTACATAATTCTTATTTTGTGGTTGGCTTTATTTCTTTGATAACTATGTAAGTTTAAAAAGCTAAAGCTCTAAATTGTTCTTAGAAACAACAAACAGTACATATATGTAAATTTTGAAAGTTTAAGCTCTCAATGAAAAAAAGCATTATATTGTTAGTTCCATTTTACAGAGGAGGAAAATGAGGCTCAGAGAGGTTAAGTAAAATGCCTAAAGTCACAAAGAAGAGCCAGATTTCTGGCTGATTCCAGAATCTGAACTACTAGTCACTATGTACGTACCTCTTCAGCTCCGTATCATGGTCAGTTAATAAGAACAGATAGACATAGTAGAATGGGACTAAAAAGATACATGAGGGAAAGGAAAAAGAAAAGATGGGGCAAAGATGCCCTAAAGAGATGAAAAGGAACAAGTAAAAATAGATGAAAACACAAGTAAAGAAAGGAATGAAAGGTAATAGAGAGGAAGATCACAGGACAGAGATGGAAGGTGTTCACAACTGGGCCTCCAGAACGTATAATTGTGTGAACCCTCTGAATGAATTTTTCTTGATGTTTCAGCCTTAAGTATTACCAGTACACAAATGCCAGCTGTTCACTATAAACTTCTGCATCTCTTCTGGAGTCTGAACCACTCCATTGCCCAAGTATATGCTACTCTCTCTTGTTATCTATCCTGGTTTGTGTTTCTGCTGTCAGCCCAAGTAGATTCTACCACTTGGGGAATGGGGCCATACTCTTTACAGCACTGACCCAGCAGAGGCAGCATTTGTGATGTTTCATAATGTTAATTTCCAGGGAAGAGCCTGGTAATTTTTTCACTCCAAATAAATTCCTGTCTGTTATCATCCACAGAAGTAAACAAAAGATTCAAGCACCCACACATACAAACAATTCCTTTGTTTTTCTGACCCCAAGCCAAGAAAACGTCACGTTTTAGTATTCTTCCACAGCCAGGGATATAAAAGATAAATGTGGGGGGTGGGGGTGGGGAATCACTCTTGAGAAGTACAGCTACTTACATGGGGTCATACACATCAGAATAAGTTATCTCTGGAATATGAATTAATAATGAACTCTCCAAAACACTTTACAAGGAGACCTCACTGTATTTGAAAACAGCTTCCTTGCTTTTACTTTCAAATTTAAGATTTACTTTTAAAATGAAGGTCTCTTTTCCCATGAAATTTTAATGGGTCTGCTACAGATTAAGAAATGATATGGGTTTTAAAAGTTCACATTGGAACCACCTAGGTGTCAGAGAATTTACCAGCTGGAAATACCTCTGAGATTTAGTATCTGTCATACTGTTAGTCGTTGAGAGAATTAGGCTATGGAACTGCTGATTTCTGTAGGTCCTATTTGGATGTGACATTCCAAAAATGAGAATATCTTCGAGTTTTTAATTTTTTAGATCAAATCTAGGTTTTTAAATCAGTTCCTCGTAGATGAAATGCCTTGGGGGCGGGGTGCACATTCTTCATGTTTCTACATGGAAACACTGCCTCCCAGTCACACTCAGCATCTCTTAGTCTTTTCTCCATGGGAGAGATTTCTAAACACAGACAAGTTGGGTCATTTTTAAATTGCATTGACTCTTATTCACAAATGAAGAGGAGCTACAGAACAGGGAAGCAAGCACTGGATCTGGTCCAGGGGTTAATCCCAAATCCACCACTCGTACAGTGGGCCACTCCTGGCAAACCAAGCCCCAACCAATCATCCAAGATTATTTTGAAGATAATATATGTGAACATGCTTTGTCAATGGTAAAGCATTAAAAAATTCAAGATAATTAGATCCAGATGCAGGTCCATATCTAGATATAAATAAGGGAAAGACTCTAGATTTTCATTCTGCTGCTTCCAATTAGTTAACATTTATTGAGTGCTGTTAGATTATGCAAGAACACACGATGTAGATGTCTCCCTCAAAGTGTAGGCTGCTCATGTGCAGGGTCCCATTAAGAACTCAACACCAGTATTAGTAGGACAGTGAGCATTGCCAGCAGATTGGAGATTGAAAATTAAGTTGGTAAGTGAGAATGCCAAGAAAAATTCTAACTTTGTAGGATTATAGGTTAACTTAGTTCAGAGTTTATGACACTAAGTCAAGGTTATCCCTGACAGAGCAAAAGGACCTACATAGTCTATTCCAGATCATTCAATTTTTCGTCACTCAGTATCCAACTCGAGCCTCCAAACCACTGTCTGCTTCCAACATGCAACAAATTATAAAGCAGTTATTTTGTCTTTTATAACCATACAGAAATTAAAATATGTTAACAAACAATTTGTATAACATTCTGGTTTAATTTTTATACTCCCAAATTTAATGCCAGAAATAATCTTTGAATGTCCTTTAAAAGACACAACGAAAAATTTCTTCTCACCACTGACAGACACCTGATATTTTAGCCATACAGCATGGTGTTCCAACTCCTCTAGGATCCATTTTCAGGAGTCAAAGGTGCTTAAATTAGAACCTTCGTGTAGTGTAATTAGCCTAAGCTTTAATGAGTTTTCTTTCACATGCTCTTTACAAATTAACCTCAAGTTAAGATGTTTAAGGGTGTAGATGTCCACAATGATTTCATGGGAAGGATGTATACATTTTCTGGTGGCAAATATTGAGGTATTTAGTTCTTCCAAACAATAAAAAAGATGAGAAGAAATGTGTTAGTGCCAATAATATTCAGGCTAGGGAGGAGAGAAGTTCTAAGGAGGAAACACTTCTATGGTATCTTTTACTGATCAAGTAGCGGCCTAGGACCATTTTTTAATGAACCTGCTGATGTTTGATTAGGGCATTAAAAGATTTCTTAAAACATGGGGTAATCCCATGGGTTCTGCAGTTTCTGTGATATCCTTAATTAATTCTACATTCATTATTTAATAACTGCTTCAGGAAAATAAAAGGTCTGCATCTCTTTATACAAATGTTTGGGAGTTATTTTATAATGCAGTTCCTCCTTGCAAAAGCTATTTCTCCTAAACTAGATGAAGACAAGATACAGTGAGAAGCTACTTCCGTTGCCAAGGGAATGAGAAAAGTCATCCAGCTCTACCTCTCCTTCCGTGGAGGAAATAAAGTTTGCAAGTCATCACCGCGCCCTTGCCAAGAACAGAGCCATTTCTCCCCCAGCTTTCGAAGCGTCATTTCTACCTAAGGTTATTTTTGCTGGGGAAATATGCCAGTGAATTCTTTGATGGACAGCTTAAACATTTAGATCTCCCACTATAAATTGCTCTGAAAAAAGTGCATTTGCCCTTTATCACTCACAGTCCATGCTTTATCCTTTAGACTTCTTCCCTCAGTCATTCGGACATAGGTTCTTTTCTCTCACTTTGGGTTATCTGAATACACACACACACACATGCACGCACGCACACACACTCCCCTTCGGAATGACTTCGTGACAAGTGGTCTGAGCCTAAACACTACCTTAAATTCCAGCTGCCCTGTTGGCTCCTGTACTTACAAAGTCTGAATTTACTGTGGGCCCTTGTAGTGCAATTTTTGACACATCATTAAGCTCCCTTTTCATTGGGAGCCTGAGGGCACATTCAGGCTGACTGCGAAGAGCGAGCCTAAATAATGGTTAAAACACGTGTCAGGAGCTGCCAGGGGCTTGTTTGCCAGCAGGGCCAACAGTTCACTGCAGCTCCAGCGATACCCTACATCAGGGTGGGTAGAGATAATGAGATAACCACACACCACAAGTGAGTTGTTCATCTTTGTCTTCAAGCATCTAAGAACACAGTTATCTCAGTAGGACGGTGCACCCTGGAGAGTTATAAATATCTTTCAGAAGGTAAAGAAAAACAGTCAAAGAAAACACACCCAAAAAATATAGGTAAAAGAAGAGCTGTGAGCAATTTTTCTAAAGCAAATTTTAGCTATCCCATGACTTTCTGAATCAGGCCAGTAAGTTCTGGGTGCCTTTTTTTGGAAACATGTTTTATTTTAATTGTATGCAGATTTATTCTAACGTTATGATGCTAATCAACCTGTGTAGCTATAATAAAATAAAGGCAATGTCAACACCTCATCAACTAATCACACGGCTTCTTTCATCCTAGACACTGTATCCTCCCTATACAACACCAAAGACTATAAAAATTATTTATACAAATAAACTGTTATCTAAAGATTGGAAACGTGTAATAAATTATGTGTAATATGGCCCAATTATGTAGTAATTTCTTTGTTTTAATTATTTGTATATTTTTAATGAAGAGGTTGCTAGAAGGTGGAACCATTTTTATATTTAATGGAAAAAACAAATTTGTTTTTAAGAATGAAAACAAAGATAATTAGCTCTTAAATTGGAGGCATAGTAATATATGCATGTTCCTAAATTATTACCAGCATCATTACTTTGTTTGTGCTATCAAAACTTTTCTTTCTGGAGCTCTGATGTTGGCTATTCAAGTTATTTTTCCCATTTCTGTTAAATGTATTAATATCTTGCTGTTCATCAAGTGCCAAAATAAAGGTTAAAAAAGTTCCCAAGATTATCTACAGAAGAAAAACTGGGGTGGGTGATGACAACTATGATCTTTCAAGATGCAGTTTACGAATGCATAATAACTTAAGAAAGTGAGAAAAAAAATAGATTTATCAAGAAAAGAGAGAACTATCCTAAATTCAACACAGCAAATCAGCAAATTTCTTCAGGGAAAGACATCAAATTTGAAAGGCATCAATACTTTTCTGCTGTCACCAAACTGTTATTTATGCTCATGTGCCAGCTGGATTTGTGTATGTGCGTGCATAATCTTTTTCTCACCACTGATGTCATCATTAAAGCTGTGCAAGAATTTTGATTTTCGCTTTGCACAATCTTCAGGGGAGACTTGGACATTATGGTGAAAAGTTTGTGACAAGTTTGTAAAAGGAAGAAATGCAGGCTTTATGGCAGTGAAATTTCACCACTGCAAAACAGAAGCAGCTCTCTGGACTGTGTATTATTTGGTTTTTTCAGTCCTCATTGAAGAAACCACAAAGAACAATTACAGAGAAATAGGTAGTTGACCATGTTTTTTTTTTTTTATCAGTCAGGACAAAGAGACATTTGGTATCACCCATGGAACACTCCCCAGCTAGCCTTTTTGAATTTTTAAGCATATTCTAGAATTCTTTCAAGACATATATACATATTTTTTTTACAACATGCAGAAAGATATCGACCACTGGACATCTGTTTCTCAAGACAGAAACTAGTACTGCTTTTTATGGCTGTAAGCCTTATTTATGAAGTTATAAAGGCTTCAGGATACTAAGACTTTGGGGAATTTTCGTTCATGAGATCGCAAAGCTGCAATGAATTAATTTTTAGGAGACAATAACCAGGAAAAATAGACAGTGAATGCCATTATAAGGAAGAAAGACCCATGGTAAGCCTGAGGCAGCTGATTCTAGAGTTGGGCATCTCAGGTTGCGCAGGTGGCCACCTGTCCGGGATGTGAAGGATGGACCAGTGAAAGGGGTCCCTACCCACATCATCGTTGTGGCTTCCCTCCATCCTCATTTCTGACTGCCCTGTCAGTTCCTTTCATTAGGAAATATTCTTCTATCTAACTTCTTCAGCAATGTTTCACTTTTTCCAGAAACAATCTAATCCAAAATAACCTATCCCAAAACACTTAACTGAGAGACCTAGTGACCGGATGAGGAATAGCGTACAATGATTATATATTATCTTTCCTGGTTTAGTTAGCAGTTATGAATGCATAGGTTTGAAGGTTTGGGTGTTGAGGAGGGGACTTTGAAAGGGAAGTAAACTGATTTTTGTTGAGTGTCTCTTATAGGATTGGCTCAGTGACTAGATCTCTTTCTTACATTTTCTTCCCTTTTTGGCACAGAACACTGCAAGGTAGGTATGAGTCTCCCCATTCTTACAAAGGAGTTAACTGAAGGTCCAAGAGGTTAGATAACTTGTCCAAGGCAGGAAATATAACAGAAGGGAATGAGTTCCAGTGGTCTGGGCGTGAAGCCTGGCTCTGTCCTACCAGCTCTGTGGCAATGTGCAGGAGACATCACATCTCCGGGCTCATTGTCCTCATCTCTGGGATTGTTGTCTTTCAAGAGCAGAGAGGCTTTCTATGTACAGCAACTTGATGGCTGCGTGACCTATCTTATGTGCCCACTAAAAAGGTCACTTCTGCTGGGGCTGTGATCCTCAGGACTTCTCATAACCACAACAGCAACACTATCACTCTTAGCAGAGTCTAACTTGCATCTGGCTGTCTTACTCTAAAGCTCTTGCCCTTTCTTCAATATAGTTCTTCAAACTGGATTATGGAAGAATGAATGAAGGAACAAACCTATCCGTATGTCTGCACTGTGTCATTGAGAGATCCCAAATGTATACAGAGTACTAACTGGTCCTTAAGGGCCTCCAGCTGGGGAGAGAAGATACACACGTAGGACCGACTTAATACAGAAAACACGATACTATGTTGTTAAGCAGCAGAATGAACAGTAACGACACAAAGCTCCTTGGGAGTTGAGGGGTCTTCATTACTATACCTTCTCCAGTCTCTTGTGCTTTTCTGGTTACCATGGTGGCTGGAATCAACTCAGATTCTTTATAAAGACACTCAGAGTTGACACTTAATGCTGGAAGGTTTATACTATGAAATTCCCTTTCCCTAGCGATTTTATGATTTCACAGTCTGAGCCTTTGTCTTTGGAACAGATTCAAAAGATCCAGCTGATTGCTCATGGTTTTGTCCTAAGCAGCAACCTTAGTTGCTTATATAAACTGGCACTGATAAAATGTGCAATTTCCTATTTATTACATCTTTGCTTCTCTTAGACAAAAGGACAAGATAAGGTCATTATTGGATCCAGCTGCATGGTTTAAAAATCATGGACTTAAAAAGGAGGGCCATTTGCATCCCAGCAAGCAAAGAGGTTTTGATTGCAAATACACCCCACCGTCTACAGGACTATCAGTAATCCCAATCTTAAAGCGCTTTTTTTTCTCTGAAAGCAAAGATGTTATGATTTTTGACAGAAATGAAACCGAGTCACACAATACCCATGATGCAAAGCACCACAGTTAAGAACAGAGCTGGGAGCTAGTCTGGGTACAAGATCCACTACTTAGCAGCAGCGAGATCCAAGTTACTTCGCCTTCTGTCCCTCAGTCTCTTCATCCGTATGCCAAGTAAGGGTAATAGGAGTAACTACCTCATGAGATTGTTATGAGGGTTAAGTGAGTTACTATTTATAAACTCCTTAGAACAAAGCCTGGCACACGGTAAGCACAATTTAAGTGCAGGTTAAGTAAGAGTTGAGCTTGCTTGCACATTTCTATAGCTAGTTTTCTTTAAGCAGCTCTCTGGTTACGGGGATAGGAAAGTAAACACCTGAAATCTGAAGTCCTTGGGTTTGAGAGCAGAATTGGGAGCACTGGTTAACTGATCAACCATCTCTTAATGTAGAATGAGTCTTCATAAGGGCCCCCGAATCAGAGGACTCCTCATGCTCATGTGAGGGTAAAATATTAATCTGTATACTTTACTCCTACAAGGAGTCAGCAAGACAGACGTCCTGAGACACAGCTCTTGGACAGGCCTTTTGGCAGTGATATTCAGCCATTCCTTCACATACCACTGTTTGATTTAAGGCAGTGATTTGTTAACTGGGTCATCTGTAACACATAGCCCTTCCTTTTTTGGGAAATACACCTGTTTCTGGGATTGGATTTGGCTTCTAATTCAAACAGACCTCCAAGTGCTCTGAAACAAAATCAACCTAAAATTATACACTTATCTAGAGTTACACTGAGGCCATATGGTTTAAGTTGTCCAAATGTCACAGAAGTAACAGCAGCAGCCACCATCATGCTTTACACTTACCCAGCATCTTTCCTGCCAGAATATTATGTAAGTTATAAAAGCTTCATTAAGACAGAGGTGTTAACCCTAATTCCAAAAGGACAGTCACTTAACTGCCGTGTTTCAGTTTAGCTCTGTTCCACAGTGAATTGCTACATAACAGTTTCTCAAAGTCCATAATGGTTTCATGATGACACGTGTACTTATAACTGATAATGTCTAAACTGTGAACTCTTACAATATGGAAAACAGGTGGCAGGCATGGGTCTCTGAGAGGACTCAACTAAATTATCAGACGCACTGCATTAGAGTCAGAGATCAATGCCAGGAAGTCATTTCCAGAAAGTCCTGTAAAATGCACTGGAAAAGTGCATTGGCAGTGAGGACATCTTGGTGCATCATCTGAAATCTTCACCCATCTGAACTTGAAATCCTCTAGCAGATCACCAGATTTGTTTCTTAGCATCCAGCACCTTGCCAGAATACAGGAGTTACTCGATAAACAGAGGTTGAGTGGACAAATACATGTATTAAATGCATAATTAGCCTGTTGCAACTGTAACAACAGCCAGAGAGTTTTACAGTATATATTTGGAGCAAATGTGGTGGATTTAGGCAGAGCGAAGGCAATAAGGTGATGCTGGACAAGGTAAGAATAGGGTTGGCAGGGGCAGGGGTGGACTGTGGGAATGAAGGGATCCTGAAGATTGTCAGTGGTAAAGACTCTAAGTGGTATAGTGTGACTCAAGACAAAACGCATCATGATTTTGCCTAGAACGAGTCCTGTGGTGTTGAATGTCTTTGGAATTATCTCAGCTGGAATACTGTGACCATCTATGCTAACTTGTTCATTAACCAACTAACCAATCCATGAACTGACTAACCAAGCCATAGGCTAGGTGTTAGGACCCAAAGATGAATACTTCTCTCAGGTCCTACCCTGCAGTTAGTAAGGTTACAGTGAAATCCAAGAACTCAATATGCAATTTTCTGAAATGTGTCCCAGCTTCTGTACCATATGAGTAGTTGGCTACTGTGCCCAACCTGAAATTATCATATCTGATTATCCAAAAAGTTTTAGCATCAACTGTGACCATGCCTTTGGGTCAATATCCCATCACCACCAGATTCTGCTTCACCTGCTAACCCAGTGTAGAAAGACATTAAGCTCATATGTATTATTTTTCTTGTAGTAAAGTTTTCACACTGGAACACTGAAAAATACCAGGGTTTACACAGCAGTTTGCTGACAGTAGGCAGAGGTAAGGTTAAAGAGGGAAACTCTTTTTCACTGGTGGTGATTTTAAGAAGATGTAGAATAAGCCTTAAAATGTTTCATAATAGAATTGCTGTCAAATTCATTTAAAAAATAATGTGAGACTTCAAAAAAATTTCTCATCCACCATGGTCCCTCAGGGTCGGCAGCCCAAGCCCCTGTGGGATGGGTAGTTGCTCCACCAATGATTGGGTAGCTGGGAAGCAATGAGACACAAACCCAACAATGGGTTTCAAGCCTGGTTCCAGTACTTTCTAACTCTATGATCTTAGACAAATTTCTTCTTTCAGAGCTTTGATTTCCTCTTCCATGAAATGCCAAAATAACAGCACCTTCCTTAAAAGCTGATTACAAAGATCACATGATGACATTTGTACACTGCCAGGCATGTAATATATGCTCAATAAATACTCATTCTCCTTAATTGAAAGAAACTAATTCACACAACAAATTCTAGTACCTTCTATACCCTCGATTCAATATTTAATTATGTCCTCTGGTAATAATTACAGATCTAGAGTAATGACCCCAGGCTAAGCACTAGAAATATGGCTATATCTGACCACCACGGGGGACACAAAGCCAAGTCCTTTGAATCAACCTTGAATCATCATAAATGAATCCCATAAGCTAAAACTGGGTTGGGTTCAAAGTGATACCCATAGTAAATGCAAATAACGTAGCTAGGGAAAATCCCCCTTTCCTCAACTCTTGGGATGCTTGGAGCCAGCTAAGTCTGACAATAGAAGGAACAATGAAGAGAGAACCCCCATTAGGAATACAAATGTTATTAATAGGAGAACATAACAAAATTAAGAAGACTGGGATACAAAGAGAGGGCCACACAGGTGACAAATAGCATCCTCTTCTTCTCTCATTTCTCATTCCTTAGTTGCAACACTAGGGGCCCAGGAAGGTGAGTGCGAGAGAAAAGCTGTGCATGGATCTTCCAAGAGAAGAGCTTATAATGCAAAAAGAGATTCTAAGCCTACTAGGACCCCGTGACTGGGGCTTTTAGGTTCCCAGGATGCTCTAGGTCTCTTAAGGCTCTCATCCTTTCCCCATAACCCCTTTGTTTCCTCTTTATTTCTTACTTTGGTTTGGGGGAGGGAGAACAGCTGAATTAGTCAGGGCTTACTAACTATGTGCTATTGAGCAAATGATTTAAACTCACTGGACTCAGTTTCCATTTCTGAACTAGGCTACCATCACAAGTGTTCTTATTAGAAGAAAACAGTATAATAATTGCAATATAATCTAGAAAGGCAGTATTGCTTATCTGAAAGATAGCTAGATTGGTTTTGAGGTTGATCTGGATATTAAAGAAGTTATTTTGACAAAGCATCTGTGTTCATTTGAGGTGGATTTGTGTGTGGGGGGATGGGTGTTGTGTGCTGGGGTGGGCGTTGTTGATGAAAATTGTTACCCTTAGGTTCAGCTATTTAAGATAAAACATCTAAGTACTTGGCCCAGAGTAGGTGTTTAATATGGGAAGCATCTTTAACACTGGATGCCACAGGAGACAGAAAAGCATAGAGCTGGCTGCCTGGCACGCATCCTAGGCTTCAAGAGAGATGTAGATGGGTTCTTCCATTGTCCAAGGTTGTCAGCCCAGTTCACCAGGAAATGGAGACAGAGATTCACGGATGCATCCCTGGAGTGGAAAGATGCCACTGAAAATAAAATAATGGCATTGCAAACAGAGTACTTAACAGGTTGGCAACCTTGAACACAATGGTGGCAAAACGTAACTTAAGCCACAAACCCATGGTCAATCACAAAGATTGACACTTAGGTTGGAAAAACTCTTAGGATGTAACTTTCTTCCCATTAAAAACAGCTGAAAAACAAAGCTGATTTTCTATGCTGTTGCTACTCCTCATTTCACAGCAGCCCAACTCCCACCCCGAATGTTGTCGAATTACATTCAGTATAGATTTGTTTATCAGTTCTTCTATCCTATCTATTTTTCAGCAACTGATTAGTCTCCCTGGGATGTAGACACATCTCTGATCAAGAGCTGCTTGACTCTTTCCTATCCTCACACATGCATCCCAGTCTCCACATTACTGATAATAAATGTGCTTCTATGTACAAATATAAATATATTTGTATGCATATATGTTCCCAACATTGTATTCAAAGACACATTCCAAATGGATGTATATATGCATCCATATACATATAGGAATCCAACTGGATTCCCAGAGGGAAATGTGGAACACATTGTTAAAATGTCTGTCATCCATGTAAGAGAAACAGAAATGAGATGGGCATTAAATTTGCATACAGCCCTGAGCAGAGAGATCCCTGTATGTGCACCGTTCTCCTGTTCTTGATGATGGGCATATCTGACAGAAAGATTCTGTCAGGATTAGCTCAGGAAAAACACCCCCAAGGAGATAATTTGAAGACATACTGAGAATTTGCCTCAATACATGAAAATAAACATGAAATCCTCAGCTCTCTCTGCACATGGAGAAGTTCCCACCACCACCCCACTGCACACCGGGGGATAATCTACTGAAGCTAATTAACACACAGTCATACGCAGCTCTGTTAGAAGTGCTTGCCACTTAGGATTGATTTAGTTGCTGCAGTGCTTAGAAGAGACTTGAGAAGGTTTTTGTGTAAATGTGGGAGGAAAGAAGAGGAAATAAAAGTATATAAACAGCTGCAAAATTAAAAAGGTGCTAAGGTCTGCTTTTTTACCCCCTGAAGACATTAGGGAAACTTACTGAGAAACTATTTGTATTCCAGTAAAGAAAGCTTTTTACTTGATTTATGTTTCCTTCCACATCGAAGCACACGCACACGCACGCACGCGCGCACACACACACACACAAACACACACACAGTCTATAGATTGTGGCTATGAAAAAGGGCATGTTTTACTTCATAAGCAAACAAGCTCTTTGTTAAATGCTAACATATGGATTGTGTCATCTGGAAAAACAACAACAATCTTTTATCTCCGTGTCTACTTCTCACTTTATTTTATCCTTCTGAAATATGTAGGTTTTTGGGAAAATGATTAATTAGTAATATGTCTTGGGAAAAATCATCATGGAATAAAAGACCACAAACAATTCCTTCTTATAAACTACCTTTGTGATAGGATAAGGATAGAACAAATCTAACTACTTTAAAATATTCTTCCACAAAGTAAATATTCTGGATGCTATGTATGAATTAACAATATCTCTGATAACCACGATAGTGAAATATTACAACTAAGTAAACAGAGGTTTCAGCAACCAGCTTTTGATTACTGAAACATGGGAATATTATATAAAAAAAAAAAAGACCGTTAGTATAAATCCCATTGTCAGGCTTTGTGAAAATTTAGAGTTGCAATTGATTTTTTTTTTCCCTGATAAAAGAGTTTACCACAGAAAATTATAACAACATAAAAAAGGATTTCAGGGGAGACAGTGTTGACTTGGATTTGAGGAGCCACTTTTGATTTTAGTGGTTCCATTTGCATACGGAATAGCTAGAAATCACTCTTGATTCAGGGTAGTTCTATTTGGCTATATTTTGCTTCCCATTAGTTGAGATACTATTTATTGAAAATAATAAACCCTACATGAAAAAAATTTTGTAAAACACATTTTCCATCTATAGACTATCTTTGTAGACCAGTCAACAAAGTAAAATTCAACAAAAACATAATGGCATTGAGTATCTGCTACGTACAAAGCCCTCTACCACATCCCCATCAGACTAGAGAAACAAATGCAATCTCTTCTCTATCCTTTAGAGGTTCAAGCTGGGAGGGAGGACAGACATATTTACAAAGAACTGGGAGATGGCACATAGGTTCATCTTGAGAATCAACTCTAAATAACCGGAGTTAGCTGCTTGGAGTGTTTTGCTGAGATACAACACGTGTGCTTGTGCTGTGATCAATTTACAGTGTCTGCTGAGAGAGGGCACAAGAAGGGGAGAACGTAGGCAATGTCTCTGCCAACTCTGGCCTAGAAGATGGAATGGAAGGGTGGGATTAGACTCTGTCAGAAATAAGGTTAGACTTCTTTGTGAGGTTTTATTGTCACTATCTTTCAAAAAATAACCCATTGTTAACAATGGTTTTGGAGCCATGAATTGTGCCTCCTTATGTGAATTTCAGAGTGGTTTATGTAGAAAACAGAAGCATGAACAAAATATTCAGTACTAAAACTGAAGGCACAAAAGTTTACCAGGGTCATGTATACACAAAATGAGAGGTGGCTTTGAGCTGGACACGACAGCAGAGAAAAATTCATGGGTTCTGAGAATTTGCAATGTGGGACCAGCATATGTGAATGAAGCAAACAGGCTGATTATTAGGTAGAGAGAAAGGTGGTATTCTTGTCTCCAAATGTTAATTAAAAGAGATTAGCTGGAAGCAGCTTCTAATTCTACTCTCTGGATAGAATAGATACCAAGTACCAAAGAGAACTATGAAAGGTCACCCTCCTCCTGTATTTCCCCTCATTCTGCTTCTTGGACGTGCCCCTATTAACATTAAGAGACGTTTCATTCTTCATTCCTTAAAAGAAGGAGTAGGGGAGATAAGGAATTTTTAAAAAATATTTCAACAAAAGTGTGGACATTCTTGTATTTGTTTCATTAATTTACTTCTACAACTACACTCAGCTACTCCCAGAGCACTACAACTTTACATATGCCACTCCAAGAGGCTGCTTTTTCTTCTGGGTCTAAGGGGGCAGAGAGGCGTGCAGGAGGCATGGAAAGAGAAAGATGGATTGAAGAGTATCAGAACGTCGGGCTCAGTGAAATCCTGGCAGCTCCCCAACGGCCAGCTGTCGGAACACCTTTCTGAACCTCCTTCACCCACAAGTTTTACTTCATATTGGTGATTTTTAAAAAAAGTATTTACCTTTTCTTTCCCCTCCTTCTCCAGCAATTGCTGGCTTCTTTCTTTGCGCTTCTGAAGCCCTGTCTCCTTTCCTCTCTTGATTTAGTCCCGCCTTTTCCGGTTCATCATATATCCTTTCGTGGAATGACCCCAGGTGGGTTTTCTCTCCTGACGTCACATTAGAATAACCTGAGGGTAGTTGGATTTTATTCATCATACCTGGGCCCTATCCAAGACCAGTTAAAGCAAAATCAACGAAGGGCAGAAACTGATGTGTGTGTGTGTGTGTGTTAAGGCCCCTCAGTGATTCTAATGCGCATCCAGTAGAGGGGATCACAGTAGACAAGTGGTTCTCAGGGTGTGGCCTCTGGACCGGCATCATCAGTATCACTTGAAAACTTGTTAAAAATGCAAATGAGCCTTAACCTCCACCCTACTACATCAGAAAACCTTGAGATCCAGTCCCAGATTTCTGTGTTTTTAAGAGCCTTTCAGATGATTCTGAAACAGACTAAAATTTGAATACCAAATGTGCTAGATCACTGACATTTTTATTGTCTAAGTTAAGACCTTAATTAAAAGTGTGGTCTCCGACTAATGGCGTCAGGGTCACCCAAGAATTCTACCCTTGGCCTGTTAAGGTTTTTAACAAGATCTCCAGTGATGTGTATGTAGATCAGAGGCTGAGAAGCACTGTTCTAAGAACTTACTCAAAGTTTCATGCTCTTTGTCACAAAGTTGACTGTTCTGATCTTATTAATTAATGTAATAATTATTCATTTCTCAAAAATGGAACCCATTTATTCTTTAGCTATTAAAGTAGAAACAGGGTTGTTTTTTCTATACTTCTGTTTCCATTCTAAGGGTATTTTCACACCTCCTGAGAAAACGAAGAAGTAAAAGGTCAAAATTCCTGGTGTTTTCCTTAGTTCTGAGATGTATCCATTTTATTCCCCTGGAAATAGGATCTCTGAGGTCTGACAAAGAACAAAGATGGAATTCTTGCTTTGGTCTTCTCCCACACATGGGAAAGAATCTCTTGGGGTAAAAAAACTTTATGGACCATATTAAGGGGCAGGAATATGTGTATTTGTATATATAAATATTGGGGTGGATAAATTAGAGAGCCATGGAAATGTCATCCCCACAAAGTGAAGTTCATCACCCCTTCGGGTCAAAACCCGGTGTGAGGATGCCCCAGATTTCTCTATAACAGAGGGAGCTCTGTTGCTTCTTGTGATTATTCTCAAACTATGAGAACCAGTGTAATGGCAAAAGATCACAAACCCACCTGTTCAAGCACCTGTTTTTCTACTCTTTTATTTTCATATGCATCTTCAGCCTCATTTAGCTCAGATAAGAACTGATGCTTTGAAACTGCAGGTCCTTCACCTGTTTGGCATCCTAGCCTAAGCTTTAATTTGGAAGGGGTAGTGAGCAGGGGGGAGAGAAGGGCTATCAGATGATCTACATTGGTAAGTAAGAGAACATTTTCAGAACTGAAAAGAGCAAATCAAAAAACAATATTTAATACTATGATTCTGATTAAAACCAACATGCAAATCAACTACACTTAATCAAGGAATCTATCACTGAGTTTTACTGACTCAGAAAGTCTTTGAAAATAAAAGAGTCAAAATCAAATGTGTGATGTTAAAACACGAAGAAGGCTCCCTACCACATTAAAGTTACTTTTCTTGTCCCAGTTTCACCAGTCTGTTCAAAACTTCTTAATCACTCAGGTTACTTCTTTCTGAGTTTTTCCCCCACCACCCAGACCTGAAGTTACCCTGTGAGAAAATGATTTCTCTATCTAACCACTTAAGATGTGAGTATTTGTTGTGAACCAGCTGCAGCTCTAATAACCACTGATCCATGGAATCAAAGGCTACTCACAAACAATACCCTCTTCTTGTTCCTGAAACCACACTCTGTAACCTTTGCAGGTATTAAAAAATGTAGGTATGACGGGTCCAAAATGCAATCACAGCCATAAGTTTCTTATGATTGGCTTAATTTCAAACAGAAGAGTATGCAGTTGAAGTTTTATGAACAAAGGTGGACACTGATGACATACAGTTTCTAGGACTTTGGGGCAATTTTTGCAAAATGAGACACTGTATTGCCAATCTGGTCAACAACTGAAACTTAAAATGCTGATAGTCTGAAATATGTTGACATCGTGGTGACAAAGGTTAGTTTCTCTTCTCACCTAAATAAAAATTTTCATATTAAGAAATACAACCACTCAGAAACAATTGTTCAAAGGATCCCTGATATAAACCAAGCTCCATTCTCTAAGTCCAATGAGTTCCCTGGTAGCCAAGGAATATATGTAGGAAGGATGGTTTGTGTTTTTTTGAACTCTGAAAAACATCATGGAACGAGACATTTACAGGTGTGATATCTTACCTAAAAGGAAACTATTTTAATGAGATTTTTAGTGTAATTAAAATCCATTCCTCTCCTCAGTTAGATATTACTTTAATAAAATGTAAATATTTTCACAGTCAGGACCTAATTTCAAATCCTAATGTAGGATAGAGCCTGAACATTTAGTGGGCACTCAGCCAAGATGAGGAAGGATGACATGAAGGAAGGAAATTAGATTAAAATTGGGCAAATAGCTCTGTTAACGAAAGAGAATTATCTTTCTGAAATAAATCCAAAGTTATACTTCTAAAAACATCACGTACTATTTTCAACCCATGAATTAGAAATAAAGGTACATTTTGGTATGGAACACATGCTCTGCAACTGTTTGAATTCACACACTGCTGTCAGTTATTCCAAAAAACAGCTGAGAAGAAAGCAAGGAAATGATCTTTGCCATTTAAGAAATATACGCACAATGGCACTTGGTAGTACCTGTTTAAAAATAACAAGTCACAAGAATAATGCCAACCCTTTTGGCTTTTAAGAATTCTTAACTGAAATAAGATTAAACAGGTCTAAACTGGTAAATGTTCCGAGAAGCTAACAGCAATTGCCTCACTGCATGTGACAGCGCCTGACTTCAGAAGTGTTTCTTAGTAATCTTTGCTACATAAAACTAAAATATTATTCTATGTTTTAGATGACTTGTGGATTTCTTCTTTATCTGAAGGGCTGTATAGAAACAAAGCCAAAGATTTATGTTGCAGACAAGAGGCCTCGTGGTTTTCAAGACTCCGGGTTATTTGCCCAACCATTCGGCCGTCTCCCACCTACATGGGGTCACAACGCAAAGTAAAATCACCTCTGAGCAAATTCGTGAACTTCAAGGCCAAACAACTGCATACATAATCTGGAGGCCACAGACCATCATCAAAGTCTGGAATTTATGCAAATAACTCTGCTTACATTGAACAGATCTGTAATGGTGTAAGCATTTTCCAGCCTAAATAAATGGGTAAATGGAGAGCTTTTATGGTGCAAGATTGCTCCCTACAGGCCAAACTGCAGAATGACATGCAAGACAATTAGGGCGGAGGGGGAAAAAGAGGTTAACAATTTTTATAATGGCATGTAGGTTATTTACTCCCAAGGAGACAAACCCAGGAGCATGTAAAGACTGCATAATACACACTGGGATATATAGTGACAGTTTTTGTTCTCAAACTACAATCCAGTTTTAGAGTTCTCCATTATTTCTCACTTTTTTCTCTTGGAGGATTCCTCATCTTGTGAAAAATGTAAATAGCTATTCTGCTGGGGGAAAAGTTCTGTTTCAACAATGTATTCTAGTACCTCTGAATGTCTATTGATTCTACATATAGAATTCTATACAGACTCTATATTGATAATTTTAATTGTTTTTGGTAGAGCAATCAATCTCAAAATTTGGATTTAGTTTCTATGATTTGAACAAATCTCATGAGGAGGTGTGGGGAGGGGAGGGGACAGTTTATACTAATTTCCTCCTGACTTTATATAGATCTTAAAACTCATTTGTTCATAACTATCTACTTTCAATATTTGCAGTAACTTAAAGACTGTATATTTTAAACTGTCTTTCTTTTTTAAGAAAATATCAAATACTTTGGTTTTTTAATAAAGCTCAGAGGGTAGTCCATCTTACAATAAACGAATCTGATTTTTCACTGGAAAAAAAAATCAAATGAATACCGAATTTTCAGTAATTTATACAGCAGCTCACATTTTCTAAAGTATGGAGAGTGGTTTTAAAAATGAAGATATTTAAAACTGTAAGACGAGTTACAAGAAATGTATTTCCCCTGCAATTATAAAGAAATTCCAACTCTAAAGAGAGAAGGTTTCAAAACTGAATAATATATTATGGCTAGAACACATCAACAATCTGTCACACCATATGTACAAATAAACACGTACCACTATCACTGCACAGGCCATAAATGAGGCCAACGAAGCAGCTGAAAAGGTAGAGCAAGTTCTTCCTCAAACTGTTATTTGACACTAAATAACACTGTCCACATTTTCTAAACAATGCCTAAAGGAAAGTTATTTTTAACCCCGCTATTTATATAGTTCAAACATTCTTGTTCGCCCATGTGATGAGGATGTTTCACACATCCTTAATTTTAAGCACAATTTAGAACATATTCAGGTAGAGGAAGGAAAGAACAGCATTCTTCATAACTGGATTTTGGTTCTGAATAGTAAAATTTTAATGTATCTTTGAAATATTTAGAAGTAATAATCTTAGGTGAAATTCAATTAATTGAGGAGTTCAAATATAACAATCTCATCAAAGAATAGGCATTGTACTAGTAATAAATACGTTTATTCTGACTTATAGCCAACTAGATACTGTTCAGCATTTTCCCTCACCTAAAGTATGCATTTTAAGCAATTAGTGATATAATAAATGTATATAATAGAATCTGTAAGTTTAAAAGTGGAAACTGTGAAGGCATTAACCTACAGGTGTTTTTTTCCTACTATTAGTGCCTCCTGAAGAGCAAATGTTTTATATATGGTGTTTAATTGTATATAATCGTAATATAATTATGTAATGATTAAATGATCTCAATTTTATTTTAATTAAGTAGATAATCTTTTTATTAGAAATAGTTTTCTATAATTAAATTGTTCAGGAGAAATTTTAGTAAAGATTGAGGACAAACCATGTAATTTCTAAAAGCAGATTCATAACAAGTTTTCCGTGAAATTAATATTTAATTCATCTAACAATATTAGTTCTCAGTAAATTGGGTTGTTACTTCTACTGATTTATACTTTGTCAGTCAGCATAATTGTGAACAGAATTAGTGAGTATGTTCAGGTTATGTGAGAGAATTATTAATTAAGGGCAAGAAAAAGTTTTTAATATTGCCCTCTCAGGCAAAATAGATTTCAAAGGCTGTATTATTATTTACCTGGGGCAAATAAATTCACACGTAGAGCCCTAATTCTGCCATAACATAATTACAAACCATAATAAAGGGTAAGAATTTTCCATTGCATTTATGAAGGCTTTAGGAACAAAATATAAAGCTGAATAATATGAATTGTATTATGGTTGGTGGACACTTTTCCTAAGGCTATCTATCAAAATCAACTAAAATTATTGATCATAAGAAATAGTGTCATTATTCTGTTGGTGTAATTGTAATGCTCATAGCAAGGTAGCCTACCGTATTTGTGAGTTGTTTTAACGTGTACTGTGTATCAGAAAATTGCCCATATGTGCCACAAAACTATTTTTTCTTAGCTTGCAGAACTGTCCTTGACATTTTTTATTTGTATATTTTCACTGTTCTCATGCTCAACATGAATGAATTCTAAAACTAACTTCACATTATCAATACGAATTCTAGATCCGTCAGGTCGCCTTCTAGCAAGGGATGTTACTTTTATCTTTGTCACATTCTCTGCAAAACTTACTGGTAACATAAAATGCCAGCCAATAAACTACAGCTAAAATCATTTTCTTTATAAAAGCACAGTGATCTCTGGCATCATTCACTATTTTCAAAGCCATAAAAGAACAGATAACAAATATGACTCACAAATGATCAATTATGAAAAATAATCTGGTTCAGAAAGCTGCACTAATGTAAAAAGATGGATCACTTGTCACAAACCAATAAAGGCTATTGTTTGTGAATCCAATATTTGATTTTATCATTTATGTTGGGCAACTTAAAATGATTTTTAAACCACATTACTTTTTGAAAAAAGAATTGTTGTAAAGGTGAATGCGGGGGTCGAGGGGAGAAGAAACCAGATGTGTAATCTGTCATCCTTGAAACAATTTATATTCTTACGTCGAGTTCAGCCTACAAATCTAAATCACAAAGATCTGGTCAGCAAGGATGGATGCTTTAAAAAGAACCCTCCCAAGTCCAAGAGAATGGAAAGTAGTAGGCAGGTTAGCAGACTTTTTGAGTCTCTGTCCTTCCTTTTCATGTCTCACCCCAAGGCTGAAAATTTACAGCTATGACGCTTCATTATGCAGGGGAATTTAAACTCGGCGTTTTTTTAAGCTAAGTGTGGTTTGTCACACTTCTTTTGAGGGTACCCAATTTTGCTTATTTTGTATGACACAGAGGAAAGCACAATGAGACTACCAAACTTAGAAAACCTTTATGACCAATTCTCATCCAGATTGTTTCACATGCAGAATTTTATAAGGAAGAAAAGGTATAATTCTCACCAACCAAGAAGAGCATCTATGTGAGTTGCTGGGGCCAGAGATTTCCTACCAGCTATTATCCGAAGGCCACTTTAACATTCCACCTGCTCTCTGATGTCCCAGTTACCTTTCACACCTGCTTGTAAGTAAGAGCATAGACATATAAGAAAATCAGAAATACTCTGTCCATAAGGCCAGTGATAAAATGCACATATGTTATCTGGGGGTTACCCATTCCCACTGCAAGATGACAGATTTGATCATCAGATGATACAGGGCACAGGTGAGTTTCAGTGACATAATAATGGCAGACACAGGCAGAGGGTAGAGAGGGCCATAATGCAGACAATGGGAAGTAATCCCAGGATAATGATGTGCCCAGATGGGTATCTGGTGGGGAGACTGGAAAATGGTGAAGGAAGGGATGGGTTTAAAGGTGGAGAGGTCAAATCCTGGAGACATTAACTATACAATGGGCCTGTACCAAAGACTTCTCTCCTTACGCAGTGAAGAAATAAACAGAAAAAGGGAGATCCCAAAGGCCTAGTTATATATGCCAAAATGTAGTAGAAAAACTAAGTATTAAACCCTGGATCAACCTCCAACAGCTTGTTTGAGGTGGGACTCATGAATGATCTTGAATATATTCCTACTTGGACTCTGAAAAGAAGTGAAAATGAGGTTGTGGGATGGATATAATTGAGTAACTATTCAATTATGGCAACTGCTAGCTAATGAAGACCTATTACAACTAAGTTTTTAATAGAAAATGTGCTAATTGACTAGGTTGGAGCTCAGAACAAGCATATGGCTAAGATGTTTGATTACCTAGTCTGGTTCCATGTCAGTGATCAACTACAACACTGAAAAAATGAGTGTTTCTATGACAACTACTGAGCTTGCTGACTAAGGAGTAGATGACCAACTTGAGGGATGAGTTTCTCCAAATAATGTATGATCCATTAGTTCCTACGCTTTGTGACCTGGAGGCTCACCACCTGAAGTATGTTTTTGTTCTTTTTTCCTTACTCAAAATATCCATCTTGCTCTCAGCCTTAGCAAAGCTTAAATCAGACCCTTATGTGAAAAATATTACATAGTATTTGCTTTTTAATCAGAAAAGGAATATGAATCTAATCTCCTTATAAACGTGAAACAAGTCAACACATTCCACCTAGGTCTGCCTCTAAAATTCAACCCCATTAGGAGTGATTTTAATGACTTCTGGAAGTTTCTGGATAGGGTCAGTCTCTAAGTCCAAGACAGCCTATATAGCAACTTTCAGGAGGTGGGTTTTCCATCATCCATAATTTTTGACAGAAACTTTCCAATGTCATTCTAAACTAAAATTCAAAACAGGTGTTTGATGCTAAGGCTGTAACCAAAACATTCCCCCTTATAACCTGCAACTCCGATAAGACTTCCCTCGGAAATATAATGGTTACATAGCCCTTGTATGGCTTTAACAAACCCCTATTTTCTTCTTTCTGCACCATACAATGTGCGGTCTATTTGCACCCATTCAGGACTAAATTACAGATAAAGTTACAGCAAATTTGTTTTCTCAAAAAATCAGTCAGCCCTAATATCCCTTGAGTAATAAAAGCCTTGTGTTTCATTCAGAACTAGAACTGGCATAATCTTCCCCAAGAAACCAACTCTACTTCCTGTGACAATGGACCTGTTCTTAAAGTTCTGAATGGGATACAGCTCAATTTGCAGGTGTTCAGGTATAAAGGTAAAAGGGCATTTGACCCCCCAACTGGCGATTGTTGCTGTGGTAGGTAACTTCAGTCCCCTAGTTCTATCATTCTATTAGATAACTGCCAGTTTTCAGCTCTGAATTACAGAGGTAGGCTCAAGTGAATCAATAATTTATACAGATATATCGCATTCATTCTGATGGTTTAAAGATACATCTAACAGCCTGCTGCAGCCACAGAACAAAGCCAGAGAGACATTATTTAAAACGAAAGAGAGAAAAACAAACACATTTATCTCTGCAAGCAAAACCCTTATGTCATAGTGACCTAATGACTTATTAATTTTATTTTTTAACTGTTTTTAACAAATACTGTGATAAGACCAATCAGCTCCTTATGAATCTCAATAAGGTTGCTCTGGTGAACGTTAAGCTAACATCTAAAACTTTCCGACTGATTTTAAAATTGAGTATTTTACATCGCAATATAATACAAATCATTTGCCAAGAGTCATGCACCTAAGAAGTTTACATTAACTAGCTTAACTAAATCCCTCTAGCATTTTATTACTGAATTTCAGTATAAAATGACTTTTTAAAAGATGAGAATCAAATACATTTAGGGACTGCACACTAAGAGAATTGTTAATATAGCCTTATGCTGTTAATTATTACCTGGGGAAAATTATATAGTGTTTTATTCACTAATACTATGACATTTTTATTAACTCACAATCCCTGTGCTAACAGTGGTGCATTAAACAAGTTATAATTAAGAGGGCAGCAAATATTAAAAATGCCTACTTTAAAATTCTTCAATCATGTTAAAGGGAATCCGAGTTCCTCTAAAGGAAAGCAGTACCAAAACCAGCATGGTTACAACATAAATTAACAGTCAATAGCCTAGATGGCTTGAAAAAATATTTTTCTAAGTTCCTGTTGTCTGGTCCTTAAGGATGAACGGAATTTGTGATCTAAAACATGATAAAAACCTCTCTTAGCAACTTTAATTATGAACAGTGACTGTTTCTTGAAAGACCTGAAAATTTATTTGAGGATAACACGTGTTAGAAGTTGGTCCCTTGCCCATTCCACCTCTTTCAGTCAAGGCTGGCCATGTGTCTGGCTAGACACATGAACCGACTGCTTTGAGTTGGCTTAGGAAGACTGTGTGCAAAATTAATTAGGGCAATAGATCCATGAGAAGGAGGATAGCAATTAGAGATAATACTCAGGTACCCTATTTTCTTCCACGTGGAGAAATTACTTTGCCTTTCTTTTCCGAGGAAACCCCTTGGGAAGTAGGGCAGGTGGCAAAAGCCTGAAAGAAAATAAAAGTACAGGCAGCAAAGAAAAAGAGTCAGAGCAAGACAGAGAGACAGCCCAATGCTGTGGTCTCCACCTCGAGTCCGTACGCCTTCCTACGCAATACTCCGGGGCTGCCTGCTGTAACCAGTTAACATTCCCGGCTTTCCAAGAAAATAGACCTAGTCCCTGAAAAGTAGAGAGAGGAAGGAAAAATAATAGAGTGCCCCATTTCTGACAGTCAAGAGGGAGAGGAGAGAAATGTTCCCACACTGATCTCATTAAGATGACGAGAATAATGAGTGTGAATCTTATGTATGAATCTCACAGTAGATAGAGGAGGGCATAAATGTATCCCATATTCACCCTTTTATGATGCCTGATATACTACATTTATTCTCAGCTTCATCTGATACTACTGTTGGGGGTTTCTGTTACAATATTACAGCTTTAACTTCCAGTTTTGCTGCTGAAGTCATCTGAGTCAGTCATTCAACACAGCTTTATTGAGTGTGCATGAAAACGGGGCCGATCTGTTAATGGAACTGAAATGCATCTCAAGCAGAACAGCCTGAATTTATTTCCTGTCACTGGTTCTAGTAATGGATTAAAAACACTGAAAAATGGCATTTTCTAGCTTACAATCTATTTTTTCCCTAGTCCCTTAAACTTAGGTTAAACATTCTAGTCAATTAGAAATAGAACCCAGGTATTGTTAAATATGTCTCCTGCATATTTTTGGAGGAAGAGTCACGCATTTGTAGCAGATGCTGATGAGTCATTTTTCCATGTGATTTATCCCTCTTTCTTAGGTCCAATACAGGCTATTTCCAAACAATAACTTTAAGTTAAATCATTTTTTAAGATTGATAGAAATTTTGAAAGATTACATTGCTCTCAGAAACCAAAAACCTGTGTTGTTGTGGTCATGTACATTACTCAAGCCTAAATGATCCAAAGACCCTCATACATGGGGACTTCAAAGCATTTCATATAGATGATTTAATTTAGCTTTCCTCACTCCGGTAATTTCAATAGCAGTAAGTTGGAGTCCCAAGTTTATAGCCAACTATACCTCACATAATTTACATAATAAAGTGGGCAGCACCCTACAAATTTCAATAGTGTCTCAAACATGCCCAAATTATTATTTGAGTATTTCCACCACTTTGTAAAGGGATATAATATTCTATTCTATTACTTAATCATATTCTAGAAAAATTTTGATCTATGTAATTTTAGAGGAAATTTACAATGAAACTGGATCACTGGTTATTCTAAATAATTCACAATATATACCCTTTTTTTCCCCTGGCAGTTATTTAGTCTAATGGAAATTTAGGCCACAGACAGGTTCATCTTAGCTACCATTAAATCAATATGGATCAATATAAACAGTTTAAACTGTTTAAGCAACTCATGAAAATATATGTTTGAAACCTGGGAAATATATTCTTAATGTGTTTACATTTACTTTGGGGAATAAGTAATTTATACTACTTAGAGGCCAAATGACATTTCTTTACTTGTCTAAGATGTACTTCACTTAAACATACAGTGAACTCTTTGGGTTCTTTATTACTATACACACATGTCTGCACAGTGTTTTGGGGAGTTACAGTGTGATGTGATCTCACCTAACAGAACAGTTCATCAAAAGATAAGATGTGCACATATTACTTAAACTGCTATTTTAAGTGGGCAATTCCAGCCTTTTCGGATTAACACATTCCTTAACAGGAAATACCAGGAATCGGAGTCTAATTTTATACATTCTTAGCATTCTGCAGGACAGTGGCAGATACTTGTTTTTCCTTAAGGACAACCTGACTCATAAACTTCAGGACAGATAGCCTGCTCACTTGCCCGTGCGCTCTCTCTCTCTTTGCCCTTCTTGTCTCCTCAATGCTGCTGTCTTTGAAGCCTCCACTGCCGACAGCTGTGGGAAGACGATCTGTGTCTCAGGAAGCCCCTTTATCTTCTAGCACTTTAATTTCCTCTATTGTAAAATGATTTCCAAGCCCCCTTCTAATTGTAACATTCTGTGACTTTATCTGCACTTTTAAAAGCCATATAATCTCCATCTTTGAGGCCCCTTGCCTTTGCCATGAGGAAGGTGCTCTGTCCTGAAGGTAGGACTCAGGTAGGTGTGTTCCTGGCATCCTGAGCACCAAGTCACGACTGCGCTGAATCTACCTTCTACCTGTGATATCTCCATTCTACAGCTAGTACTCATGAAGGGACTGACAGGCTTTGTGAGGGGCTCTACGTCATTAGTTACGACACTGCCACTACGGGGAAATGTGTCCCAAAGTCTAAGTAGCTGTCTTACAAAACAGACTTCTACATGTTGTTTAGAGGTTGTGAGTCTATTTGAAAAAAAACATAGTTTCAACCGCACATCAACCAATATTTACGACTTAGAAACAAAACTGTGGTAGTAGGCTCATGTTCTGATCATTTAAAAAATGAAGGAAACAGGGCACACCCAGACTAGCAGAACCTAGGTTAAAGGTCTCTCTTATAAACACCAGGCTCCTGGTGCAATAGTCTCTTGCAGTGGAAGAACCAAACTCTATTGAAAATAATTTAAACAAAACCAGCCAAGTTTTCAATATTGCTGCCTAACTAGAAAAAGTGGCTTCAGCTATCTGAACTTCTACATTTATGAATTAATTTTCATTACTTTACTAAATCACTTCAAAATATAACACCTCTTTAATGCAACCTCAGTATAATAATTTGTAGGTAATTAATGGACTACTTGTAACCTTGGAAATCCCTAATTTGAAATTAAATCCAAAAGATTTCTCTGACTAAGAAAAATAATATTTAAGTCACCAACACTTTATGACAAAAATTGGATGACATATTCTTGTTTCAAACATATAAGTATTGCCTGAAGTCTGCTTGGCAGAAACTGTTTAGAATGCTAACTATGGAAAATGCAGTAGAATTATGTGTAGATAGCTAAGTGAGATATGAAACATCATATATTTACATATTATAGATAAATTACAATAGTACAAGTTTTTTTTTTTTTAATATCCATGGGGAACTGGGGAACTAGCCGTGCAGAATAGCCAGTATCTTCATTGTATCTCCACAGTTTTAAATGACTTTCCTATTTCTTTTTCCTTCCCTTCCAATGAGGATCTAATAGGTAATCAAGCCTAATGAAGTATGCTTTTATATCTCTGACATAATGATATTCATTTAAGAATATAAAGATTATCCATTACTCATAAATACAGTACAATGTATGGACAAAAGCCATCTAATCCTTATAATGATGGAGGTTATTATTACTTAGGCCAGAATTAATGTTCACCCCACTTCTCCATTTCAATGAAGCACAACAACACACCCTTGGAATTGATGGAGAAAAGAAAACTCTCATGGGTTTTCATAAGGGGAAGATTCAAGTCTTTAATCTCTATGAAGTCAAACAAAATCTTTCCTTTCATTGGGCTACAGTACAGTCAGTACTTTCGTATAGAGATCACAAATTCTCTTTCTCCAGACTGATTAGCTATGGGAATAATATACATTGTATGCAAATGACAGAAAAATCTAAACTAGACTTTACCACCAAGAGCATGAAAGTAAACATAGTTAAACTCACATTAAACCTCATCTAGAGCATGCATTCTCAACAGGGGGTGAGATGGCACCCAAGGGGGCAAAAATTGGTTCTTGGGGGAGAGCAGGAAAAAAAACTTAGATATTACAATGATTTGTGGCCCTCCAAAGCTCAATACTCCCTGAGAAAAACCTTATTTCTCAGTATTTCACTTTTCTCATTAAATTAAATGAAAAGCTTCTCCTTGGGGGGGGTGAATATGAAAAAAAATTGAGAAACACTGATTTAAGACAAAATAAAAAGCCAAGTTTCATCTCTAAAATCTTTTTTCTCATCCTTAGAATCTGGGTTGCCTTTCATTTTTATCTAAATATCTGTTTATACTCTGATATAATTTCTATCTTTCCTTGCTTCTTACCTTTTCTCTGATTTTCTCTTCATTACCTCCCTTTGAGCCAGTGGTTGATGACTGGTGTGAATGCAAGAAATGGTCACTCTTTCATCTTCCCTGTTACTGATCCCCAATGTGACTACTCGCTGAGTGTTGGATCTCTGTCATCACAGCAAAACAGAGGATGTAACACAGTGTCAAAAGCCACAGACCTACTATGGCAAGAGTGACCACTGCCTCTATATTCAAATCTGACTATAATCTTCAAACGTGACAAAATGGTGGCAAGAAAAGGGAGGATGAAAAACTTCCTTTAACAGCATTTCAGGTTAGCTTCTCACTTGGTAAATTCACTCTAATACATCATAATTCTAAGGAGTGGCTTTATAATTGGTCACAATAGAAAAATAGGACAACAGAAAGCATTTTACTCCTTACTTCTTAATATTTATCCAATACAAAAGGGCTTGGAAATACGTGAAGTTACTGTCTAAAGTAGATTAGTGAGTGCATTTCTGTTTTAATTTACAATCTTTCATAAGAGTTACTGCTCTCACTTTGCAAAATTTTACTAAAATAAATTATTCAATTATCTCATTCATTCAAACTTTTTCCTTTGCAGAAGACTTTACAGAATAATATTTTCGCAATGGAATATGGCTTGCTCTTTTGCTCAGAATGCACGCCCCTAACAATTTAAATTGAAGCAGAAGGGTAGAAAATTCTTCAGAGGACAAGAAACGTTGATTTAGGAGTCTGAGGACAGACAGTGAGACGTCTCTGATTTCCTTATTTTCTAATTTTCATTGTTAGTCAATGTAGCTGTAAAATCTGGACCAAACAACATATATTTTAAGGGTCCAATGAAGGTTTTGAGGCTGAAACTACCTGATATGTAACGTAAGGAGGCTACCTGAGGCAAAACGGGACAGTAGCCATACAGCTGGGGGACCACAATGAGGCACTGGTGTCACCCCGACCTTCACCACACACACCACTACAGTTCATGAGACGGCTAGTTCCTATTCAGTACGATATCAGAGTTATGCTGGCGACATTTGCAGTTTATGTTTGATTAAAATACAGCACAAAAGCCATGTACCTGAGAAAAAGTGAAATAATTTTACTTTCTTCAAATCACCCATGGAAAAAAATGTCCCCAGATTATAGCATCTTACTACTTTCTGCTTTAGAGGACACAGGAGGGAGAGGAGAAATAACAGAAAACACGTGGGTGATGTTATACGAACTAAATTCTTCTTATTGTAAATATAAAATAAAATTTAAAAGGAATAAGCTTTTTGGAGAGTCATAGACTGTGGCTTATGTGATTATCTCCCTCCAAAGAGCAGGAGGCCCTTTTGCTGATATCTACTGAGAAAGAAAGGGAAAAAAAAGGGCATTGGCACCACTTAAAGAAAGCTGAGCGCTGATTTGAGGAAGTGCTGCGTTGGTATATATAAGACCTATAAAAATAAAACAAAAAGACTACACAATAATATAGCAATAGGTCTATAAGCTGAACTAGAGCCTTCGCTCCTCAAGGATTTAGAGAAATCTAATCAAAATGCTTTATTCCATTTACATCTGATTTTAGCTCATTGTAATCAATTCTAAAACTCAAGTCACTTCTAAATTGTGGTCTTTGGGGGACTTTTACACAGTTGCAAGAATTTACAGGCTGCTTTACGAACAGCACCACTTAAGAAATCCTATCTTTTCATAGGCCAATTGCTTGCAAAAAGATTTTCTTCCATGTAATTCAAATAAATTTGGGGGAAAAAATGTGTATTTTGAATATCAACTCAAAGTGCCAGCACGTTCATAAGAACTGGGCACACAACCTATTTGCTGAAAAAGTGTAGCGCTAGAATCTTTTAAGTGTCGATAGTCTCTGACTTTGTAAAAGCAATTTGAGGCAACTTTGGAGGTATACAACCTTTTAAATCAATGAAATTCTATAGAGGCTTGCCTTTTTCCTCACTTAGACGATTGTGAAGGAAATGTTAAATGTACCTTTAAAATGTGTATAAATTAAATTGGAAGTAGTGTTCAGTAAACTTAGCAAGTGCTTTTGTCAGAGGAAAGCGTATATGAAGAAGGGAGGGCAAAGGGGCTTGGAAGTTTAGATTTACATAACTTTAGAGAATTCAAGAACACAAGGACAGGCCCATCAGTTACAGATCATTTTGCTTTAATACTTGTGTCTTTGGTTTTCATGGGTCCTTCTGTTTTTCTGTTGTGGGGAAAGTAATAAAAATTACATTGGGAACATTTCCAATTCTTCTGCTAGCACGAAAAAGAAAAAAATAGTAGCAAAACAACAACAGCAAAAGCTTCTATAAAAATCATGTGAAATTTGCTCTAGACCTGAAAGCTTAATTTTGTTGGTGTATTACTGGTGTCTCTTAAATTCTTTCAAATGGAAGTTTCTGTTGAAATGTAAAGTTACCTCCCATCTGCCCAGTACGTATTGTTCAGTAGTAGGAAGGCTATGACTGGCATTGACTGGCATTTGAACCACCAGTGATGCTGACATGTCTTTGTTTTCATATTGATATTTCTTCTTAAGCAATGCTCCCCTTTCAGTGCGTGACCATGAAGGCCACTTAAAATGTCCTTATTGTTTGAAATAACTTTTAGAAAAATCTGTATGTTGTTTAATAGCAGCTGGCTCTGTACACAGGAAGTACCTGGTGCGGTGTTCTCGGGAGCCTATTGTCTTCAGATCGTTGTGTTATATTCCTATCGCTTCTGCAAATTCGGTTCCTTCTCCGTTGCTTGTGCTTCCTTCATTTTTTTTTTTTAATCACTTGGCTACACAGAGCTGCCTCATGTCATTCTTTGCATACATCATCTCTTTTTTCTCTTTTCTCACATAATGGCCCAGCTTTTCTGAGAGTCGCTGTTGTCCCGAGTGTGATCCTTTACTAAAATGGGGACTGAATGAAGGTGGAGCTCAAATGATCTGGGAGCAAAGGAAAACCAGGCATTTGAAAAGGACCCAGAAAGGAACGAGTAATGAACCAGAGTGGCCTCAATGAATTGCCAAAGAGGGAATTCTCAGTTTTGACACAAAAGGAATGCATGGATACCAAGGAAAACCTAGGGGGAGAATCTCAGTAGGGAGCCTGCCTTGTAGGCTGGTCAGCAGGGAGGGTTGAAGCCAGTAGCCCTCGAGATATGAGCAGAAACAAACGTATTTTATAAGCAACAGTTAAAGATTCAAACACGCCGTTTTGGAACACAAGGTACTTTGAGGAGTTGACATCCCTTCATAATTCATGTTCATTGTTCCTCTAAGTAAAATATGTGCCTCCCTTTAGTTATTCTGTTAGGAATTGTACTTTAAAGGCAAGAGGACATTTTTGATAATGCACATCTTAAACTTTTCATTAAACTACCAAATTTAAATTCTACCTTTTTGTGCACTCTGACATTTTTGTCTGGCATTTTCATTAATTTTGCGACGTACATAAATGTAGCTGAAATGTTAACTGATCAATACTTTGTCTCTCTCATGTAGCACTAGCGCTCCATTCCCTAAGGACCACACAGCAGAACAGAAATTAAATGTGTAAAATATCAAATGTTAATGTTAAACACAGTGGCACTTACTGTATAACGACAGAAAAGGCTAAAACAATTCCAAATGGACAGATGGTACCACAAATTATCTACAATCCCATTTAAAGATTAAAGTTTGTCCTGTAAAATAATTCTTTGACGCACACTGAAGTGTGTCCTTTTACTGATAGCTCAGTTGTCCAATTATTTTTGTGCTCATTACAGTGAGAAATGACAGTACTGAACAGAAAGAGAGAACGTGCACTCTTTTTTTTTTCCTGTGTTGCACCCACTGACATCCACAAGAACACAAATGTCTGGTCAAGAGCCTGATGAAAATTAGGCCCAATTTATGAGACATTTCTATGTCTACAATAGATGATTCCAAAAGACAAGCACTAGTGCCTTCCGCTCCGCAAATGCCTGAGTTTGCTCTTAGGCACACAATATTCACAGTAAAATTTAAAACCCTAACGCACAGCACACAACAACAAGGACACTCCCAGGAATGTGTTTGCTTATATTTTATCCATCACTGCCCAGGCCCATTTCCACTTCCAGCATCGCCAGCAGGCTTTGAACCTCCCACCAAGCACGGAGGTAGCATCAAAGAGGTCGGAGTGGCTCTCCACCAGCAGTTCTCACGCTCTCTTCTTTAACTGACATTGGGACAAAAATTTATTGCTTTCCCATTTTGATTTCGTTATTCTACATTTATTTTTGGAGAGTAAATTTGAAAAGAAAAAGCAAATGGAAGAGAAAAAAGACCCTTAAACATTATAAAGTTTACTGATCTGGGCCTACAACCAAGCGGCATAATGGTACAAATGCGTGTGCTCCACGAGGCAGCTGCATTTATGAAAAAGTGGGCCAAGTGGAACCAATATTACAATAAAAGACTCGAGACCCATCAATGAGGGATGATGGGAACAATATGTTTGTAACAATGGGGTATTGCTCATAGCTTCTCCTAATGTAAAGCAGTTCTTTTCAATAAACTGGCCTAAAAAGGTTCTGGTTATGCAGTAAGATCTTTGAAACCTTTCATTTTTAAATACATCATTTAATATCTACAAGATGAATAAAACTCCTACTACAGTTTGTTTTTCCTGAATTGTTATGATCTTAAGACTATAAGGTACATATTTTAAAAGCTCTTTTAGAAAGGAAATAGTATCTGCTGTGTGGCTTTGGGCAAAGTACTCAACTTTTCTGTGCCTCAGCTTCTTTCTCTGTCTATTAGGAAAATAATAGTATCTCCCTCATCATATGGTTGCTGGGAATATTAAATTCATTAACGCATGCAAAGCACTTTTGTGCTTTAGTGCCTGAAAAACAGTTCTCTGGCACATACATTCTTAATAAATATTAGTTGTTGCTATGATGTAAGAATTTTTTGGTATCAGAATTTAATTTGAAGTTAAAACAGATGATTGAGAGGGGATTATGAAGTAGTTTGGAATTTAAATGGAAGATCTAGGAAAAATTACTACAAAGCATTAAGCCATGTGTATCATCACTTAATAACCAGCTTTATTAGAGCAAACCCTTACTTTTCTAGCATCACTGAAGAAAGTTTCTCCACATAAGAAAAAAATCTTCAGATTGACTGACTGGATCATTGGTTGTCTATTAATTTAGACCACCATTTATATGGGAGCCCGCTTAAAGCTGGACACTGCAGGTCCAGACACTGGACCCAGGTGACAACGGCAGGGCCCCATTTTCATGGAACTCTTGGTTCAGGTCTAGATAAATGGAACTGGGTTTTATTATTCATTGTTTCAGTTGCATTCAGTGGAATATAACTGCATGCCTTTTTTCTTTTTTCCCCCAATGAAACAGTTAATATTACTGTTTATTCGCAAAAGTACTGTTAACATGCATTTGCATTGTAGTTTTTGGCCTCTTTTTTCACCATCCACTTCTGGAGTCTCTTTTTCTACCTTTATTGTGCCCACCTCCCCCCATCACCCTTTTTTCTGAAAGCATCTTGTATTCAGCTTGTGTCTTGTAAGACCGAGTCTGTTAGAAACTGACCACCAGCTAAGACAGAGTTGACTACATTTCTTCCCCCAGTGAATTTTGACTCCCTTACAATGAAATCACTCAAGTATTATCATGTACATGTAGTTAAGTTTCTCA
This sequence comes from Camelus ferus, assembly GCF_009834535.1. Taxonomy (NCBI): domain Eukaryota; kingdom Metazoa; phylum Chordata; class Mammalia; order Artiodactyla; family Camelidae; genus Camelus; species Camelus ferus. The sequence goes on from NC_045698.1 coordinate 64,145,479, forward strand.
CAGTTTCAGTGCCTGATTTTTTCTCAATCAGAAGGAAATTGTGAAAAGGCCTGCCATCTTGAATGCATTGTACATGAATGACCTCTAGAAGCCAGATAAAGTTTATGAAGACTTACACACACACTGTAACGCTAAAGAGTTCAAAATGAATGTTCCTGAACAAATTATATAATTTTACAGGTTTCTCTGTTTTCAAATTTCACAAATAGTTGTGGGGAATGACTTTGGAAGGTATGAATCAAAGATGGCAGCATGACATTTTCAGTAGAATATTATTGCGTCTGCTCTAAGGCCTCTGAAACCTAGAAGTAATGGCTTAAAATACACACAGAAACTCAGTATCATTTTCTCCTCATTAAAATCCAAGTAACTTTAAGATGGTGAAAAATTATAGTAAAAGTTTGCTTAACCATACTCCAATGTATTAATTACATGAAGGAGCTACATAAAAGAATATCAGAAGAGGCAGATTTTCTTTTCTAAAACTTAATGATGATGACAATCGCTTTCTCTAAGGAAACAACATGTCTATGGGAAGCAGGCTGCCTAACTTTCTGGTAACTTACAACACAAAGGGACATACACACTCTTTGTTCCATGTCCTCAGACATTAATGAAAGTCCCATACACAGCCTGAGAGGAGGACAGAGCTCAAAGTACTAAACAGATGTGCATACACTCATTTGAATGGTAATACTAAAAACGTTGATTTGTTACTATAATTAAGGCTCTTTTCTGTAAGTCCCCATAATAAAGTCATATTCTGCTAAACTGGAAACTATACGGACACAAGAGGTACTCACATTCTAACAAATATGACAATAAAAAAAAAAAAGATTTCAAAAGCAGGACTCCACTTAAACTTCAAACTGAAATCCTGAATAAGCAAAAATAACGTGAGTACAGAAAATCCCAGCTGAAGCACAGAGGAAAGTATTCTTTCAGATTTTCTAGCTCTACAAGTTAGTCTCATCAGCAGTTTTTAAATAACCAAAGTAAAAGGCTACAAGATCAACACTGTCAGAGGACTATTTGGATCTAGCAAATTCTCACTCGTGCTTTTTTAAAAACTGGAAATCTCAGAAACAATAAAATGTGCCTTAAATAGATCACACGCACATTTGACTGATTCACCTCTTAAAGTATTACCAACTGGCATTCTACTACCAATGATTTTCATATTTTGAAAAAAAAATCTACAGAACAAATAAAATTAAAAAGAGGATGGTCAAGATTATTAATTTTTTTTAACACTAAGGACTTGGCTCTGCTACTGGGATGTAGAATTATGCAATATGTAAAATTCTACTTTTTAACTGTCACACAGAAAATTATACATTGGCTGAGATGTCTTGAATTCCGGAAATCTGAGGGGATATATTCTTGGACTCAGACCTTGAACAATCTATCAGCTCCTGCCCACGGTAAATCTGTCCAGGCAAGTTTCAAAATAGAAGTTTAAAATGGCCAGATTAACAGAACTGTTACTATAGCCACAGAAACATGCAGCTATGATTACCGAATTTAATGAAGAACCATGTGAGTAATACAGGCATGAGCATACCACAAAAGCAGCGAGGCTCCTTGGGGGTGAATCCCAGTCAAAGCAACTATTAACGTAATATGCAGCATTTACAAGCACCATGACACAACGCTTCATTCTGATAAAGTTTCTTAGCAGCAGCTGTAAGGAAGATGAAAATATTGTTAGAATCTGAAACACTAAAACCTATCAGATATACTACAGAAGTCTTCAAGTTCAGTGTGATTTAAAATGGATTCAGAAACTTAATAAAGTTGTAAGAATATACCAAGCAATTTGGCTCATAAGTTAGGGGAAAAAAAGTATCTCTGGAGAAGGTGGAAAGAACTAAATTATAACAGCAGTTTATTAGTTAAATATATTTTGACAAATAATATTATCACGCAGGTTGGGCTACCTTTGTTCAAAAGAAAAAATAATCTCCAAGAGGTCAAAAACATTTTTTTCCTACTTATATACTATGAACCTTACATATATTTAAAGATTCTTAAATCTTGTGATTTATAAATTCTTTAAATGCTTTAATTTCAAGATATTTCAAAGGAAAATGGATAACTTGCGATGTTTTTCTCTAGGGCCTTAGAGAAAAATCTGTCAAGTATTCCTTTATTATAGAAAACCTTTTTTTTTCCGCACCACTTCAGTAGGATTCTCCCTTTCTTACTATTGTAGTCCCATTCTCTCTCTTTTTCCCTCTTCACCTCCCACCCTCTCTCCTTCCCACAATAAATTTCACCTATATTTTCTTATTACTTTTTCATAATTTTGAAGTTAGGGAAAAATATATAGTAACCAAATACTTTATAAAATCTTTTACTAAAAAAGCTATATGACAAAGTATTATGTATAAAATAAGCTACAAAGACATACTATACAATATGGGTAAGATGGCCAATATTTTATGATAAATAGAGAATCACCTTTAAAAAATTGTGAATCACTATATTGTATACCTTGACTTATGTAAGACTGTACATGAACTATACTTCAATTAAAAACAAAGGCAGAAAATAAACTATAGATATGGAACAAGAAAAAAGAGGTCTGTGAGAATTGATTATAATTTAAATTTAAAATTTTAAACTAAGGCATGACTACAGATATTTAAAAAACCAGCCCATACACTAAATAAGGTTCAAAAATTTACCTAAAGCTATGTTAATAATTAGAGTGATATGTCTGCAGGTTAGTATTTTGCTACTTCCAAATACACCTCAGGGCTGATCAGCTATTTTAAAGAAGTAGCTATGTAAAGTTAACTGAGTCATATGGAAAAAATACACATATATGTATTACTTATACATATATATATAAGAGATGCATGTACACAGATACCAGTTTAAACAAGTTGTTAACATTTCTTTCAGGCAAAGTGAAGAGTCTCCTTATTTGTTTCCTTGGCCCCTGATCAATCACCTTCCTCTAAGAGCTACTTTTATTACTGTTATCTACAATTATGGAAAAATGTAATCTGTATTTCTATTCAGATAGATATTACATTTGTAACTCATGCACTGTCTTTAAACAACCAAAGCTAAAGATCCCACTGTTTATAGTGAATCGATTGAATTAAAAACAAAAGTATCTTTAGTTTTCTAAGAGCACAGGAAATTATTAAAGATTTCAACATACACAAATGAGTTCTGTTAACTTTACAGCCATAACAAGTACATTTTATTTTAGCTGTGTTAATTGGAAGTAAGCAGTTTTTTCAAGGGGTGGCTTAGGATTCTTTTCTTAACCAAAATCAATCTGTATTTAAAACTGCAAGTCTAATTACGAGTTATCAAGGCTAATTTAAAATTCCTTCATGACAGGAAAACCAGGGTTCCTGATTTTCTATTTTCTTAGCTAAAAATGCCAATAAAGGTTCACTTCTAAAAGATCATGGTCCAAATCTAATTAACAGGAAGGTTTTCCTTCAAAGATAGAGCCCCCTCTCTTGTGGATTAGAGGGAAGAGCTTTAGGCTGGGCTCGCCTTACACACACCTGCATCATACCTGTGGGTGGTCTGGACATATATTTGAACCTCAGCTTTTGGTGTTCTCATTTACACACCCCATGGCAATCGAATTGTATTTTATGTTCAAAATGATCATTCTTCTGCTAACACATGAATACATATCTATCCTCTGCAGCGCCTACAGTATCCCCTTCCCTTCCTGACCACCCCCCTCCACTTATTAGTTTGGTATTGTCCTTGTTTGATCTTTTAAGGAAAGAAGGGAAGAGAGAAAAAGAAAGAAGAAAAGAAAGAGCCGTTTTACATCAGTAGATGATCCAAAATTCCATATTCTTCCCCCCTCCACACCTCCAAAGTTTATTTGAATTAACTTAGATGTTTTACAGATACAATCAGGTCTTCCCAGAGGGATTAATCTTGCCTTGCTTTTTACCTGTTTAGAAAGTCTGTTTTCCTCTTCAATGTACTTCTGTTCTTTGGGTATTAATGTTCGTAAGCTGGCTTTCACCTACACATCAACATATGTGTCTGTTATGGATTAATAGATTACAAATGTTTACAAGTTTTTCACGCAATTCAATTTGCAATCATTTCTAAAGTTTCAAAGTCCCGGCTGCTGTGCTCATAAAATATAAATGTATACAGTGGCCCATGCGCGCGCCTCCGTTTCTGACGCCGGCAGGCAGCGGCCAGAGCACAGCCGCAGCGGCAGCCGCCGACTACAACACAAAGTGTGGGTGTGCCAGGCAGTGGCAGAAGCGTATTCTCCAGGATACATCAAGGTTTAGAGAAAATGAGGAATGACAGAAATTCTCTACAAATCAGGAACAAAAGCTTTCATGAAACTGAACTCTTTAGCAGTACAAAAAAGCCAAAGTTAAGACTTACAGCATTAAAAATCACATCTATTTCAAGATAGATGACCCCCTTTGTTGGCCCTGTCAGCTGCTTGTTTTTCAAGACGTAGGCTTTCTGTTCACCATTTTGAATCTGCGGGAAAAGGACATGACAGCCGTCTGTCTCGCAGTCTCCACTGAATACACTCCCTCGGTGACCTTTGACCCCCAGCTGCTGAAACTGACAGAGAACCCAAAACAACTGTGGCAATTCTGACAAGTACCTGTTCATTACCAGGATCAAGTCTGTCAGGAAAAATTAACTATCATGGGATTCAACATGGCCGTGAATTGAGTATGTTAAAATTTTTAGTGTTCTTATTACAGACCTTGGTTGAGAAATGACAGATATAGAGCTGAGGGTTTTTTTTTTTTTCTTGAGCAAAAGCAACACAGAGCAGTGTGTCAGGTGAATAAAACTTACAGACAGCAACGGTATAGCAACTTTGCCCAGAAAGTCAGCACTTCGATCCCGATCTTCATCATAAACTGTCACTTCAAGAACTGAATGGATATCTTTAATGTTGCTGCATAATAAATAAATTTAAGAAAAAAAAGACTTCATCAGTGGGGAACAAGAACAAAAATGCTTTTGAAAATTTAGATAGCTTCAGCCGATATGGTATGTAACTGTGTGTATGTATACTATTTGCATACACATACATAAGGTAGCTTGGTAGCTGACAGAATTTCCCACAATGCACCTTAGTTGACTACAGTGACGGTTCCGTTAGCTGGAACTTTGAATACTACTGTAATTTTAAGTCATAACTTTTTAATAAAACACAATTTCCATTTGGATAGGTACAGACTAAGTTATTGTGAGAAAAAAACCCCATCAATAAGTGGCACTGATTTTTTCCTTCTTGTTATTATTACAATAATTCCTATCTTATTACTCCCACATAAAACACTACCAGGTTTAATAACAGCAAAGTCGTAGTCATATTTTAGCAAAGTCGTAGTCATATTTTAAATAATTTTTATTATAATAGGACAACCTTTTATCTACAGCTCTCCAAAACACTGACTTAATCCCATCAGGTTTATAGTAAAAATTAACCAACACAGGGTACAGAATGGAAAAAATGTAACATTGATAGAAATTAAGTAGTGTTCCATTATGTTCCAAAGACAACATATGTTAATAAACAACTGCAAGCTCTTCATATTTTTGTTTCTGGAAAAATAAGCCCCGATTGTTGTCAGCATTTATTCTCTGATCAAGCTGTTTACCAAGAAAACATGAATTAAGAGAAAACAAAAAATTAATATATTCATTACTGAAAGACTGCAACCACATGTGAGAAGAGGCTTTATCAGAGTATAATCAATTAATGGCTTTGATAATAATCAAACCTATTCATTCAATTATGCATTCTAGAGAAAAACACTCTCCACAACCTTAAGAGTGCGGGTTTCCTGACCAGGCTTTCATCTCTAATAAAAATGTTAAGTTCCTTAAAGATAACTTGGTCAGATAATTAAATCTGATTAGTTACTGGCTCTTAAGCAGAGACATAAGAAATTAATGAGGAATTTAGCAGTTTCTTATAGACAAAAAAAATAAATAAATAAAACTACATTAGAAAACTTTTAAGAAGTACTTCTGTTTGGAGAGTTTTCCTTTGTTTAGAGTTCATTTCTAAAGCCCAATTTAAAACCACCACTTAGGAAATACTATGGTATAGTTTTGGCAGTTATCACAGTGCATGATAGAAAAGATTCACAAACTTTTTAAAACAAAAAGAAAATTAACTCAAAGGGTGTTTTGGTAACTGGGACAGTACTTAATATGCTTATTGTGCTAAAATGCAACAAACCCAACCAAACTAAAACATCTGCTGAATTCGAGACCGGATTGTTTGCTGATTTGAGCAATAGAACAAATAGAGCTTTGTCCTCCTTGGTGTCAATGCAATTGGGGAGAATTTCAATAGAAAGTATAAAAGGAAGAAGCAGTATAGCAATTCAGTTAATGAGAGCAAAATCCTTAGTCAAATCATATAGAAAACTCACAGTTAAAAAAAAATCTGTGAAAACAAAGAAAAATGGCATACCCTTTCCCCAGGTTTCACTCTCAGGAAGGTAATGCAATTGTGCAATTCATTGCTGCTAGCAAAGGCAGGCCAGAGGCACTGAGTTGTTAATCAGTTAAGAATAAACACACAAAAATCTCAAAAATAAATATCATTTAGCACCATTTTTTAAATTAGCTCACGGTAATGACTACTTACAACGTGAAGACTTTGTTCCACTCGGGATTGAGATTTTTGTAGACGGTATGCGTTAGCAGTCTATCATTGTTCAGTTCAACCACACAAAACGGGTCACTTTTACCTACAAGAGATGTGGGGAACATTTTCAGTATAAATAGCACTCACAGTTCACAGTGTCGGGACTATGACCACATCTCTTTCCTAAAAAGTTTTATAGAAAACAAAAAGTAAAGTACAGTTTTTAAAATTAAAAAAAAAAAAGCCCATCAAAATAGTTAGATATAACTGGGTGATGTTAACAATTGTGACTCAGAGCAATACAGAACCTGAAAAAAGTAAAAGAGAGCAAATTATAGAGCTGGGATTTTAATTTGCAATTTTTTTAAACAAACATAATACTATAACTGCCAATTATGAGGGGAAATGTGATACGTGTCCATTCCTTCCTAAATCAGTCTTTATTTAATTCAATGATCATTTGAAAGGTTCAGCTCCTTTACTTTAATGCATGTATGTCCCAAATCATCTGACTCACTAATAACTTGTAACGAATTTCTCAACAAGTTTATTTGGGGAAAACTGCTATATAGCAGAATTACAACATTTTAATGTGACTTTAGATTCTCTTCTGAAATATCTGTGGCATCACAAGAAGGTAAATTAGACCCTCTGAGGCAGAAAACGTCCTGCCATTCGAAAACAACCTCAACGACCAGCCTGCATATTAAAGAGCACTATTTTTTTCTGTCCACTAGGAGTGAAGGATTTGGAAGTTATCATATGTTTACAGCGACACTGCTCAGCCACAGTCAAATCTCATCCATTCGGTAATTATATTTTGTGATGTCCTCAACATTTTTGTAATGTCATGTCCTGTATTATAAGAACGCATAAAGTCAGAGGCTCTATGGGGGCAGCATTAATGATATTAGTGCAGCATGTAATTTGTTTGATACCTTATACAAATGACAATGAAATCAATATTTAGACAAAGCTGTCCAGAGGTCATATCTTTTAAACTACAATATTGATTTAGACTACATAAGAGGTTAATGTGCATATTATTAACTTTAACGATAAAGAATAATTGTTTTAAATGCATTGTGAATTGTAGTCACAGTAGTTTACACTTCTGTGAAAGCTTAAATATCATTGAAGATTTTTCAATTAAATTTTAATAGGAAAGAATTCATTAGCTATCAGTGACAGATAAGCAATGTATTCCCACACAGCAGTGTATTTACCTTCCATATTGTAATTTTTAAAATGAGCTGTACAAACTTTGACTCACCTTTAATTTATTAATTTTACATTAAAAAAGAGATTTAATATGTGTGTGTTAGTTCAGTGGCCTCATAGAGCCCAGGATAATTGCATAATTTAACATTTATGGTCGTTTTTTCAATTTTTGGCCTTGGGAATAAATTTCAATACAGAACAGAGAACAGAGTCTTTAAGGTCTGGTGAAAATTTCACCTCTGGTTTAGGAGCTGTATTTTTCCCCACCTCTTGCCCTACCTGCTACTACCCTCATTTACAACTCTCATGTGCCATGAAAGATTGTATTAAAAAAAATTTTGCTCACTAAAACACATTGTAGTAGGTTTTATTTGTCACATCAACAACTTTATTTTCTCCCACAGAATTCAGGTGCAAGCATGAAAAGTAGATTCAGTTTTCAAAACCTTAGTTGTTCTTAAGGCTCATATTAAATGTCTTCTTTCTACCTAGCTTTGTGTGGGGTACTAGGTATGAACCAAAGAACAGAGGACATACATTACAACCTCAAATAGTTTCACAAAAGGGTTGAAGAGATAAAATACATCTACCTATAATAAGCAGAGAGAATATTTAAGCCATATTTACGATAGAATCCATGTCAAAAGAGTAACCAAATCATTTCACTTTACATAGACCTTTAGATGAGATGATAAGCTTTGGAAACACTTAAAAGGCAAGTGTAACTCTCACAGTCTTCCTTAGACATTCTTTAAATTTTTCTTATATATGTGTACATTCATGTTAATCTTAATTTAGTAAAAAGAAAAAAACTACAAAAGACAGCACGTTTTGATATTTTTGTTCCCTCATTTTCACTTGCTTTACTTCAATTGTTATTCTATTTCAACTGACTTGGTTTTACTTGCCCTCAAATGACCAACAATGCGTAACAGATTCAGTCAAAAATGTACCACCTCTCCAAATAGCAAAACACAAGAATACACTCCAGAGTCCGAAATCTATGGTGAAAAAATTTACTTTAAACTTCTACAAACAGAGGATGAAAACCTTTACTTGATTTTTTCCCCACAGGAACTGCATGCAATTGTGTAAGAGGTTTCCAATACCTTCAACCAGCCCCATGGAAAATCTCCCAAATCATCACCTTCTTTGTTACTATATCTTTATTTGCCAACAAAAGAGGTTCTGGAGGCTGAAGGATCGAAAGAAACAAAATCTGTGCCTAATGTTTAACACTTTTCATATTTGTTAAGAAACTAATACATTTATCAAACCCTATGTCCATGAGGTAGCGGCAATCCGTATTTTCTTGCTATTCAGTTGATTATTTCTCAAGGCCATTCCTAGGGAAAACGAGTATCAACCATCTATCACCACACTGCTTACTCTCTCAGTCACTCTTTTCTATTAGAACAAAGATATTAAAGAACTAGAGATATTTCCACACCAGAAACAGTGTAGGGCCTTCTAAAGTCACTTCTCAATCATTTTGCTATTCAAAATTTCAGTGGCATAGCCATCATTGGCAAAAATACTCTATCAGCACCTATCTTACAACTTGAAACAGATAAGCAATATAACTTTCAAGAGACCATGTTAGACACTGTGCAGAATATAATGGTGCTTACATTAAAAAAAAAAAAAGCCTTTTGCCTAAGATAGACCAAACGGTCATTTAACATAGTTTTAATTCATATTGATTTCTCCCAATCAGAAATCTATTATTCTTAATGAGGTCTTGCTCCACCCCTATGGTCCATGCTCCCTTTAATTAAATAATATTTAAATGTAAGCCAGCAGACAAGACATTTTCCAATATCTGTGCCATATCTTAGTATTTAGTAGGCTATGCCCATTGGAAGAGCTGGGTAATGTCTTGTCTATAGATTCATTCATTCAACAAACATTCATTGCTTACTATGTACCAGGCATGTTCTATGTGTTGAGGAGACAGATGCACATAAAACAATTAAAAACAAAAAACCTGACTCATGGAGTTCACACTGAGGAAGAAGAAAGACAATGAATAAGAATATTTTACAGATTTTAGAAGGTGAGAAGCACTACAGAGAAAAAGTAAGTTGGGAAGGTCAGTGAGGAGATGAGGAGAGCTGGTACGTCCATGCGATTTTTAAAAGGGCTGTTGGAGAAGGTCTCAGTGAGAAAGCAACATACGGGCAAAGAAATGAAAGAGGCAAGGAAGTGACCTCTGGTCAGAGAAGTGATGGTGCCTGGTGTTTCTAGGAATATTCAGAAAGCTAGAGGCTCTGGAGGAATGGACTGGGGGTGGGGGAGACAGTATTAGATGACATAGTCAGAGAGGTCCAAGGAGGGTGGCAGATCACTGTAGGGTTTAGCTTTCACTCTGAGTGGAGAAGTTTTTGGAGGGTTTGGGTTGAAGCACGACAGAATCTGATGGCTGCCAACTGGAGAATAAGGTAGCGAGAGGGCAATGGAGGAGACAGGAGAAGACTTAGGAGGGCATTACAATAATGGGTGATGTAACGTGGTTGGATTCTGAATCTATTTTGAAGGTAGACAGAACTAACAGAATTTGCAGATGTCAATATCAAACAGTATATTATGCCTGATATTATTGCTTGTAGACAGAAAACAATTAATTGAGTTTAGTCAAGTCAGTCTTTTTTTGCAAGGTCAAGAAGCATTCAACAAAGTTCTCTGAATAGATATCTTTAGAATCTCGCCAAGGGGAAAATTTAGGTAAGAAAGGGTAATTTTATTTTTCACTTCTATTCATCTTTTCCTTCTAAAAAGTTATGTTTTTACAGTTATCAGTAATGGATGCCAACATTAGGTCTTTATACCCTATGCTATTTTTGACTAATTTAGAAAGTATCCTTCTGCCACTGCATGATTCAAGGGCAATTAAAAATTAACAGCAATTTCAACTAAAATAATAGTAAACATACAATATCAAATACTATAAACTTACTACTAGAAAGCACACACAGTAGTTTTATTTTTTTTTAAGTGGCTACACATAGTTAATGTGCTTATCTGGTTTGCTAAATGATGCTTTAAATGACTGGCTTTTCAGTTCCTAAATTCTGTAGCCTTGATTATGTGCCAGTTAAACAAACGAAAACAATCACAGAAATACCAGTGATGGACCTAACCATTAATTACCTTCTTAATTATTCCTTCTTTTCATCCTTTCATCATTCCAGTTAGATCCTATGATATGCTGCTCTGCTTGCTGAGAGTGTCTGAGGAGTGGGGTTGACTACAGGATGCAGTGTTGATGTCTAAAATGCACTGCATTCTGCAAAGCACTAGAGAGTGAGGCAAAGCCATCGCCTGTAATCATTTTATTTGATGCTGTAGGGTTAGAAGTGCAAGGAATGAAGGCAGCATCTAAAGAAGTGCATTTTGTTTCTGATCATTTTTGGCTATTTAAAGAACCTAAATGTATGGGAACAAAGATGATATAATCTCTCGTTTCCCTCTTACTCATTCTTGTCAAGACTAAAGCAGACCTATGGTTACCAACTGGCTTTTCCTTAACTTTCATCATTTTGGATAAAAATGCCTATCCCTCTTCTTTCCAGTGCAGGAAACTAGAAATTTTGATTTGGATGCAAAGTAGAAACTGCAGCAGTGCTGGATGAGGACAGTGGGGTGGGGGAGTGGGGAGGTGGCAGTGAGGTTGATAGCGTCAACCACCACGACAGCTGGAAGAGACTCTTAGCCTTACTTGAGAATGTGGCAATTTTCCATGTTGACAGTTTCAAGAGAGAAAGAGGAATACCTTTTGAAACATTCATTACTTGAGTGTCTGCTTGTCTCACTTCAGAAATGTAAGTATGATTAAGACATAGTCCAGCTCACAAGGCACACACAATTTAGTGGGCATAACAGACATGCAAATACACAATTACAATGAGGGTTGTGAGCGCTGTAATAAACATAAGTAAATGGTACAATGGGGGCACTGAGAAGGAAGCATATCATTCTCAACCTCTAGCAATAGGAAGGGGAAAAGCAAGTGAAGATTTTTTCCCAGTGGGGATGACCTTAGTCATTTATGGTAGTTACACGTCTCCATCACCAGCAATTTTAGAAGTGAAGGCCAATTACATAAAAAGAAGATTGTAACAATTTATGGTAAAGAATATTTAGCTTAAACCCATTTGTTTATCCTTTTAATAGGGTTTCTATAACACAAATCCTAGATCTGTTAAATAATGACTGTAAAATAGATCCTTAAAAATATGTTAAGGCTGATGCATTTATCCATAATCTAGTCAAATACTAAGGGCTATCTTTTTTCTATGGATTTTTATAGGGAAAGAAAATCTCCCAAGGGAATTAAAATTAGAAAGAGACTCTCTCACCTTAACTCATAAAAATAAACCTATAACAGATTTTAAAGCATCTACTCTATTACCTCAGCTCTTCTTATGGTGAAAAGACATTCCTCTAACCGTAACAACAAACGTCAGAAATGTCTCCAATGGGCATCTCCTCTGGCAATCTTCAAAAGCGCACTGAGGATTAAACAAGACTGCACTGACTGGCTAATTCTCTCTCACTCTTAGCCTTTGCTCTTTGAGGTCACAACACTGACACGTTTACAAAGAACTGTGGGAAAGCCAGCACCCTCCCCCCCAGCCCCCGCTTGCTGGCTACCTGTTTTGTGGGCAAGCGGATGACTTCAGTTTGTGCAAGCTACTGGTCTGAGCATTAAAGTCACTCAAAAGATACTGAATGATATTCTTGCTCCCAGAATAGAAAGTTAATCCCGATCCATCAGTGGTGGGCTTTGTCCAAGGTCATTTTGCTGCTGACAAGTAGCACAGTTTGCTGGGTGTGATGTGTTATAAAAATGTGTGCATGTGTGTGGGGACCCAGTAACTACCTCTTTGTTGCCATGTCTCTGAAAACATAGAGGCTTTCAATAGTACTGAAAGCAATTCATACCCACAGGGGCCTTTTATTTGGGGCCTACCTTGCACAAATTAAGCTCTTTGGTTTAATTTCTTCAGTTGCCACAGTTTGAAATGGTTATACTTTAATCTTTCTAAAAAAAATTATAATCAAGATTTCCATCGTTCTATAAACTGGAATTCCAGTCATAGCACAGAACGGTGTTACAGTTGAGGGGATTCCATCGGGTCCACCAAAACAGAAAACAACCTTTGTTGGAGACATCTCCCAACCCTCCCCTTACCACTAAAGATGGGGCTTTGACCTTATCCTTTTTCACCCGACTGACCTCAACATATTTTCAACATTTGATTGGTTTAATTACATAAACTTGACACTCTTCATTGGGTTCCCACTGGGTCTGGCTCAGGGACTGAGTAATAATAACAGGGCTTCTCTTTTCTCACTAAGTCATGAAGCAGGTTTCATTGTGGCAGCAAAATTGATCCTCTAGCGTTGTGGCTCTCAGCCCACTAGGTTTAGTACACCTTTCCTCATGTTGAAGATTTTGTAATGCCCTCCTTCCTGTTTTGAAATACAACAGAACCCATATACAAATGACTTCAAAATTTAATATAATGCTTTAATGCTATTATAGAGAGGCCTAAATAGAAAGTTGTGTACAATAAAAACATAGGTTGATGTATTCAAGTAATATTTATTGAGTATCTACTATGTGCTATGCCATACAAAGAAAAAAAAAGAAGAAAGGTCTCTGCTCTCCTGGAGTTTGCTTGCAGCGGGGAGGAAGGGAAATGAGAATAAATATTGAACATAATAAGTAGATTACATTGCATGTTAGAGAGTGATAGATGTTAACAGAAAACAGAAAAAAATAGAGCAGGGTAAGGCATTTGAAGAATGTTGGGTAGGGGTACAGTATATACATTTAATTAGGATGATGAGCGAAGACCTCATTGAGAAGGAGGTTGGAGCCAAGAATTGAACGAGATAAAGGAATAGTCAAGTGGCTACCTGGAGAAGAGTGTTCCAGGAAGAGGAAACAACTACAGCAAAAGCCTGATGGGCTCAGGGACCCTGATAGGGGGACACAGTAAGCAATGGGAAGAACAGAACAGGTCAGGGAAGCTACAGAGAACTGGGTCATGAAGTGTCTTGGAGATATACCTAAGGTCTTTGGCATTTACTGTGTAAAGCGACAGCCATTTATAAGACTTGAGTAAATAATATGTATTTCAGGATGTAATCTAGACTCAGATAATCATAAAACAGATTTTAAACCTATATCGATGTCTGTATTTAGTCACGCAGGACATGGAATAATTTTCACTATTTAAGATTGTCTAATGCTTTTTAAAACATTTAGCATCCCAGCCTTCAACCTCCAACACAAGTAGTGCTCCCCAACCACAATAGCAACTTAATTCCTCCACAGATTTCTAAAGCACCCAAGGGGGCAATACTGCCCTCTCCCAACTGAGAATCATTTCCCGACAGCAACAGTTCTTAAACATTTTGGCTTTAGGAACTCTTAAAAATTACTGAGGATCACAAAGAGCTTTTTTTATGTGTGGGTTATATCTATCAAAGTTTACCATTTTAGAAATTAAAAATGAGAGCATGTAAAGATATACTGTGCCCTTGGGTTGGAAGAATTAATACTGTTAAAATGACCATACTACAGACTCCATGCAATCCTTATCAAAGTATCAAAGACATTTCTCACAGAACTAGAGCAAATTTTAAAATTTGAATGGAAACACAAAAGACCCTGAATAGCCAAAACACTCTTGAGAAAGAAGAACAGGGCTGGAGGAATCACACTCTCTGACTTCAGACTATACTACAAAGCTACAGTAACCAAAAAAGTATGGTATTGGCACAAAAACACATAGATCATTGGAACAGAGAGCCCAGAAAGAGATCCACATACTTATGGTCAATTAATCTATGACAAAGGAGACAAGAATACACAATGGAGAAAAGACAATCTCTTCAATAAGTGGTGCCTGGAAAACCGGGCAGCTACATGTAAAAGAATGAAATTAGAACATTCTCTAACACCATATACAAAAATAAACTCAAAATGAACTGAAGACTGAAAACCATAAAACTCCTCAGGGAATACACAGGTAAAACACTCTCTGGCATAAATCATAGCAAATTTTTGGATCTGTCTTCTAAAGCAAAGGAAATAAAAGCAAAAACAAACAAATGGCACCTAATTAAACTTAAAAGCTTTTGTACAGCAAAGGAAACCATCAACAAAACAAAAAGACAACCTGCTCAATGGAAGAAAATATTTGCAAATAATATGACCAATAAGGGGTTAATATCTAAAATATATAAACAGCTCATATAACTCAACATCAAAAAAAAAAAAACCCTGATTAAAAATGGGCAAAAGACCTGAATAGACATTTTTCTAAAGAGGAAATGCAGACGGCCAACAGGTACATGAAAAGATGCTCAGCATCGCTAATCATCAGAGAAATGCAAATCAAAACCACGATGAAGTATCACCTCACACCTGTCAGAATGGCTACCATCAAAAAGAACACAAATAAAAATGTTGGCAAGGATGTAGAGAAAAGGGAACCCTTGTATACCATTGGTGGGAATATAAATCGGTGCAGCCACTGTGGAAACCGGTATGGAGGTTTCTCAAAAAACTAAAAAGTAGAACTACCATATCACCCAGCAATTCTACTCTGGGGTATATATCCGAAAAAAACAAAAACACCAATTGGAAAAGCACTCAATGTTCATAGCAGCGTTATCTACAATTGCCAAGATATGGAAGCAACCTAAGTGTCCATCAGCAGATGAATGGATAAAGAAGATGTGGTATATACACACAATGGAATACTATTCAGTCACAAAAGAAGGACATTTTGCCGTTTGCAACAACACAGAAGGACTTGGAGGGTATTATACTAAGTAAAGTAAGTTAGAGAAAGACAAATAGTGTATGATATCACTTATATGTGGAATCTAAACAATACAACAAACTAGTGAATGTAATAAAAAAAGAAACAGACTCACAGATATAGAGAACAAATTAGTGGTTACCAATGGGGAGAGGGAAGGGGGAAGTGGCAATAACAGGGGAGGGGTAGTTAAGAGGTACAAACTATTATGTATAAAATAAGCTACAAGGATGTATTGTGCAACATGGGGAATATAACCAATATTTTATAATAACTATAAATGGAGTATAACCTTTAAAAATTGTGTATCACTATATTGCACACCTGTAACTTACATAATATTGTACATCAGCTATATTTCAATTAAAAAATTTAGAGCATGTAAAACTATTATTCATTCAGCAATAACAATAAATTCATGACATGTTAACAACAGAGTGATCAAATATTACATAGACTTTGAAAAACTCCATTGCATACTCATGAGAGAATGACAGTGAAAAAAGCAAATAACATCTTAGTATTACTATGAAAATAGTTTTGACTTCACAGCTCCCTAAATGGGTCTTGGGGATCCCGAGAGATTCCTGGGCCACACTTTGAGAACTGTAAGAGCAATGGAAATAAAGTTTAATGTATTTATTAGTTTATTTCCCTTGGGATCTAGAACTAGCTGCAAAATAATATGTATAGTATTATGTGTAACTAGATGCATTCTTGAGTCCTAGAAGTAAACTGTCTTGGTATATGCTGGGAAGCTTAAAATCTATGACAGAAGAAATAAAACAAGACATAAGAAACCGAGAAAGAAATGGCAGGTTACAGGAATTATTGAGAAGAGGCAACAGAGAAGTTACGTCTCAGCCTTTAAGAGTTTAGACAAATTATGGTAAATTTAAAGATTTTATTTTCAATTAATATTTATTAAGAAACTACATGCAAGTGACTTGTTACAAGATTAGAAATGCAGAAGTTGTTTGGTCTAAAATAAGCACATAAATGTATCATAAGCTCCTTTGTTTTTATAAGCCCTTGTAGATACTCTAGTACCTACAGTAAATATAGATTCAATTAGATTCCCCACAGAAAAGCATGAGGTTTCAGATAATCTTTCCTACCAGTACATCAATTAGCTGGAGAGAACTTCTGAATGGGATAAAAATCGTTTAGACTTAAAAAATTAAAAACTGTATTAGGTGATTAAACCTTTTATATTTTTAGGCAATAAAACTGAAAATTGCCATCTGTCAAGCATTTGCCTTTAGAATGATATATTTGCCTTTTTAGTTCTCTTCTACATAATATCTACTCATCAGGTGTGTGTTATTCATCTTGGCACCTACTGCAGGATCTCAGATCCTGAGGGCTGGGAGAGAAGCCTTGGAGGCCAAGTTCAAGAGCTCTTTTTGGACTTGAACAGCTCTGCAACCAGGCCGTTATACAGCTCCAGTGACGGGGCAGTCACTCCCTCCACAGGAATAATGTGACCTATTTTTTTAGCAATTATACTTTTTTGGGTAAATGCTTCTTTACATTTTATGGGCTCTGTAGCTTGTACCTTTTCTGTGATTTGCCCTCTGTAGTAATTTTTTCAAGTTTCAGTGAAATAATGTGTGAAGGAGGGGCACAGCCTCAGTCACTGAGAGTATCTGATTTGCATTCGGTGCCTGCCCTCCTGCCCTGGATAGTGTGGCTGGCTTGCTGAGCATCTATCCTAACTACTTCTAGTGTCTCTTTCTGAACTAGAGAGGTCACAAAGGCCAAAGTGACATCCCCTGACTCCCTTGCAGCCTGGGTTGCAGATGTGATTTACGTTGCACCAGTCAGAGGTACTTGCTAAGATCTGACATTAGAACTCAATTTTCTGAGAGCAGGGGAGTTGGCTTTGCTGCTGCACACAGCAAGCAGGCGTAGTGTGAGCAGCGGCCAGTGTCTTCTCAACAGGCTAATGTGGCAGGAGCAGCAACGCCTTGCTTCTTTCATGTAGCTTTAGAACTAACCTCTGGAAATTGAGCTTAGAGCTTGTTTTCTTGGGCCCTTCCTGCCTCCAAAGATTTTGTGATCCATTGAAAACTCTGTAATAAATCCCCTTCTGCTTCAACATGCTAGGAAGAAGTTCGCTCTCTGGATGTGAACCTTGGCCATTACCTCTTGCCAGTTCCTATCTACACCTTCCTCATGACAGGCTTTTGGATAACTGACAAAAGAAATCACATCCAATTCAACATCTCCCTTTCTCTGGTACAAGTTGGTAGCGTCAGTGAATGGATCTGGATGGGCATCCCTACTTTGCCATTTATGAGCTGGTGTGTGTGGGTGTGTGTGTGGGTGTGTGTGTTCATCTGGACAAGTTGCTTAACCTCTCCACACCTCAGTTTTCTAATTTGCAAAGTGGAGATAACAACGATACCTAATTAGGCTGTTGTGAGATTAATTGTGATAATCCCTGTACCAAGCTTAGGGTGGTGTCTGACATGTGACAAGGGCTCTATAAATGTTAGTTGCCACTGTTGCTGTCATTATCATTTTCACTGAGCTATTTTCAATGGTTGATTTTAAAATAGCAGCTACATCAACTGAGGATATATTCTGGTTAGTTTGTCAATGTCCTTTTTGAAAGAGTAGTTTCCAAAACTGAGTTCGTGCCCCAGTATGGCTGATGAGTCCAGAAAAGAGTATCATTCTCAACATTCTCCTTTTACTCAGTGTAACAAAACTCATGTATGAATTGTTTAATCTCGTGGAGATTTAATTCAATTCAAACTCAAAGTCTTCTGTATTTTCTGCTGTTAAAGCAAGGCATCACTGTTTTGGACCCAGGTAAGACTTTGATACTTTTTTAAAAATTTATATTTTTTTTATGTTTATCTTACAGAACTAAGCCTATTATTTCAATCTGTTAATTATATATGCATACCTATATAAATTGTATATTGTGTATATAATATATGCATATAAGCACCATACATACATTGCTCTTGTGTAAAATAAATTAACTATCCTTCCTAGCAAGTTTGATAAGGAAGCAGCCAATTATCTCCTCAAAGTCATTAGTAAATACGTTGAACAGGTTAGACCAAGGACAGAGCCCTGCATTCCTCTGCTTGGCATCCCCATTGCCAGCAATCCTTTAATATAATCACCCTTTGAGCTTGACCGGTTAGTCATTTATGAATCTAACTATACTGTCATATAATCCAAATTATATGTAGTAAGATTTTTTTCAAAAGCCTAGTTAAATCCAGATCCTCTCTACAGCATTTCTCTAATCCACCATTTTAGAAAATACATTTCTTATTTACACAACTATATCATAATGTGATAAAATATAAATAATCATTTAATTTTAAACAATGATTCTAACATCTAAAAGGATTTCTTCAAGCACTGAGGGAAATCCTGGAGCTAGCCCTCCAAGCCAAATCAGCAATTCTCTATTTCTTTACTCAGAGGATCATTCTGTAATCTTCATTCCCCAGAACTCACTTAATTATTTTATAGTATTTCTCTTCCCCTCATTTCCCATTGATAGTGGGACCACCAATTTCTCAGCCCATAGTCCTTCACCTCTAGAGCATATCAAACCCAATTATGAATCTCTTTTGTCATCCCACCTATTCTTCCAGAGCAGTATCTTCTAACCATGTGACCTGCATATGAATCACACATGATTCCTATAATTCCCTGTAAAACACCAGTTCAGACACGGGCTTCACCAGCCCCTGTGTTAAATTATCATTTTAATTCCTCTTTTCACAAATAATTGTTATCAACTGTTCAGTTTGAGAAGAACACTTTTGCATTTCTATAATTAGAATATGATTTAGCTTTTTAAAAATATAATTACTAAAAGGGAGCAACTTTTATTTCTATGTGAGATACGGTGTCATAAAAGGATGGAGAGGAGAGATTTGCTTTCTTTTCTTGTGATGCCTTCATTGGTTTAGTCTCATTCTTAAGGAAGAGGTTTATATAGCGTTAAGATATTTAACATATGTGTGTCATATTCTTTTCTAAACTAGGTGTATTATAATGATAAGAATGTCAGGTGTTGGATATTTTTGATGCATTATAAATTGGATGAAATTTCTTCTCAAAGTATACTATCTGCTGAATAGTCTTTTACAGGTTTATTTATTAAAAAGCAAATAGGAACATTAGGTTATAGAAAGGAAATAAAGCATACTTGGGAAATGTATGATACATGTTGCTTAAAACTTTGGTTTTATGTTTCAAGAAACGGAGATCTAAGATTTTAGCATGGTGAAAAGTATCAAAATTAAGAATGACACCCACAAATAACCCCTTTTTATTTGGTAAGTTGTTTTACCCTTGATAATTCACACATATGAAGGAATTCCACTGCATTTTATATGTAACACTTTCAATGGGACTATGTAGAATTTAAAGGATATCTATTTTCTCCTCTAACTAGATTTTAAATAACGATCACAAAATCTAAGGCTGCACTTATCAGATATCATCAATGTTATTAAATGTGATCATGGCAATTAAAGGCATGTGCTATTGTAAATTCAAACTGCTACAGTTCTATAAAAGCAGCAACATAGCTACTTCTTCTACTAGAGCCACTGTCTTCTGAGAGCCACTCAAGCAACAATTGTATGTATCTCATGCAATTTGCTTGAGTAACCCACACATGTTAATTTTTTAAAAGGATACTACCTTGGATGTATATGTGCTTGGCATTTCACCAACTGTATATAAAACTTCCAAAGAAGAGACTCGCCTTTTTCTGTACAGCTACCTTTTCATTTTCTTTCTCTGAATAGACCCATAATGTTCAGGGAAAATACCAGGAATAATAAATCCAAATCTCTGTATAAAATATACCTTCATGACACACTCAAGCTGGAAATCACAGGAACCAATAAAAATGCAGGCAGCCTACTGATAATGAGGTCAGAAATACAAATAAATTTCCTTTTAATGAAGACTGGAGGTGCAGTAATCAAAGTGTTAAAATTCATTTCATGCATATCTCATTTGCTTCTTAGCTGATATTTACCACGCAATTCTGTGAGAAAGTAGAGGCCTAAGATGCTCCAGATAAATGGCTCAATTAATTGTACAGAGGTAGACTTCTTTGAGCTGAGCCGGAGCTGTGAGCTCTTTATTAAAAGCACTATTCTGTAGCCCATAACCTTGTTCCTTGACTCCTCTCTGGTTTCCAATTTAAACAAGTCCCCATGCGGCCTGCTCTAAAGGGCTTTGTCTCCCTGTCATTGTTAAGAGAGCTGAGGCATCCTGGAAGTGTGAAATCAGACCTCATGAGTTGAACGGTTCCCCAGGGAACGCCGGACTGCGCAGAAGGTCAAAGTCATGGGCCGGACCATCTAAAAGTGTCTGATCGCTGGTCTGTGACACAGCAAGCTGGGGGTGGGGGGAGACTGAAGAAGACTGAAATTGAACACATCTTAATTAAAGCCCACAGACAGCAAAACAAAATGTTTTCTAGGCAGCCTGTCAAATGGGGCTTAAATTTAGCTCTGCTAATGAATCTGAGCTGCTAACTGTTATTTCTTAAGATAATAAGATTCTCACGGAAGCTGATAAAAAAAAACTGTAGCATGTCTTTTTCTGCTGTTTTGTTACTTAAATATTTTCCAACAATGAAGACAGTTTTCCTAAAGAAAAACATGGGAACAGTCTATGCAAATAAAGGGGTAGTAAACATCTCTCTTAATAACTAGTAGATTTCCAGACATAAGGCTGGTGAGTTGCAAATCTTTATGTGTAGCCTTGTTTTAGGAAAAGGTATGTTCACTGAATGGGACGATTTCAGTGACAGATTACGTTAATTATAAAATTCTGACCCTCTCTTCCTTTTTTTTAACCTCTCCCTCTGTGGTCTCCTGAAAGAGACGGTGCATTAATTTGAGAGATCAGTTCACCTGGAGTGGAGAAGTTTTATATTAGTGTACCTTTAAATACAGCGAAAAGGTAGGGCATCTTTTGAAAGAGTTGCACGGTTGTCCCCTATCAGTGTTTCTGAAACTGAGTGGCTGGAATCCCTGGGGAGGCTGTGACCTCTTCCTCGGGAGCTCAAAAAAACAACGTAGGGGAAAATGAAGGGGAGGGGTTGAGGAGAAGAACCCTTTTCTTCTTCTCCTCTAAGAACTTGAAAGAACCAATAGGCTAGGTCTAAATACTCTGCAAAGAAAGCCTCACTCAATATAGAAGACTTTAAATGTTCAGCTGAAAGCAGAAATCAGGCCCTAAGGAAGAATAATTACAAGGTAGAAAAGACAAATTCCACCAGACATGAACTGTTTCCCACCACCAAAAAAAAAAATTCTCCCCATTGGTCTTTCTCTTCTCATAGTCTGTCCAGTTTTAAGGAGCACTCGATTTAGCAGTAGAATCTTCCCTAGTGAACACAGGGCCAGACAGTCTGCAGGTTTTGCTTTGATGGTCCAGAGAGACAGTAACCTTTTCATTGGTTAACTGAAAGGTAAGTAAGTTGTCCTGCGCAGTATTTTTCAGTTCGTCAAACTTTTTCCTTCACGAAGAATTTAGCTGACCAACTTTGAAAAAGAGTGCCACTTTCTCAGGCTGTGAAAGACTGCCCACAATTTGACTGAAATTTCAATCCACTCTTGTGCCTCACTCAATGCCTGTGTATGTGTGGGAGTTGTAAATTGAGGCCTTAACCACCAGAGTTAATCTCTTTTTTAAATCTGTATTAACCTTAATGATTTGAAGTGCACTGTCCAACACTGGGCTATTGAGACGGAAGAAAAAACTACCCTCGACTATCAACAGTTTATTAGGGGCTTAACTGAAGTGACCTACTGTAGTAGCCTTCAGCTGAACAAGGCTATAGGCTTTTTGTGGAAAGGGAAAGAATTGAGGGTTTCATTAAAAAGTAATTTGTGCTTTATACTCACTCATTCAAAGAGAGTCTCAATTGCTCTTTATTCACACAGAGTTAATACAGTATCACAATGTTTCTCAATGAATGTGTTGTAACAAAAGTAAAATTTTACATTTTGAAAGGAAAAAAGTCTAACTGCAGTAAGATGGATGGCTACTTAAAAGATGTTAGAATCTCTTTTTCTTGTGCTCCTGTTAAATGATGGAGTATTGTAATTTTAAAATTTTTGCTGAAATTCTGGGAGTTTAACTTTATGTTCTGATCATTAAAAATATTTTAATAATAGAGCAAAGTTGGTCAAATATAAATTGTTCTGTGAGACTTGTTTAGAAAACTGTTCAGAAGTCAACCAAGTAGCTTAAAGTAATAGCTTCATTTATATCAGGTCAGAAAATATTCTTTGCTTACACCGAGAGTTATCAGTGATTTTAAATCTCCCCTTTCCATCCAGAACAATCCTAAAATGGATGCTAATTTGAGGATTTGAAGATAGCACCATTGACTCCATTCCCTTTTCTCAAACTGATGCTGAATATCTTGCAAGGCCTGACTATAATTATCCACTGAGATGCACAACATATTTTTATAGTTCTTTTTTGAGCAAGTAGGAGATAAAGTATACAAAGAGCTTATTTGTGCCCCAAATTTCATGATAAAGACCAGGAAGGATCAGTATACATATAAATATTTATCCTTTTTAAAAGTAAAGAGTATTTTAAAAATTGGAAGAATATTCAGACATTGTGACTTAAATATATGGTCCTCGGTTTCTGCCACCATCACAAATGTCATAAAGACCACAAAAGGTCCAAGAGTGAGCAAGGTCAAAGACTGAATTATCCTCTTGCCCCTGAATAGTTCAACATCTCTCTTGTTCAATTCAGAGCACATTAGATTATAAGGTCAGTGTGGAATGAGGACTTATTAGATTTATATCCCTAAAACTGGAAGGAAAAAATGGTGAATCTGTTATTTAGTATTTCCCAAATTAAACTTCATTTTATCAGATCAAAATTATGTCTCACCGAATCCCCAGGGAAAAGACGATTGTTACTCATATTAATTGACGTAGAACCATTAGGAAAGAAATATAGCTATTTTTTTCCCAGCTTCAAGAGAACATGCACTTTAACTTGTGCGGTGGCATATAGACCAACTGGGTTAACATAGTTTGCATATTCATGAAGATTCCAAAGCAATGACAGCTTCTCTCCAAGAGAGACAGAGAATCGCACTGAATTTGTGTAATGGGCAGGTATCTAGACTTTTGAAGTAAAGGGGACTTGAATGTTTCTACAAGAAATTATTGTGCCCACTATAAATGTCCAGTGAGAGTACTTAGGTGCCCTCTGAAATACTTTTTATTTTAGGCTTTTCTCCCTATCTTCAGATGTTATTATCACAAGGCTGGGTGCTTAACTTCCCCACAGAAAATCCTGAAGAAAAGTGAAGATGTCTCTCATGATGGTGAGAGTTACTGCCATGAATTCCTGAATCCACCTGCTGCTAGGAATCAAAGACTGGTTAGGACCTCTGTGGTGTAAAAGCAGCCCAGTGTTCCTATTCCAGTAGTTAAGTTAATACTCAAAGTGCACAAAAATAGAGCAGTCAGTCAACAATGAATGGTTCTAATAATGAAAGTGGCGTAATGATGGAAAAAATCACTGTATTCAGAATAATTTGATTCTAACAACACCAGAAATAAAATAGAAAATGAAAAAACTTACCATTCACTAATTGTTTAGTACACAGAGCCAAGTAAGTATATATGCAAAAAGATTACAAACAACGCTCTCTCCCACTGTTTTCAGGTATGCCTATTTTGAAATAATATTTGACAGTTGTCATTATCTTCTTGGTTACTCATGAGTTGATAATATTCCCTTTAAAGAAACTGTAAACTGTCAACATTTTAATTTTATCATATAATAAGTAGTCATTTGATACTACATAAATATTAAAAAATTAAAATATTGCCATTTTGAAGCAGACATCTGCTATTTAATTTTAAGGCATGTGATCTTTTAATTAGATTTTGATTCTGTTCCATGAATTAAAGAAGGGCAGCAGCGATGTTATAAAGCGTTTGCAAGCTCTTTATGGCAGGAAAAGTACATTTCTCCCCTTCAAATAAGTCAGCTACACTTTCAGGGTCAACATACTGACCATTCACAGTGGTAAGCATATTTCCACAAATACTAAGTGGATATGTTCTTTCAGGAGCAGAAAATTTTACACAAAAATTGGTCAAGTTAGTCTTATTTATTATCCATCTTGAGATGGTCTATTTAAGGAATCATATAAACATCCCTCAAATCCTCTGAAATAAATAATAAATGAATGCTCAAATAGTTGCAAATTCCAAACAATGATTTAACTCTGGAAAGTGATGAAATAATTAATGAATATGTCATAGAAACAGCAATATCCAAATCAGGAAACTTGAAGATATCATACTGACTTTGGCATTTTTACAGGTCTGTCTCTTGGTTAAAAAACATTTAGAACAATGTAGATGCTAAGTTTAGATCCAGAATGATCTCTGGGATGTGCTAAGAAATTTGGACAACTAAGGAATTGGATCAGCAACCCAAATACAAAGAATTCATACCAAGTAATTGAGTATTATACATCTAACTTTTCAGTAACTATGCAACAGATTTTATGCATGTTCGAATTATAAGTGTTGATACTATAGTATCATCTGAGGGAAGCTGATACCTCTGAGAGAAGAAGATACAGAAAAGTTCAGTCATTAAATGGAGTAGACCTTGCATGCTGCTTGATACATATGCAATAGGAGAACTGCATCGTTTCTTACCTGTGACATCAGCGGCCATTAGCCCTTCTGCTCTGATTACTTTCACCTGGAGAAATCCCACATCTTTCAGGTTGTGAAATATCCGCAATGGGCTCTGAAAGATCCCAATATCAGTATTAGAAAAGAAAGGTCCTAAAGGGTCTCAAAGAGTGTGCTGAGAAAATACTAAGTATTATGATTGATCTCAGGATGCCGCATAAGTGATCAAAAGGATATTTGTGGAAAAACAAAGGGAGGGGGGATACTTATGTTTCTTCAGCACAGATGACCTTTCTATATGAATGTGTACATGCACACACAAACACATGCACACGTATATTTATGTAGATCATTTTTTGCTATATAAGTAGATTTTTTGAAAGAGTAAAAAATACATTTCTTTCCCATAAGTAATTAACAGTAGATGTTGAACAATAAATTATAAAATAGGACAAGTCTGCTTTCTTCTTCAGTCTCCTTTACCAAAGCACTCCAAGAAATCTTTCATCTGTACGAATGATGATTTGGAAACTAATGATTCTTAATATTGAATCTTAAGTTGTTGGTTATGTAACACACCTCAGACTTTGAGAGTAAGAAAGCCAACATTAAATTAATTAACTTTTTTCTACTATTTTCTTCTCGGTGAGTTTTCTAAATTGCAGGTGCTAGATGAGGGTTAAATTATTGAAAGAATATTTTCTAATACTTAATTCTAAAGTCTTACATAGTTCCATACACCTTTTAGGTAGAGGACAGATATAATTTTCAAAAAGAAATCAAATAGACCAATAAAAATCAATTTAAAAGTGGTAAGCAATTTTTCTTAAATTTGTAAATTTATTTGCCATTGTAGTAGGTGTAGAAATTTTAATAGAAAAATCAGATCCAAATGCTAAAACCTATTTAATTTCATAAATTAATAATGGTAGTGTTTTAATAAGTGTAATACTTGAAGGAATTAAAAGAGGGATACCAAGACAATAATTCAGAACTCTAATGGACACAAATTCTTAGTAAAATGTACCTATAGGAGATGATATGCATTCATTTATTTACGCCTCATTGTATTTTTCTCATGACAAGATCAGCACTTTTACTCAGTAAATCAAAGGTACTTCTTTATCATAATCTTTAGAAAGCTTTAAAACCGGGAAGCATAACATAGTTTTGCGTAATAAAATTAGCTATTAAAACGTTACTAGAGTAAAGAACATTCCCATCTTTGTATGAGAATGTGAGAGTACTGACAAGCACAAGCTCACAGCAGTATTAACTTTATCAGTCCCATATGACAAGTCATTGTTTACCCTGCAGCTCTGACCTTGGCATACTGAGAGGAGGAAACACAG
This sequence comes from Camelus ferus, assembly GCF_009834535.1. Taxonomy (NCBI): domain Eukaryota; kingdom Metazoa; phylum Chordata; class Mammalia; order Artiodactyla; family Camelidae; genus Camelus; species Camelus ferus. The sequence goes on from NC_045698.1 coordinate 64,172,231, forward strand.
ATAGATGCATAATCTCATAGCCTAACTTTTAAAAAGGAGTGTTTAGCACATGGATTAGCTCTTAATCTTTTATTGTTTTTAAACAGTTGTTTATCACCCAAACTGTTTAAACCACCCAGATGACTGGGTTCCATAAAAATGCACTTCTCTCTCCATTTAAACTCCTGTAAATGAAGGGCTGAACAGTGGAGACTTCAGACAGCAGTATTATAATTCAGAGATTTGCTGGCATGCTGTCTTCCTCAGGTAGTAACCTTTGGGTTTGGGAAGCTGCCTCTTATCTGAGAGTTTACTGAGTGCTGTAGACCAGGTAAGTCTTTTAATCTAATGGCAGAGAAGGGTTTTATCAAGGGGTTCCTGTCCTTTAATTTTCAGGAGCCATTAAACCAAGTTCCATTGTGACTAAAACAAGTATCTTCAGCGCTCAGTCTGAGAACCGTTTTCACGCTGGTAACCTCACTTCCCGGTCACACAGCTTCTGGTGCATCAGCCTTGATGTTCTGCTTTCCATTTGGAGGGTAATTATTGTTTGAAGGTTTCATTTCCTCGAGTCAGCTGACACTCAGTAATTTATTGCAAACTTCAACTGTTTAGGCAAGTAACACACGTCGATTATAATAAGAACTCTTCCGCAAAAAGAAAAAATAAAAAAACAAAAAAACCTCTCCAAACGTAAATGTATCGGTTTAAACATATAACTTGAAGTAATGCTTCATCAAGAGGTATTCCTGACTTGTTATTTATGGTTATTTTAGAAGGCCTCAAAACCTGGATGGCTTCTGAAGCCAGAAATTTCCATAGCAGAGGAATCTATGATTTGCTGTGAATCCTTTCAGCCCTCAATAGATGGGAAAAGATTGAAATGCTCTGGAGAGGAGTCCTCTTTATTTTTTTAATGAAAGGCTGTATAATATATTTTCTCTATGGCTGCAGCAGCTGTCAGGAGAGCATCTCAGTTCAGCTCTATTACGGGAGAGGCAATACCCCATCCTATGGCATCGAGATGCTCTGAGGGGCCGGAGCTGATTGACAGCTTGTCACCGTGACGTCTTATTCCATCTCTGTTATGGAGAAAATTAATGTCACACCACCAGCCTTATGACTCGCTGTCATCTTAGAACCGCTCACCTTTTATCAATGCTCTAAATAACATTTCAAGCCCATCGTCTCACGGTGGACAATCCGGTCAAGGGACATTAAATCAGATGACTGTGAAATGTCATAATAAAAATGGAATGCTAACAACTTCTTCTCTAAACTAGCTCCTCTGGTTTTTAAACTGTGACAAGGGGGAGCAAGGGTTCAGCACACCCGTTCTGAAAAGGTCATACGATCGCTCTTGGTCTACTACCCATTACTACCCGCCCCCTATTGACCTTCCTTGCTTCCCTCTCCCCAGAAAGAAGAAGAAAAAAAAAAAAGAAAAATGGAATTAGCCATCTTTTCAGAATGTGGTGATCAAATAATGGCTCACACAGTAATGTCTGTTTAATTTGTGGGGCTTCAGTGCTTTGCAATGAACAGCTGACCGACAGCAATGGAGAGCATTTTCAGGGCTGGTTCATATAAGTCGGGCAAGCCACCTACTTTCCTCACCATAACTGGAGCCAAATCAAATTCTCAAGTTTAGCCTGAACTTAAAAAACAAAACAAAAATAAAAACAAAACACAAGTTCTCATAGGAAAACATATGAATAATTCTCCAAATGAACTCTCTCATATGTGTCTCCCAAACAAGTGATATTTCAGACATGATACAGCATTCATTCATTTCAAAATCTATGTAATAAAAAGGAGATACTCTAAGACCCTAAAATATAGGTCTTTGTCCTTGTATTGCTATGAGAGATCATAATACATGTACTATGCTGCAGACAGTAGCTTCTTGGCAAGTATGTCTCTAGAGGGAAATACAGGCCTCTGCTTGAAATTCAGGGCTAAAAACAAGTATATTTAAATATAGTTCACTTTTGAAGAGACTGAGCAGAATATAATCTGAGAAGTAGCTGGGACATCCATGTAATATTTGATATTTTATTAAAATAATAACTAATATTTGAAAGAAGGTATAAAAACAAATATTCAAATTCTAAATGGAAATGGCTGATTTAAGGAGGCCCATCCAGCAAAAAGAAAAAAAATATCAGTAATAATAGGATCATGTCTAATTACCTAGCCTGTAGTGTCATTCTAATATATGGGATAGTATCAAGTATTAATCCATCAAATGTAATACTATAATACCTAGAATAATTTTCATATTACTATGCCAGTTAACTTCTTTAACATTGTTTTAATTCATGAGGCTCACTTCTGGTAACAGGAGAATATGTCTTGGTGAGTACCAAAATGGGAAATAATTTTCACAACTGCAATTATGTATTAGAGGATGCCACACAATACCTTGGGCTCTTAGGTGGTTTAAAAATATATACTCTTTAGCCTTGCTAAGTCACCTCTATTAAACTGTTTATGATAACACCATTGGTGGATGAGTTGTACAAGCATTAGCAGACAGCTGATTCCGTGGAGATAGCCAGAATAAATTTGCTGAAGCGCACATCCTGCTAATCTGTTTGAAGAATGTTGTAGAGCATTAGTACCAGCACTTCATGTTATCTGCGCAGCCTGATAAGGTACATCTTTATTAAATTCAGTTATTGGAAGGATGTCAGTCAGCAACAGGAATATTTTAAAATCTAAAAAAAAATTAAGCGGCCTTTTGTTAGTCAGAGCTTGGTTTCATGGCTGAGTGTCTAGAGGAGCCTTCTAAACACCTGGCAGCATTGTACAATACAAGCTTTGTAATTTGAAGTGGAAAAGCTTTTTTCCCAGCTTCATGGGTCCTGAGACATTCACTTTTCGAGGCTTCATTGAGACAGAACAGTGGAGTAAGAGCTCCCCTCTCTGTTGACTCAGGAAAACTACGTGGTGGGAAATGGAAAACATGAGGATGCTGGGAAATAGGCAAATCTGTTGTGAGAGGGTTTGGTAGCATTTGAGAAGGGTACTTATTTTAGTAACTCACTATTCCACCCTATCACTCTACATCTGATCAAAAGTTAAAGAGGCTTCCTTTTAATTCATACTCAATTAAAAAATTAAAGAAATGAAGTGAGGCTTTTCTAAACAGTTGAAAATAAAAATTATTTCTGTGATTAGCCTTCAGTTACCAAGCTACTAATTCATATAAGTGCCATTAAACTGTATTTCAAATTTGGAAAGATAAAGAAATCTTAATTCCGCTTACAAAAAACTAGTCATGAACTAACTTTAAAGTATTACTGTGTACACTTGATTTTCTGCTGTGGGACGTTTCCCTGCATAATTTTGTTGCGTGATAAAAATCACTGAGGAGAATCTCAAAATCTAGAACTTGTGCTGGAAGAGACTGCAGAGAAGACCAGGTATCTAGATATCCGTGGGTAACCCAAGTCCTTCTGCAAAGAGTTGCAGGGTGTTTTCTTCTGCCCAGCTTTCTGCTTCTGCTGATACATTTATCAGACAGCTTTTCAGATGTACTTCTGCCACTCCATGTAAATTATTTACAACCTCATCTAGTCACACATGACCCTGAAGGAGGAGGGTTACATACGTACATATCTCTTTAATATTTCCTCGCGTTCTTTCTGGTCCTCCGGGGAGTTGATGGAGAGGTCAGAGATGCTGACTGTGGCCGAAGCTGTCAGGGTGACCAGCAGTACCAGGTGCCCCTCCCCTTCTTCCAGCTGCAACTCCAACTTGTGAGTCTGCTCCCTACTGAGAGCTGACAGGTCGACCTGGCACCTAAAAACAAATGTTTTGAATTAGCAAATGGCTTTTTTTTTTTTTTTTTTTTTTGCCACATCAAACAGTGTAGGTGCAGGCTAATCAGAGCTCTGTGAAAAATCAGTGGAAAGACCATTTGGACCACTGGAAGCATATATCTTTCATGTCAGCTGATTTTCTTCACAAAATTCTGACTCTTGATTATTTTACTGTTTAATTGCTTATTTCCTGTAAGATGCAAAAAAATATACTTATCTGATTGGATTACTAGCCATTGTCACTGTATTCATAAATTGGCAGGGAATTTCAGTCCCTGGTTGGCCCAGATCATTGGGGCTTTGCTTACAGAAGGACTAACATGAGCTGTCTAAAGAGGCAAACCACCAAGTGTCGGAATTTTTGTGCCACTTTTAAAACAACAGGTATTTTGCCGTTGTTCATAAATGTTATTAAGCAGTGAATAGAATACATGCTATGGTGATGTCATAAGTTTTATATTTTTAAAACCATGCCAATTTATTCATAGAGCACTGCATAAATCTAAATTAACAAACAATTCCTCTGAAAACATTCTAACTCAAGTGTTAGGTACCAGAGTTGTCCTGAGAGAGGTTTCATAAGGTGGCAGCCCATGCTCAGTATGCCACTCTCTCAGAGCTGAACACTTTGCAAACTCTTTCCATAAAAATGTCAATTGATTAGGAAGAGAAAGAAACTGTGGTGACCACAAGGCCAATAAACCAAGAGAAAGGGGGCAGACATGAATAAAAGACATTTATAACAGGAAATAGCCGATTGTAAGAATAAATGCGGTGACATCATAAACTGGGTGGTCAGTAGTTATTAGGGACAGATTAAAATGTTGTTCCTTATTCTCAATCTACTTATTGTTTATTATTTTGCTTTTATTTTAATTTTATTTTTAATGGCGGTACTGGGGACCCATGAACCCAGGACCTCGTACATGCTAACTAAGCATGTGCTCTACTGCTGAGCTATACCCTCCCCCTCTTATTTTGCTTTTAAATTAAACTTCTAGAATAGGACCTTGAAGCTTATGGTAGCATTCCAGCATCTCTTTATTTTAGTGAGTGATTTTAGAAACAGAATCAAAGTTTGACATTTACGTTTTATTTTTTTCTATCAAAAATGACATGAAAGATGGCCAGACTAGAAACAATTGGGAGGAAGAGGAATGTAGATGCAAGGAATGAAAAAGAAAAGAAATGCCCTGGTCAGTGACAGAAAATTTGTGTGCAATAAAGGCCAACTATTGAGAGAGCAGGAAATGAGGGTCTGTACCAAGTCTGGGAAAACATGTTCCTAAAGTTAGGATGTGTATCAAATAACGTCAATGCTTCTGTGAACACAACATCCATTTCAAAATATTCTCATGCTGTCCCCTTAAATTCTAAATGATGGAAAAACATATCAAATGTCTTAGCTAATATTCAAACTTTAATTAGAATTAGTCCTTGTTAATAATACCTGGAACAAAGTGAGGGTTAAAAAATGTAATGGTGAAAAACAACCAATCAAATGCATGCTTCAATAAAAAGAGAAAACATGAATATGATTTTCTACAGATATTGCCAGCATCTGGCACAGTGCCTAACCTATCATTTGTTGAATGTTAGTAAATCTTTGGACTAGATTGGGAGTATGATACTAGAAAATTGAATAGGGATTACAGGTCAGATAGTACTTTGGTTTGGATAAAGTTGGGACCAAGATGATCACTCTGATCATGCATTTCCCAGCCCTGTTCTTGCCTTATTCCTTTGTATGATACTGCATTCCTCTTAAAACACTAAAACACAATGAAACCTTCTGGAGGATTTCCTTCTATGCCCATTACCATTTAGCACTGGTCATGCAGATGCTGGGCCTCCTCCTCATTTACATTAGAGTCATTGTATTCAATGCTTCAGAGTTGGGGGAGGTGTCCTAAAGATAATCTGGTCCAGGAATTACAAACTGGCAACTTTCAAATCAAATCTGGTCCATGACTTTAGTTTTTTTTCGCATGTGGTGCTAAAAAAGTTTTGAATTTAAATAACTTGAAAGACAGAGCAGATGTCCTCTAAGTTACTGTCCCCAGTACTATCTAACTTAGAGCTGGACTATTTCACTTAATTCTGTACCTGGTTCCAGTAGGCATACGGATTTGTGATCTTCAAAATCTCTGTTACTTGGCAATGAGAAAACTGAGAGCCAGAGAAGTTACATGATTTAATGGAGATACACAGTTACTTGTTAGCAGAGCCAGACCTGAACTTGGGACTCTGGAATCCAAGATCTAGGCTTTTTCCTTAATGAATACGTCATTTCTGAAATTGTGTATCCCAGGAGGATGCATGTGCTGTTTGAGGTCACTCTTAAACTGGGTAATACCTGGACTTGTTTTTAACAGAAAAAAATATTTTCAAGGACAGAATTATGTTATTTTTATTTTTATGCTTTAAAAATATATATAAACTAGGGAAGAAGGCTATAAGTAATTGCTCTAGTAAGATGATAAACTAAGAAAAAATTGCAAATTGAATTTTAAAAGCTATAGAACTAACAGAATTTCAATTATCACTACATATTTATATGGAGGATCATACTTTTCTGCTGCAACTAAATTTTCAATATTGGGTGTACTCATACAAATAGTCCCAGGTCTGTCCTATATTTAATGTTTCAGAATTTTGATTTTAATCATTCTAAAATAGAAAATCCCTATTTATACAAATATATTTGATGAGGGAATATTAATGACAATGACTTCAGGGTTCTTTTTGCTAGTTGAGGTTATTCAGATCTCCTATTCATGCAGAAACTCTGCTCGGGAGTAATCCTCAGATGCTATTTAAAACAAAATGTCACTGGTAAGTAAGCAAAATTGTCTTGCTAATTTGAGAATAAAGCTAGTGTCACAGCATCTCTGATATCTGCATTAAAAATGGGCATCAAGTCAAATTACTGCTGGAGTTTGGTGAAGAAAAATTTTTTGCTACCCCTTTACTGTTACTAAATAAACGTCTACAACAATGGAACTCCTGCAATACAGTGTATTGCAAAATGAATTCAGTACTAATTAGTATGGGCCAGTGCTATGGTTGAATGTTCATGTGCTCTCCAAAATTCATATGTTGAAACCTAGTGGCCAACGTGATGGTAGGAAGAAGTGGGATGTTTGGGAAGTGATGAGGTCATGAGGGGGTGTCCTCATGAATGGGATTAGTGCCCTTATTAAAAAGGCACCAGAGAGACCCCGCTCAACACTTCTGTCATGTGAGGACACAGAGGAAAAACAGGAGTTCATGAACCAGGAAACTAAATCTGCTGGTGTCTTGATCTTAGACTTCTCAACCTCCAGAACAGTGAGAAATAAATTTCTGTTGATTGTAAGCCATTCAGTCTATAGTATTTGGTTCTGGCAGTCTAACAGGCAGATTTACCTGTATTTGGCTCACTTGTACTATTATGTCCGGACAAAGGAAGGATTCACTATAGTTTGGCTATGGAAATAACAGATGTTCATCCAGATGGTTCCGAATAAGTAAAAACTGATGGTTTTATATTGTTATGAAAATGAAAATGCAATATTTAAAAAGTATAGAAGCAAATTCATGAACTCCAAAACTATGTACACGGACACTTACACACAGAAAAGAGCCCAAGATTGAGAGTCAGATTCTCTTGGTTCTACCTCTCTGTCACTGACTAGTTGTATGACCTTTTCCAAGACAATTTATCCTCTTGAATTCCAGTTTTCTCATCTACGAGATGAGGTAATTGAACTAGACAAACTTCAAATTCTCAAAATCCCCAAATTCTGTAATTTGTTTTAACTCTACCCATGTTTGCACTTGTTTACAACTCCCTTTCTTTGCAATCCCACACACCAAAAAGAGTAAGAGAACAAATTTATCTTACTGGCCGTGAAATATTATTCCTCAGATGTATTACACCCCTCCCCCACCAAAAAAAAGTCTGAATGCTGGTGCTAGAAGGCAGAACATCTAATCTTATTTCACATGGTCTCCTAAGGAGCACTGGGGGGTCGAAATTAAGGTCACCATGGATGGAGAGAGGGTGAAAAAATGGGGTATGGATTCTCCTCTTTGGTTCAAAGAACAGCTCCTCTTACATGTGGTTTCCACATAGAACCTGGGTCCTCAGCTTCAACTTCTGGCTGTGTCTTTCCAAGTGCCTGCTCCTTGTCCCACCACTGTGACCAATCCAGTGGGCTTGAGTCCTCACAGGTCTGCCACCTAAGACTGGCCTAGGACTGTGTTAACTTTGACTTGCCCAAATGGGCTGAGCATTCCCCTCAGCTGCCACTAGTGCCCCATGCCCCAAATTTTGGCTTCTAAGATCACTTCAGTACTTGGATGGAAAGCCACACTCTGGAGTCTGGGATCTGGTTTTCTGATCAACTGCCAAAGAAACCAGATGAAGCAATGCAGAAGTTGTCTCCTGTGGGCTGAACTTAGATCAGTGGTATAGGAGATAGAAGATAATTCCTCACAACTTCCACCTGCTTACAAACTGTTCCAAAGCATAATTCTCCATATTACTGTCCACAGATGGCCACGTGGGCACACCTGCTGGGCAACCACTGTGTCTCTGAAGCACAAGGAACATGGCAGCTCAGTAACGTATCACGTTGCATAACTTCCCTGCCTCATGTTCTTCCTCTCTTGCTCTGTGCCTGGGATTGTACCTCCCCATTAAGCACCAGCACCTAATCATTGCCTCAAGCTCTGTTTCATAGGGAACTTGGTCTAAGGTAAAAACCATTGGCACAATTCAATCCCCTCAGTTACAGATGTCTAAAACCCAGACCTGAGTCCTGACATCCCACTCCTGGCTTCCCACCACCTATGGAATATCCTTAGCAAGGTGTCCTCCATGACCCACCATCTGTCTTGGTGTCACTTGTTAACTCACACTATTTAAGTCATTCCTGACAGCTTGTAATTCTCCCCCCATCCATGCTAGGGCTCATCTTTTTCTTTTTATTCAGATGAGGTAACCTCACTGCCTGAGATGGTGTATTCAACTATCTTTGCTTGGCTAATTTTTACTAATTCTCATTGAAATAACTTGCAGTTGGTCTTTTCCTGTCAATCTCCTGATATGCCTCAGGAGCAGCACCTGGAATATAGTTGGTGCCCTGTAAGTATTAAACTACTTATAGACTGAGGAGACAGAGGTTCAGAGAGGCCAAAAACTGAGCCATGGTGACAGTGGCAGAGCCAGATTATCACCTAATGTGCTCATTTTACCATTTCTATATTATCTCCCTAGAAAGTGGGTTGATTTCTTTCTGACATTTATTTATTCACTTATTAATTAACTATTTATTAAGTGTGTGATGTCTCAGGCCTCTGTTAAATTTGGGAGATTCAGTCCTTTCTAAGCCATCTGTTCCTCACATCCTCATTTCCACAACTACTACAGACTCACTGTGTTGCTTTGAATGAAGTTATTTCGCTTCAGAGTCCATGTCAGGGGTTCAGAACACCAAAGGTTTAATGAAGCTCAATTATTCATTAGTACTGTGATATTAAGCAAGTCACTTAAACTTTTTGGGCATTAGCTTTCCTCATTTATCAAATGGAAATTTTAAAAAAATCATGACTTTTCTTTGTATAGAGTTGCAAAAACACAGGAACAATAGATGAAAAGTACTTTGAAAGATGAAAATGCTATGTAAATATAATGTGTAGTTTTATTATCCCATATGCCTTCATTTGATACTGTAAAATTTTAGAACTTACTGTCTCTACTGAACCTGACTCATCAATCAATCAACAGAAGAATCAAAACAGACTCAAGACTGAAGGAGATTTCAGAGCTACTTTCTTTCATTCCACAAATGGGGAAATTGAGGCTCAGAGAAATTTCCGTGTTTCCTGACTTCTACATCAAAGCTGGAAATTCTTTGCATTTTTGAGACACTATATACACATATTTAGCGGCATAGAAGGAATGTATCACATTGATTTAATTGATTTGGGGACATTTTCCCCTGAGAGTTCGAGGAGAAAAATTTCAGCATTTTTATCGCTTTTTTCACCCCTGCCTTTCCATCTGCCATGCCCGAACCAGTGACCGATGACAGTTCTACTCAGATGAAACAGTCTTGTGATTAGCACCCCAGATGCACACATGTGTAAATGTGTTAGACCACTGGGGTGCAGGAAGTAAATTAGGCTTATTTGGATTTACTTTTTAATTTAAAAATAGGACAGAAATCAAGCTTTGTATTTTATAGATGCATTAACATCAGTGGCCCATACATCAGACACGTCACATGTTGCCAGCAAGTATTTTGAGGGAAGAGTAGGAGCCGCGTAACATGGAGAGGCTGACAGTGGCCCCCTTATGGCTGACTTGCTTTCCCCGAATTACAGTTTATATACACTTGGTTAAGGGGATTTAGGGATTATATAATCTAGTTATTTTTAAATGCTTATTTTTTTATTGAAGTGTAGTCAATTTACAATGTTACTTTCATGTGTACAGTAAAGTGATTCAGTTGTACATATACATACATGTATATACATATACATGTATAATTTTCATTCTTTTCCATTACAGCTCATTACAAGAAACTGAATATAGTTCCCTGTGCTACACAGTAGGTCCTTGTTATCTATTTTATATACAATATGTGTGTCTATTAATCCCAAACTCCTAATCTATTCCTCCCCTCCTTTCCCCTGGTAACCACAGTTTGTTTTCTAAGTCCATGAGTCTATTTCTGGTTTGCAAATAAAATTTGCATCTTTTTTTTTTAAGATTCCACATATAAGCAGTATCAAATGGTATTTAGTTTTAACTCAACTCATCCTCACAAAATGGACAACTGGCTTTAAAAGATCCCAGTAAGGAAACTGTGGGCTGAGGATGATGCTAACTGAACAAGCACAAGTCAATAGAATGAAAAAACAAGAATATGCAGAGTTGATACACCTACTCCTGGCTGAGCTCTATGTCAGCTGCACTCTAATTCTGATTCACCGATGGTGTGGCAGAATTGGATCTAGCAAGAAGTCAGCCAGAACAACTTAGAGTTATCAGGAAGAATATCTGCAACAGAAATTTACATCTGCTCTAACAACGAACTTCTAAGTATGTGTGCCCCGGAGAATTAGCCCGTGATACTATAAAGCCAACAGGATGAGAGGACATTTAAAAATGAAGCCTTCAGAATAGGAAGACAATACTGTGCAGAATTTATTTGCTGGGGGGTAACTTCTAAAAACACATTTTACGTAATTTGGACCAAACTTAACAATAAAATTATGAAGCTTTTTGAGATTGCTTAATGCATGAGAACTACTTTACATTAGTAAAATGAATAATACATAATATATCATAAAACCTTATATTACAAATCAATAATATACATAACATACGTAATTCCTTGGAATCTTTACATTTTGAAGAATTCAATAGGTAACCATTAAAGTGCTTTCAAATTTCATGATGATGCCATGTTCACACCACCTCTGACATTACTAAGTGCTAACACTGTTATTGCCTTTCTGTTGTCAGAAGTTGTCACTGTTCAACAGTCTTTGGAGAGATGACTTTATCAGAGTACCTGTCTACAAACTTCTTAGCTTCCCCATTCACTGCCTTGAAGGTAAATTATTTAATATACATATAGTGGTGCATAGAAACTGTCTCTGGAAACTTTGCCTGTTGTATACAAAATTCTGCAGGGAGTATAAACTTTCTGAGAAAATCTTCAGAAGAAAAAATAGTAAGCCATGAAAGAAAATGGATTATTAAAATCTTAATACATTTGGCTTAGGTTGAGTTTAAGAAAAACCAAGAATCAATGACATACTTCATTGCTTATTGAAATATTGTCTATCTCCTAAATGAAATATTTTACTGAATCCCTAATAAGAAAAATGGTGCAATATAATGATTTCATTAAAAACTCTCTTCAGTTTAGAATTTTCTGACTAGCTATCTCTGTGCTTTCAAATTAATAATGCAGCGGGATTGCTCCTACTCTTATTTGTATAGGAAGGTGAAGAATCATTGTATTATTCCTTTCTTTTCCTACCCATTTTTGTGAGGGTTCATCTTGTATTTCCAAAGTAAGACATAGTCTGCCAAAGTTCAGTAGGTATTCTGTGCAAATTGTTCTGTATGTAGATATAATTTTTGGTGTAGTCATGGGAGAGGGTGAGCTAGTCATCCTTCTACTCTGCCATCTTGGCAATTTGTTGTAGTGTTTATATAACCAATAAGAAACATTACAAATCAGAATCTATAGAGTGAAAAATGTTCCAATGCAATGATCTTCAACTTTAAGAAAACATTAAGTTGGTTAGCATACAAAGTAAAGACTGTTTTCCTCATTTGCCACACTACACCTGGACTGGCACAAGTGTACACCTACTCATCCCACATTCTCTTTCTTTTGGTGTTAAATAGAGAGTCATAAATTTATTTTTATGGTTGTAGAATTTGAAAGCATTTATTCTTCACCCAGAACTTGCCCATCTGGAATGTCTTTTTCTTATCATATATTATTACTAAAAATTTTGTGGAAACAGAACTCTACTTAAGTTTGTGTCTGTAGCATGTCGTTGTCATGGTCAGTACCAATGCCTCAGCCTGATAACAACGCAGCAAATAAAGTCAGTAGCAATCCACCAACCTAAAATAGATGTATCCCAAATCAAGCCACTTTAAAGATAAACAAGCATTTTGCACACGAATAAATAATGCTATAAATCTTGCTATATTAGATTGCAAATAACTCCGACTGACTGAAATTGCTTGACACGGGATTTACTTATTCTGCACGTTCATAAAAACAACTTGTTCTCTGACAGCACTCATTCTTGGCAATTTACCGCAGCTGTCAGCAGCCAATTTGTTCAGATTACTGCTCTGCATAAAAGTGTAACAATCATGAGGATTTATTAGCTGATTATCGTAAAGGTGGCAGTCCGTCTTGCCTGCCAAAATGCAGGTGATCAGAAAGTTAAATAATTACACGCAGATTAACATTATTTCACCTTCACTTGAAATCTGTAGCTCAGCGACAGGTAAAATTTGTTATTCAAACTTGCAGTATGTTGCACACCACGTAAGTGGGTTTATTGACTACTGGGCACTTTATTGTGCACTTCATGGCTTCAGAACATACTGAATACAAGACCGAGGTGAAAGGACCATGGACTTCAGAGTCAGGAGTCCTAGATTTGAGTCTCAGATCAATCACCCCAAGTTTGGCCTAGCTGAGCAATTGCTAAACCTCCTTCTGCCTCACTTTTTGCACCTGCAAAATTGGTATAATAGGAGCCACCCTTGTTATCCCCTACTATTGAGCTAATGTGTGTAATAGTGCCCTATACACTGTAAAACATTATTATCATTGTTTCTTTCCATTCGTGGTAAATTTATTTTTGTGTAAAATTTAACAACCAGATGGCATTAACTCGCTAGCTATTATAATAATGAAAAAGTTATAAGTAAAAAAAATTTTTTTAAGTTATAAATATCTTGGTAAATGTACAGGTTGCTTTTTCTTCAAATGCAACCATTCAGTATTTTTTAAGGCTAAAGACTACCCACTTTAATACATTAACTCATTAATTCTCCCTTTTGAATTATTGAATTTATGTACCTTTCTTAATTACACTGAACCTTTGTACTTTCCACTAAGGCACGCTGTTCTATGAGCCTTTGCATTAACACTTGGTGTCAAATTCTGTATTTATTTAGAGAAGCAAGAGCCATAACTTCCAGTATTAAATCAAGCTTCAGGTTGATATAAAATTAAATCCAGTGAATATTTATCAAGCACCTACTACTTGCCATATACTTCTCTAGGTAATGTGGAGGCCACGATGAACACAACACTCAGAAACCCCTGCCGTCAGAGAGCTCACATGCTAGTGATGGGAAATAACTAATACAATAAGTAAGTGAAATGCACAGTGTGTCAAATGGTGATGACTTCGATGGACAAAAACAAAGCAGGATAGGGGAAAGGGAGTATCAAGGGAAAGAAGTTTCAATTTTAAATAGGGCTAGTGTAGTTGCCTCCCTGATGTGACATGTGTGCACAGATCTAAAGAAGGTAAAGAAACAAGGCAGGTGGACACATAATGAGTGTCACAATGGAGGGAAATATCCTGGGGCAGGGGGGTGTCTGGTGTGCTTGAGGAACAGCAAAGAGGCTGGGACAGAGCAGAGCAGGGAGGGGCAGAAGAGCAGAAGTTCAGGGCAGAGGGGTCACAGGGCTAGATCACAAAGAGCAGTAGAGGCCACTGTAAGGACTTTGGTGTCACTGAGATTGAGATGGGAGACAACTGCAGGACTGTGAGCAGAGGAATTAGATTATTTTATTGCTGTTATACTGAAGGAAGAACAGGAGGCTATTGCATTGCCCACATGAAAGCTGATGGTGGCTTCCACAGGAACCATAATCATGATTGAGATGTAAGTGAATTCTAAATACATTTTGAAGGAGAAGTTGGCAAGATGATGGATTTGATGACAAAGAAAGAAAGGAATAAAAAATGACTCCAAGATTTTTGGTGTTAGTAGCAAACAAGAGAGAATCCTGAAGGAAGAGCAGATTTGGGAGCACTGAGGGTGAGAAGTTTGGCTTTGGACCTGCTAAAATGGAGAAGCCTATTATAGGACATTCAATTGGAGATATTAAGCAGGCAGTTGGACAGGGGAGTCTGGAGTTCAGAAAAGAGTTATAGAGTAAAGCTGTCTGTCTGCCGTCAATCTTAGATGGTATGGAAAGCACAAGAGTGGATCAAGGCACCACGGGAACCAGTAGAGACAGAGAAGATGCCCAGGGAGTGAGCTCTGAGGCTTTCCAAAATTAAATCAGGAGGCAGATGAGAAAAAAACCTGCAAAGGAGGCCAAAAAAGAGCATGTGATGAGGTAAGAGGAAGCCAACTGAAAAACATACTTTAAGGTAGGAAACAATCAGTCAAGTCCAGCACTGCTGTTGGGTTAGGTAAGATGAAGGCTGAAAACCAGCCATTGGATTTAACAACTTGGTGGTCACAGGTGACTTTTGACAAGAGCAGTTTTGGTGAACTGTCGGGGCAAAAGCCTGGCTATATAGGTTCAAATGAGAATGGGACTGGATGATGTTCAGTGTGAACACAGTTTTCACCATATGGACACTTCAGATTTGCAAGTGGCTCTTTCACTCATAACCAGTATTGTTTTTGTCATGAAAAAAAAAAGCCCTGTTATTGAGTATACAGTTACAAAAACATATTTCAAAAGTCATTATATGTGACCCCAACCTGGAAAACAAAGCGAACAAGAACAAACTATAATGCAAGAAACTAGTCTATGTAGATAATCTAATCTACACACATGTTCTCAAATATGGGACTGAATTAAGACCTGTATCCTTAAAAACAATTGGGCATTGATGGGACAGTATTACCCTCTATAGCCAGTGTAAATTTATTCACCAGCCACCAGCCAACTCCCGGAATAGTCTCTAATTTTTAAGTGAATAGAGACATATCTTACTTATTCCCACCATATGCACAAAAAAGATCATCATGAACGTGATAGGGGCACTAACTATTGCTACAATGGAGATCATGTTACTATATATAAATCTATTAAATGAACATTGTATACCTTAAATTTCCACATGTTACATGTCAAATATATTTCAATAAAAATTAATTAAAAATAATTTAACACAGATATAGAATATTGCAATAGTTTGCAAAAGAATGAAGATGACCATGACAGCAATTTTACTCCTGTTATTTTAATCTTAGAACCCAAATCTGATTGGAAGATAAGTCAATTCTTTTCCAAACTATGCTAGGCTCAAGAAATTCTATTATAATCTGCATTATTTCCACTGGTCCCACACAACCTTCACATAAACACAAGCAACTTGACCTGCTCGCCACTTAGGTCTAATAGTATATTGTTTTCAGTAGCAGGATGTGTGTAAAATACAATTTAATAAGTATGAAGTCAGATACCAAGAGTTTCTGCTGTTGCCTGGACATCAAGTAGATTTGAAATGATGGTGATTGGCCATAGTCATTTCCTTTTTCTGCAACAGGCATGTTTGTTACATTAGAGGAGGGAATAACAATTTTCTATTGTTCACAGTTGACTACCTCAAAATTCAACAATAACTCCCTTTACTGTGTAAAATGATTTAAACTGATACTCAAAAGCTGTCCTAGGAGTCTTCTTGTCTGTGTTTTTGTTGACTCTAAAATTTTTAGGGGCTCAAATTGCTTTCATAGTCTATTATATTTAGCATATGACCAAAAGCAAATGTTTTTTAGTGAAGCTGATGCCAGGTAAGTTTTTTATTATATTTAGAAAAAATATAACTGGAAATAAAAGTAAGTCATTTGAAATAAATGGGAGCTTTAGAAATTCCTATAAGTCTTTAATGGTAGCATTTGGGTTCACCATCCAAGCCAGTTTTAACCCAACCAAGATACTGGGAAGCAGAGCACACAGTTGTGTCCATCAAGGCACAACGAGGTGATGGAGCTCAGGGCTGCCTGATTCTGCTTGCTGGGTTCTCCTGTGTAATAGCCACGGCCATAAAGAACTCACCCAACAAACCAGGCGAGGCTAAGCCAGAAACTATATGCAAGTGGTAAATATTGCCAACAGATAAAAATCGATGAATGGAGGATACACTTCCAACTAAATTACTGGTTTATTATAAAAGGATATCACTCAGGAATGGCCAGATAGAAGATGTACAGGGCAAGGGTGTGGTAAGGCACGTGGAGCTTCCACGCCCTCTCAGGGCAAGTCACTCCCCAGCATCTATGCAAGTTCACCAACCCAGAAGCTCCAAAAATGGATTTCTTTTCTTTTCCCAAACTTCATAAGACTTTCTTCACTCCCCCAGTTATCTAGAGCAATCCCTACGATCTTCAGACCAACCATTTATCATTGATCTCTCAAAATTTGCCAAAATACAGACAAACCTGTAGAAACAAAGTGAAGTGAGATAAGCAGGTACACCTATCCACCAAACATTTCTTTAATATAATTAGGCCCTCGAAGGATTCGTAGTATTATCAAGTGAGGAAAAGGGAAAGGTCAGTACCAAATGGGCTGAGAAATTTTCATAATTTCCGAATTTGGAGATTCTTTTCAAAGAAAGAAAATACATAAAAGGATATGTCATTTTGGAAAAAAAAATAAAGAAAAGGATAAGAATGACTTTATGTAAAACGGATTCAGAAGTACCAGTGCCAGTACATTTTACCAATTATTTCACTGTTTGACTAATATAAGAAAATTTGAATTAATGAGATTAATGTAGCAAGTTACACATGACAGTCATTCTGATTATCTTGTGGTCAACAAATATAGCTAATGTTGCGCTAAGTTATGAAAAGGAATTCATTATTTAAGGAATAGCTAGACAACATTTACTTGAAAGAGCTCATAACATATTGAGGAAGACAGAAACAGGCATATATACATATAATATACATATTATATAAAATGAAATGTATTCAGTGTGTGAACAGATCTGTACTGATACTTAAGCTGGTGGTATATCCCAAAGAGGGCAGGGTAGAACTTTAAGAGAACTCTGAAAATAGTGTTTTACTACAGGGAAAAAGTATGCAGTGAAGGCTTGCCCTTTAAAAAGGATTGAAGTATAACACAGCATTAGATTATAGCGGTGTTTTTCTCATTTCATTTTATAAGTAAAATATTAAAGGTTAACTGATGCTATTCTTTGACCTCTTACTTAATAATCTTCTGAAGAAAACCACTGTTTAAAACATACTTATTAGAATAACAAAAAAACAGAGAGATAAATATGTTGGGTTGGATTCCTATTTTTGCTTTTCTAGTGCAAAATTCTCTTTATTAGTAGTAGTATGTATGCATTTCATCAGGCTGTATGTTGAGAGACTTGGAAATCAAGTGAACTACAATGAAGAAAGAATTTTCTAAACGAACAAATTCTCCTGTGCACCATGCTTTTTTTCAGGATTGGTAAGTTTCAATGTGCTTTGCAACAAAGACACATATGTAACTATTGAAAACTATAAAACCAGGCTTTAAAGAAAAAAAAAATTCAGATAATTCAAGCAATCATTCAAAAATAACCTTGTCTTTGTAGAGAGATGTCATGTAAGCCTCAGAATACTTTCTTCGCTGCATTATCAGGTTAATGTGGATATGCCTCACTTACACACTTCCTTCACTAAAACTTGAACTCCTAGGAGATTTATAAACTCCTAGGAGATGATCAAGATTCTCTACCTTGTAGGGAGTTGTATGAAACAATGCATTTTACGGCCACGATACGCTTTACAAAAAGTAATATTATCTCAGATCACTTTGCAGGCTATGAATATGCTCTTTGTTTCTTGTAAGTATCTTGTATCAAATGAGATTCCTCTTTCTCAACTCCCATAACTTTTATGCACAATGTTTCTGACGTCTGGAGAAAATTTCTGGATATCAAATGCAGATAGCCTGTCCATCACCTGGTCAAAACTGCCACCTACTGGTCAGTCTTCAAATCTATTTTTCAATTCACCCAAGCCTGCTCTTAACAAGGTAAGATCCCTTGTTTCAAAAGAGTAAATACCAATTATAATACCAGAAGACTGACAGGAAATACTCTTTTAACAAAATTCATCTGCATTAGGGTGAGCCAAAAATACCAAATTGCACAAACCTTCCAATAAAATCATCTCTTTTGCCAGCATCTTTGTCCCATGCAGTGATATCAATGATTCCACCTCTTTCTTCATAAAGATGAAAATCAAATTGTTCCCTCCACTGAGGATTCAAAGTTTTGGGCATAATCTGGAAAATAGAAAAAGTCATTACTCATCAATATCAGTCTTTTAAAAAAATTTTACTTGAGACTTAAATCAAACTATCTAGAAAAGCACATAAGTGATTTGAACAAGAGCTTCCAGAAGTGATGGAAATGAGTCATTAGGTCCAATATCTTTATTGCTTACTGTCTGAAAGAAGCATAAAGGATGTGTCCCGAAAACGAAGAGGCACCACTTAATCATCTTGAATAACAGATGAGAGGTACAAATTACATAGAAAACACAAGGAGTCTATAAGTGAAACAGACCACTCAGATGCTAGCATTTATTTTATATAACCACTTCATGCACAAAGATGTAACTCATAGTATGTCATTTCATAATAAAGGAAAATGAGGATTCCCAGAGTTTTTTTTTTTTTTTCTTATTCTCCACAGACATAGGAGTTCTCAGCTGAATAATGGGAAAAAAACAGACAATGAAGTTCTGTGGGAGCAGGAGGAAAAAGCAAGTAACTTTTGGGTGGTCAGGCAAACTTTCCACTTATAGCACTGATGTATCATCCCCATTTTATATATGGAGAAACTGAGATCTGAAGTTTAAGTGACCCATCTATAGTCATGAGGTTTTAAGGTCTAGACTCAAGTCTGTGACTAGAGCCTCAGCTCTCCTTCCCCAAAACAGAGTGCCAAAAATGTTTGTGAATTAAGATGAATATTTGTGAATATAATCTCCACGTCACATATATGAGAAAGGTAATTTATCTGAAGTACGGTTCTGTAACTTCAAGTATTCAGTTAAGACACCTGGTGGAATCAACGAATGAAATGACCCATACTGATATGTTTTAAAATTCTACTCACCATTGGGTTAGACAACATTCATATTTGTTTCTCTATTCTTTTTAGCAGGAGGGCATGTAGTGGCCTTTTCTCTTTTTAATGTATGAGAGACAGATTTTCAGATGTAAAGACTTTGAAAGCAATGAAGTATGTTATGTGCAAAGGTAATGCAAATGAATCACAATTTTTAAAGTTCATAATCTGAAATTAATCAGCAATAGATCATGGAAAGAAAGAGCAAAGAGAGACACGTGTCCATAGCTGGGTTTCATATTTCACACCTAACGAGCAGAACTATAAAAATAAGTAATGTTTTAAGCCAACCAGAACATGGAAATAATGTTAATTGATAAAGGATAAGACAGAAGTGGTCACAGGTACCTATTTTTGAAATCAGTAGTTTCTTTAAAATGGTATTAAGCCCATGGCAGAAAAAAAGTAAGATGGCACTGGATGGATGCTATGATAATTCAGATGATCTCATCATTGGGTTCGGATGAACTTTAAGATATTTTGGAGAATGGTCTGACTTACTTATTTGGCCAAAAAGAGCTTAACTTTACAGTTTGCTTTTTTAGGATTGTTTTCCCTATATGATTTCCTATAGGTCAGAAATGATGCCTTCCTCTTCAATGTGAGCACTCAATAAGGTAACTAACCAGCCTGCTAGCAGGTCTGACTGCCTGCTAACAAATCACCTCTGTGATATTTCCAGCTACCTTAGCTATTGATGAAAAGTCCCTGGGCCAGAAGGAATATAGGCAGGCTGTTTATCAAAAGTTCACAAAAATTGTGATGTTAAGGCAAAGTTATTCCCATCAAAGTAGAACGTGATCAGTTGTCTCAAGCTGTCAATGCCTACAAGCTACAGAGGCTGACCATTATAGAGATTATATCTGGATACAGTACAGATAAATATAACTATATAATGATGACTACTATGATCTTCCACAGATGTGGAAACACAGGTATGGAGAGGCAAAGTAACTGTAATGGCAGCAGGAATTTGGTCCTTTGTTTTACAAATAAATTTTAAAAACCTTGCAGTCCGCATTGGTGCAGGTCAGTTTCAATAAAATGGTTTAGAGTAATGTACAAGGTTTTCATGGAACGTCAAATAATGCTGTTCGTAGTGCTTATACTAGTATCGGGTGTAATAATAATACTAGCCAACACTCTTTGAGCACTTTATGTGCCAGGCATTTACTTAGGTTTGCTCCAGCCTTCTTTTTTTTTTTTTTTTTTGATAGTTCCTACTATTATTCTTGTGTGATAGATAAAGAAATTGAGACCTAGAGAAGTGGTTTACCAAAGGTCACGTAGCACATAAAGTTAAGAAATGCAATACAATTGTCGGTCCTGCTTCCTGACATCATGTTCAAAAGAAGTTCAGTAAAGCAATAAATAAGTGTCTGGTGTTTTCATGTCCTGAAGCATGGCTGTTAACCACCACTGCCTTCCAAGTACTGACAGGAACACAAAAGAGATAGGTTACCTTGCTCTTGTACTTCTGATGCCCAAGCCGGAACTTCACATAGGGGTCACTCAACCCGTTTGAATCCATCGCCTTGAGGTCTCGTCCCTCAATCAATGTGATGCTGACTATTCCTCTCCAAAGATGTGATTTTCTGTGTACATCTGACAGACGTAAACTTTGGGTCTGAAACTTTCAGTGAAGGAAAACAGAATTAGCTTACTGTGTTTAAAGCCAAAATACCATATTTGGCATTACTCTTTCCTCTGCTAATTTTTCAGAAACAAAAAAGAGGCAGTTACAATTTTAAAAAGTAAAAATAATTAATAGATTATTAATTATAAAGTTACTAATAAGTATGAAAGTATCATCTCATGATAAATTTAAGGTTGTTGTGTAAAAGAGATGTGTGCTCAGCATAAGAAATTTTAGTTTTTCAATTCTTAAAATTACATGTCAATACTTTTAAGAATATCAGAGAATATTTGCATATGGGTCAAATATGCCTGCAACAAAACATGTATAAATAAATATTATAAACATAAAAGGCCTCATCCACACTGTGATGTGTAATTTTTAATTACTTACAGTTTTTTAAATTTTTTTCATGTAACAAATGGATTTTTAGTTTTAAGATTAGTTGCAAGTTCTATTCAGAAAATTTAAAAACCTCTTTATTGCCACATTTGGAGATAACTGAGTTTTAGCTCACTAAAATCTATTTAAGGTATCATAAAAAAGAAAACAAAATCAATATACCCTCCCAAGATGTCTTGCTTATGCCTGAAACTTGCATCAAAATTTTAAAAAATTATGTATGTGATTTACATCAGCTGGTATGTTTCTGGATTTATTTCTCACTTTAGTATCTGAACGTTTTCTTTAATAATTTTTAGTTGCTCAATTCTAAGTCACAATATTTAAGTCAGTGAATAAAATCAGAATTTTAAAAAATTAGCAAGACTACTAAAAATGGCTATAAAATCTCTTTGAATTAAATAACATATAAAACAAGCCAGAGAAAGTAGCTAAATCGTTAATGACCTTTTCAATCTGGATTCAGAACCAAGAAGTATTGTAAAAATTGCTGGGTTTCTTTCATGTTGTCAAGCATGTTTCCTTCACTTACAGTCATTTCATGAAAAAAATTCAATGTATCACTCAACCCGAAAGTATTTCACTTCTGAATTATGGATTAACTCTACTTTTGACCTAATTCCTTCTACATTAAAGTTATAGTCCATTTTGTATAAATCCTCCTCCCGCTTTGAACTCTCACTTTTTTCTCTATACTACAGTCATGCCATAGCCATTTTTATCTATCATCAAAAGTCATTCACGTCAGGATGTTTTATTAGGAAAATGAAAACTATATTCTTCAAAAGATAGTACTTTTAATATTTGAAGATTTCCATGAAAATGTGTCTAAATCACATTGCATATTTTCCTGCCTTGTTGATCAGCAAATTTTGAACAATATTGCTTGGTGGCTCTGCTTTATTGATATAAATGCAGGATTTTGCCTTCACAACCCTCATCTCTGTAAGCTCAAGAGCAGTGGCATCTGTGTTCTAAAGGGCAACCAGTGTTACCTGGAGCACTTGTAATATCCACAGGACTCCATGCCCCACTTCAATGAGAGCCCCTCTGCTCCTATCTGCTATGTACACTCGGTTTCCACACTGGATTTTCTTTGGACCAAGGATTTCTCAGATTAAAATAACTGTTTAGAATTCATTGCATCAAGTAATCTTCAAGGGTTTTTTTTGGTTCTAAGATTTCATGCACTTATTATTATATAATGCAGCAATCGATTTCAGTGTGTCTATGTATCTATATCTGTCTGTCTGTCTGTCTACCGACCTATCGGCTTATCTAACACCTGCTGCTATTGGGAATACCTCTAACAGCAGGCTCTAGAGACTCAGGTTCTCAACTTTGGGTCTGAAATTTTGTTAAGGAATATGAGTAACAAAGAAGGAAAGAAGGAAAACAATTTCTGGCAAGTAAGAAGAAATAATTATCTTAGTGAAGACCAAGGAGTTAGTAACTACTCATTTATATAAAGCTTTAGAATTTGAAAGTGCGTTTATATACATTATATAATTTGCTTTCCACTAAAACCCTATGAAGTAGCAAGGCAAGGCCTGCTACTTCTATTTTACTAATGAGGAATTTGCCGCTCAGAAAGGTTAGGGTAGTAAATGATGGATGTGCGATTGGAACCCAGGATTTCTCATCTTTATTCCTGAGCTTCTCCCAACATTGGTCTTCAGTGCAGAGACTCTCCCCGAGGTTTAAAAGTAACCATGATTTAGGTATAATGTTGCTAAAGGGTGCTCTCCAGTAAGGTGAGCTGATTATAAATGATATTGCAGTTGACATTTTCCCACCTTCTATTTTCTGTTCCATGAGCGCATGTATTCATATTTAGAATATTTCAGCTTGCAGATGGATATACTTAATGACATTTTCTACACACTGTAGCTGCACAAGTCATATAATGCCCTCCGTCAATAACAGTTTGGTACAATCTCGGTTACACAGCAACTTCAGTTCACAATGTCAAGCTATGTTCTTGAATGGTACCATGTCTGAAACCCTTACTTGCTTGCTCCTCCTCCTGTTTTCACACGAGAACAAGACTTTTACTTACAAGATAAGAAATGCTTTCCTGGGGATCCTTCATGCTTTCACAGAAATGAAATGAACTTAACGGAGGCTTTACCTCCGGCTGCTAGTTGTTAGCAACACATTTCTATAACCTGGAGGAACATTCCCAGAATGACTTGGGAAGCTAAGGGGAAGGAGGAAGAACATTTCTTAACAAAATCAGGGCTAATAAATGCAGAAATTAAGGTGATCTGTGTAAAAGGCTAAAAGAAAAACAAAGTGGGGTCAGGGGAATTTTCCAAGGACACACTGACCAAATATCATTTTTCAAAGTGATTTTTCTTCTTCAATTTTTTTTGTTAAAAATGGTACTTTCCTAAAAAGAAAGTCCATGATTCAGCTGTGATTTGAATAACTGCATAGTTATGAAATAGATACTAGTCTGAGTGTGAAGAATAGGAACTTGAAATACAGTCATAAGATAAAGGGGGAAGATATAAACTTAGGCTACTAATAGGAGAGAAGACAGGACTTAGCATAAATGTCCACTTGCATCTTTCTAGCAATTTCTGACTATGTGACTTGGCCATGTTGCCCCCTCTCTGCATCTCAGGTTTTTTATTTATGGTTTCCAGTCTGTACATCAGGCCCCAAGTATGCAAAAGCCCAATTTGTGTGTGTGTGTGCGTGTGTGTGTGTGTGTGTGTGTGAGGTGGTTAGGGGTGTGGGTTGGGAGGTGTGCGTGGAACAAAGGTATATTCCATAAATAGAGAACATTTAATCCACTTCGCATAGTTGTTACTTTTATTTATTTTTTAAATCAAAGTTTTGGGAAACTCTTTGGGGAATAAGTGGAATTCCACAACTAAAAAAAAAAATTTTAGAAACTACTAGCTTTAATGCTCCCCAAGGTAGCTCCTGAGTCACCTGCTCTGTTTAAAGTTTCCTTCCTCTGTATGGCAAAGTTCTCCAAGTGTGATCCATAGATCAATGACATCTGTGTCACCTGGGAACTTGTCAGAAGTTCAGATTCTTTAGCTGCATTCCAGACCAATGGAATCAGCAGCTCTGGGGGTGGGGAACAGCACCCTGGTTTAGTGAACCCTCTCTGGAGGGGGTTCTGATGCACACTCATGTGTGAGAACCCCTGCTTTTTAAGTTCTAAGACACATGTGCACCGGTCTTCTCCTATATGCTAATACTATTATTATTACTGTTATTGGAGACATTATCTACTCTCTGGCATGGGGACTATATATATGCTAATTAAATCCTTATTCAGTCCTACTTCTAAATTTACTGATGAGGAAAGCACAGTGGTCTGGATATTTGGAGCATTTAAAGAGAGAGGTAGGAGTCTACTGAAAAATTGTGCAGTTTAATTTATTATTTCCTCCACCTGCTAATAATTTTTTTATTAGGATGTAGTTAAGTAATACACAGTAACTGAATAATTGATAATTAGTTAACCAAAAATTACTTATTGAGCACCTGAATGGCAAAGAGTATTAAACACACCCAAGAAATCCCTCAATAAAAATAGCATTACATCTAGTACTTAGTCATTTAAGGCAATGTTTTCAATTATGTCCGTGTTGGAACAGAATTCTACTTGAGGAGGAAAGGAAAAAGGAGGGAAGAATAAAAAGGAAAATCAACCTAGCTGCAAAGAACCAACTCCATAAAAGGAAGAAATACTCTTTGAACTTATAAGGCAGTAATTCTCAAGTTTTAGTGGGCAATTTGTTGACATCGACAGGCCTGATCCTCCCGGACGTGATTCAGTTCTTGTGGAGCAGAACAGCACTTGTTTCTCCCATGTGATTCTCAGCCGCACTAAAGTTTGAGATCCACTCTCATCAGGAACATTTGTTTGAGTTCAGACTTAATAAAGAATATCAGGATACCAGGTAACTATAAATTTCAAAGTCGGAGGCAATGAGTCAATGACATGTCTCTTTAGTCAGACTTTAGAATTAGTGAGCTGGCATTTTAAAGACAGTATTAGTTTATGTACATTATTTCCTGAAAAGGAATTCAAGATCACAATTCCTTTTCACATACCTAAAAGACATCAGGATACAGAATGGTTTTCAGGACAGTAAGTCGGCGCTCACACCAGCGCAGAAATAATAAATAAGTGGTTGAACTTACTCGTGCATTTTGGTAACAAGCGCTCTGAAGCCCTGCTCTGCAGAAGCCAGGGACAGGAAGAGCAAGCCTGCTGCACGTCTGGATGGAAATGAACAATCAGAGCCGCACAGGAAATCTCTGGGCAACTGTCGACACCTCACGTCAATTAGAGTTTATTAGCACTACTCTTCAAAACACAGTATTTGAAAAAAATATGTACTTGCTTCTTAAGTCACTCTCAGAAAATGTCTTTTAGAACAATGAAGACAAATGCCAATGCAACGATGCAGTTTCCAGCCACCATTTTCTTTACTAGCATAATGCTACAGGCCTCAAGAAAATAAAGGACAGAGACTAATCGTGCTGGATCCTGCTGGAGTGCTTTCCAGGTTTCGTTAATAGGTGTAGCAGAGAAAAAAAATATGGCAAGAAAAATTAAGGAAAGAATCATTATCTCAAGTCCTTTGCTCCAAAAGCTTTGGAGACAGTTTCCAATGTCAAAAATGATAAGGCTCCAAAAGAATAAATGTTGCATGGACAGGCCAATAACTATGACCATGTTAACTGCATCCCACATGTGACTCTTTGGTAATGTTTCAAGAGATCTCTCTAAAGTAACAGAAAAATTTTGCCCTGCATAACACTTCTCTTTATTGCCTTTGCTACTAAAAAAGCAACCTAACAGTCCCTTTACTACTAAGACCAAGAGCAGCAAGAGATGGATTAAAATGATACAGACGAACAAGAATAATAGAAGGATTTTATCATGGTGGAACTAAAGGACTTCTAGAGAAGCTACACAAAGTTTCCAAACAATAGCACTGTGATGAGATGAAAGTCATCAGCTTCATTAATATCAACACGGTGGACTGGATTAGGCCAGATGGGTGAAAGATGAGTTAGATCATACAGAAAGAAAGAAACATGTACTGAGCAGCTATTATGTGCTGGAGCCCTCATACTCCAGTGTTTTTCATAACAAGTACTTTTAAGGTAAAGAAACTGAAGCACAGAGAAGATAAACACCCTACTTAAACCCAAATGGCTAGAGATTGGCAAGGCTGAGATTTGAACTGGAATTGCTGATAACTGATGATTTTCCCTACTATATCTCAATTTTTGGACAGAGCTTAAGAAGTTCAATTCAAAAAAATGTATTTACTTTGTACAAGATTTGTTGAAATACTTTGACTTATGTTTAGATGAGCCTATCTTTGGGTATAGATTATCCAGGCAGGCTAATCAGGGGCTTAGAGTAAGTAAAAGTTGGTAACTGGCAAACGCTAGCATATATTGTTCAGTAAAGCATATGAGAGTTTACCGTACTCCGTAACAAATTATAGTCTAATGCTTATTAATAAGGTGGTTAAATTGTAGAATCTTCTATGTAAATTAAGAACACCTCTATGTTCCAATTCTTGTTAATAAGGTTTATTAATTCCATTCTTTAAAAAGCTGGATCACTACTAATAGATTCCTATTATTCTAGATCCTGATCAAAACACAGAACAAAACCAAAAAAAGTCTATTTAGACTTAACATGTGGCTAAAGGAACATTCACTCATACCAATCTTCTCCCTGGTATCTGCAAATACTTTTTGGCTTTTGTTATCCTGGATTTTTTTTTTAACCTGTGTACAACCTAATGCTTCCAAATGAGACCCAGACACTGTGAAACTGGAGTGAAATACATTGCTTGTGTCTTTACAATAGCTGTGCGTGGAGGTAGTCCTTTCCTTTATTTTCAGCACAGAGGTGCACATGCTTTTATTTAATCAAATGATCCATGAGACACTACAAAGAAGAGATAATGACAGCCTAGAATGACTGTTTTGTGCTGCAAAGCCTGGATTGTGGAGCAATATTAGCTCAATCCCAGGCACAGGCATGTTCTATCTTTTCCTTTTCCTGCTGAGTTTATTCCAGTGAATTACACCCGGATGATGAAGCCCAACAAGTAGATTTGTCCTACAGTTCAACAGCCCTCTCAAAGCAGGACTGCCTCTACAGAACAGCCTCCCAGTGCTTTGTCCAGCCTAGTTTGAAGTGTCTCATCTAATAAGAAAGCTTCGATCCCTTTTTTTCCTTAGAAGGTGATTCACTGGCATTATAATCCTTAGAGAACCTCTTCAGGTTTTTATCTGTAAACTTTCTTTCCTATTTCTATTGCTTTTTGATACAACTTACGGTGTCTGGAAAGTATGTTTAGTTTGGATGTTTTAACAACCCTCTCTAAACTTAACTGTGGCTAAACAAAAGTTCATAAGGTTTTAGTCTATTTGCTCAAAATACATACAAACAGAAAATCATCATATGCGTTGTAGTCTTGTTGGTTTGCTGAAGTAATATATAAGTTTCCACCAATGATATGGTAAAGAAATAATGTGTCCTGGATTTGACTTACAGGAACTTCTTTTTGAGGCTTTCAATTAAAAGTTAATTTTTTTCCCTGAGGGTTTTACTTTCATACCTGTTGATAGAAATAATACCTGCACTTTTCTTGGGTGTATGTCACATACAGTTGAGTTGTTCAGAATGGAAGCATTTCTGCACAAGATCACATTCCTGTTTACAGAGCCAATACCTCTTCTTGGTCTGCTGGGTCTTCTTTCAACCATTTTTGTGTGATCCTACCATAAGGTAGTGCTCTGATATCACTCTGCAGTGTTCCGTATTCTGTGCACTCTTTTTTGCCCATTTCACATTACAATCCATTTCTCATTCTTTTATATGCAATATAGTGGCATAGCCCAGCCTTCTCCGTTTAAAAATATTAAAATTTCTCTTTAATTCACTACAATGTTCTCATAAGACAGACTGTTCAATTAGCTTTCAGTCATCAGAATCTAAATGTCTAGTGGATGGAGATAAAGAAGAAACTTAAATACTAAATATTTGAAAGAACTGACTGCACTCACTGTTACCATCCTTTACTGGGAATTTAAACATCTTTAATGAAATTCTGACTTACGAGTAATCCAACTGGCTTCACATAATTTTTATTACTTTCATGAGAAACATGGTAATTGCTGTACACATTGCTTAATGTTTTGTGTCCTAAAATACCATGGTTTTTTTTTTTTTGGCGGGGGGGCAGGGAGAAATTAGGTTTATTTATTTATTTTTTATTTTTTTAATGGAGGTACTGGGGATTGAACCCAGGACCTTGTGCATACCAAGCACACACTCTACCACCTCAGCTACACCCTCCCCCACCAAAATACCATGTTTTGATAAATTATAAATGGTATGCTTTTGGAAAATCTGAATATCCCTGTAACACTTCAGTCTTTTCTTTCCATTATTTTGCTCTCAAGAAAATTAAGATAATGTGAGTAACAATGACATTCACCCAGCAAGTTTTTAAGTTTTTACCAGGATTGTTTCATTTAGTATAACTCAGTTACTGTCTCCTGGACACAGGTATTAATCCTTATAAATAAGCAGATAAAATTTTCTTTCAAATCGCATTCTGTTTAAGTCACAAAGCACATATATACTCTTCATGTAAGATTTTATCTGAGCTATTTAGGTTTTTCCTGTATCTGAAAATGTTATGGGAAACTTCTTTTCATACACATCTCTAAAAGTTCATCAGAAAACAAGCATTGCTTGGGCAAAGGCAACGAGGTTAGTTATCAGAGTACCCTTTGAATATGAATACGAAAGATCACATTCATCCAAAGGAGACTTGGTCACTGATTTTCTGATTTTGTAAAATGGGACCTCAAACACAGCAACATAACAGCCCTCAAACACATCCATCCACTGATGGTTTAAGGAGCTGTGGAGGAAAAGGGTCACATAATGCAAGAAGGATCTGAAAGGCTGTCAATAAAGACAAACTAAAGGGCAGCTCTTACTACATACTGCAACTCCACTGATCATCAACCCACAAAGGAACTCTACTGCTTGAAGTCTTCACCAAAACACTCATTTCCATGACATTCAGAAAGAGAGAAAAATTGGTCCTGATCATTGCCTTTAGCTACTTCAGGACAGTGGCATCACTTCTCTGGGCCTCAGTTTCCTCATTGGTAAAATAACTGACCCTTAAAGGTTCTGCTTTTATAACTCAATTTGTCTGTCCCTCAATATACGTTCGGAAAAAAAGACATTAGATCACTGTACCTCAGATACCAAAAAGCTACCTTTTAAATTTGCCTATTTGATATTCCAAAATAAGACAGTTTAAGAGACTGAGAAAGGTTAACAAAGAATATTTAAGGATGAATACAACCAAGTGGAAAGTATGGATAAGTGGAAGACTGATTTGGAAGCAGAAAGTGAAAAGAAGATGTGGGAAAAGTCATTTAAAAGGGAAATCCTTAAAAAGTAGTGCTTCTGGAGTTGGTCCTGGTGGCAGGACTTCATTCAGAATGATCATTCTGAATACCTGCTGCAAACAGAACAAACACAACACAGAACACCCCTGAGTTCTGCTTCCTTGGCAAAGGAGGGTACCATAGAAATTCACCATAATTGTGGATCATTAAACAAAAACAGAAAAAAAATTTTCCAAAAGGTCATTTTTCATTTAAGGTAATGGTACAAGTCAAAAGCAGTCACTCTGTGTGTTGATGGCTAGTGTATGAACATATAAGAGGAAATGCTATTATTTGTTCTATGATACAGATTAACGTCAGTGAAGGCAGCTATCGTAGACTGAAAGGAAATGAAGAGGCTTTGATAATTAAAATAAGCTCACACACATGCAAGACTGCAACAACAACAACAAAAAGCGTGAGGGGCAGAAGATAAAGAGACGTGGTTTTTACTTCCTCACTTTTCAAGTCAATGCATGACAACCTGGAACCTGCCTGTCTGCTTGAGACACTGCAACAAATCTTAAAATGCTAAAAGGAGAAACATAGTTTTCAGTCACCAGCAGTTTAAGAGCCAAGAAAAGAAAATGGCAAAGCCCTACGAGTGTAGCATTTTCATTGCTAGATCTATTGCTAGGTAATCACGTACTAAGTGTAAATTTTCAAAGAAAGAGGGAAACTCTTGAAGGCAAAGCAGTAAGTGCATTAGTAACAAATCACTCCATGCATAATGCAGAATTACAGCAGAGAAAAAGGATGACAGAGCTCATTATGCTTAAGTCGTGAAAGAGTAAATAATACTAAATTGTAATGGCACTTAAAACAAATTCTCTGTGGAATTTTAATTTTTTTCTTTATTTGAATCAAAAGCAGAGTCGCTGTTTTCTAATTCAGGGGATTTTTTTTTGTAAAGAAAGAACAGTAATTATCCAGTATGTATATAGTGTAAGACCACGGTAATAGAAGTAAATTTTTCTCAAATAGATGATACAAATTTTACAAGAAGGGAAGAAGAACCTTCATGGACCCTCCAGACAGTGCTATGATAGTCCTGGAAGGTCTGTGGGCCTCTAGCTGTTAAGAATCTGGGGTATTCAGGCCCATAAGGAACTGACTTCAAAGCAATATGTTAAATATACGAAGTTCTCAGTTTTTTACAAATGAAGAAATAGAAGTCACTTAAATGGCTAAGAATAAAAATTAATAAAGAAGGCAAATGAATACATCTCTCTGACAGCCTATTTTAAGAAGTGAATTTAATTCACATTTAACTTTCAAAATTACTATTCAGAACCACAAGTCAAGAATATTAATGTAAAGGATTTAGACATTACCCTCCAAAAGAAAGACTTCACAGAGACATAAGATCCAACCACTTCATTTTCTGACAGTTCCTAAAAACAAACAAATATTTAGCTAAATTTTGAGGTGTTCTGAGAATACCTTATTAGCCCAACAAAATTAAAACAAGTAAAACCCCCTAAATTATATATCCTAAAGACACTTTGAATGTTTATAAACTGTAAGTTTCCTTCTTCTGAATAAATTTAAGTTTTTTGTCTTATTCATATCTGATACAACGGTAGTAAAGCTTAGAGAGGATTGTTTCTGTAATTTTTAACTAATCGACTTACCTCTTTAGTCTGAATTATTAACTCATATATCTCAGAATCTAACATTTTATTTTAGAAAGTAGAACTGTTTAAACACACTTTAAAATTTTGAAATAAACCAGATATCTGTTTCTTTTAACAAAACAATTTAATACCACAGACCTTTAGAGCATTTTTAAAGAGTGACAGCAGAAATCTTATTTATAAACATGTACTTAGTCAAATTTGGTTTAATTCCTTACTAAAAACTTCCTAGTTTTATGATATAACATTTAATATATATAATATAAATTACTTAGTTAACTTGAGCTCCCCAAATATAATTTTAAAAAGAAATGAATACTGAAAAAGGTGGCTATTTAGCTGAAAAGAAAGTAATAGTTCACGTTGGACATTTTATTACTTAATCCTCAGACTTCCATAAAGCAAAATCAGTTTGACTTTAGGAAATCAAAACATAGTTACTTTTTAAAGAACTTTTAAAGTTACATGCATTCTTTAAATTTTAATGTTTTTTAATCCTGTCTCTGGGTGTCAGTTACAATAAAATTATGGAAAACTGATGACAGTTATGGGAAAGCATCAACCTTTCACTGTGATGCAGAGGAAGCAGTTTTGTAATTTATCTGATTATTCCACGATTTTATGTTGGCAACTAAGATGGTACTGGTCCAGCACCTCACAAGATGCCTAATGCATAGTAGGTACTCAATAAATATTTGTTGATTGACTGTTACCTGGAATTCATTTGCTTAAGGATATATATTCCCTTCAAAAATCATATCAGAAAATAATAATGAACTGAAGTACTTCAGGATATGCAGCAAGTTGAATAATGTAAGTTTAGAACTAGAATTACATCAGAGTTTGTCCATGTAATCTACCTGAGCTTTTTACACAAAGTCTATTTCTTAATTAAACTAATTACATTTTTCCAAGTTACTTGCATAGGGTTTGGTCAGGCAGCGTGACTAATGTCAGAAGTCATCAGGAAAAAGTCTGGGGTTCAAGACATGGTTTTACCATCACTACACAGGTCTAATTCATTTACATTTACAGCTATGGTTCTCATCTATCACATTTGGCACATTGTCATTATCAGTTTCTTAAAAAATCCATAAAAATATACTTACACTTGGACGATGGGGCACAAACCTTAGGTGGAATGACTGCAATCTTTTTTGATGCTATGCTATTGTTTAACTCAAAAAACCTTATTCTAGCCTCTGGAAAAGATGCATGTGTTTGTATTCTATTGCCAATTCTCTTCTTACTTTGATTACCAGTTCTATTTTAATTAAGCATCATACTTAGCAAAATGTGGATAAATTTTAAAGTCCCAATTTAAGAAATTACTTCTTGATGCTCCTTACACAAATCATTTCCCCAGAGTCAATAATGCAAGTTATATAACCAACATTGAGTGTTTCCTTAATGCAAAAGTGAATTAAGGTGACTTCTGTTGATGTGAAAATCTTGGCTCTAGTCTCGACAGTTACAACAACTAAGATTACCATTTAGCATTTAGAAATATTGGTACCTCATTTAAAGTTTAGGTGGTCTAAGGTGACTAACAGTGAAACTGCGCAAACTCAGTATTCTCCATTCTTCCTCAGATGAGCACAGAGGGTAATGGTCTAATGATGTGATTCGTATGCAGATGACAAAACGACATTGATAGATTGGGTGGCGGGGGAGAGTTTTAATGATCAAGATTTAGAACTTAGGTTTCTCTGTTCAAATTTGAGAAACAAAAATCCTAGTCACATTTGGATCCAAGGAAGTCCCCAAGCTGTGCTTTCCATGCCACGTTTAATTACTTCTGTCATTATTAATTAACTAAAATTTATATTTCATTTTACAACCTACATTCTCATGTAAATTTAGGTCTCTATTTCAAGGAAAACAACTTAATTTTCCTGTGGATTCTTGTGCCATTTATGGCTCTGATGAATGTAAAATTCACAGCAGACTAGCCCAGGCCTTCTTTTCACTAGAGTTTCCAGTAACAACAGTAACAATAATAATGAAACACCTGGCATTACGATAATGAATTCTAAACAAAAGAGGTGATTTTATTATGGAGGGTAAGAAAAGCAGAATAAAGTCTTCATGAATTCCAGAGGAAACTTGTCCTAAACCATGAATGTAGGTATTGAGTTACACTTTTAGTCTCCATCAAGACAAGAGGTTGGTGAGTGAGGGAAAGCATCATTTTAAAAATGGTAAAATTATAAAGTAACAACAAATGGAAACAGAATAAAACCCAGAGGTCTCAACCTGATAAAGAAAAATTACTGAAGTTATTCTTAATGATGAATCACTGAACTATTTCTGCTGAGGTTTTGAATTGATTAAAGTAGCAAGATCCACTGGTAGTATCTTTTCTAAATCTATTTTTTGCCTCCAAAAAACCAACATACTCTAAGAAAATTTCTTCTCAAAGATCAGAAATCCTAGTATGAATCTAAAAGTTAACAAGATTTTAAACTAAAAAATCTGGAAGATATATACTTTTCTTCAGAGAAATAAAACTAAAGGACAGTTCATTTTTTCCCCTAACAAATGAATATGATGCTATTTTTCAGTCTTTCTATATAAAATAAATCATAGAAATCTTTGAGGGCTTCACCATCAGACAAACAAGGATTAGCCACTGAACTTTTATTGAAAGTGGTGCTTGTAATTAGCTTTACTATGTACAGGCCTTTAAACATATCACATGTTATTATAATTCAGCAATTCTATGATACTCAAAACACTCACAATAGATTTGAAATTGTGAAGCCTGAGATTCCAATTTAAAAGTCAAGCCAGGTAGTAATATACACAGCAGGTTTTTATAGATTAATAGATAGATACAGATAATTTCCTTTCATCAACACCTCTTTGGGCACTTAAGAGGTAATACTTAATAAATAATTTTCATAGAGTTCCCTGGTCAGACTGTAATCACTAGTTATCAAAGCTGTGGCTCTCAGATGCTTCCAGCAATTTGACTAAGACTTTCAATAGTTACGTCATTGAAAACAGTGACATGAAGTAAGTAGGAATGCTATCTTCTTGTTTTCTTGGTTCCTCAAATAGATTTCCATATCATTTATACTCATGAAACAAAAATATGATTCCCCTGCAACTCCCACTGTCCTTTTAAACATTGTTGAAGGGAGAGTGACAATGTTACCTCCCCAGAGGACCTGTCCTGTAGCTGAAGCCTGGCCTTGCTTTGTCTTTTAGGTTTTTAGAAATTTTACCTTTGGTCTTTTACATGCATGTGTGCATGTGTGTGTATATGTAGATATAAATACATGCATATGTGTGTACATATTGCTGTCAACCAGGGCTTGTTTAACCAGTCCTTACAAAACTGTCATTAATTTTCATTGTACACATTTAGGGGGCTTTAAAACCAACCTATCTCCTCCCAGCCACACTCAATTTAACATATATATGTATATGTTAGCTATATCTGATATACATTATATGTACACATATATACATGTTATATATATATATCTATCTTTGAATTAAAGGCCATGTAATATGTGAATCAATCCTTAGTATCAATATCCCAGAGCCAAGTTATGAGTTCTCTCCCTTTGATCAGCCCTGAAAGGGCCTTGGGAAACCATGAGCTCACTCAGTAGCACACGCGAGCAATGTGAAGGCCAACCAGCGATCCCACAATTAAGCATCTCAGAGCTGGTGCGCGGGCATCAAGGAAACCATCCTCTGCTGACATTACACTTTGTCCTTCCACTTTGTGCTAACTCATTCAAGTTCACTCCCCAAAAGACACACATTTAAGAAATTCAACAAGAGCAATCAAATAAATGTAATGCCATTGGTTATAGCAAATCCCTGTAGTTATGAATTACAATACATAAAAATGTATGATATTTTATACCTATGGGAAAACATGAAAAGAGCAAGAAAAAAATCATCTCCATATGAAATTTAATTATGGCTCCATGTATTTTGAGGGGATAATCAAATGTTTATCAGCAATCTGATATTTCTATTTTAAATAAATTTACTACAAATTTTAGGAGTGTAGTTAATCGAGGTAAAAATGCAGTCCCTTATAATAGAAACACGCTATTTGCCCTTTGTTTATTGCTACATTGTGGAATCTTAGAAGTCTGAATTATGAGGTTGACTTCACAGCATTTCCAAATAACACAGATTTGGGAGTATAAGTAGTAGCATAGTAGGGATTTTTAAAAGAATTTTATATTTCCTTCAAAAATATGTAAGCACCTAGTTTTTTCAAAGACACCTGCATAACCATTTGAAATGGGACACCAAAGAAAAGCCATTTTGGACACTCACAGTTCAGAAAGTCAATGACCAATAACGTTTTCACTTTTTGCAATTTTTTTTTCAGGATCATCTATTTATTATCAGGATAGGAGGTCTTTGTAGAAAGGACATGTTAATAGTGAAATAATGCCTTTTTTTCCACTATGTCTGACTGACTGTGTGAGATACTTAAAAATGTGTTAATCTGTTTCTCTACCATTTCTTAAATTAAAGCACTTAGAGGTTTTCACTGATGCATTTTTAATGTGTCATCCAAGGTGTCAGGTTTAACTACGCCCTGCAGACTTACAGGGTTGAGAATGTTCTCTAGTTTAAATTAACAATATACTTGCCAAAAGTCTTATTAAAAATTGCCTCATTCACCCAGTGGATAAAGTGTTTTATAGTTCATTAAAATTATGCTAAGTGATTAAAATAAAATCTTTATAAAAAAGGTATGTTACTAAAAAAAAAAAAGCCATCAAGTAACAGAAAATATGCTAATGGGACGTCACCACATAGTCTGTTATATTACTCAAAGGATGAGCTCTTCTTAAAACAATTTTTAATTGTTATTGTTGAAAATAGGAACTGCGACATGTGTATTTTTATATTATCACAACAGTTATTTCTCATAGAATTAAAGTGATTTACTGAAAGCACGTAAGTTTATTATTACATCCACTGTTAAACTCATTCTTCTACATTAAAACACACACACACAATGTAGTAAAAAATCATTTCTGCTTGCCATCTATAGAGGCAATTATTTCATTTTTGATTTTCCATTTTTTGTTTGACCCCAGAAAATGTATTCACAAAATTCATATATACCTTCTCTTCTAAGCTCATGAAACTTTCTTGTTAAATAATTTAGCCTTAGAATAAATTATCAATCATAAGCTTCTTCTAAAGAATAAAAGATTGCAATAACTCAAAACATCACCATTTCTCTGCCAAAATGCATTTTGTCACCTAAGTATAATACTTTGACCAGGATAATTATCCAGTTGCCCAAGTTTAAGGAGACATGGATCCCTTTCTTCTTAAAATAATATTTTTCTATATGAGCTGAGTGTGGGCAGAATTAGAAATGTGCACAGTGGAAGGTGTACAGAATGAATGTTTTAAAGGATGCTACTATCCCCAGAAGAGGAAATATTATGGAATTCATAATTATTTACTGGTTAACGTACCATTCAAATATAGCACGTATTTTATACATTCTTCCTTTTCAGATGTAAGGTTAGGTGTATTTTTTTTCTTACTCATTTTTAGGTGGTAACACATTTACTCCAAATAATAGCGAAGTCTGTCCTGAACAGCAATCACAATTTCTCTGCCCTCAAGTTGGCTATTCACTTCTCTTGTTTTCATTAGTAAAATGAAGTACAACACCACATTATGTGAGCGCCACAAATAAGGTTTCCACTGAAAGAATCTGCTATTGGCAAGACAACGAAAATGATGAACAGATATTTAAGTAAGAGGAAATTCCATGAGCTGATGCCCTTGTATACAGGGGAGAGGTACACATTAAAAAAAATAACAATGTCAGTTTAGCTTTTCCCCCTCCATGATGATGTCACTTCTGAAAAAGACCTAGGAAACGAAGAAAAACTCCACACTGAAGAGAATATCTAACAACACTCTCTGACTATATTTAAGTCTTTTGCCACAAAGTTTTTAAATTTCAGATTTTTGAGCATCAGTAGTGCTCAAAGACAGGCTGCATACCAAAGCCCTGTTACAAAAAGCAGACCTCATTCCCGTAAACCAAGATTCCAAAGAAGAAAATGACCTGTTTATATGAAAAATTTACCTTTGACTTTGAGTGTATTTATATCAAATGTAAAATGCCTCTATGTAAATGTCATGTAAATAAATAATATCCTCTTTCCCAAAGCAAGAGGAAAAATCTTGACCCACACAAGAAACTTCAAGAAGATTGAAATCATTAGAAAAATGATGCATTTCTACAACACAGTAACAGCGATACACAAAACTACATAGTATGGTCATTTATCCCTTAGTTTCCCAAGAAGCACAATTGACTTGAACACCATCCTTTCTCCTTCAATCCTAGGAGGAAAGAACTGGGGGAGGAGTCTCATTGTGTGTGAAGGATGGCAGACTAGGTGGTAATTGAAATTTCAAACCTTGCCTGGATTTTGAATTTAACACTCTGCTCTTGTAACACTAATCTGGTTGAACATGACACGTTTTAGGGGACAGTGACAATCTGAATTAATTATCAGGTATTCAGTATGTTCTCATAGGAAAAAATTCAAATGATTTTCTCCTACTCAGTATTCAATATCTACATTAAATTTTATAAAATTGAAAATCCCTTAGGCTAAAACCCCAAAAGCCATATTATCATACACACTAAAAATAATTTGCCAGGTACTCCAGTAAGCGTAGAGTTAGACACAGGGAATTCTGTATCTTCAATGGAAAGCTAGAAAATGTACCAGTTTGGATGTACAATTGGATTATTAATAATAAATTAAAAACTCCAAGATGTACAAATAGTGAAGAAAAGATGTTTATTATTTATTTTAATTTCTCTGCAGATCAAAAGAAAAGGTATGGATTTATGTTGACTTAATTTATACTTAAATTTAAAGATAAATTAAATGAACTATTTAAAGAATCTTTATATTTGTTCTTTTATATTACAATAAAATGGATCATTTCCACCAATTAATACTAAAAACTATATATCTTGCTCTAGCATTTTATATTAAGTACATCTAGAAGAGAGATATTGCTACATATTAATGGACTGCAGTGTTTTTACACAGATATTGGATAATATAGACACAGAATGAAGAAAGCCAAATTATATGAATTTTTAAAGATATATGAGAATATATACTTTTAATGTAACACTAATTTTGAAGAACAAAAAAAAGTGTAATACAAATATGAACGGTGCAAACATTTCTTTAAGATTTTTGAAACTTTGTTTTGGTCAGTAAAAAACATAACGAATGCTAAGTCAGAAATATTCACCAACTTTCCTTAATAAATGTTTTTCATTTTACTAAAATGATAAAAGTTATTTTTAATGTGGACCTGACCTTTTTATCATCCAAATTATCTTTTGGTCATTAATTCTATAATAACTGGGAAGAAAATTTTTACAGTAAGAAATACTTGTTAAAGCAACTTACGACATCACCATAAATTAAAAAACTTTTGATAAAAGCATTTTCTTAACTCACAATAAGAAAAGTGACAAAATTAAAGAAAAATTTCAGTAATAGCATGATTCAATCAGAATGGAAAATAAGATTGTCATGTTTCAGGGTCTAAAAAAATTAGTCACTATTCAAAAGGAGTACTGACTTTTTAAAATAGGAATTTGAGCAAAAAATATTTTTATAAATAAAGTCTCTGATATTTTCCAAGAAGTATTCATATAAAAGTCAGTTTTATCTTGATATTTATTTGTGTCTAAGAGTGGTACCACCACTGAATAATTTAAAAGCTTAGTTTATATCCTTTTTTTTTCTTTTTTACGTTATAAGAATAGCCAGGGCTTAGTAAGTTACAGGAACCATACATAAACTCCTCTCGCTCCCAAGAGCCATTTATTTCTTGAAGTGAGAAGAGGCAACGATGGAAAATTGTTGCATTATACACGCCAAAGATAAAGCAAGAAAGAGATTTTTGAGTTAGAAAATCTGAGACCTAGTTTCCAGTGAATAAAAACAGAAAGTTACATGGATCTTGCTTCTCTCTGGAGTTGTCCCTACCCTGGCATCATTACTTTATTCCTGATCTGAAGCAAAGGCATTTTCTAGACCCTGTGATACACAGAACAGAAACCAGACGCTGAGAATGATGCTGAGAAGTGACCAGAGATTAGCAAGAGAATGATTTGGATGTGATTTATCAGGGTGATTTCTACTTACTTTAAAAGCATTACATGGTTTGCTTAAAGTTTATGA
Source organism: Camelus ferus (assembly GCF_009834535.1). Taxonomy (NCBI): domain Eukaryota; kingdom Metazoa; phylum Chordata; class Mammalia; order Artiodactyla; family Camelidae; genus Camelus; species Camelus ferus. Next base: position 64,212,081 of record NC_045698.1, read on the forward strand.
GAGAAAAAAAAATTGAAGAGTGATGAAATCCTGTGGAATAGTTCAAACAGGATGAGAGAGACTGGGAAAGCAGCTGATAGTTCTTCTCAACAAGAAAAGCTGAAAGATCACATGCTAAGCATTACCTTACTTGATCTTTTCCAACTCTTCCTCATTAGCATTGTCTGTAAATGAAATAAAGTATTCTCATTATCTTATCACTCAAGTGCAAGGTAGGGCAGCCAATTGCTTTTTGGAGGAAGCTTAACATCTAGACAGCAAACAGTTTTCAGCAACAACTATACAAGACAAAAATTGTTTTTCATGTACACGCAGCTAGAAGAAGCACCTTTAACATTCAAACAGTCTTTCTGGTGAGAGTTCGTTTGCTTTATTCTTTGGTACAAAGAAATGGGACAGTATATTTTAAATAGAATGGAAAATCTGTAATATCTTATTGGCTGGAAAAAGCCCATTGAGTCTCAGGATTGGCAGTTGTGCCTTTTGGTGGTGGAGGCTGAGGAGGCACCATGGCTTTACCAGGTATTTAATAATTTTTCTCTTCAAATACATTCAAAGTCTGCTGCTTTGGCAGCATCTTAAAATTATCTGCTTCCAGGTAATCTTTAGTTGTATTATGGCTTACAAACGCTTTCAATTGAGAAAAAGCACTCCATATTGTGATGACTATTAGTAGACCTTTCTGCTAAATGTCTAGCCGTAACATATCCTTTAAATTAGCTTTTTCGTGTCATAATAAGAGGCATTTATGACTACAAGTTTTGATTAAGGGTGATGGAGATTTGTGATGAGTGCCCAAGATCAATGGTCTCTTGCATGAAGTGAGTCATAAAAATTCAACGACTTTTAATTTCCTCCCCAGTTTAAAAAATTTCTCAATGAACATTGAGTTATTAACTTCCTGATGACCTCTTTACCCTCTCTTAGCTTTATCATTACCTTTAAGGAAGATGAAGTAGAGACTAGGGAATATTTGTAGCAAAGACTATAGCTTATGGAAATGCTTGCCATATTTGTATATCAAGGAAGTGCACTGGTGCTTTCGAGAGCTCCATCTCCTTCAGCAGAATTCACTATAAAGCTGAATCGTTTCAGAAGCTGCTCATAAATTACAAAAATACAAAAGAGGAAAGATTTTAATATAAGACTAAGTCATTTAGAAAGCAACCTTTGGCCTAAATCAAGACTAAGAAACTATATAGAAGTTCTAGGATAGGAAATGAGAAAATAATAAAATTGTCAAAGATAAGAATATGTTCCTCTTTTCTATAGATAGTGGTTTGATAGATTATATTTTCTCTATATATACTCTGTGTTAAATATTGATCAAAATATGAGTAATAGATTTCCTAAGGTTACAATAATTCCGTATTTTTTCATTTTTATTTATTTCGTTTATTTGGGGGGGTGTGGCAATTAGGTTTATTTATTTATTTTTTAATGGAGGTACTGGGGATTGAACCCAGGACCTCGTGCATGGCACGCGCTCTACCACTGAGCTAGAACCCTCCCCTGATAATTCTCTATTTTTTTTTTTCCTACTGGAGCCAGGTATTGTTTTATATTTTTTCTCAGTACCGATGTCCAATTCTGAAGCAACAAAACCCACCACTGGGTTGTGGAGATGGATTTGTAATAAATGTTTGTTGTTGATGTTCAGTGAGTTCTTGTCACTATCATCATTATCATTGTCATCACCACCACCACCACCTTCTCATCACCACTAAAAGGCAACTGGAAATGACATACTTTTGTGGTATGCCATGTCGATGACAACTGCCCCATTAGGAGTCAGACAATAAATGTTCAGCCTTCTCAGAAAGCAAAGGTTCGATGAACAAAGAATAGTTATAACTAGGGACAATGTTTTGAGTCAAATTAAGTGAGAACAATTAACATAAATAAACCAAAAAGTAAAATCTCTTAACTCACGGCCATTTATCACCATCCTGTAGTATCTAAGAATCTTATAAAGTTCCATTTTTGTAAGAAATGCTATCCTATGAAAAGGGGCTAAGAACACAAGGAGAATTTGAATCGCAGGGCAACACGACTCAGTATTACACAGATTCACAGTTGCTGGTCAGAGTCACATTCCCTGACTAGAGTCACTGCATGCAATTAACCTGCTGTGTGTGAAGCAAACTATAGGGTTGGTATTTTTCCTGTCTCTCAAAATCAATTATATAAACAGGCTGCATGGTATTATTTTTCAGATTGGGACACTGATACAAACACGAAGTCAGTAATTTCCCTAAGTAAAAGTATGAAAGATCTGGCAGTTATGAGGACCAACTCATTATTTTCCTGAATCAGTCTCTAGAGTTCAATTATCAGATCCAATGGTTCTCAAAATGGCCCTGGATTTTACAACAACATTTCTGCTTCTTGAGCCAAACCAACTAGCTAAACAATGGGTTTAAGTATCCCCTGCTCAAGTCTCCTTTTCTTTTTAGATGGTTGGGTTCAGGTAGATTCAGTAAAACTGAAAACAGTAGAAAAGTAGGGGGAAAAAAAAAAAGGGAATTTAACAGACATACTATCAAGCCTGTTACCTTTGCTAACTGTGAGACAGGTTAGAGGAGAAAGATTGGGGAATGTTAAAGATAGGAGATGAAGCAAATTATAGAAAAATAAGATTTATTTTGTGCTCTTTGATCTTAACTTCAGCTGAGAAACATATGAATTTGTTTTGAAAAGTGTCCTCATTTCATACTATCATACAACTCAAATTCTTTATTAGCAGTTCAACTTTCTTTGAAGCCCAATAAAAGCGGAATAAGTAGCATAAAAAATATGCCTGTGGTAGAACAGCAGCACTGATTACGTTTTTAAAAGACTCTACCGTCTTCAATCCATTTTTTGCTTTTATCTTTTATTGCAGTGATTTTTTTAGGCAATTACATGGCTACTATAGATATAAAAAAAATCACAGAATGGCTAGATATTATAGCACAGGCACATTAGAAAACATACATATTAAACTTTTATAGAAGAATATTTTTTCAATGTTAGCTATGGAATAATTCAGAAAATTTTCAAAAATCAACCAGTAGGAAAAATACATATTTTTTAATTCACTAAAGATCAACTATGGTTAATTCATATGTTTCTTAAATTTTTCTTTTTTTTTTTTTTTAGCTTTAGCCAAGCAATTTGTAGGTCTAGGTTATCTAAGAGAGCGTGTCACACAACTTAACTCACTTTTATTTCACAAATTCTCCAATGAAGAAAGCTGTGGATTGAACTCTGCTAGAAAAAGAGCCAGAAAGAACTCAAACACACTATCAGACCAAAGTACCATATACAGGACACACATATACATACTACACACTTTTGCAGGTCCAAAAACAGGACATGCATTTAAAACAGAAATGGCAGTTGTATCATGCAAGTTATCAGCATGCCTACCCTCACCACCCCACTAAGAAGATTTTGGTTTCTGGTACATACAATGTTGAAAATTAAAAAAAAAATACACACACACACACACATACATGTATAGATACACAACTGTTCACATCTGGATTTTTTTTAAAGACCCAAACATGAACTCAATGGAGAAAATTTTAATACAAGCAACTATGAAATACTTTTGCTATTACTCACATTTACTGCTTAATTAGCTGTAGTGAGACACTGCACGTTTGAGAGGCCTTAGTAGATAAAGTAGGCTGATAGTGTTTTCGACTCACTATTCAGTTTTACTGAGTTCTAGAACTAGCAATCCACACAAAGAAAAATCATCCCAAACACATGATTCATGGAACATACTGTCAGTATGAACAGTGTACTAAAAACTCCCAAGATAACTGATTTAAAACACTTTGTAATTCCAATTACTCATTTCTTCCTACTTTTGATAGCCTTTCTTAAGACTGATGTTCGATTTTCCTACTTGATGGTTAGAATTTATTTGCCAATGACTCTTGAAACTCCTATCATTCATTCTCCATTTTAACATATTTTACCAAAGTTTTATAAACGGAGGCATAAGAATAAACATGCAGTTTTTTAACTAAAGTCGTAAGTCTCAAGAACTTAGATTCTATTTCTGAGCTAATAATCAGAGAACAGAATTCATAATTTTGCTCTGTGAAGGTCAATGAAAAATCATCCTCTGTTTCTTTCCTATACAGCATTCTGAATATTAAATGGCATTGTGAAGCATTTAGTAACTGATTTCTGGTTGGATGCATCTTGAGTTTGCATTTCTCTCAATAAGTTTTGGTCTTCGGCAATTTGTGAAAGTTCAACATGTCATTTTTCACTGCAGGAATGTGTTATATGTTTCAGGCATATAAAACTTTAATTTGAAGATACACTGGATAACTGACTGCTTTTAACCAAAACACTTCAAATGTATTCCAGAGAAATATATTTAGCTAATATTAGACATGTTACAAAATGAAGAAAATACATCACTATGTGCTTCTAATTCATTATCATCATTAGAAATCTTGAGAAGAGCAATATAGATTGATTTTAATCAGATTATCATTAATACAATAATTTTAAGAGTTCAAAAGGAAAATTAAATGATTACTTCCCATATCGTTTGTGACAACCTCAGGGACTTGAATACTGAAGTAAGGAAAAAAAAACTTAAGATACCTTTTCCTTAACCTTTGAAGCATCCCTTCCAATCCTTATAGAGATTCATCTACAACCCATCAAATAACCACTAGGTATAAAATCTGGACTAGGTTTTGAGAGGAGTCATTTTAAGAGAGGTAATCATAAGCAATAATTTTTATATATATATTAATTATTATTATTATTATTTTTTTTTACCAGGAGTGACAGGGTATAGGATGGAGGTGAGATAAGGCACAGTATAGGTATATTTTATGTGGGACAAATTCACTGAAGAAAGCTTGGACTTGAGAGGTGAGCTATGTAGGATTCTGTATGGCTGGGACAGAGGTTACAAGAGAGGGAATATGTGTTACTGGTTGGAGAGCCTTAGTGTCCTTCATTGGGAGTTTCCATTTAATTAGAGAAATAACCACAGGTCACTGAACATAGAAGGAGAAGAAAGGGCTAATTATAGAACTTGGCACAATGTTTATAGATGATTGATAAAAATTTTTAATAGATGCCTACAAATGGTTCTTATTCAGAGTTTCGAAGTCTCCTAACTAGTGCTGCTTACCAACTTTAGAGATCGTCATAAAATAGCTACAGAACTGTTATACAGACCAAAATAACCAAGGGAAAAAAAGCAAATTTATGTGTCTTTGTTAGAAATTTTCATCATGTAAAAGCATATGCTTAGAAACCCCAATTCAAATCTAGGAATCAGACTAGCCAGGATACTGGGGATCCCAAAAGAATTTCCTGTATGGGCCTTTTCAGCCTCCTCCCCTCTCCCTGACCTAGCTCACTTCTCAACATTACCAACCCTGTGCTCCCAGCTACTGATCACATCCACGAGGAGGAGCCAATACAGCCACACTGGTCACCCTTCTCTCTGCTTCTCAGGTGTGGCTGAGGCCAAGAGGGCTGACCAGCCAGAGGCTGGCTCTGGTACAGGCTGCAACCCTGTGCCTTTTCTGAGGCAGCAGGCTCTGATAAGCCACCTGCTTCACTGGTGAACCAGAGAGAAGCCAGGTGAGAGTCAACTGAGTATAGGAAGGAAGGAAACACTGTTTTTCAGCTGCTGCAGCAGAATAAATCCAATGGTATTTAAGACTGTGCAGGGGGAGGCATGAATAACGCAGTGAATAAAAAATACTTGGCAGTAAAAGATTTCTTCCAAAAAGTTGAGGTGGCCAAAGAGATCTGAATCAAGAAAATGGCATGAAGATTTCAGGAAGAATTCTTTGTGTTAAGGGTGAATGTGACTGGAAAGATACAATAAGGAGAAAGGGAAAGGAAGAAAAGATTACTAATACCAGATTTTTGATGTGTAACTGTTTCATGTAACCTGCTTTCCTTCCTATTCGTGTTTGATAAATCACTAATATTCAGCAACCAGGCACTGTAATATTTTAAAATACTTTTTAATTTTTATTTTTTAATATTTTCCTAATTAGAAAGACATTGTGCCTAAATAAGTTTGAGCAGCAATGGAGATGGAAGGATTTCTGCAAGAATTGTTGAAGAAAAATTAATGTTGGGGACCACTTTGCCTGTGCTGACATGTATTTCTGTGCAATTTATAACAACTCAGCAGCTTCATCATTGCATCTCTTGATACAAACTTGATCCCTCAGAACTTCAGTCTCATGGAAGAGTATTTAATAAATATTCATTTAACGTAAATATAATCTCCATTATCAAATCACCCAATAACTAAAATAGCTGTCATCTCATTTGGACCCCCAGTAATATTGCCAGTTTGGATGACTTGGGGACACATAAAACCTCAGGCACTGGGGTATTTTCATTTATGAAGTGTTGCCCTTCATTAAAATAATAAAGAATAACCAAAATAAAAATATTCTATCACTAAATTTTGTTGATTTTTACGTCCTATAGATTAACTTATTCACTTCTCTCCATCTCACCTGACAATTCTAATCCAAGTCTCCATCATCTTCCAACAGGATTTTTAAAATAGCTTCCTAATTAGTTTTCAAGCATCCATTCTAATGCTTTCATCTGTTTTCTACAATGCATCTACACAGCTGTCTTTAAAAGATGAATATAATTATGCCACTTCCTATTTACAAATTTTTCAGTCGCTCCCCATTGCTCTTTGGGGAAAGACCACAAACTTTAACATGGCCAACAGTCCCTATGCACTCTGGGCATCTGCTATCCTGCACCAGGATTTCCCACACTCTGTGTGCTTTCACCTTCTCTTAAGCTCCGATACTTTGTCAATTCTTGGAGTGCAGCCTGGTTTCTGTAGCCACAGGTCCTTTGCATGTGCTATTTCCTCTGCCTGAAATACTTTCTCTCTTCCTGTTCTCTTTATTAACTCCTATTCACACTTCAGACCTCATCTCCCATTTGACTTCCTTAAAGAATAACTGTTCCCATAACTAGAACAAATTTGCCTGTATTTGCTGTACAGCATATGTACCTCTTTTTCATGGCACTTAAAACAGTTGCCATTTTACATTTCCTTCAGCGATTATTTGGTTTCCAAGTTCTCCACTGGATAGCAGTTCTATTGTATCCCAAGGGTCTAGCACAGGACCTGGCTTATAGGAGGTTCTTGGTGAATACCAGGATTGTTTGAATAAAGCAATAAATGAACATTTATAATTTATTCCTGTATATGGATTAGCTAGCTAGGCTATACTCCTTGGCATGTACTGGGTGAAATAATGTATTCTGAATTGATGACTCTAAAATGATGGGCTTTTATTTCTGTTCTCTGTGAAAAAATTTCCTCCCCTACTCTTCCATCTGCACACTTGGGCCTATACACACACACACATCTTCTTTCACTGTGCTAAGTTCTCACCGTAGGTATTATTTGACAGTACTTGGAAAAGAAAATTTTCTTTCTTGCTAAATGAAGTATAGATACGTTAATCATCAGTAGCAAATATCATATATGAATATGTGTGCTATTTAATTTTTTAAAAGCTTAGAGAAAAAACACTTTGAAAAGGGTGAATTTTTCAGTGAGTTTAAAACACTTCCAAATGTGAAGCTGGAATTCACTACTTTTATCTACAACCTAGGGAAAAATGCCAATAATACCTTTCCAACACAAAACCTATACCATCTTGAATCATGCATTATTTTAAGATAGCAATACACACACTGTTGAAATAGAGTATTTAAATGTGCCTAAAAAATTATGTCTACTCCTAAAATGTGCTGCAATCAGAACTAGTGAGAGTAGCTCCCATTATATGAAAGTACACTGAGTCTAATAAATAATCTGGTAAATTGTGGCAGAATGTACACTGGCAGGCATATCGATGCAGATTAAACCTGATGTTTTTTAATGTCACTTCAACAGAGCTGGAGTAAGTGACTCCTCTGTATTCCTTGTCAGTTTCTCACAGCAGCATGATGTACAAGGAAGTACAGACAGCCAGGGCTGGAAAAAGCGGAACACTAATGAGGAAGCCCAGCCAGAAGATGAAAAGTACTCACTTATCATTCATCAGACAAATAGCAGAAAGCAGAAACTCTATTATAATTTCTACTTATTTCCTTTGTCATGGTACATCTGATAATACAATCAAAATAGTAGGGTCTGGATACCTCAGTGTGGAATTTCCAATATTCAATTCACTAATAAATGTAATCCCTGAATAAATACTACCATTTGCTACAATATAACATGTCTGAAATTGGAAAATAAAATTATGACAAAAGATGCACATGTGTCCCTTATTTACAACAAGCGGCTGTGATATGGAGAATAGAATAGGAAATGTGAATGCAAAAGATGCAGTTCACCTGGACTAGCGATACCAAGGATACTCACAGAAACAAAGAACAGGTCAGATTTTCTTATGCTGCTTCTCTTTAATATTACCTCTGGGTTCAAAGAAGGTTCAGGACATTCAAACAAGTGAGAGCAAGAAAGCTACTACTAGGCTGTGGGGGAACTTACCACATCCCTGTGTTCTCCTTCTTTAGGTGTAAGGACAACTGAGAGCAAAATGATTCCAAGGTCATGGTCAGGATAATGGGGATCTTTCAGTGTTAAGGTCACATCTGTGGGCCTATGATATAAAATATTAAGATTTTGAGCATGAAGGAAATCATCAACAAAACAAAAGGCAACCTACTGATGAGAAAACAGAGTTGGAAATGATACATCTAATAAGGGTTTACTATCCATAATATATAAAGAACTCAAGAGCTCAATATCAAAAACAAGCAATTTGATTTAAAAATTAGCAGAGGACCTGAGGAGACATTTTTCTAAAGAAGCCAGGCAAATGGCCAACAGACACATAAAAAGATGCTCAAAATCACTATCAAGGAAATGCAAATCAAAACTACAATGAGGTATCCACCTCACACCTGTCAAAATGGTGATTATCAAAAAAGCAACAAATAAGTGTTGCTGAGGTTATGGATAAAAGGAACCCTTGTATACTGTTAGTGGGAATTTAAATTGGTGCAGCCACTACAGAAAAAGGTACGGAGTTTCCTCAAAAAATTAAAGATAGAATTACCATGTGATACAGGAATTCTACTCCTGGGTATCTATCCAAAGAAAATGAAAACACTAATTGGAAGAGATACATGCACCCCTATGTTCACTGCAGCATTATTTACAATAGCCAAGATATGGAAGGAAACAAACTGTCCATTGATAGATGAATAGATAAAGAAGACGTGGGCTACATATACAAAGGAATATGAGCCATAAAAAAGAATGAAATCTTGCCATTTGCAACAATATGGATGGACCTGGAGAGTATTATGCTCAGTGAAATAAATTTGACAAAAAAATACCATATGATTTCACTTATATGTGGCATCTAAAAAACAGAACAAATGAACAACAAAGCAAAAACAGACGCATAGATGCAGGGAACAACCTATTTGTTGCCAGAATGGAGGGCTGTGGGGGATGGACTAAGTAGATAAAGGGGATTAAGAGGTACAAAATTCCAGTCATAAAACAAATACATGGGGATTTAATATACAGCATAGAGAATATAGTCAACAATGTTGTAATAACTTGTTATGGTGACAGATGGCTACTAGACTTATTGAAATCATTTTGTAATGTATATAAATGTTGAACCACAATATTGTATACCTGAAACCAATACTTTTTGTCAATTATGCTTCATAAATAAATAAATAAACAAATATATAAAAATAAAAATATTTTGGACAGTCATTAAGTGAATAAGCCAAAATATATTTTAAGTCAACAATTTATTATTTTTTCAAAGAAAAGTAATTTTATCTTCCTTTACTTTCCAGGTACAATTTTTGTTATTAAAATATGATAAATACATTAAGTTATCCAGTAACTCATGGGCCAGTTGGGTATACTTGGATTCACTACATAAGTTTCAGTCCTTCATTGGGTTCTAGAAAGGCCACGGGGTTGCTGGGAAGGCCAAGAAAGCACAGCAGTACTGAGAAGCCTGCAAGGCCCTTCTCTATGATCTCTCAACACACAGAATGCAATAGCAATTATTTTCTATAAATTTGAGTCCAAGAATTAAATGATGGTCATTTATTGACCACTACCATCTTTTCAGTTCTTTAAAAAATTTTTTTTAAAATCAAGAGTATAATTTAGAGTAAGCAAATGAGAGAAGAGGAAACTCTAAAATACAATTTGCCTGATATACATTATAAACATACTTTAAAAACAATGGATAGTTATTCAAAATAACTTCTAATGTTTAAGATAATGCTTCTATTTTTAGCTATTTAAACCTATGCCTAAATAATTTTTAGAGTCAGAAATACAAGGAAACCAATACTGAAAAGAAGTGATCAACACTTGGAAGGTTTCAGAATTAGAGGAGTATCTCTGAGAAAGAATTTATGAATTACTCAACATTACCCACAATAACTTCTAGAACATAATGCAAAATATACATTCGATGGACAGTGCATAGGTAATACCTTTTGTCCATACTGAACAAATAGGGGTTCAGGCCCTCCATAAACCTGTGGGACTGTGGAACATTCAGCACCAAACTTGACTCTTGAAATGTTGGCAAATTAAGAATGTTCACTTGCTTGTTCAATCAATTATTCATTTCATTCACAAAAACATGTATTAAATATGTATGAAATGCCACACACTGTACTAGGTTCTGGGTGAAAACCAGTGGTCAGGACCAAAGATAATTGTCTTCATGGAGCTTAACTTTTAGTAAATGATCCTGCTGGATTCTAGTACTGGGGAGAGATGGGCTCAATGAGGAAAGCTGGTGCTAATAGAAACCTTCAATCCTGTCTGCATTTCAGGATCAAATGGGAAGCTTTAAAAAAGTGCATAATCCTGAACTCTACCCATGATGACTCTGGTTCCGTAGATCAGGGGTGGGGGTCTGGAAATCTATATATTTACAAGGGTCCCCAAATAATTTGGGGAACCACAGGTACTTTTCAATGCTAAGCTTTTACAACACTAGGAAACTTTCACATGATGCTCAATTTACCAATTCAAGGAATGATGTTATAAAAAGTATGAAGAGTTTTTTGATGTTGGGGTTTTAACTGAAACATAAGTAACCTATCAGACTGGTAATGTACATAAGTTATAACAGTTGTGATGCAAATTGCTCCAATATGAATTTGGTTATATAACTAACCATTATGGTTTGATAGGAATAACTTGTTCCTTTTAACAAATGCACATTAGGCACTATAGTTTATATATATTTGTACATATACACATATACATAGGCATATGTATACACACACATATATGTTTATATGGGTTACGATTTGATTTGGTTTGTTTTTCCTGTAGTAATAATTACATATGGAAATTAATAGAAGACTTCATTACATTTTTGTGATTACATGATAAAGATTAAAGAATATTTGCAATTGCTTTATGATGTTTATCTATTATTTTCTTCCCATACCTTAATGCACTATATAGTGGCTTAAGTGTTTATACACATACTCTTATTAGCCATCTGTCTACACCCAGAGACTACTGATTTCTATACAGAGAATGTAATTGCATACACAGACCTGTGATTTTTAAAAGTAGTAATTTGATGTTTATGTAGTTTTGAGGGGAGGGAAGAGTTAGCTAAATATATAAAATAAGTAATGTGGCAAAATAAACACCAAATGCTTGTATATAATTGTTTCATTTTTTTAACCATCTCATGTTTTTTCCATTTAAAGTTATTTTTCACCAATAATCTATCTTTAATATCTCTAATAGAAAAAGAGAAATTGGGACCCTGTGATTCAGGCTAGCAATTTGCATAGCCTCGTGCAGAGCCTGCAGAGAAAATAACTGTGGTCTTCACAGAAGGATGGCAGAGTTGACTCCAGCTGGAGCACAGTTCTCATGACGGACTACACGCAACACTATCCAGGGCTTCCTACAGACAAGGGGGAGGCGGGGAGCCAGCAATCACCCCGAGGTCAGGCTGGTGCTAGACTCTGGGTTGGAATGAAGGACACACAGGAAGTACAGAAAAGGCCGCTCTTTTGTCCAGTTTGAGGCATAAATGGCTGTTGGAAGACCAATCTCTGTGCTCAGACTATAACACATATGGGTTCCACTATTTATATTCCATCTACATTTAAAATCGAAGGGAGTGATCTGGCCTGTTACTCTGCTGCCCTGCTTTCCACTCTTCCTGCCACAGAATATGACATGATCATCTAAAGCATCTCTTCGAAACCACCAAAGAACATTTCACAGCTACCTGTGCAACCCATTCCAGCCCTGCTTGACATGTTAGAGCCAATTTGTTTCTTCTTGTAGTATTAATCAATTCTTAGCTTCTGTGTTGAAATACATTTAAAAATATAAGTCCATAATTAGGTGCAAGGAATGGTTAATATTAGTAATACTAATTTATTTATAACTAATCATTACTTTACACCTAGTCAAGCAATGATAAGCTAAGGTAACAGAGTAAATACAACCTCCACTGTATTTGCCTCCACTTTCAGGCCACTCTGGTAACCCAGGATGACTGATGATCTCAGTTAGATTCTACTTTGGCTCAAGTGGTAAGAGTGTTGCTCTATTTGAAGCAAAGTGTACATGTTTTATTTCCGATATGGTGGCCTCATTCTTAAATTACTAATGATGATTAATTAACATGTGTAATCTTCTTTATGCCTCTCTACAACCACACCAGTAATGCAAAAGCAAGGAATGCAACTTCAGTCTAGATTCCTGGTGCTCAGCACAGTCCGGGGGATAGAGCAGGTGTCTTAAGAATTTTTCTGTTGAATAGTTGTTGTCGAAGGAAATAGCGAGAGAAGATGCTCTTATTTCCAGTGGGTAAATGAGAAAGATATACTTGAGGGATGTTTGGCTATCACAACCATAAATGACATAACAGCGATTAGAATCCAGATTTGTCAACATTTTCTGTGACACAGGACCAGCTTCATAAGAACAGGTAGTGATATTACAACAGTTCAGAAGTTACCTGTTCAACTCCAGTTGTGTGAGATCCAGAAAGGCTGAGCCCATAAAGTCATCCTGTAGTCCAAAATCATAGTCAAATACCTAAGGAGCCAAAGAAATGAGACATTATCATAAATAATGCCAATATAAGCTTTAAATGACAGCATCTTCATTATAAAATATTGGCTGTCTCTGTCATCAATAAAATTTCTTAACACTTATTTTTAAAATTTTTTTTAATTTAAAAAATTTGTCTTTTGAAATACTACAGACTTACCAAACATTCAAAGGAAATTACATTTAATTTTGCAATTTAAATGATTGATTTCTATAAAATAGAACTTTAAAGAAGATGAATGCCAAAATCAAACAAAATACAGTAAATCATCAAAAATGTGGGAACCACAGTCTTAAAATATTTCCCCTTCACTACAGAAAGGCTATTAGCATTATTGGAAGGCAAAGTGAATTGGTAGAAAATCCAACAAATGTGTACTTCATACTGAGCTACAGGTGATGAAGATATGATTCCAATTTCTTCATAGTTTTCAGGTCATTGAAGATATATTCTGATATTATAGGACAATGTCATTTTAAACATACAAATAAGCAAATTTTAAGAATATTATGATTAAAAGCACTTTATAAAGTTATAGTAAGGCCAAATTAAGTTTTTATTGTCACAAGCAATGGTTAGGGGATAATCTGAATGTGACTAACAACAACACAGAAAGAAAAAGAGAGAGAACATATTTCTTTCCTCTGTCAAACGAAATTTCTCTTCTTTGTGCTCTCCATGGTTCTCATTCATACGATGAGGACTAAGACAGGCGATGTCCTTGACCTTTTGGACCCTACGTTTACTGGCTGATACAGTCCATAAAAATCCAAATAGATATCTACTGTTCAGTGAGGAGCACTACGGAGACTAAAGTCCAAGGGAGCTGATATTTTATATTGAGAGTCCAGGGAGGCCTCCGGGAGGAAGTGTGTTTGTGTAGAAACTGCATTGACGAGAAGGACTGAGCCACTAGAGTGGGAAGAGGGCTCAGGTGGAGGAAACAGCACATGACTAGCATGTTCAAGGATCAGCCAGCAGCCAGCGTGGCTGCAGCAGACCGAGAAAGATGGAGAGTAGAAGGAGGCTGGAGAGCTCGGAGCTAGGTCAGATGGCGCCATTTCCAGAGAACTCAACCTAATTGGAAGTTGGCTAATTTCCACCCATTTAAACACATTTTCTTACTCATTTATTCCCTAAGCCAATATTGATTAAATACTTATTATGTGCCAGACAATGTGCTACACATTGAGTTAAACAGATGTTAAACAAGGAAGTGCACAGGTGATATAATTACAAATTTTGATAAGTGTTGTGCTGTAAAGAAAAGAACAGGGGATGGAAGGAAAAAAATTACATTGGAGATCAGGAAAAGCTTTTAAGATGGAAATAAATGCTACTAGATGACGTTTAGAGCTATGTACTAGACCTTTCCAAACAGAAAATCTTTGCCCTGCACACTGGAATATATGAGCATAAACAGCCAAGTCTCTCTTGAATGGAGGACCCAGACCAATGGACTCTCCAGGCTGTGCGAATCCATTTGGCTGAGAAAACCCATAGCTCAGCCCAATTCCTGGCACAACAGTCAGAAAGCTCTGAGTAGAGGGAGTAATATGTACAGAAGCCTCACATCAGTTACTGTTTTTTCTTTTTTCTTTTCTCTAGTACGGGTGTACTTCAATTTAAACAAACTTAATATATAAAAAAATTGATATTTAAACAAAAAAATATAAATACTTTGCATTACAAAAGGATTCTTAAATTTGAAGAGTCCTAAGGGATTGATTTAAGTTATCAACTCCTCTAATGCCTTTTAAAGTATTCCATTTCTAGTCATTTGATTTACATACAACCTTTCAGGAGTACATTTGTTGTAGAAAGCACAGCAGTCCTGCAATAAATATTCTCCTTGATCACTTACACTTCTGAGCTTTAGTCATCGGCTCAGTGACACAGCACATGGATATAATGCACATCGTATGCAACTGACTGACAGCTCAGTTTTTGTAAATGGCTGCAGCAAGGTACTTCACAATGTAAAATTTACACCAAAATTAGAGAAACTTTTCTTGTGTAATCTCTTCTAATTGTATCAGCTGAAGACCTGAAATATTGGGGAGACTAGAGTGACATAATACCTGAGGTACATCCACATCTAGGAAGTGGAGAACTGCGAATCCAGTGAAATGAGTAGTAGATAGCCCAACTGGTCAGTCAATGTTCAAACTCTGTATTTTCATGGCGAGTCTTTCCTACCGTGTTAATGCTAGGTGTTTATTTTGGTTTTCAATTCCTATTTATCAGCCAGGGCATAAAAATGGGAAAGAATGGAAACATCAGAATCCACTCATTAATTAAATTATTAGCTATGCAATTTGGTTTCAAGCTCTATAAACTATTTGTCAGAGGGAGCACTGCCCTAGGTGAAGCACCAGAACATGGAGCAGAGAAGAGAGATCAAATAGGAAAAGGTACTCTCACTACACTACAGAGCACAGTTAATGCTGATTAATGTTTACTCACCATTTACGCTATGTTAGGCACTGGGTTAAACACATTGTCTAGATTTTAAAATTTCATTCTTACACAACTCAGTGAACAAAGTATTGTTTCTATTTTTTGGATAAGGAATCCAATGCTCAAAATATTTATGTAACTTGCTCCTAAATCCCAGGGCTACAAAGAGGTCAGATTCAAATCTTGTAATGGATTTCAGACACATATTTAAGTCGAACATATTGAGCATATTTAAACTGAACAAGTATAACTTGGGCGCCCACTCTGGGAAAAGCACTGGGAATTCAAATATGAACAATTCAGAAGAGATCCTGGCTTTCACAGACCGTCTGCTCCACAAGTTGGAAACATGAGGTTAACATTAGATAGAAGTTGCTTGGGACTCGGTAACACATCACTTCATTCTCAAGTGAGTTTAGAACACAAATGTTTTATTCTAATCGAGTTTATTGAGTATCTTGATTCAATTGTTTATCAAGAAAACTGCATGAGGGAATGCATCAGTTTAAACGCTTTTGGGTGCAAGTAACAGAAAACTCAACTCATACTGGCTTCAACATGAATGGGGAATCTGTTGGCTCAAATGAATGAAATGCTCATAGGTAATTATGACTTCAGGGGAGTTTTTATCTAGCAGTTCAAATGATTCAGGTACTTTTTCATCCATTTACTCCAAAAACATTGGTGAGCACCTGCAATGTACCAAATAACATTCAAGGGTCTGGAAATACAGCAATAAACAAAATAAAGTCTTTGATTTCTTGGGGCTCACATATTGGGGGATGCAGACAATAAACAAAAGCATGTTAGGTACTGGTAAGTGCCATTAGAGAAAAATATCTCAGGGTATGGGGGAGATGGGGACAGTTGTTTTATATAAGATGCTCAGGAGGATAATGAGAGAGGGTGGCATGTGAGTTAAACAAGGAGGCATAATGGGAATGGGAAGTGGAGAGGTAACCAGATTATATAATACGACCCAAGATACAAGATTCTACTCAGCAAGTATGTCCGTGACTCATTTTCGTATCCAGACAGCTTCAAAATAACCACTTCACCATAAAAGAGTAATTAAACTCTAAGTCATGGAATTGATACTATAAAACAAACAAAATAAAACAAAGCCTAACTGTGGCCATTGCAATTAGTCACCCTTAATTGAAAATAGAAACTGGGTTGCTTAATTGCTGGGTGGACTTAAGCACACTCATAACCTCTCTGAGCCCCATTCACCTGCAAAATGGAGATGAGAGCAGTTAGGTGTAGGGTTATTGTAAGGATTACGTGAGATAATGCAGGCCTGGCACTTAGCTCAGCGCTCAATAAATGGTAGTTATTATGATGATGAAGCTATGACTGCAAATTCCAACTTCCCAAGACTCAATAACATCACATGGTCTTTGTCCATAAACAAAAAGCAAGTTCAGCCAGGCTTTTTTGTTTCTTTGTTTTACTTCCCTTTTTGTTTTCTTGTCTAAAACAGTTGAGATCCTCGATTTATTCATTTAGGAAATATTTTTGAACCATGCAAGACAAAACATGTAAGATGATACAAACATCTTCTAACTTTGCAATAATTTTGTTTGGGTGCTCTGTGGTTTATGTGGCAAAAATATTTCCATTCCAACTATTCAGTTGTTTGCATTTAAGTGTCTGGAAAAATGTCTCCCTACCCAAGCAGTGCATGAGAATAACCTTATGTGTTTTAAAAATATAGAAGCCTGGACTCCAACTCAGAAGTTCTGAATCAGAATTCTTGGAGGAGAGAGTTGTATATCTAGATTCTTTAAAACTTCATGGATAATTCTAATGTACAGCCAAGGCTGAGGGTCATTGGTCTATGACATTCTTTTAGGGCCCTTAAAACCTACTGAGAAATACTTTTGGATAGGGCAATAACATGGTCCTTAGCTTGACCTACACTGAAAGTACCTTCACAATTTTAAATCTTAAGCTTGGATAGATATGAGTTATTTAAGAAACTGTCAGTTTTGTTAAAGTGACAATCTTAGAAACAGTACTATGGCTCCAAATAGAATAATTTTCCTAGTTATCTAAATCTTTCTATTATTTATTAGAGCACTCCAACTTAATATGCAAATCTCTTGCTCATGATTAGGCTAACGAAGCAACCATTTACACTTCTTCATTCAGGGAGGAAGGGTATAGCTCAGTGGCAGAGCATGTGCTTAGCATGCACAAGGTCCTGGGTTCAATCCCCAGCACCTCCAAACATCCATCCATACATAAATAAGTAAACAAACCTAATTACCCCCCCCCAAAAGATTACATTTCCCCATTCATATTACTTCTACTTCTTCCACTGTAATTCTGGGGTTTCACTGTATACCTGGAATAATAGTGACAGTGAAATTACACTGGAGAATCTGAATTTAATTCAACTGAAACGGATGCTGAATTTATCCCATTATTTAAGATGCATGTTGGAGCATCCCCGTGGATACAGAGTAGGCTCCAGTGGCTCTTGTCTCAATTAAAAGCACTGCATTTTAACTCCCACATTCGACTGCTACTCTATGACAAATATTTTTCAAGTCCATTCCTACAGCCTTGTTTTCACCTGCCCTTACTGTGAAGTCATTCAGTATTGAAGGAATATTCTCTTTTTTATTAAAATTAAAAACTATATGAATTCCAACCAACTGGAAAATGTATTTATTTATTTTGTCCATAGGATTTTAAAATGACAGTTCCAAGATTTTTTTAAAATTTTGTTCTTACTAGAAATGGTACAAGTACTGTAACTTTAGTGTGATTTTATAACCTTAGTTTAGAACTGAATTTTGTTTCCCTTGGTAATCTTCACAGTGATAGAAATCAGATTACAGTGTGCACGTGGACTTCTTTTTCCCTTAACTACAGCTAGGAGAGTTGAAGACAATATTTTCTAACCATCAAGTTCATGGATGCATTTTCATATTACCTGTCACTACAGAATCTGTTGGTCTCTAAGAAATCTTTCAAGCAAAATTAATCTCTCATCACAGACAATGTGGGCACCATATAGAAGTCAATCACACACGGTTGTGTAGAGACAATAAAAATAATGCATGAAATTCTAGTTAAAATATCATTTCCACCAATGTATTTGATTTAGATTTCTGTGCATTCCAAGGTTAGGCAAAAGTGGATAACACAAAACATGGAGAAAGCAAAGCTGAACATTAGACACTTCTTTTCAAAAAAAAAAAAACCCTACGCATTGTACAGAAAATGAAAATCAAATGACAAATATCAATGTATATTAAAAAGTATAAAATATCACACAGAAATATTGTTACTTTCTGATTGAACCAGTGTTTGAGAGGCCAGTGTGATTTCTGTTTAACTTATTTTTTCTTATGTAGAAATGGGAAAAAAAAAGCATCAAATCTTTTGCAATTCACTATATATCTTCTATATTAAGTTGTGGCCATATAATGTTGTACTTTAGAAACTCAAAGTGGTAAAAAACCAAAACCAAAAACAAAACAACACTTGAGTTTTCTCTCCAAGCTTCTTTGCTCCCAGAATGTCACTAACCAGGGTCACTGTCTCCATTTTCAGTATATATGTGTATATACCGTTGCTCTCTCAAAGCCAAACAAAAATTTTTTGTCACCATTTGTTTTCTCTGTACTTCAGAGTTTTGTTTGCTTTTGAGCCTATTATGATACTCCTTTTGAAATACACATTCAATATCTGGATTTCTACAGAGATGAATTCTCAAGCTTGAAAATGAGAGAACGGTAGAAGGACACAACCATGATCTAATGTATCTGTGTAATATTGGGATGTTCATTTGAACCCTTTTAAAGACTGGAGATCCACATGGTTCTGTCACAGACTACTACCTCGTTAAAGAAACAGATCCACAGCAAAAGCAATTAAAAAGAAACTCTCTTCTTCCGTAACTTGTCTCTTAAGGGACATGAAATGAGATCCCAGCATTCCTTTCCAAGCCATTCCTGGAGACTCACCTGCTCTAACTCACATCTAAACCTCTGTAGAAGTAAAACTTCCATCCAACTTGTTTTTTTTAAATTTCTTTTTTATTCCTTATCTCAGTTCTTTATTATGAAGATGCTTCCTTTTTTTCTCATGTAGATATTTCTTTCTCTCTAGAGGTGAGGAGCAGGGGAGAAACATCTCTGACTCCGAGGTCTTCCCTTTGGTGGGGGGAGGGTTGGCTGTGGATCTCTCACATCTGTAATACTGGGTCGTCACACATTGTGCATTATAAGATAGTCCACTAATTCTCGTTAACTGATTTCCTTTAGCCAATGTCCATTTGAAATAACTTAATGCAAATACAGGTCTCTTTTCTCCATATGACCTCTAGAAACTTACCCACTAAATGCTTAGGAGATTCTCTTCATCGATTTTATAAACTGCCCTGCTATGATTTTAATAATATCTTGATTATATTTTCCTTTCTATGGAGAAAACAACTAGAAGCAACACAAATGAAGATCTGAGAGGAAGGAGGATGCCCAGAGGTTGCTTAAAGAGTGATCATGTGAGATTTGGGGCTCATATGCCAGTTGTGACAACTTAGAGAAAAGGCAGGGCATGCGATGTGGTAAAAGGAGAAAAAGGTTTGGTCACTGAATGGATAGTCAGAACACAGGAGCCAAAAAGAAAATAGGTATCTAGAGATACGAATTAAACAGAAGTCAAGTTTGAAAGCAAAACAAGGAATTAAGGTTAACTCCTTCCATAAGTTCTTCTTCCTCTTTTTCTTTAAAAAAAAAAACAAAAACTACATGAACTAAGAAGAAATACTCCTTTTTTTTTTTCCATCTTTGGTAACATAATAGAGGCAGGTATTTTTTTCCCTCTGGTATCTTTCCCTCCTCACCTTCCCAGTAAAGCATTTTGCTTGCAAAGAGGAATGGCAGACCCCCTGGTAAAATCTGAAAACACAAAGGCTGTGTTCTGTGTAAGTGTTTCATCTTGCTAGATTACACGGATTTTTTTTCCCCTTATTTTCTATTGAAGTGTAGTTGATTTACAACGTTAGTTTCAGGCCTACAGCAAAGCAATTCAGTTATATATATACATACATACATATATATTTTTCAGATTCTTTTCCATTGCAGCTCATTACAATAAATTGAATATGGTTCCCTGTGCTATACAGTAGATTCTTGTTGTTTATCTATTTTATACACAGAAATGTGTATCTGTTAACTCCAAACTCCTAATCTATCCCACCCCTTCCCCTCTGGTAACCACAGTTTGTTTTCTATGTGGAGACTTGTTTTCGTTTTTATATGTTCCCAACGTGCACTAAATTAGTTAACTGACCTAAGCAGGAGGAGATGGACTTTATAATCCTCCTGAATGACAAGTTTTCCCGAAGGAAAACGTTCCCACCAGCTCTCCCTCGCCTGGAGCCCATTCCTCTCACATCACCAGCAGATGACAGCTGTCCGTAGCAGAACAGATCTCTGATGAACAATCTCATCAGATAGAGAGACGTAATATAATACCACTAAACAGGATTTCTATATCAGATTACATTAGGGAAAGACAAGTAAATGGCTCACCTTTATATACAATGGCTCCCTAAGATGATCAACCAGAATGCAGGTTTTCTCCTCCCACACAGGATTTAGGTTCTTGTGTATTATTTTACTTCTAAAAACTTCTTTTCTTCCAATTTTAAACTTCACGTATGGATCACTTGTTCCTGTTAGAGATTCAGATCGATCCACGTTAATCATGTCTTTCAATGGAAGCAAGAAAACAGCTCATCTAAATGTCAGGAAGTACTTAAAAGAATAAAATTTAAATAAAGCTTATCACATGGGAAAATAAAGATTAAGTGCTTTTTCCTAAATTTTCCCTTAAATATTGAAGTGACAGTAAATAATAATATTACTGTTATTGTCATTATTATTATATCTTCTGATTTTAATACTGTAACCCTGTTCTGGTGTTTACAAACTCTACTGCATGCTGAGTATGTAAATTTAACTTATGTTGTAAACAATAGTGATAAATTTGACATTTCATCTGGTCAACTATAAAAAGGATGATCCATGATTTCAGCTGAGTTAACTAGTTTTAGACTTATATATGCTGCTAAAGATTTATACTAATCTAATGGGTTTAACGGGTTTAGGGAAAGGTGAGTCTCAAATTGGGCTTCAATTTCATCCTCGGTCCCATATTCTCTCTTGTTCAGAAATTTCAATTTTAGAATGTTAGGGGAGGATGGAAGTCTCAGAGGAAGGCACTGGGGGAAGGGGACAAACGTTTATTAAATAATCTGGATACTTCATATTATCCCTTAATACCTCCTACATTCCCTACGATGATAAAGGCTGTAAGAGACGTCAAATAAGTTGCTCACGGGAACACGGCTAGCAAGAGATGGTGTTCGGATTCCAACCAAGGCTGTTTAACTATAATACCCGTGCTTTTTTTTTTTTTTTTTAACTGCAACTGCAAGAGGGAAGGGCCTTTCCATACCTTCATATATATTGTACCATTTCTCATTCTGACTGATGAATGAGACCAATCTTGATCTAATGAGTCTACGCTGTCATTAAGGATTCCTAGGGAAGGTAAATCAGGGACATCCCCAGGTAAATCATTCCAGTGTGTGACAATCTTCAGCCTCAGGAAATAATTCTTTATACAAGGCCTGACCCCCTTAAAATAAAATTTTATTTAATTCTTTCTGTTTTGTCCAATCTGAAACTATAGTTGATAAGTATGGTCTACATGATTTAAAGAAAAATATGAGTGGGGCTCAGAAAATGGTAAAGCACCATATAAATATTATTATGAGGCTGATACACTTAAACTCACTATATTTCTCCTCTATACTCCAGTCACCTCCACGACACACAAATATCTGTGCTAAATATAAAGACTGCCTGATAGGATTTGACTTTTCTTATTTAATCATTTGGAGACTTTCTCAAAACTCTCTACATTCTCCTAATAAATGTAAGACCTTATTTTCATATGTATAGACCTGGTTCTAATAAAGTAACGATTCCAATTTCCTGCTGTGAAACTCCCACTTCAGCTTGATTTCATCACAAGAAGACAAGCTTTAAAAAAAACTTATAAATGTCAATGCAGGCTATTACCTGGTAACTTGTTATAATGGATTCTTTAAGGGAGTCAGTGCAACCAAAATGTTTATGAGTTAAAATGGCTTTTTTTTAAAAACAGTGATTCCCAGCTATGGGCTGGACACCCAGGGGATTAGAAGTGTTACAGAACATAACTTCAGGGATATTAACATCCATGTACCCATTTGAATTTTCTCAGTCACGCCCTAGATCAAGCAACTGTCTTTGATTTTGAAAATCATCTATGCAACTGCTACCAC
The DNA here is from genome assembly GCF_009834535.1 of Camelus ferus. NCBI lineage: Eukaryota > Metazoa > Chordata > Mammalia > Artiodactyla > Camelidae > Camelus > Camelus ferus. The sequence continues at coordinate 64,235,028 of NC_045698.1, forward strand.
CTGCTAAAATATAATCAACTGTAAGAGCAGAGCCATGTCACTGTTTTTTAGACCTCCAGCATTTAGGACCAATTCAGACATATTTTTGCTCCTCAATGAACATTTGGTGAATAATTGAATCACTTCATATCTAATGATGTGGGCAGTAGACCTCTATTCCTGTTGATTTTTGTCACCTCCACGTGGATACCTAATAGACATCCCGTTAACACTACCATAAGCCTTGATTCCTCTCTCCAGCTAAGCCCACTCCTCCCTCAGGTTTTGTCAAGTCGGTTCAAGTCTTCATTATTTGGCAGTTCCTCAAGAAAGACACCTAGAAATTACCCTCCATACCTCCTTCTCCATGCTTTGAATCCAGGACACCACCAAGTCTGATGAATTCTCCTCCAAAACACACCATGGATCTATCTTCTCTGTCTCCACTCCAGTTAAGCTACCATGACTTCTTTGCTGTGCTACCGTAGTCATAGCTTCCTAACTGGGCTCCCCACATCTGCGTACTCCTCCATTCATTCTCTATCCGGCAGCCAGACTGACTTTTTAAAAATGCAAATGTAACCTTCCTCCTTCTTTACTTAACACATATCAACACCTTTCAACTCCACCTACGATAAAACCGAGAATCTTTAATGTGGTATACAGAACTTGTCATTTCTCCAACTTCATTTTTGGCCCCTTGCTCTGTTCCAGCTGTCCTGTTCCTAGAAGTTCTTTTCTGCTTCCAGTCTTTACATATTCCAGCTAGCCTCTCTGCTTGAAAAGCCCCTCCTTCTCATTCTCTTCCCTGTTTGCCTGGCTGACACTTATTATCATCTCTGAGGTCTTAGTTTATACATAATTTGCTCAGGGATGCCCTCTTCAACATCCCAATCTGAATAGGTCTCTTTGTTATTTGCTCTGGGCATGTGCTCTTTTGCTTAATGGTACTAATCATTACTGCTACTGAGAGGTTAATTTGTATGTCTACCTGTTGACTGTATGAATTTTCCCATTGGCTGTAACCCCAGTGACGGCAGGACTCTGCCCCAGCAGATGGCACGGTGTCTGGGGTAGAGCAGGCACTCTCAGTGTATGTTCAATAGACGAGGAGATGAACTGACAGCATACAGAGTACTATTACATACGTCCCCATCCCCATAATGACCCTGTGAAGTTGGTACAAGCATACATTATCAACACATAGTTTCCCCATTATTATCATTCCCATACTATGGGAAACAATCTGAGATTCAGTGTGACTTGCACCAAGTCACATAAGCCAGTAAGTAACAGGATGAAAAGCACATTTAGGCTTTAGACACCAAGTTCAGGGTTTCTTTGACTCAGCTTTTTAAGAAACCTGGACATCCCTATTTTCCTCCTTTAACTCTAAAACAGCATCATAGAATTACTATATAAAGATGTTCATTCATCATCTAGATACTGTACGTAATACCAATACTGGTAAGTAACATTGTGGTCTATAAAACTCTTACATTTATTATTTGTTTTAATCACCCTAAGGGCTCTGTGAGTTTAACTATTACCTCTATTTTTCAGATAAGAAAACCAGGAAAGGTGAAGCTGGCTTCAGGGCAGACTAAAACCCAAATCTGGACACTAGTCCAGTTAATGCTTTTCCTGGTTATCATCACACACCATTCACCCACTGCAAGGTATACTGAGCTTCTATCTCTTTGCTCCAAAAAAATTATGAATAAGCCTTTTTACAAGAAAAGTGGTTTCAAGAACCTCAGCCTTATGTTTCTGAATAGTTATTGATACTAGCATCTCACATGATTTAATGTAACTATTATGTGAACAAAGGACATAAGTTCCGGTTCAGCACAGAAGCCAGTGTACTCAGAAGTAAACCTTTCTGAGAAGCAGTCTGTTTCTTGCCCATTTTCAGAAACATTTTCCTCAACTGCTGTACGTTGCTGTACGTTAACTATCAAAATCCCCTTGGAGACAGGTTCAGTCGGTTCTTACAATACTGCTGGGTGATCCGCTAGGTCTTTTTTTTTTTTTTTAAACTAGTTACATTAACTGTAGCTTAGGGGACTTTTAGTGACTTAGAGTCCTCACTAGTTCAAGACCTTCAGGCCATGATTCCTACATGGAGAATGGGAGACATCGTTTTTTCAAATTTAGGTTCAGTAAAATATTTGTATTGAATGCTGTCACCTTCTGTATTTGAAAGTGTTTTCCCAGATTTATTAGCTGGTGATGTTAATAGGTATTATTTGTTTTCTAAAAAGGAATTCTGTGGTCAGGAATATTTGGAAAATGCTCATTTAAAACAAAATTAAATGGATTAATTTCCTGTAACTTTTAAATAAGAGAATGTGCCCTGTGACTTTCCAGAGGGATACGACATTTACTAGGGGTAATGCCACTAGGGGTGACATTTACTAGGCTCCTTTGACCATAGAGCTTACTTTTTAAAAATTCTATTTTTTATTGAAGTGTAGTTGGTTTACAATGTTAGTTTCAGGTGTACAGCAAAGTGATTCAGTTACACATACATGTATTTTTTCTTTTCTGATTATTTCTGTTATATGTTGTTACAAGAAATTGAATATAGCTCCCTGTGCTATACAGTAGGTCCTTGTTTATCTACTTTATATATAATAATGTATATCTGTTAATCCGAAACTCCTAATTTATCCCTTCCCCACCATTTCCCTTTTGGTAATCATAATTTGTTTTCTATGTTCATGAGTTTATTTCTGGTTTATATCATTTTTTTAAGATTCCACATATAAGTGATATCATATGATATTTGCCTTTCTCTGTCTGACTTATTTGACTTAATATGATAATCTCTAAGTTCACTCATGTTGCTGCAAATGGAATTATTTCAGTCTTCTTTATGAGAGCCTACTTTTTCAAGTGTATTTTTCAGGACTAAGAATCCCTGATTCCCCCTTTGGGGAAAGCTACCTTATATTTCATAGATGAGGAAGTTTCACATGTTTTGGAGGTTCTTTTTTTTTTAACAGACTTTCCGGTGAACTCAAATCATCTGATTACAATAAAATTCCCAGGAAATCTAAGTCACTAACTTGTGGTTAACCTTGAGTCAACATACTAAACAAGAAAAACAAGATTTAGTTTGTTGATTCAAAAAACTCAAAATTAAATTCACGTGGCGCTGTTTTGTTATAATATTTCATTCAACCACAAGGTGGCACCAACACTTACCAAATCATTGCTAAGGCCTGTTCTGCTCCTCAAAGTTAAGGCTTCACTACTGCACACCGCAGTTCTCAGGCATTTTCTAGCAACTTGAACTTTATTATTATTAGCTGGACTGTGACCCTCATTACAACATTTTTTTAAATGGTGATAATAAAATGGAAACAGGTCAAAGAAATATGGGACAAGAAACTAGGAAGTGTTAGCCCTAAAATAAAATTCATTTTATTATTATTAATACCATCTTCAAGAGCAACCGTTCACATATTCATTTTATCATATAACATTAACTTCAGAATTTATTGCAAAACATTATTATTTTATTCTATGCTTTAAAAACTCAAGAGTATTTTAGACCTAGGGTATTTTAACTGTATATTTCTGAACCCTAGGATCAAGTTGTCTAAAAAAGAGGAATTAGATGGTTTGTATGTTTCCTAATGCAGTGAAGAAAAATATGTCTCGAATGCTATGTTTTGTTTTTTGTTGTGTTTTGTTCCTTTTTTTGGAGTTGGGACATCTATGAGCTTGTCAATATTTTGTGTAATTATTTAGCCTTTAATGTAATTTAAGTCCAACACAGAACTAAACTTTGTCTGAATGGGTCCCTTTCTGTGCAGCAATAAACACAGCGTACACAAGATGGCAGACTTTCTTTTCTTAAAACTACTAAAGCAATTTAAAATGTAAACAGCCATCTAATAATGAGTCTCTCGTTTTTCCTTTTTAGAATACATGAGCCTCCTGGTTAACAAGTTTAAATCAATCTTATCCCAAACCTAGTCTGTAATAAAAGAGAAACAGCTACTCCTGTTGCAGGAACCTATAATTATTCAATAATGCAAACTCCTAATCAAAAACAACACCAAATGAAAACTCAGTCTTTGTATTCCGAGTAGGAGAAAGAGATGGAGAAGGAGGAAGATGAAGAGAAAGAAGAAAAAAAGACAACGGAAGAAAAAAAGAGAAGCGACTGTAAGTATTAAGTGTGAACAGTTAAAAACAATTCAAATTTAGGGCAGGTCTTCCTAAAGGTGTCCAGCCTTTCTACAGATATTTAAAGCTAGCTACTTTTGTTGACCAAATACAGCAGGGAAAATGTTTGTTCTACAATAGGTTCCCTCACACTTGAAAGAGGCCTGTAAAAATAGTGAAGCTGAAAGTACTCAGAGCAACAGATTATATCTTTGTATAAATTTATTTTCACTAATGATTTAAAAATCTTCAAAACAGGTACCTAATTTATACATTAAAATTATTCTTTAAGCTCTCTCATTCCTTCCTCATTTCTTATTTTTTGAGATTTGTAATGCCCCACAGTGGAAATATTACATATGACCAAATAACTAAGTATATTAAAATTCAAATGCAGAAAGTTGATAATCATATATACCTTAATGTTATCAAATAAAAGTAAACACTTTTTCCATAATGAGGAATATGAATATTCCAGTGATTTTTAAATTGCTGGTTACTGAAGTTGCCATGGTACAACACAGAGATGAATGAAAACCAGTTCTGTGATAAAATGCAGTATAGGCCTGAACTATGTAAATTTCTTACACATGATATACAGAAGGTATAAATGACAGGAATAGACTCTTGCTTTTTATGAGTAATTTTTTGGCTTATTTTTCTCTTGTAAATGCAAACTTCTGGATAGGTTAGAAAAAAAAATGATACATGTTGTATGTGGGATAAATCTGGCTCATTCTAGCTCCCCTCCACATGTGGCATAAATTACAGGTGTATCGACATGCAATTTCCTGGTAACTTCTGGAAGTTTAGGTAGACTAAAATATTGAAGGGTGGTGGTTACTTATAATTTTTTCACACTGATTTAGAAAAATATTAATTTTTGAATATTCATTGTATAATAATCTCTGGCATAGGAGCAACCATAACAGAGAGTGCTGTGAATGTCATTTGTCATCCTTTCCAAAGGGCTCTGCTCCTCCTGCCCCCAGGAGTCCCTCTGTGACCAGGGATCAATGCATCGACTCTGGAGGGACACCGTCTACTCCTCATCATTTAAACATGTTTTTTACCCAAAGAGAAACAGTTTTCCCTGGGATTCCTCTGGAATATGTTACTATGTGTATCCAGTCATCCTAACCAAACAAAATCTATAAATTTTTTAAAAATTTGTAAGTACTTTAACTTTCCTATTTAAAAAAAAATCAGAATATTCAAAAACTCTACCCCAAATATCTATACTCTCCTCAATCCTCTATCTCCTGGCCAGCCCAGTACTACTCTGAGATTGTTTCCTTGATTGTCACCAGTAAGTAACCACCAGTTTCAGTGGCCCTTCCTTAGACTGCAGCCCCTTCCATCTGTGGTCACACTGAGGGTTGTTAACTTCACTGGATGAAATTTCCTCTTTGTGGATTCTGTGACACTGCTCACTGTGTTTCTGTGGTGGAAAGAATATCGACCAGAGTCAGCTTTGCTTCTTATATGCAGTGCAGTCTTAGAAAAGTCATTTGACTGCTCTTATCTACAGTTTTTTAACCTTTAAAATGAGAGGATTCCTCAAATTTCTCTAAGGAGAGTCAAGGATCTCTGATAAGATTTCACTTCCATGCCCTTGAGGGAGAACAAGTCATTCCACATATATGAATTTTTCAGGAAATTAAACATGACTGTGTCAAACACCAAGACCAGTTTTATGAATCAGTTTGAATAAAACATTTCTAAATTTATTATACTTTTCTTCTTTGGGGGTAACTAATGAATGCACTTTTTAAAAATGGGGCAGAGCATCATTTGTTGATCATGTGTACCAGGGAAAGTATCATTAAGGTTCTGGGAAAACAAAGTTTAACCTTCTGTGGAAAACCAGTGAAACCTGAGTAGCAATATTTCAATTTCTGCAACTCTCAACAGAACGCTGCTGAAAGTCAGAAGATATTCCTTTTATTAGTGTCCCCCAGGGATATTTCTAAAATCTATTTATTATTATTTTAGCTTCAGTTCTTTCAATTTAGAGTTGTTATAAACTCAACCACAGAATTATCTGTTATATATGCCAGTGAACAAAATGTGGTTCTTAAAATATAACAAATAAAAGTGATTTGAGGTGTAAGGAGCCTGATTTCCCGAATTACTGTGGGGAAGAGCGCACTCTGCCAACCAGAAGCACGGTGCCTTGGACCATTATGTGGGTGAGAAATAAACTTCTATTACATCCGCACCATTAAATAATGTGGAGGTGTACTTATAACAGCAGTTCAGCCTATCCTGATACAGATTCCTACATCTTGTGAATTCTAATTAAAATTCTGCTTGCAACCACAGCTTAGCCTAACCTATCTGATAAATGTTCCAAAGCCCTCACATTCTAATTCTTAAAATATCTCTTGGAATCATCTTTGCCACCACGGTCTCATCATTCCTTATCTAGATGATTCTAAGAGCCTTCTGCTTGGTCTCCCTGCTTCCCTTCAAATCTATCCTCTGACTGCTGCCAGACTTCGGTCAAGTACAAATCAGGCCACTTGATTGTTTTTAGACTACATTTTACTCCATCTTCTGCATCCACAAGCATCGCTGTGGGTACCCAGGCCCCAGAAGTCTGGCTCTCAGGGTCAGGATTCAAAGCCTCTCCTTGTCCAAGAGATTCTTCACAAATGTTTGTGTATTGTTTTTCTCTTGGACTCTTACCCTGGAGCCTTCTTGATTCTAATTTGGTGTCTGTGGCAGACTGAACTCCTACATCTGTCTTCCTCTTCTTCATTTTAGTAACAGATTCCCTATGTGTTTAGCAGGACATGTGATTATTCCATTAGAGAATTTCTTATTCTCCAGGCCAGAGGTGTGGCCACGTGGCCAAGTCCTTGCCGGGACCTGTGAGCAGAAGTGACATATGCAACTTGTGGATCTTTTGGTGAAAGTGGGGGCAGAGCCACTTCATCAGGCCAAGACCCCTCACATCAGGGCTTAGTGTGGGAGAAAAACGTATTTTTTCCAAGCCACTGTATTTATGGGTCTCTTGTTACCAAAGTTTAGCTCACACTCAATACAACTTTCCAAATAGACTTTCCTTCTAGAAAAGTGTTTTTCTTATTGGAACTATTTATTTCACTTTGTACAGCCCATCAATCTTGAGAGCCACTGAATTTGGTTTCATAAGACAAGGTGGTATGAACCAGCTTTCCCCACAACCTGGCCATTCCTGGACACTGGAGTTTCTCACAAAACTGGAAGATAATATGCCATAAGGAAAAAAAAAATGGTTTGAGGTAGGAGGAAGCTGACTTTCTTCAATACTTATGATGTGCCTGGGGCTTTTCATACAATATTTCATTTGGTTATAACACAGCACAGCAGAGATGTCCAATTAATGTCTGTTTAATACATGAATAAACTAATATTCTTAGTACTTCACAGGTGAGTAAACTGGTTCAGAGAGATCAGGCTGCTTGACCTAGTCATATGGCTGGTAAATGACAGCTCCAGACTCTATTACAAGATCTATGTGACTAGATTCCAAATTTACTCTGCTACACCATTATGCCTAACTAGTCAACCAACCTATCCCATCTACTTCAGACTACCATATCTGAGCTCAGCCCTCACATAAGGAGGCCCCATCAGAGACTGGATTCTATACTAGGAAGCCATGGGTCTTGTTAAACTTGGCAATCATTAGTTCTGAAACATTATCACATCAGAGTAGCAGTTAGACAAGCATGAGTGAATCTGGCTGGGAGATGATTTATTTAGTATCTTTTATCTCCATCAGACAGAAATCTCATAAGGGCAGAGATCTCTTGTGTATTCCAGAACCTACCACAAAGCAAGTACTCAACCGACAAATATTTGTTGATTATATGAATAACATACATTACCATTAATATATTTGCTAAGCTGGGCACTTATTCAGATGTTCTGTAGATGAGAAGTCTAGTGAAAGATGAGTCTGCAGAAATTAGCAAAGAAATATTTGCACGATATGCTAAAGAGAGTGAACTGAAATCAGTGAGAAAGCAATGAAGAATCTAAAGCAAGGGAGTAACATCAGATTTTTGTGTCAGAAAAATATCTAGGCATAAGATTTTGGAGAAAGCGGGGAACACTAGAGCAGGGAGACCAAGTGGAGACCACTGACTTTTCTTTTTTCTCAAACTGACTATGTGACTATGCTAAGGAATGTGTTATTCAATTACCATGCATTTGTGATGCATTGTAATCATATTGTAATATAATTGTCTTGAAATTGGTTCAGTTAATAATGGTCATCAATCAACAGGAGTCATAAAACTCTTGTCAACTACTTACAGTTTTGATGGATGAAGAGGATTTTGTTTTCTTTTCAGGGTAGTAATTCACAGCTTCTCTCCAATGTCCATGTCCCTCATCCCTTTCCCTTTGCCCTGAATGACCTTTTCCACCATCCTCAGTCCCCTGTCAGAAGTAAGCTCAAGCATCACTGCTGCTTGGACGTCTTCTCTGGGCATTATTAGGCCCTTTCCACGTGCTGCCTAACATTTTCTGCAAACAGCATTTGTCACATGGAGGCCTTGCTTATGTCTGGCCCCTGTTGTCTGGTACAAATCCTACGTTATCATGTGTGAGCAAGCAATGTTGGTTGACTGAAAACACTCCTGCATAACTCAACGAACGAATGTCTGTATCATCTCAAAATAACAACAGAAACTAATAAGGTAACCTGTGCTTATGTTGCATACCCTTTATTTCCTATTTTTCCCCACTCTTTATATATATATATATATTTATTTATTGACGTATAGTCAGTTTACAATGTTGTGTCAACTTCTGGTGTACAGCACAATGCTTGTTACACATGAACATACATATATTCGTTTTCATATTCTTTTTCACCATAAGTTACTACAAGATATTGAATATAGTTCCCTGTGCTATGCAGTATGAACCTGTTGTTTATCTATTTTATATACTAGTTCATCTCTCATTTGAATTTTATTTGCAAATACTGAACCTGAAATACGTAAAGTTTAATATCACGAAAGCACTGTGCTGTCATTCCTGCAACAGTAAATATTTTGCCATTGCCACTTTCCCAAACCGTGGTAATTGACATTCACTGTAATTCCTCAGAATGGTCAATCTGTTCTAGTTTTACAAAGTGCTCTCAGACAATCTCATTTTAGTAGCAGTCTGCTTAGAGTGTTTACTTATTTGATTGATTGATTTGAATTTATTCAGGACAATCAACTAGAAACCCAACTAGAATAAAGGTAAATAAATATGCTTGTGACATATCTCTTCTATTATTTTATGTCACCAGTACGGTAGATATACTAAACATACAGTAAAAAGTGTCATATTTTTGTGTAGAATAGATAGAAGGAAGGTTATATTTCTGTGTATGGAGAAGTCATGGCTGAAAGTGTTCCCCTTCACTGACATCCGTGGTTTCCTCTCCTGCACAGGCAAGTAGCTAAACTACACTTCAAGTCCTTCTGTTTAGGTGTGGCCGTGTGACTAAGGCCCGGGTTCTGGCCAGTGGGCTGTGAACAGAACTCGTACGCCTCTCCCAGACATACCTGGCCCATGACATGTTCCCACATGGAATCCTCTCCCTTTTCCCAAGCACTAAGAAACTAAATAAGGTCCAAGCCACATGGTAGAAAGAGTCTGGTATTTCTGAAAGGAACAGAAATCCTACCTCCACCCACCATGAACAACAAAGTGATAAAGAAGTAAGTTGTGATTTTGTTAAGCCACCAATGAGTGTTTATGTTTTACAAGTCCTAACACTATTTACCTTATTCAATTGATACAAAAAATTGAGTCCAAGACTGCGTGCTGTCATTAAAAAAAGAATCCCTAAAATAAGTGACATTGATTTAGTGCGGGGAGGGGTGCGGCTGGGTGGCCAGGCAGCACTGGAAGGCTGGTGAGTCCTGCTGGGCCTGGTAAACATGTGGCGAAGCTGTTCCTGTGGTGACACTGGGAGGCAGACTGCCTGCTGCTGAACCTGGGCTTGGGGGGACGTGGTTAGAAAGAGCCAGAATGAAGGTGTGTATTTTCTAAAATTGGTTGCTTTTAGTAGGTAATTCTGAGAAAGAGATAAATTCATGAGAAAACAGGCTGATTTACAAGTAGAAATGAAAGGGAGTAAAGAGAAGAATTGAAAAAGCTGTTTTTAGACCAGAAATAATAGAAAATAAGGTTGAAAAAGCTATAGGCTACCCTATTTTATTAGAGTTTAGTCACATTTAAGACAGTATTCACAGATATATTTTAGAGAGATCATTTCTATTCTTTTAGTTGTTTTACCTATTTTAATTAGTAACAGCAACAAAATGAAAAAGTCTTAATATGGATATTGGTCGTCTCCCCATTCAGTAATGTGTTCCCTGCAAAACCAAGTGACCACTGAATAGTCTTATAGAAACATAAGGGTTTAGAACTGGATACCCCAGTCTTTCACTGAATACAAGAATCCCAGCTACAAAAGTAACAGATGACAGGTGACCAGGGAGATGGAATGTTGACAGTTTGAATACTTAGAACTCAGCACTTGAAAATTAAATTCAGTATGTGTCAAACACGTACATTGTGTGATGCAGTATTTTACTTTGGACAGGTCTGACATAAAATGTATGCTATAGAACTGAAATGCCTCCTCCAGACTGTTAGAGCTATCAAGAAAACAGCTAGTCCCTGTTTCACAGACACCGCTTCCAAGCATGTGGAGTCCTTAATAGATTTAGTCACTGGCCCAGTGATAGACCTGAGGTCATTAAAAGAAAGATGCAATAAGCTGACTTCTTGTCAACTGTCTTTCAATGAGAGAAATTTTAAAGGATATGCTTCCACACGTAAAAGACTTTTTTTTCCTTTCCAAATACAAGTTAAAATCCATGTCCTCAGATTATTAATTAAAGGCTTTTCTTCAATTATCATATTATTTGATGTAGTCAATGGTTATATAAGTTTTACAAGCAAGTAAAAAAGATAAGCAAAGCAAAATGTTAACACCTACAATGTAACTAAAATACTTGTGGAACAATAAAAAAAAACCCCTTCACCCTTAAGCTAAAAACAGTTAATAAGTGTTTAATGTGACAAGTGACTTCAAAACTTGCAATTATCCTGCTAAAGCGTGTCGTCACTGATAGAAGCAAAGACGGCAGACACAAGATAGCGGTAGGTGTTGTGACTCGTTGTTCCTATCTTCAACGCAGCATTCCCCTCAGCCCTCTGGCAGGGTGTGGGAAAAGTCCATGCCTGCATTGGTAGGTTTAATAAAACCTGTAGAACCAACCTGAGCTCTGCATTTCCCAATAAGCCATTCTTTCTTGCCTTCTGACTTTCTGCCAAACTTTCTCCATTTCCATTAACATTGTTAGTTTTTAAAGGAAGACAGGGCTCTTTCTTAACATAAGATGTGTGCTAGTTTGCAGAGTAGATGAATTCTCCAGTTGGTGTACTTTTCCTTTTCTGAAATGCACTCATGCATTCAACAGTATTTACTGGATGTCTATTATGCACTAGGCACTGGAGATTCAGGAGATCATAAAACAAAATTCCCACCCCCAAGGAGCTCGGTTTGCAGGGGTGGGAAACAGATGAGTCAATAAAGAGGTAACACGTCACGTAGGGACAGATGTGTGAAGCAATGTAAAGCCACAGGTGAAGGGATGGTGGTCAGAGGGGCCTGCTATTTTAGACAGGGTGCAGAGGGAATGCCTCACTTCTGACGAAACATTTGAAAAGGGACCTGAACCAATTAAGTGAGCATTTCTGGCAGAGAAAGCAGCAGGTGCAGAGGCCCTGAACAATTCCAGTGTAGATAAAGTGACTGACCTAGAAAGTGAGTAGTGGGAGATGAATCAGAGGCTGGCAGGACAACAGATCATGTAGGACACTACTGATTCTTGGTAAGGACGTGGAGCTTTCCTTCAAGGAAGTTAAAATAGAAGAGCAAACAGATAAAAATATTTTAAGATTGCCTTGTCTCTATACCTCGGTTAAAAAAAATAAGATTGCCTAGTCTGATGTCAAACGATTAGTCTTTGATTAAGGAATATGCCAAAATAAAATAGGATGTACTCAAAGGACCAATTATAAAAGGGCAACTACATTGTTTTCTGAAACTACTCAAAGCAATTACTAAATTCAAAGTAACTGGTCTGAAATATATTGGCAAAGTCAACTTAAAGGTTAACAATGCATGTACAATGAATGTGAATTCTTACACTCATCTTTATATCTACACCACATCCTTTACAGTTTAGATTTATTAACTATATATAATATAATCAAATATAAATTATTTTCAGAATCTGTTATGATTCCTGTTGATGTCAATGTTATCCTATCCTGATTGTAGTATAACATCAAGTGAGATTTGGCAACCCACATTCTTCACTAAAATATATTTAAGCCAATGAGAGTTTATTAAATGTTTAAGGCTTGCCCAGCACATAATGAGATAGCTATATGCAGAATTCTAAAATGCATCCCCAAGATTTCTTGTCCCAATCCTTGGACTGTGAATATGATGAGATGTGTCTGTGATTATGCTACATATATGACAAAAGGGGTTTTGCAGATGTAATTAAGGTTATTAATCAGTTGACTTTGAGTTTATCAAAAGGGAAACTGTCAGGGTGTCAGGGTAGACCTAACCTAATCTCCTTTAAAAGCACAGACTTTTCTCTACCTGGTAAGCAAAAATGAAAATCAGCTTTGAAACACGAGGAGTTCCTCTGATCTATGTTGAAGAACACTCTGGAAAAAGCAGTATTTATAAAGTTTTTAAAGGAGTACTAATAGAAAGCATAAGCTGTCTTAGGCTGGCACAGGGAATAATATTTCAGGGGCAAAACAGCACAACAGACGTCTTTTAATGATAGAGTAATGAGGGCTACACCCTCGGACTTCCTCAAGATAGGCCCCAGCAGCATCTGCAAACCTGAACACGTGACTTAAAGTGTACACATTAAAAACAGCAGCTACACTCCATCACTCGTGTTTAGCAGGTAGCACAGTATCTTTGGTAAGTCAAATGCATGATTCCACGAAGCCCCAAAGGGGTACACAGAAGATCACTTGGAGAGCTTTCTAATCCTGGGTGCGGTTTTACACAGGAGTTTGAGGGGCTCGCTCTGTTTACTTTAGCCTTTCATATTTAATTACATCCTTACATTCTCGTTACAAAAGTACATAAAAATTATAAGGTCCAGATAACTAATGTTCTCTTTGCTACTATCAGAGACATTAATCGTGTTTGCTATAGACACCCTGCACAGTGTAACTAGGCTCTGTAGAAGCCTCTGTAGAAGTGTGCTCATATTTCAGCAATATTGTCCTCCTAGGTTAGTAATATGTTTGTTTTTTTATTTCAATTTACTTATTTTCTTGAAAGTTGTTTCACTATAAATTTACTAAAGCAGTGTCCTCCAAGCTAAGGCAAGTCTACTTTTCATGGATACTAAAAGCAATGAAGGTTTATATTAGTATTTATTTTTGAAAGAGACATACCTTTAAAAAATATCTTTATGTTAACAGATATTGAGGCCTCTGTTTGTTTTTCTGGGCTGATTCAAAAGTCTTCACAGGATAGCACTGTATTTTTTTTTTTAATTGAAGTACAGCCAGTTACAATATGTCAGTTTCTGGTGTACAGCACAATGTCCCAGTCACGCACATACATACATATATTTGTTTTCATATTCTTATTAGCAGTGTATTTTTTTTCTGAGTCATTTCGATCTTCCCTAACATCCACATTTCCATTTAGAATGTGACAACTGATTTCTATTGTATTCAAATGACTGCTACCTCAAGAATTAATGAATACAATTTTCTAAATGCTAATGTTTTAGTGAAATGAAAGTGCTCTTTAGCAAATCTGTTCATTGGATGTTGTAGAAATGATTTTTGGAAAGTAAGTTTTTGAAAGAAACTTGGCATCTTATAATACCATGTGTTAATTTATTTGGTTCTCTACCTTCTAGTCTCATTAAGGGAAACTTTTTAAGATTTTGTTAAGTTCAGTGGCTCAAAGCCTGTTTTTTAAGCATGTTTTACAGAAGGGTTGAACATGCTGGACAATATGGAAGGAAAGACAAAGAAGGCACTGTTGCCTCTCTCCTTTACCTAGATCCTGTATTCGTTTTCTATTGCAGTGTAACAAATTACCATAAATGTAGTGCCTTAAAACAACACATTTATTATGTCCAGGCTTCTGTGGGTCAGACATGGCTTAACAGAGAGCTCTGCTCAGGGTCTCACTCGGCTGAAATAAAGTGTCAACTTGGCTGACTTCTCATCTGGACCTTGGGATCTTCTTCAAGCTCATTCAGGTTGTTGGCAGAATTCAGTTCCTTGCAGCTATAAAACCGAAGCCATTCACTCCTTGAGGTCATTCTTCTCCATATGCAGTTCCCAGCATGGATATGTCCTCCTCCTTTTTCTTTTATTAAATAAGTTTCAGGTGTACAGCCTTACAATTTGATATCTGTATACATTACAAAATGATCACCACCTCAAGCCTAGTTAACATCCATCACCATACAGTTAACCCCCTTCGCCCATTTCTTTCACCCCACTTCCTTTCCCCTCTGGTAAACATGAATTTTCTCTGTATCTATAAAAAAAGATTTTGTTTGTTTTGTTTTTTAGATTCCACGTATGAGTGAAATCATATGATATTTGTCTTTCTCCATCTGACTAACATCACTTAGCTTAAGGTCCTCAAGGTCCATTCATGTTGTTGCAAATGGCATTATTTCATTCTTTTTTTATGACCAAGTAGTATTCCATTGTGTATGTGTGTGTATGTATGTATATATTTTATGTGTGTGTATACACACACGCACACAGCCCCCACAACTTACCAAGTCATCTGTTGATGGACATTTAGATTGTTTTCATGTCTTGGCAACTATAAATAGTGCTGCTATAAACACTGGGGTGCATGTACTTTTTTTTTAATTAGAGTTTTTGTCCTTTCTAGGTACATGCCCAGGAGTGGGATTGCTGGATCATATGCTATCTCTATTTTTAGTTTTTAAGAGACCTGGACCTCCAAATTGTTTTTCATAGTGGCTGCACCAATTTACATTTGCACCAACAGTGTAGGAGGGTTCCCTTTTCTTCACACCCTCTCCAGCATTTATCATCTGTAGACTTTCTGATGGAGCCATTCTGACTGGTGTGAAGTGATACCTCATTGTAGTTTTGATTTGCATTTCTCTAATAATTAGCAAAATTGAGCATCTTTTAATATGCCCATTGGTCATCTGTATGTCTTCTTTGAAGAAATGTGTTTGCTTTAGGAGACTGAGCTAAGAAAATATTGCAATAATTTATGTCAGAGAATGTTTTGCCTGAGTTCTCTTCTAGCAGTTCTATGTTGTCTTATCTTATGTTTAAGTCTTTAAGCCATTTTGAGTTTATTTTTGTGTATGGTATGAGGGAGTGTTCTAACTTAATCGATTTACGTGCGACTGTCCAGCTTTCCTAACACCATTTGCTGAAGAGACTGTCTTTTCCTCATTGTATATTGTTGCTTTTTTTGTCAAAGATTAACCTGCCGTAGGTATGTGGGTTTATTTCTGGGCTCTCTATTCTGTTCCACTGACCCATGCCTGTTTCTGTGCCAATACCACGCTGTTTTGATTACCGTAGCTCTGCAGTATTATTTGAAGTCTGGGAGGGTTATGCCTCCAGTGTTGTTCTTTTTCCTTAGAATTGCTTTGACAAGTCTGGGTTTTTTGTGGCTCCATATAAATTTTAGGATTATTTGTTCTAATTCTGTGAAAAATATCATGGGAAATTTGATACAGGTCACATTAAATCTGTAGATTGCTTTGGAGAGTAGAAGAAATATTGTTAAAATGGACATACTACCCAAAGCAGTCTACAGATTTAATGTGATCCCTATCAAATTGCCCTTCTTTTTCTTTTATTGCAGTCTTTGTTTTAAAGTCTGTTTTGTCTGATACAAGTATAGCTACTCTAGCTCTTTTCATTTTCATTTGTATGGCTATCTTCTTCTGTCTCTTCACTTTCAGTCTCTGTGTGTCCTTACTTACTAAAGTAAGTCTCTTAAAAGCATATAGATGGGTCTTGTTTTTTGACTCATTCAGCTCCTCTATGAATTTGGGAAATTTAGTCCATCTACATTTAAAGTTATTATTGATAGGTATGTACTTATTGTCATTTTCTGGCTGTTTTTGTAGTTCCTTTCTTCTTCTCTTTCTCTCTTCCCTTGTGTTTTGGTGGTTTTCTTTAGTGTTGTGTTTATATTCCTGCCTCATTTTCTTTTGTGTATTTATGTAAGTTTTTTTCCTTGTGGTTATCATAAGGTTCATATATAACATCCTATAATTAGTAGTTTGTCTGAAGTTGGCAGCAACTTAAATTTGAACACATTCCAAAGTTTTATCATTTTACTCCCCCTTCAACTTTACACTTTTGATGACACATTTCACATCTTTCTATTTTATGCATCCCTCAACTAATTATTGTAATTTATTTTACTACATTTGAGTTTTCATGGAAATGTTTGCTTTAGAAGTGATTGATTATATTTATTATATATTTATCTTTTCCAGTGAGATTTTTATTTTTGTGTTTTCTCATTATTCATTTTGCCATTTCTCTTCAGTTTAGAGAAGTTCCTTTGGTGATCATGAATTCCTTTAGCTTTTGCCTATCTGGGAAACTCTTAATCCCTCCTTCAGTTGTGAGTAATAATCTTGTTAGGTAGAGAATTTATGGTTGGAAGTTTTTCCTTTCAGCATTTTGAATATGCCATGACACTTCCTTTGACCTGAAAAGTTTCTGCTAAAAAATGTGCATGTAACAAGTTGTTTTTCTCGCTACTTTTGTCCTTAACTTTTACCTTTTAAAATATAACAAGTCTTGATATGTACGTGTGTCTTTGGGTTCCTTATCTGAAACTCTCTGGGATTCTTGGATCCTTCCCCAGATCAGGGAAATTTTCAGCAACTATTTCTTCAAATAATTTTTCTGGTCCTTTCTCTCTCTTCTCCTTCTGAGACTCCTATAATGCAAATGGTATCTTTATTTTTTTTTAAATACTTTAAAATTTTGCTGCTCTGTCTGAGTGAGTTTCATTGCTTTGTCTTCCAGCTCGCTGACTTGTTTTTATACTTCATCTAGTCTGTTGCTATACCCCTCCAGTGTATTTTTGAGTTCAGTTATAACATCTGTTTGGTAATTTCTTATATATTCTCTTTGTTGACATTCTGACTGTGTGCATCCATTCTTCTCCAAAGTTCAGTGAGCATCTTAACGACAATTTCTTTGAATTCTTTATCAGGTATGTTGTTTATCTTCATCTCTTTCAGTTATTTTTCTGAAGTTTTATATTGTCCTTTCAAATGGAACATATTACTCTGTCTCCTCATTTCGCTTAATACTCTGTGTTTGTTTCTATGTAGTAGGTAAAATAAGCTACCTCTCCTAGTCTTGAAGGAGTGTCCTTATGTAGGAAGCATCACATAGGGCTTAACAGGAAAGCAGGAAGTGCAATCCCACTTGGACACCAGAGCCAGGAGCTCAAGGGAGTCCCCTATATGGACTGTTTATGCCTTACTGGAGTGGCAGAGCCACAGCTGCTAGTGAAGCACACTTGTGGATGGGACCAGCCCCAGGCCGAGCTATGGGGCCTGGCTACAGCTGCTGCGGTGCACTGGTGGGTGGGGCTGGCCCCCAGCCTGGCTGTAAGGCCCGATGGCTGTTTGCTTTTTCAAGGCCAGCAAAAGGATCTCTCTATTTCAAAGAGGGCTCCAGTTCCTTTTTTAAAATTCACCCAACTGGGTCAGGCCTACCAAAGATCATTTCCCTTTGGATGAACTCAAAGTCAGTTGATTAGAGACATTTATCACATTTGCAGAAATGTCTTTACTTTTGCCATATTACATAATATAGCATAATCACAAGAATGATATCCCACCATATTCACAGATTGCATCCATACTAAAGGGGAAGGGAAATCCAAGGCCATGGGTCATTCAGGGTTGATTCACAATTTTATTACACCACAGGTTCTAAATCCAATTTTATTAAACCAGTTTCTTACATCCTGTTTTCCAGACCCCACCGTAAGTTCTCCAGCTTGAGGCCAAGACACAGATAAATCACAGAATTACTCACTCTGAGGCCCTCCTTGGCATGGCTGGGTCTCTCTCCAGAGACTTCCCATATTACTTTTCCTACCATTTCTCCTACAGTCCTGCTGGACTTCTTAAAGTAGTATATGCAATGTTTTATCTTCACAAGGCTATAAACTAGATCCTACTATCCACCCAAAAGCACAATACCTAACAATAGATCAAAAGCATAGGAAGAAACAGCCTCATAAATGTGCCATAAATTTGAGATCTCTAAAGTGACAGTATATGTATCACTAAGTAACAGTAAATCTAAAATGTTCTTGTCCTTGCTAATAAAATTTTAAGGACAATTTATTTTCTTGTGAAAAGTTAAAATGTAATCTTGTTCCGTTCTCTCCATTACTGATACTCTACAGTAATGTATTTCAAAAGTAATCATTATCCATTTGAAGTGTGTTTTCCTTTCACTCTATTGATTTTTTTGGTGTATGTGATGGATGAAAAAGAAAAACTATTGACTTCCTCTATGACATCTATTATTCACAGCAGTAAAGAATATTTTGGTTTCTCAACATTATTAAATCAGAACAGTAAAACCGAAAACAGTAAAAATAAACTTCAAATAATTTTAAATACTCTGAGATATTAATTGCTTTCTCTAGCTTTATTTTTCTTTCCATCTTGAAAACTGATAATGATTCCTTTCCATAATTGTATTTTGATGATCTCAGAGTGCAGTTCTGAAATGATTAGGGAAATAGGAATATGGTATTTAAGGAAAAAATATAAGCTTTGTGCTTTTAAGAGTGCATGGGGGGGGATGAGAAATTCCGACAACATCACAAAAACAATTGCTTTTTTTCAATTCTCAGTAAGAATCTTACTTATCTTTCTCCGTGAGGCAGATGGCCTGTCGAACTGGAGTAAGCAGTACAAAGACATACAATGAGTAGGCGGCCAACAACATCAGTCAATTGTTCGGGCAAAAACTATGGTGTGTTACTGTAGCATGTCACCAGAGAAATTCTTAAAACACAAAAACTCTAAAGCTGAATGCCAGAATCCATTAGAATATGAAATACTCACTAAAAATAATGGGAAAGAATGAAGTCCCTGATAGCTCTCACTCAGAAATATTCACTAATTTCATCAATATCGTTTTAGTTAATATTGTGCTAATAATATTGTTGTTGATGACGATAAAAGTAGATGATTAGAGGGCTTACTTCGTGGTCTCTCTAAAACATGTTTAGAATAGCATTTAACCTTCAGAAGAGCCTAGGAGCCAGATGCTCCTATTACTCCTATTTCACGTGTGAAGCTCAGTTTTTCAGCGACTTTCTTTGGGTGTCTCTGATGCCCAACCTACGCTGTAGCAGATGCTGTTGGTGTCCAGACATATAATAGCTGCGCTCTCAGTTTCCTTAAACACCAAAGGCATTCTACCTCCATTCCTTCCCCAAGCACTTACAACTTTGTGAGGTTGTGGGAACAAGCCTGGTCCATGCGTGGGCTAGGCCATTAGGTGTCATGCCCTTGGGAGGGGGCCTTAACAAATGGCAATTGCTATATAAAGAGTTTGCCTTCTCAGTTCCTCACTGGAACTTGTGTGTATATGTGTGGGGGGCCAGTGAGATTCTTAGGACATTTACATCATTGGTTGTCAAATTTCAGCATGTATCAGAATCACCTAGAAGTTTTCATAAAACAGGGGCCTGACACCTAGAGTTTAAGAGTCAGTAGGTCTGCGGTGGGGACCAAAGATTTGCAAGTTTCAAAGTGATTCTGTTGGTGTTGATCTGGGGACTAAACTTTGAGGATCACTGCTCTGTATCTACACCTGGTCATATTTTAAGAGCATTTCTAAAAATTAAGGATGATTATGCACACCATAAGAACATCAAGTTAAATGAGTAAGTCTACTTGAAAAATAAAAGCAGATGAAAGAATTTGATGGCTAATTCCACAAGAACTCGAAAAAGAAAGGGATACTTTCCTTGCAAAATGTGAACTACAGAAATGGCTCTAATTTTGAAAAAGAGCAAACAACTGAGCAAGACAACTTTCTTCCCTGGGGCAAAACAGCTATTCCCTATAGCAAGATTAAAGAAGAATTTTTCTTTTTGACAATGTTCCTTTACCTGCCTCCAAAGAGAAATCAAAAAGACTATATTATCTGTCAAATTCAACACAGCTCAAATTCTGACTGGTCTAGAGATTAACAGGTGCATATAAATTTAAAATAAAGAGTCTCAAAACATCCCAATCCCACATAAATGGAAGGAAAAAGGTGCTCAAAGGGAACGATAGTTTTAGTTACTAGGTGTCTTGGTTGCTAAGATAAGGTGTAAAAAAGAAGACATGCTAATAGCTCATCCGTAGGAAACCTTTTTGTCTTCAGACTTTGAAACAAGAGTTAAAGGCAGAATTATTTTGGTAAATAAATATTAAGTAATTTTAAAAAATTCTTTAGGTTGACTTAATTAAGTTCTCTGAATATTCCTGATCACAGAAAATACCTGAACAACTTAAGCTGTTTTATTAAATTTGGCTAAAAAGAGAGCTAAATGTGTTCTCATTGCCTGAATCAGAGAGAGATAACATAGCATTTAGTTCATGTAAGTCAGGGAGCCCGATGAACCAGAAAATTTGTATAACTTGTCTTATAGAACAGGCAAGTGATCATTAATTACACTAAAATTTAAGATTGTGAGGATATAAATATGTAGGTAACTAATTGGATTAGAATAAGTAGTACCTTTATTTTTTTTAAACTTCAGACAATCCTGCATGCTATTTCATTCAGATCCTTGAGGATAATTTTAGGATTCTGCTAAGTTTTAAATACCAATTGTAATTGTACTGTTTGTATGCTTAAAATAAATTAAGATAAAGACAGAGAAAAGGTACTTCATCACCAGAATAGTACTTTTTTGTTTGTTTTTTTTTTAAAAAAGAGTTATTTTTAGAGCAGTTTTAGGTTCACAGCAAAACTGAATGGAAAGTACAGAGAGTTCCGTATAAGCCTTCTCCCTACACAAGCACAGCCTCCCCCACCATCAGCCTCCCCCACCGAGCGGTACTTTGTACCAATAAACCTACCTTGACACATTATTATCATTCAAAGTCCATAGTTTACATCAGGGCTCACTGAGCAGATTTTATGTATTTTGTCAACATGTAAATAAAGGTGCAATGCAACTAGCACTCAAGTTATAAAAGGATAAAATTATTCCCGTTAAAAAATAAGAAGTGTCCTATGCTTTATAAAATTAATTATATTCAATTTCTAAAATGTATTATCTATCATTATTTCATATACATTTGTGTATATTTAAAATGTATACATATTGAGGTAACTTTAAGTTATTTGTTACATATACGAGATCAGTTGTTGCCAGGGCCTAGGTGTGTAGGGAGAGAATTAGCCATAAAGGATCACATGGGGGTGCTTTTTAAGGTGATGGAAATGTTCTATATTTTTATTTTCATGGTAGTTATGACTATACTTGTCTGTCAAACTCATCAAAACATAGGTTTTACTCTATGTAAATTATACCTCAATAAATTTAAGATGAAAAAAATTTTAAATTATTTTTTAAAGAAGTTTATGTATAATAGAGAACTGGTAGTTTAGAAAGAAAAATGGTCACCGGTATAGAGCCTGTTCTCAAAATACAAGGCAGTAAAAATTTTATTTGCTTCTTGCATAGATGGAAGAAGGCCTTGCCTCACTCAAACCGAATACATACTTTCAAAAGAGTCTGCTTTTACTATGATGCTGTGTATCTTATGACCATGGCCATTTATTTAGAAAAAAAATAGAATACTTAGGATTGGTCATGTCTAGACAACTTAAAATCACTAAACTATTTGCTGTTTTACCTTTGCTTTTGTTGCTACAGAGCATTGTTACTTTGACTAATAACACAGAGAAGACTCTCGTCCTTGAGAGCCTGTGTGCTTGTCTGAAAATTCTCTTTGATTTTGCTGTTCTCCAAGGTCAGGTCCTAAATTTAAACTAATAAAACTGACAGGATGTTTTATATCCACACCAACTTTGGTGCTTCTTTGAGAGTTGCTAGGTAGCACCAAAAGGCTTGTAATCACCTCATCTTGAAACCCTTTCTGTGGCACTGGAGCAAGAAGCGGCCACCTGACACAGTAAGGCAGAACAGGAATGCACTGTGTTTTCTTAACTTCCTCAATGCTTGCCCCAGTGTGGGGAAACCTCTCCTGCCTTCTTCATGAGAATAGGACTTTTGGTTGACTCTATTTTTCCCTCATAACCCTCAACAGATAGTATGTCAACTATGTTGCTAAGCAACATATGGTAAAAATGATGCCCTGGTTGGTAAATTTCATCTGGACTAGGAGAAGCAGAAGCACCTGTTAGGAAGCGAGATCTTTGGCTTCCTGAGCATCATGATTTTTGTAACTGGGCAAGTCCCTGGAAACTATCTCTATGAAGTAGTTACAAGAGATACTAGCTCTTGTGGAAATGAGGCTTTTATAACAGAGAGGCTACCCACGCCTGTTCAATGTGATCTTGTCTTTTTTCCTTCTGCACTGTGTTACCTGGTAGCCAAAGAAGATAAGTCCTAGATGGCTGCGGGACTGCTTCACAGACTGCAACAAGGGATAGCTGAGGCTGTCCTGCTGTTGACCCGTGGTTCCTGCCCTATATCCTCCTAAAGAGGTGTCAAGCATGGCTCTGGACAGTTGCGAGTCTGATGTTTGGTTGAGTCTAGAAGGTCATTATGGGCATGGAATATTCTTTGGGGGGATAGGGAAAAGTTTTAAAACAAAAGGAAAAGCTCAACTTACCCAAGGTCAGTTTTGCACTGATAAAATATTATTCTTTGACCTGCTCTTCCAGGCCCTATTGGGGTGAGTGGAAGCACATTCATAATCATGCATAAGGAATAATACAAGGGCTATCAATACATTTACTTCTAGGAAGAATTTTTTGTAGTTTTAAAATACTTTGATCAACCGGAGATGATTTTGGTGTATGCTCTACAGTGTTGACTGCAAGTCTTTAGAGATCTGCCAATGTCTTCACTGTCCATAATGTATTTTTCCCCTCGAGGTAATCACCTGACTACCCTATTGCTCAGTGCTTATGTGATCACTTCCAATAGGAGATTCTATTCTCTTTCATCCTGATATGACTGGTTTCTATAATGAATTAACCAGAAGCATTCCATCTACCATCAATATGTGGCCTTTGTTCTCCTTTCATGCTTGCCTAAAGGTTCCCATTGTTAGCTAAAGAACAGACATTGTACTTTTTGGAAAAATTATACAGTAATTTTAAAGTAATCAGAAGTTGGTGGAGAAGACTGTTGAGGCAGCTAAGAATAAACTGGGTGAGGTTTCCAAATGTAAGCTGAGATTGCCACCAAAAGTAAATACCTGACCAACTGAACCAACTTGAAAGCTGGGATTTCCAGAACTATTTTGGTCCAAAGACAGGTGACTTTGTGAAAGTAGATTGCTAACCCAAGATTAGTAGAAAAGGAAACAGCACCTTGTGAAAGCAAAGAGACATATATAATTGCATTTATTTGCTTTAGAATATTATTGCTATTATTTAATAGTTTATTTTATGATAAGGACATAATAAAGCACTTGTAGACATTTTTAGTCTCTAACCCCAAATTCAAAAGACTACATTAGGGCTAATTAGAGTGAATGCTGTCTTTTAAAATAATATTAATTCCTGGGCCTATAACCTTATACAGGTTTGACTGTATCAAACAGTTGTACTAAAAATGTAAACTCATTCTTAATTGGTGTACTGTACCAACTGACCTTTCAAAATTTATGGAAGGGGTAATTTTGTATACGTCATAAAATCTTCATATGATTTCAGGGAATGCACAACTAAATTTCTAAGAATATTTCTCCATATAGGCACAATACATTGAAAGTCACGAACACATAAAATTTACTTTATGCCTATACCAAGAAGGAGTATATCCTTTAAGAAATCTAAATATGGAAAACCATGAATATAAGCTAATTAATCTCAGGTGAATTTAAGGACAATGTCTCTAATAAATGGAGCTCAGAGATGCATTTTTAAAATGAGTTAAGCTTCAAATCATCCTTTGTTAACAGATGTTGAATTAAATTGTACTTATTCTCAATCAAATTCATCTATTTCAAATCATAAACTCCCACCATTGGAAAAGTCTATGCAGATTCTAAAGGAAATATAACCCAGACTGATTGGCCATATCTGTCTACAACTCAGAACAGAGTCAGATATCGTACACAGTATCTTTCATGGGTCCTTTTACTTTTGATGGCAATGTAGTTTTTTACATGGGTTAAATAAAAATTGTTCCTTCTTCCTATCTAAATATAATTAAGCAAAGCAAATTTGTAACCATAACAACAGAAGAAATAGCACATTTAAAAGTGAACCTAATTTTGTTAGGTGTAATGTAACTGCATTTCATAGTAGAAACATCTTCAGTCTCCTTAGGAAATTGATGTAGTACTTGTGGCTCAAGGAGTTCCAGATTTACATTGGTAAAGGATGGTACCTCTTGGCAAACCTTGGGAATTTTGAAGAAAGGATTAACTCCATGTATGTAGTGCTGCAGACAGCCCAGAGAAGAGCCACCTGACCCTTCGCTTCTGGCTCTGAATAGATGAAGTGTTAAGTCCAGTATAAAGTTTTTGAGGACAAAGATACAGTCTTGGAGTCATTTACAAAATCTCAAGGTAGGAGTTCATTCTCAAAGTTTAGTAATTGGATGGCCCTAGTTGTATTAACATATACCAAGGGAATCTTTATGTGTCATTGAGTGACTTTTTTTTTTACATCTATGAAAATAAAACAGGAAAAACAGAACAGAACACATATGTTCTGCAAAAGCATAAATATACATATATAACATATGTATATACATGTGTATATGTGTGGGTACATATGATATACATATTAGAAGCTTAAGATCACAGATTGTGTGAAATAGTTATTATTAAAACTGAGTCACTATGATTAAAAAAATTTTCCCAATAGCAGGAAACTGGTGAAAGGCAAACATTAACATCTGTGTATATGATTGTGTCTGTACTGGGTAAAACAAGCCTGTACCTGATTCCACCATCTGTAAGAAATGCAAAAATCAATGACTAGCAACACATTCAATTCACAATCGAAGCACAGAGATGCAATGTGACAGACCTTTAGTTGATCAAAATAGCTTGTTAAAAGCTGTGTAAACCTAAAGAAGGGGTTGTCAAGAAAAGTATCTCATAGCTCCTCAGATACACACCCTTCTCTGTGATATAAGGTGCATTTTCCTTCTGGGGAAAAAAAGTAATATACAAGATGCTTAATTTTCTGATCTTTAATAATATTAAGATTTCTTTTCTAGGAAGCATCAGTATATGCTGTATCTCTGAAATTGGAAGCCTTGTGATAGTGAAATAAAGCAATATTAACAATTATGCCAGTCACAAGGTAATAAAACAGAACTGTCCCAGACAAATCAGGATATGTGGCCAACCTACCACAAAGGAAATTCCCAAGGGTCAGAATCAAAGAGGACCCTGAACACCAAACAGTGAATGAACATGTGGGGTGGCAGCTGCTCCTACAGCCAGTCCTGTTAAGATTATAGGAAGTGTGTGTAAACAAACAGTATCCCTGATACATAATACACACTAGAAATACTACTATGCTTATCCACTCACAGTATAACTGTCTCTTGAAGAGCCTTCCTAAATCACTCTCTAACGATAAAATTGCTGGCAGGCCCTTCCCCTTGAAAAGGGATTTGTTTACAGAATATGTTTCAGTTTTATCTAATTGAATTTATTTTTGAGGAAAAAAGTGCATTCCAATTCATTTTCTCAGATCTGGCTGTCTTATAACTGGTATAAATTTTCAGTGAGGTTTCACTAAACTATGGGAAAAGTGAAGTTTGGCAGGGGATAACTGTCTAAATCCTTTCCCATCCTCCGGGTTTCTAAAATTCTTAATCCAGCCTGAAAACAGTATTCTCAGAACACCCGGAAACTTTCTTTTAGTTCTGACGCATCAGACTCACAGATGAGATTTCTAGGGGTTTCTGAGTGGAATGAATGAAATTCTCTAATTCTGTTAAATGCAAGAATCTTTAACACTACTATAAATAGTATCAACAGTAAACAAGTTCACACGAACCACTTTTTTATTATTTAAATTTGTTCCTAGTATTTGAAGAGAAGCAACTGTCCTCTGTAGTGGGTTTGACCTGAGTTCTCCCAAAGATGTAGCCAAGTCCTAACCCCTAGTACTTGTGAATGTACCCTTACTTGGAAAGAGGCTTTTTGCAAAAAAAAATAGGATGGGCCCTAAATCCAATGACTGTTGTCTGTGTAAAAGAAAGAAGAGGGAGGTTTGAGGCATGGAGACACAGAAGAGAAGCACATGAAGATGGAAGCAGAGATTGGAGTGATGCTGCCACAAGCCAAGGAATGCCTGAGTCACCAGAAGCTGGGAGAGGCAAGAAGGCATTCTTCTCAAGAGCCTTTGGAAGGAGAAATGCCTATCACAACTTGATTTTTTTGACCTTCGGATGCCAGGACTGTGAGATAATCAATTTCTGCTATTTTAAGCCACCAAGTTTGTGGTAATGCGTTAAGGCAGCCCTAGGAAATTAGTACATCCTCCTTCAAGAAATTAAATTGGAGAAAACTGCTATCCCCGGACATATCTATGCAGATTGCTCTTAATTTTTTAACAATCAAAATAATCCTGTCAAGACATTACTTTCAAAATGTGATAGATGATAATACAGTCCTGAAAAGCCCAACCCAATTAAAATATAAATGGCATTAAAAAAGATAAGTAGACGTGACAATTGTCAAAGGGCTGCTGGATAAAACAAGGAACTCAGTTAAATTGGTACTTCAGATAAGCAATGCATAATTTTTTAGTATAAGAATACTCCAAATAGTACATGAGATGTATGTACGTATTTCTATTATTTATTTTTATTGAATTTGACCTGCAACATTGTGTAAGTTTAAGGTGTACAGCATGTTACTTTGATATACATTATTTATATATTGATATGATTGTCACTATGGTGATATTTATCACATCACATAATTATAGTACACTATTATTGTCTATATTCGTTACACTGTGGATTAGATTCCTAAGATGTATTTATATTAAAAGATAATAGTTTATTTATCTGAAATTCAAATTTAACTAGGCATCCTGTAATTTTTATTTGCTAAATCTGGAACCCTGCAACTGTAGCAGAGAGACTGCACATCTTGCTCAAAGCACTGCTAATAAAATGTTGAGACTGGCTTTGAAATTATATGTGTCAGACTCCCCAAGGTCACAAGTATTTTAGTCCATCAGGCTACTTAAATCAGATATAATAAAATTGGGGAAAAGGCAGTAGCATTTCAAAAAGCTATCTGGTTGCTCTCTAAAACAGGTTATAAAAATGGAAGAATGATGGCCAGTTCTGACAGCTAAGCCTACCTCAGTGCATACCATGTGTAAAGATTCTGAAGATGCAAAGTTCAAACAACCTTCTAGCAATGGTGGTGATGGTGGAAATGAGTTTTCCTTTCCTTTATTTTGTGCAAAGGTGACATAAAAGGCACAGGCATTATGGTTTTGCTGGGCAGTAGGTGATGGCATCAACACAATAAATGAAAAGAGTGCAACTTCTGCTAATTCTGATAATTATACAAATATTTTTGCTCACATTCACCTTTTCCCAAAATTCACAAGGCTGCTGTCACCATGAGCCTCAAAAATCTCAACAGTTTTTTGGAACCTCCTCACTCAAGTCTCAGGTGCTACTGGACATCCCTGAACCATCTCTCCCATTTTCTTTTCCTTCTCCAATTCCACATTCATTATCTCAGTTAAAGCCATCAAAACTATCACTCCCACATGACTGCAGTGCTTTCTGGTTTGTTTTCTTACTTCAAATTATTCATCTCCATCTAATTATCTTATAGGTATATAAATTATATATAAATATATAAAATTCACATATGTAAAAATTCACAATTCTAAAGTGATCTAGTACTGTCTATCCAATCACCTGCCTAACACCATCTGTTATTTATTAGTGGGTCTAAGATAGATTTTAATCAATCCTAAACTTAACTCAGGTTGTTTTCTCTGTTTATATATCTCCTCTCATATCTACCAAATAAAAACTTCATAAATGCCAGGCAACTGAGTAAAATTGTGAAGCTGGATTACAGTTTGTACTTTAAACACTTTGGGATATTCTTCACTTCCACAAAGTAGTATTTTCTCTCCCCTTTTGCTTAAGAACATGACCCTCTCCTTTTATCTTTAAAAAATCCCATTTTGGACAGAGACTTCTACAGAGAATAATTTTCTGCTATAAGAAAGACAGTGGTGCATGTACAGTGCAATCCAGACTCACAACTGTGCAGACGTGGACGGGTGGAACAAGACTGAACGCCCTGGCCAAAGGGTAGTGTTACTTAGCACAGATAACTGACATTATATGTTTGGCAGAGTTTGCCTGATGTTTTCCCCATGATGACGCTGACTTCATGCATTTGTATACAAGAATGGTATGGACAGGATGAGCCTTTCTCAATGTGTTGTATCATGATGTCTGTCTGTCTCATTACTGCTGATGTTAACTTTGATGACTTGGTTAACATAGTGTCTTCCACATTTCTTTACTGTAAATTTACTTTTTTTCACCTTTGTAATTCATATGTATCTTGTGGGAAAACACTTTGAAATGATGCCGATATCCTGTTTCTCATCATAATTTTACACATATCATTTTAGCATCAATTGATGATTTTTGCCCATAACAATTATCACTGTGGTGTTTATTAAAAGATGATTTTCTATTTCTATTTTCCCATCTACATTTGTTCATTGGAATTCTACCATAAGGAAAAAGTGTGCCTTATCCCACACTTATTTAGTTATTCAATTATGTATTTACCACTATGAACTCATAGATATTTATATTATTCTATGGGTTATAATCCGCTATTATCACTATTTTTATTGTTGCTGAAATGGTCCCAGCTTTGATCATTAAGAGCTCCTTTAAGTTGGCTCCTATTTAGTTTTGACATTCTGCCATCAACTTTTGAGTTCTTTCTTACTTCCTGGCACTGCAAAATGTTCCAGGCTCATCCTGTATTTTCCCTGCCTCAGATCTGCAATCAACCATTTCTCCAGAGCCCTGCTTCTTTTTATTGGGGAAACTGTATTTAGAAACCAAGACCTGGGTCCACAGTGCATGGATTTCTACTTTGTCATTACACCTTTGTGGTGGCTTTTAGACCCTCTCAGCAGAGAGATCACACACACATCTCTATCCATCTTAATTTCTGTGTTATCTGTATATATATTAAAAACCGTTAGTTCATACTGATACTTTTCTAACACCACAAGGGGCATTCTAGCTTTCCCCGCAACCCCCTGTCCCATTCCACATTTGTAACTTCTTTCTCCAACAGTAAAAAACCTGGCTTTCCTTATCCACAATGTAATTACTTAGTTGCTCATTCCTAGTATATACATTAGTAATTTCAGAATTGAAAATCATGGGCCACAGTACTTTATGTATAGTTCTTTTTGTCTTGAGTTTTATACTGTATAATCCAAACAGGGCTTCACTTAATCACTTAGATAAGTTGTTTTATTCCCCATCCCCCTGAGGTATGTGTATAGTAATATTCCCACATCCTGGTAGATTATCTATCTATCCGTCCGTCTGTCTGTCTGTCCATCCGTCCATCCATCCATTCATACACTCATTCATTTCTTTCCGTAGTATTGCCATGGTTAAAGAGTTAGAACTATATAGGAAAGTTTACTCAGGGAAATATCACTTCCTCACCATTTTTGTCCCATTCCCATCCTACATTCTTGACATGTGTTCTTACCTATATTACGTGTGTTATCAATCTTACTTGTTTCTGGATTTTACCACTGATACTTCTTTTGAAGAAATGAGCAGATAATGCATAATTTCTTATACTCCCTTCTTTCTTACCTAAAACACTCCATAATGTTGATACTCTTTACACTTTGCTTTTTCTCTTAATAATATAACCTGTAACTATTTCCATATCAATTTCTAGAGATTTTCCTTATTAATTTTACAGTTGCATAGTATTTCATCATGTGGACGTACCATGTTTAACCACCTCTTCTATTTATCGGCATTTTACAACTACAAAAAATGCTACAATAAGTAATTATATGTATTTAATATTGTTGGGATGGCATATCTAGGACTAGAATTTTGATCTCCTGATGCGTGATTCAATTCTGCTTTAGATAAAATGATGTAATGTAATTAAGATAGTTCTGAAGACTAAAAAATGTTATATAAATATAGCAAAATAATACTGTTAATAGCATTATTTTTCCCTCCAATTTAATGATAACTTCTTCTGAGACCAGGAGTTCAATATGATAAACATTTGTCCTCAGCTGCTAAGCCAGATGGTTAATTTTGAAATTTTCCCCTTTAAATTTTAACATTTCCAATCATACCTTCATTCATTAAGACTGTTCTGATACTTGGTAGTTTTTACTTAAATATTAAAAATATTACTTGTATCATTTCTAATTTTAAAAAAGCCACTGTTACATTAATCATTTTCTCTATTTTATTTTTGTAGAGACAGGAGATCAAAATTACACCCTATGGTCCTAATTTGGTTCCTTCCACTCCTTAAGTATGGATGTCAAATAGGGTGGGGTAGAAAAATAAGAACATGTGATCCAGGAGACTCTCCAGGTTGTCTGACAATGATTTAAATGCTTTGGACTCTCCTCCTTCCTAATGGGAGAAGGTGCACTCAAATTCAACTTCCTCTGAGATTGTGGGCCCTCAGGACCTCAGATCTTCACATCCCAAAGAGGTGATATTTCAAAATGTGCAAAGGATGCTACACAGTCAGTTCAGGGTCAATCCCTGGCCCTGCTGCTCATCAGGACTCAAGGAATACCTAATGTATCCCAGGCTAGTTCATGAGGAGACTGCCTTGGGATTTGGAATCCAGGAACTAAAGAGTATTTGCCTTGTCTTTTCCTTCATCCTGGCTTACAAAGACCCGTTTTATCCACCATGAGATTATTGCCAGGTCCAACCACACCTCAGAAAATCACTTGTTGGGACTCTCCAATGTTTGGGTGAAATGTTAGTCCAGAATTCTGCAATTGCAGCAGATTTAATGGAGCAGATGTATGCAGCAAAAAGAATTTCAGTTCTGTGAAAAGGTGAATTCTGATATAGCTTCAAAGATGTGCCTCATCTACTTAGCTGATTATGTCACCAATTACATAAAATGCAGAGTCTAACTTGTCAGCAGTTTGGTAGGGACCTTGCTAGCTGGGTTGGGACTAGTTCACAGTTTTTGAACCTGCATCATAACCTCTTCCTCCATGGTCACAGGAGTCAGAAAACATTTCCAGCCACATCATTGAACCCAACCCTCTAAAATTTATATTATACTTGATTTTTTTTTAACTTAAGAAATCACAAGAAAAACAAAGTTTATCAGAAACACATAGAATAAGCTTCCAGGTGATGTTGTTCATACGTTCTTACCTCCTCGATCTCGGGCAGCTAAACTTTGACCCCTTTTTAATGTAATGTCCAATTGGTACATTCCGGGATCGGACAAAGGGACATCTGCATTACTGGTTCCAGTAGTATTTATTTTCTAAAAAAAAAACAAGAAATACACAAAATATTAAATTTATTATCTCTGTTCTATTTCCTACAATGGGGGACCATACATAGCTTAGCATGCACTCTAAGAATTAGTAAATATAATAAATCATCTTGTGAATTCAGACAGTATCATAATCACCTAGTTCTTTAAAGGTTTTGAAATTCACGAAATTCTTGAGACTCAAAATAAAGACATAGCAGTTACAGGAATTCTTGTTTTAACGCAGATTAAAATAATAAATAAAATACAAAAAAAATTTCCCATAGAAAGCCCTACATAATTCAACTAAGGAAGACAAACACAGAAATAGTGTTTCAAGTAAAAAGTCAGCGACAGATGGAGAATAAAGGTATGTGAGAGCAGTCGATTTCCACGTAACTGAGTTAAAAATTAAAATGACTTATTCAGGTGACTTTATTAACTCACTTATTAGCAAAGGGGCTCATATTGATGGATTGCCATGTCTATTTCAGTCCCAACATAAAATATTATATAATTATTCAGAAATAAATTCACCAGCATTTTGACAGTATTTGTGAGAAACAAACTCTCAAAAGGACTAAATTTCTGGCACTGCTTTCTATGGAATAAAAGTGCACAAGCTATTTCTAGAACTAAAAATCTTTGCAAGGCTACCTCTATAGAATATCTTTAGCAACAACACACTAGGCATTGGGTTATAAATAAACTTGCAAGAGGAAAAACTATATTAAAATAACATATGAGAAACATATAGTAAAAATTTTACATGTCCTGTTTTATACTTTCTGTCACATTGAATACAACAGGAAAACTTTTCTTTACATATTTGAGGTGACTTTAAATTCTTATTTTTTTTCCAATTCAAAATCAAATGTACTTTTGTTTTGGAATAATATACATGGATAAGGTAAAATATTAGATACATTCTGGCTCTTTTAGTTCTATAGAAATAAAGCTAAAAAGCAGCTTTTTTTTTTTTTTTTAAAACGTTTCAAGACCCAGATGAGATTTCCTATGGGAGCAATTGTTGGTTAAAATAAGAAGCAGCACAACTTTGACTGATAACCTAAACTCATCACCTCTCCTCTTGAAACAAAAAAAAAAAGAATTTTTTTCATGATACCCCTGTTTCTATGAATGACAGCACTCTTCTCTCAGCCACTCTGGCTGGAAATCTACAAGCATTTCCCTCTTCCCACATCCAAAGAGCTGCCAAATCCCATCCAACCCATTTCCATGCTACAACTCACTCATTGTTTTTTTCTTTTCATTCCTTTCACCATGAATTTGGATCAAGCTTCCAAACAACAGAGGAGTAAAAGGTAAAATGATTGTCTTGCTCTTCCCTAAAACATCCAATTACCCCACCTCCTTGGGGTTACCAATTATAACTATTTAGGGTATATCCTTCCACACTCTTGAAGGTCTTATAAAAACGAATACATGCATATATAGATTAATCTTCCTGCAGTTCAGTTTTCCGTTTTTGTTTGTTTCTAACAAAGATAATAGTATACTTTGGTAATTATTTTATAATTTATTTAACTTAAGAAACATATCATGGACACTTTTCTAATCAGTACATATAGATCTATCTAGGTTTTTTTTTTTTGAGGTACATTATTTTCCACAGTGTGGGATTACATAATTTCTTCAATGACTTCCCTGTTGATGAACATATGAGTTGGTTTCAGCACTTGCCACTACAAGCACTTAAGCTACAAGGACTTAAGCTTTCATTTCTCTTCTAGGATGTATGGTTCCAAAAAGGTTTAAATAGTTCACACTCCTATTAAAAGTATGCAATTGCCTATTTCTCATACCTAGTCAGCACAGGATGTTACTGATTTTCAAGTATGGTGGGCAAAAAATATTGTTTCTTCAAAACACATATCCAGTACCACGTAAGATGTCTTTAAACTTGTATAAATGGCAGGACAGTGACAGCTCTTCACTGGGCCAAACAGAAGATGCCCACTTGAAAAGAGAGGAAGCCAACCAATGTCTTTTGAATGACTTTTCAAAGAACAGTTTGTATGTGGGTCTAATTAATAAGCAGTATTTAAATTAAAATCCAGAAAACATTTGTTAAGCTCTTAGTATGCTCTAAGCCTTTCATGAGGTTCTTTTATAGACACTGTTTCAAAATAAGTAAATCCACTAATAAATATTAAAAGTTGATAGATTTACTACTTTCTAAACAATGGAATAAAATCTATAGCAAAGTAGAAATTTTCTACCCACACTACCCCCTCCTCTAGTATCTTAAAGACAGAATTCTAAGTTTGAATGCTCAGAATCTGTATTTTTTTATAGCTTTCTTGCTCTACTCACTGCTTCTTGAAGCCTAGAATGAATAATTTATAGAGTCCCTGGCTTAACATTTAAAAATGCATATTATACTATATGCGCAAGTTAAAGAATTTTCAAAGGTAATTTTAACTATACTAGATTTTTCACTTTTGCTGTTTTAGAATTCAACACCTAGTTAAGAAAAAACTTTACTGGACTTAAACATCTATTGGCTTTTTAAAGCCTGAATAATAATTCCATTTGTGTGTGTGTGTGTGTGTGTGTGTGTGTGTGTGTGTGTGTGTGTGTGTGTGTATTTATAGATCACATTTCCTTTATTTATTCCTCCTATGATAAACACTTAGGTTATTTCCATAACCTTGGCTATTGTGAATAATTCTGTAATAAATGCAGGAGTGCAGACAACTATCCAAGATACTGATTTCACTTCCTCTGGATGTTACCACCTTCTCCATCTTTTTCTCCCTGTATTCCTACTCAATCGTCAAGGACCATTTCATCAGCACTTGATAACTTTCTTGTCCATTCTCACATTATATCTCAAATGCCACATTTGCCATTTTAGATTGTAAACTTTTAGCTCCAGGGAATAGCGTGTTTAAGGATCAAATTGAACAGAAATTGTGGTAGAGGCTATGAGGATAGAAAATGTCTTTAAGGGCACTTGATTCAGCTGAGTAGACACACACATGAGGATCTATAACAAAGTTTGACTACTCTACGGGCACTTTGTTCTCTTTCCTCTCCTGTGACCATGTATGGCATCTCATCTGTTTTGGCATCTTCCTTCAAGAGAATCCTTCTCAATACACTGCTCAAGGGCAATATTACCAATTGATCAAAATTGTATTGAAAATTAAACCCCATCCACTCAAGAGCTATAATTTAAGACCAGACTGTGATACAATGGAGTTATTAAATCATTGGGAGAACAGGGAAGAAAGTTGGGAAAAGAATCTGAGGTGGCCTCATAGAGATGACAATAGAGCAGTTTGAAAATATAAGCAAGACTTTGACAAGTGAAGATTTGGAAGAAAGGAGGATGGAAAAATCAACATGAGCCCCTGTGTGGAATCTAAAAAAAAAAAAAAAGAACATAAATACAAAACAGAAACAGACTACTCATAGACATAGAATAAAAACTTGCAGTTGCCAAGGGGGAGGGGGTAGGAAGGGATAGACTGGGAGTTCAAATTTTGTAGATACTGACAGGCATATGTAGAATAGATAAACAAGATTATACTGTATAGCACAGGGAAATATATACAAGATCTTGTGGTAGCTCACAGCGAAAAAAAATGTGACAATGAATATTATGTATGTTCACGTAGAACTGAAAAATTGTGCTCTACACTGGAATTTGACACAACATTGTAAAATGGCTATAACTCAATAAAAAAATGTTAAAAAAAATTAACATGAACCCAATGATGACTAGTCACAAGAGGGTGCATCACTGGATGGTGTGGGAAATCACATGGAAGGGAAAACTGATTGATGTACAGTGACACCAGGCTGAGGAGAGATTCAACTTGTGGGCAACAGGAGACCACAGGCTCTTGAAGAGAGAGACAATATAGCCAGGACTCATTTAATAAGCATTTATTGTCTGTCTTTCATGTTTCCTGCTCTGGACTAAGGGCTGAGATTTCAAAGTAGAAGAAAACCTGGCCTTTCCTCTCTGTAGGATGGATGAGAATAGAGAAATCCTGTGGATATAGGAATTGTTTAAAAGGTTTTACAACAGTCCACTTTAAATCACAAAGGCCTGATATGGTCAGTGGTAATGGAAATAAAAGATGAATTTGAGAGATATTGAGGACAGTCAATCAACTGAAATATTCAACTGACAAGATGTAGGAGATATGGGAAATGGACAGATTAGTCACATAGGAGTCTGGGCTGAGCTCCTGGGAGGCTGGTGATGCTAGCAGGAGGGAGCAGAAAAGAGAGGAGGAACAAGTTTCAGGGCAACCCTGAGTCAACCTCCAAGGAGACCCCCACACCTCAATGAAAAAAGAAAGTCAAGAACTTAAGTAGATCTAGAGATACATCTCCCCTCAAGCTTACTGGAATGGTTCCAAGAAGAAAACTGGTAGGCGATTATGGAGGGATACTGGA
Source organism: Camelus ferus (assembly GCF_009834535.1). Classification (NCBI taxonomy): domain Eukaryota; kingdom Metazoa; phylum Chordata; class Mammalia; order Artiodactyla; family Camelidae; genus Camelus; species Camelus ferus. Next base: position 64,271,450 of record NC_045698.1, read on the forward strand.
AATATAATTTTTATGGCTATAAAGGATCTTTTTAAAATGTTTATTAAGTTCCCAAATGTAAGAAAATATTAGGGAAGATGTGTCTGAAGTACTAGGCACCCATAGAGATCTAAAACAAGCTTCATCATTTTAAACATTTTTTAATCATTTTTTCAGATAGAACATTTATTTAGAGACTAGTATAGGAACTTCAAAGATAAATTTCTTCTCTCTAAACTGCCATGTCCCACGTTTAGCTAGGTGTTGCTATTTTTAAACCACTTTATACTGAGGTAGGATTGATGTGTAAAAGCTGTACATATGTAATTCACACAACTCTATGAATTTAGGAACAAGTATACACCTGTGATACCATTACCACTATCAAGGCTACACACTCATCCATCATCTTCCCAAGATTCCTCCCACCCCTTTTATTATTATTATCATTTGTATGTGTGTGTGGTAAGAACACTTAATGTGAGAAAATTTTAAGTATAGAATATGATATTGTTAGCTATAGGCACTATGCTATATAGTAGACCTTCAAAGCTTACTCATCTGGCATTACTGAAATTTTATACACTTTGACCATTCTCCTCCCATTTTCCCTCCCCCCAACCCCTGGCAACCAATTTTACTCTCTCCTTCTATGAGTTTGACTATTTTAGATTCTATATATAAATGAAATCATACAGTACTTGTCTTTCTGTGTCTGGCTTATTTCACTTAGCATAATGTTCTCCAAGTATGTTCGTGTGGTTGCAAAGGGCAGATTTTCCCTTTTTCTTAAGGCTGAATAATATTCCATTGTATATGTATACCAAATTTTCTTTATCCATTCATCCATCAACGTACACTTAGGTTGTTTTCATATCTTGGCTATTGTGACTAATGTTGCAATAAACACGAGAGTGAAGGTATGCATCTCTTTGATATCCTGATTTAAATTCCTTTGCATAAATATCCAGAAGCGGGATTGTTGGATCATATGGAACCATAAAAGACTTCGAATAGCCAAAGCAATCCTAAGGAAAAAAGGACATAACTGGAAGCATCACACTTTCTGATTTCAAACTATACTACAAAGCTATAGTGATTGAAACAGCAGGGCATTGACATAAAAATAGATCAGTGGAACAGAATAAAGAGCCCAGAAACAAACCCACACATATACAGTCAACTAATCTTCTATAAGGGCCTCAAGAACATAAAGTGAGGAAAAGGCAGATTCTTTAATAAATGATGTTGGTAAATCTATTTATCCATATACAAAAGAATAAAATTAAACCCTTATATTACACCATATGCAAAAATCAACTCAAAATAGATTAATGACTTTAATGTTAAGACCTGAAGTTGTACATCTTCAAGAAGAAAACATAGGAAAAAAGTTCCCTGACATTGGTCTTGGCAATAAATTTTTGGATATGACACCAAAAAAACAGAGGTGACAAAAGCAGAAACAGACAAGTGGGGCTTCATCAAATAAAAAAACTTCTACCTCAAAAAGGAAATAATCAACAAAATGAAAAAACGACCTACAGAATGGGAGAAAATATTTGTAAACCAGACACCTGATAAGGGGTTAATATCCGAAGTATGAGGAATTCATACAATTAAATTGCAAAAAAAAAAAAAAAAAAAACCCAAAAAACTAACTAAAAAAGGGTCAGAGGATCTAAATAGATCTTTATCCAAAGAAGACATATGAATGGTCAACAGTACACAAAAAGGTGTTCAACATTACTAACCATCAGGCAACTGAAAATCAAAACCATCATGAGATATCACCTCATGGCTGTTCAAATGGCTATTATGGAAAAAAAAAAAAAAGATAACAAATGCTGGTGAAAACATTGAGAAGAAATCCTTGTACACTTTTGGTGGGAATGTAAGAGAAATAATTTCAAATTTTAAAATTCAGAGTTCTAGACACAGAGGTTTAGGGAGGTCTCTATGACAACAGTCAATTAAAGTTTGGGGACTGTTGAAGCCAAAAGGCAGATGCATTATTTCAAATTGAAAAATTATAAGTGAAATTCATAGCCTTAGCAGGTCACTTATGGGAAAGTCATTAAAAAAAAAAAAAACAAAAAAAAACCCCGTTCAAGAGAGGAACCCAGAGAATGTGAAAGGAAGTATTTGGAAGGATTGTAATGATTGGAGCACCCACAGCTTCTACTCCATCAAGCCATCATTTTTTTTAAAACTTAAGTATAGTCAGTTTATAATGTTGTGTTTGATTCTGGTGTACAGCATAGTGGCTCAGTTAGACACATAAATAATATATTCCTTTTCATATTCTTTTTCATTATATGCTATTACAAGGTATTGAATATAGTTCCCTGTGCTATATAGTAGGATCTTGTTGTTTATCTATTTTATATATAGTAGTTCGTATCTGCGAATCTCTTACTCCCAATTTATCCCTCCACTTCCCCCCACCCCCCACCCCCGGTAACCATAAGCATATGTCTGTGAGTCAGTTTCTGTTTTGTAAATAAGTTCATTTGTGTCATTTTTTTAGAGTCCATATACAAGTGATATATAATTTTTCTTTGTCTTTCTGCAAGCCTCCATTTTTAAAGAAGCCTTTACTCTACTGTTCCTAGTTTGCTTAAACTAGAACAGTTATCATGTATGGTGATGTCAGATTTCCTCATACCAAACCTTTCTGTCCCTCATTTTATAGAGACTAGTGGTTTTCAGCCTTGAGAGCTTTGGCTAGGCACCCAGGAACTTTGGGCGTAAGACCCAGGTATCAGTATTTTTCTTCTTACAGTTCCTTAGGTGATTTCAAAACACATCCCAGCTTGACCTATTGTGCTAATTATAAAAGCACATCTTTGAAAAAGCTGATATATAAAGAATTTCCAGACTTTCCTTACTTATATTATGAAACATCTGGGGAATATATATGGGAATCAGTATGAGGGTTCCCTGTGACTTTGAGTTCTGCAGCTTCAAAGGCCTTTTTACCTTGGTGAAGAAAGCTTCCACCAGAAGATATAATAGTGCTGATACATTCAAAGTTAGCCTGGCATTTAAAAATTTTCCCTTACAGGTAAAACGAGGTTACTGTGTTAGCTGGGCTGGTTGATTCTTATCGTCAATAAGAAGTGGAGTTACTGTAGCAGTGTATAGAAAAGGAGAAGTGCATCTGCATTCTAGGAGACTGTCTTGGGTGAGTCTAGTACTACCATGCCCAGTGGGTTGTAGGTTGGTTAAGTTGTTTCGTATGCTCAGGCCATGCTCAGCACAGCTCTATCTTTGTCTATCAACAAAATCCTCTTCATGAAAGTGAAAAACTTCATGAAAGCTTCTACATTATCAACTTTTAAAATTTAACAAACTTGTTAAGGATATCAAGAGGTATCATTGAGGATTTCTATTCAGTCATTATCAGTTTCTACAGTGGAAAAAGAAAATTCAAAATGGAGTCAGTATTTCTAAGAGGGCTATTTAAAATGAAGCTGTGAGACCATTAAGGAAGCAGGGTTTACTCATGTTCTCACTGCGTAGAATCAGAAATTTTTGAACTGGGCCAAACCACAAATATTCTAAGGACATTGCAAGAAACCTGCAACTTGTCACAGTACCAGACTTCCACCTTCTTCCAGTGATAGCCTTAGCAACCAAATATGTATAGATAAGAATAGCTTCAGCTTGCCAGCACCAATCGTAATTCTTTCAAAACAACTTTTGCAACCTTGTGAGTTTTCTTCCTTTATGAACGCATTTTTTTTTCTTCTCCTTGGAACACATTTTTGACTCCAACTCAAATCTGTCTCCCGAATTACAATTCCAAGACCCCAAATAAAGCCTTTATCTTTCTGCAGCTCTGCTGTGATGAATTTTGTTCAACACACCTTAGTCATTTCTCATAGTTTCTACGACATTAGAAATATCTGCACAGTGAAATTGCCATCAAGTGGAAATCAAAGGTTTTTGAAACTTAATTTTCAAAAAACAGAACTCAAAAGACCCTGAAATATTCAAAGTTCAATGAAACTCAAGGATTCACTTGTTAAGGTAATATTCTAATTAGTTAGAGGTCAACTGAGTAAATGTGTTCAAAACTGAAACCACACAGAATGGGGAAAACCTGTAACAATCAACAGGCATCACCCACTTACTCTGTCAGTCATAGTGCCCGTCCAATCCACAGCAAGAACAGCTTATGCTTAATTCTATGTAAATGTAACTTCCTTGCCCCTTGTTCATAGCTGATTACACTAGAGTTGGTACTTGAACAACAGGCAGACGTGAATAGGCTGGTCAGTGACAGGTTGTTAGTCAGCAAAAGTGTTATTAGGGAAAGGTGCTTTGGACCAAGTTCAGAGAGAAGAAAAAGGAAAAAGTGCCTGCTAAAGCCAAACGGTCATAATAGAGACTGGAGAGGCCATGATGACCCATGTATAACCCCAAGTTGGCAAATGGGTGCTATAATTAAGCAGAAGTATGGGGTGGAAAGAATACACAGAGGGTAGATGTAACTCTGGAGTAGGACAGACAGACACATCAGCAACCACAGCAGAGTATGACAACAGCTGGGCAGGAGAGTAAAGATCTGTGAACTCCCACTGCTAAAGGCCAGGAATAGCTGGGACCCGAGTGCTGCCTGCTCTGGGCGCTGTGCTCTTGGAGGTCTATCTGACCCCTGATCACCTTCTCACCTCCTTTGGTAAGAGACCTCGGCTCTGACAATGGAAGAGAGTGAGAAAAGAGCAGTAAGACTGAGCAAAAGAAACAAAGAAACAAGAAAGCAGCCAGGGAACACCAGAAATCCATGAACAGTGGGTATGGGAGAAAGTGAGCTGTAGAGAGAGGCTCCAGATAGACAGAAGTTGCCCCAGCCTTCAATTTCCCCCTCCACAACGCAGTGGTCATGGATGCTCACGAACAGATGCTCCCATGGTGCCAGCTCAGACAGAGGCCAACTAAAGCCATTGCTCTGCAGTTACTAAGTGAGGAAAACTTGGTGTTCTTATGAATATTTTCAACAAGAATGGGGGAAAACGCTTACGGTTAAAGTAACCATATAGCTTATCATTCCAACTGGGATACTTTAGAGAGCGAAAGGGAGGGCTGTTAACAGTTACATGGCATAAACAAGCATAAACAAAACCGTCCCAGGTAAACTGCCATACATGGTTATAGTATTTAAGTTGGCCTTCAGTCAACCAGGAAGATAAACTAAGCAGAAAAGGAAGGTTGATCCTCTGGTCATACCAAAGCTTTATTATAGTTCGTTTTTGAACTGAACTACAACCCTGGGTTTAATTCTGGGATTTTGATTTTGCAATAGCCCAAACCAGAATGGATCTAGAAATACTCAGGGCCCACTAAATGGCAACATTTAACTGCCGCTGAAAAAGTACGAAATTCAGTACTCCCCAAACGTCTTTTCTGGAACTCCCACAACACTGATTACTCAGCCTTGGCTTGTCTGCTAAATTGCTTCTGTACAAGATCACTTCATTATCACTGATAGCCTTTCCACCTACACATACAGTATAGAAAATAACCTGAGGCAAAAGAAAGCAAATAAAATTCTCTTTTCCCAGTTCTTATGTACATGGACCACTCCTTTTTGTAATTAGACCCTGTAATCAACCTTTGTGTTACAAGATGCAAATTCTGATGATGAAAGGGCAGGCTTGATATCGGCTATTTAACGTCAGCCAAAAATACTTACCACTCGGCACCTTTGTTTTCTAATCTTTAAAATGGGCTAATAGATATTTCACCAAGGACTGTTTTGATTATTAGGTAAAATATGTACAAGTGCTTTGTAAATGTAAGAAATTATTTAAATATCAGCAGTTATTTAGAGGCAGGTGATGAGAAGAGCTATTATAAATGAGAGGAAAGATTATAGGAATTAGAACACAAAGACCTGTATACAAAGCCTGGTTATTCTATTAAGTTGCTCTGAGGCAGAGAAAAGTTTTATGAGTTCTATGAGCCTAATTTTCCTCTTCTTTTAAAAAAAAAAAAGAAGTGAAAATTAAAAGACATCTTGCAATTTAAAGTGCTTTATAAAGGGTCAAATTATTTACAAATGCCAAATAGGGTCTTCCTGATTTTTGTAAATAATAATATATATTATGTATGTATATACTGCTAGTGTTTATTAATGGTTATTAGAGATTAGAAAGTAGATTGTGCTCAGGTTGACTTGTCTGCTTTCAGTACTATTATATTACTTAATAACTGTCATCTCTACTATTTCACCAAAACAGTATTTGTTAGACCTAAGAACATGATAGATTTTATCTGTATTAACTCTTCTGACCATTTGTCTTTTAGTGAGTCTCCAAATATGCTCTTTCTTCCCCAAAGAAAACGAAACTGCATTAAAAAGTGCAAAAATAAAAACAAAGCAAAAAACCCCCAAAACCAAAAAAAAAAAAAAAAAAAAAAAAAAAAAAAAACAACACTAAGAAAAGACTTGTCAGAAAAAGGCATAATATACTAACTTGTTTATTGATGTTATCTTCCTTGCCATGAATACTTCTGCCAATAAGTGTTTAAATAGATTAGACAGTTCTATCATCCCCCAAATTTGGGCATATGTAGAGGAAAACATCTCATTTTGGAGGACTTGAATTTTTGAGGATCTAACAATCTCAGAAAGAGAAGGTTGTGTAACAGATGTTAGCTTGATGCTAAACATTTGGGATTTTGCTGAAAAATACTTCTAGTGTTTTTATGTATCCACAACTATAAAACTAGCAGCACACATATCCATACCCTCATCAGCTTTTATGATGAACCTTATTATGCTTAATAAAGAAATCTTTTAAGACTTAAATGCTTATATATACTTCTTTTGGAATAATTCTGTAATTTTTACTTTTGTGAATTACAAGTACTTTTCATTTGGGTTCCTCCCACCCCCAGAACTCTATTATTTCTTTCAAAGGAAAGCCAGAAAAAAACCAAAGAACCAAAGTAAGGTTTTAGTGTTTCTATCAGGTATCAACTTTGTGTGAATGTCCTATCAACTCTTAAGAGCCAGTAAAATCTGTAGGTATCTTTAACAAGAACAAGAAACAGCTCTAGATCATAAACTCTACTACTACTTTTAATCTAACACTTGGTTTTCTTGGGAGAAAACCATGGCAATAGTACTTTTTCTGAAAAGGAAATTAGCATATACTAATAATTTTCAATGCTCCCATAATACCCAAAACACCCAAAGTTTATCTCATCTTCATTCAGCTTTTTACTCATTCACTGTTTTTTAACCCCCTACTGAATGTCCAGCAGAGAACTAAGTTATAGAGAACACAGAATGATGTTTGACTATATTCTTTGCCTTCAAAGACTATTGTGGAGACAGTTTTGCATATAAAGTTTAAATGCCAACATGCAAGAACAAGACAAAAGGTGTCTCATGGCAGTAAATGAAAAGCCCTCTCTTCCTCCAACTTGCTTCTCCTCCTTTTTCTTCTGGATGTGATTCTGAGGCATCGTTAATAAATGCCTAGCTACCTAAGATAGAAAACCTAGCACCAAATACACCTGGCTCCAACTGTGCAAGCATGAAGTCCTATCAATTATATTTCAAAAATGTTCCCTTGGTCAACTCTTTCTGCCACTCCATTCTACACCTTAATTATCTTCTGCACAGCCAACTGCTATACTTCCTGCTGGCTTTCTGACTCTGATACCTTTCATCCACTGAGTCACTTAAAATGGTTCCTAGAGAGAATTTTTTTTTAATTAAAGTATAGTCAATTTACAATGTTGTGTTAATTTCTGGTACACAGCATAGTGATTCATTTATATATATATATATATATATATATATATATATATATTCCTTTTCATATCCTTTTTCATTATAGGCTATTATAAGGTATTGAATATAGTTCCCTGTGCTATACAGTAAGATCTTACTGTTTATCCACTTTATATATAATAGTTAGCATCTACAAATCCCAAACTCCCAATTTGTCCATCCCCATCCCCTTTCCCCCGGTAACCATAAGTTTGTTTTCTATGTCTGTGAGTCAGTCTGTCTCTGTTTTGTAAATAAGTTCACTTGTCTTATTTTTTAGATCCACATATAAGTGATATCATACGGTATTTTTCTTTCTATTTCTGGTTTACTTCACTTAGAATGACAGTCTCCAGGTCCACCCATGTTGCTGCAAATGGTATTATTTTATTCTCTTTTATGGCTGTTTTATGGCCTTTACAAGTGGGGATACAAATGGTTTCTCCTTGATAGAGCTGATGTGAAGATTACATAAAATAGTAAGCGTGAAACACTTAGTATCCTATGTTAAACATTCTGCCTTTGTACTCTTAAAATGACAGTCTAATTATAGGTAAGAACAAAAACTAGATGATATGAAAGATAGCTCAGGATCTAGCTGAGGCTTTAAGACACACTCACAAAGGAAGTGCTTTAAAGAAGAAAGTCGGAGTAGTTTTAGGAAGTTGCATGTCAGGGATAAATATTAAGATTTGTCTATTTTCACAGATCTTCAGAACCCCCACCACTAATTGAAATGCTCTTGTGAGTACAATTTTGTGACAGTGTGTCATTCTCAATTATTCTTACCTATGGTTGGTTGAGAGGCCTGTGGGCTGAGGCATGAATAAAAAAAAAAAAAAAAAGACCAGAAGTCAAAAACACATTTCTATTTCCTTTTGAAACATGCTTTCACAGTTGTTTGTAAGATTTAAAGTTCTAAAATGTCACACCACAGGGGGAGTGTTAATTTTATTTGCTCAGTACACAAGTCTGTCATAGAGAAAGGTATTTTCTAAGGGTTTTCCATATATAAACAAAATCTATGGGATTAATAAATGCTAGAGCAGAATCTGCTCTGGATAAATTACAGATCCTCGAAATCATCAAGAGTTGCCTATAATAGCTAAGTAAATACAAGGAAAATAAATGCTTAGCTTAAAGCATTCAATTAACAGATATTCTTCAAGTGTCCCAATTGGTAGAGCAAAGTATACAACAGCTTAAGTTTTCTCAGTACTACTTGCAAAAAAGTAGTAAACTGTCAAAACTTGAGTACTACCATATGAGTAGATAATAATAATGTTAGGTGTCACTTCTAATTTTTTCCTCATAGCTTAGTATTAAACCAATAATCTAAAATGGCCAAATATTTCTCAGTACTAGGTATTCACCATAGGGGAAGTTTTAACTTATTACAGAAACATATACTATTTATCTTGGCAAGCGAGTTATGTGTTTCTGTTTTTTTGGTTTTTTTTTTTTTCTGTTTCCTGCCATGATACACCTTTTGTCTTGTTCTTGCATGCTGGCATTTAAACTTTACATGCAAAACTGTCTCCACAATAGTCTTTGAAGGCAAAGAATACAGTCAAACATCATTCTGTAATAACATGCGTCTAAGAGCAATTTTAACAAGTTTTTGGTGTCTGAGTGTTCCTAGAGCCTACCCAGGAACACAAATAACTTCCTGACTGGACAGGAAGTGACAGCCCTCTCCGTGGTGCCTGGATAGTGATTCCAATGGTGACATGTGTTGATCGTCTTTCAAGGATGTGTTTCTACCTTTTCCCTTCCCAGCAGCCCTCGTTTCCTCTTGATAATCAGTGTGGTTGTGGGAAGCTGACTTGCTCCTCAGCTCAAAGGTGGAGAATGTCTCAAAGACTAGGCCAGTCTTACCCACTGTACAATGACTGGTTCAGGGTGGGAATGTGACCTAAGCTCTTCCAATCAGGGTAAATCATTGGTTTTGGTTGGGAACGCTGGAACAAAGAGGCTCAATTATTCCTCCGGATGAGAATGAGGAAACATAAAGCCAGCTGTGGGAGTACAGGTAGCCATCTTAGGTTCATGAAGAGAGTTACCCTGGGGTGAAGCTGATAATGGGGAAGGCCAGGTGAGGGGACAGAAACACACTAGACTCTTGTGACTTGACTGAACCAGAGTTAAACTCTAGATTTCCCAGTTATATAAACCAATAGATTCTCTTTACAATTTTAGTCAGTTTGAGTTGTATTTTTTTGTTAATTGCAATGAAAACCATTGCAACTCATGAAACGGCTAACACTGATGGAGCACAAACACTGTCTCATTTTCTCTGCACAGAAATCTAAGAAATAGCTACTCTTTCAATCCTAGTAATAGATGTGGAAACTGAGGATTAGAGCGGTTGAATAACTTGCCTCAGTTAAGAAACAGAAGTAGATTCAAACTGTTTCATCTAATATCAAAAGCCCATGCTCTTAACCACTGAGCAAATGCCTTGCTCCCAGATTTTTTTTTTTAAATCAGAAAATGAACCAGACATCTGACACTCCACGTCAATTTTCAGTTCTCAGACCCTAATTACATAATTTGCCTTAGTTATAAGTTCACATCAAAAGGAAAGGGTTGGTCGCGGTTAAGGAAAGAGCACTTCCAATTTCTAATAGCAAGGATTTCTAAATCACAGATTCAGGATTTTCCTCATGGAAAAGATATTTTTCTCTGTCTTCTATTACTTTAGGTTATTTGTAGGTTTTTTTTAAATTAAATCTAATTTAATTAAATATAATTAAATCTCTTTGGTGTCATTAACAAAACTAGTTGAATACTATTTTGGGATAAAAGTCTTATTTAATGTATATAAAAATCAGGATTTTATGACTAAATAGAATACAATCATACATATTGCCTTTGTATCAGTTCATGTAGCATTGAAATAATATGTAACTTTCCCCATCCAGAAGTGCTGAAAAAAATCTTCCCTAAGGAAGCAGAATGTACAATTTAAATTGTAAAATTATATTTTATTTTAGTGATTACAATGCACACCTTCATTTTACAGGAAAAAGTTCATTTCTTTACTTAAGCTCTTTCACATCTTCACACCTTTAGCTGAATGTGCCCACTGTTTCTAGCCGTTGGTTGAAAAGACAGAACTCTCCACCTGTGAGCTCAGCATCTCACTTTCTACAGAAGTTCTAGTTCAAATTGCCTAAGTCTAAAGGCCGAAGCGCTTATCTGGGGTTCTGAATCTCACTGCCTCATCAACTAAGATATGAGACCAGCTATTTTGGTTCAGTGCAGTATTTTGAGAAGTTTCCAGTTATCGATAGCTGGCAGACCCACACATATTTTCACAGCCAGTGACCTGTTTTTCCAATGCCATCCAGAAAGAATTTGTTTGTGCCACCAAATCAAATAGGTAGCAACCATATTTGCTGGGCCAATAAATACATTAACTCACTGAGTGCTAGGTATGCCCGGTACAAAGGGTACATGTCCCAGTATTGCCTTCTTCCTCCTGCCAAAAATCCTTTGCACAGCTCTGCCCCTCCCAAATCCACTCACAAGTCAGCCCCTACTAAGTGGTTCTTCCCATTAACACCCTGCTCTCCTTCAGCTCTGCCAGCAAGGTCTCCACTTTCTTGAGGAAATGTTGCTTCCCATCTTTACCCTGATCCCAATCCCATGATTATACCATTCCACTGAGCTGTCCCTTCCTCTTTCCTCTGAAGTTATGGAGAAGAAGAACAAAGTGAGCATGCAAATGCTGCAGATTCTGGGCGGAGAATCACAAATACTCACTCATATCTTACAGTTGTCTGACTGCCATACAAATTCTAAAACGTTTGCCACTCTGATGGATTAAAACGGGCATCACCTTGTTTTGTTTTCATGCCTTTAATTACTTGGGAGACTGTCTTTCATGTCTATCAGCCATCTGTATTTTTTTGTGAACTGTCTGTGCATATCCTTGATTCTTCTTTATTTTTTCATGAGCTCTTTTTAAATGGTTAATCTGTGCTCTTTGAAAATTAAGGGAATTAGTAAGAACTGCCTTTTAAAGGACGTGGCTTGTGTGGATGGAGCCAGGAACCAGGGAGCACACCTTGAGTGACTCTCACTACTTCTAGGTCAGCTGGCTAACACTATACGCTTACAGGTTTCCAATGTCTTTTTGCTGAAATCTTTATGCCAGAAGCCATTTGTTAGATTTTTCCTATGTAATCCAACAGAATGTAGCATTCTTAGGGAGAAAAATATGGTGGAGGAGTGTGGATTTCCTTTCTTTCCCTGTATGTAGGTGGGATGTTTCTATGTCCTAGAGGGAGGGCAGTACCCATCCAAGTACTTTGTGTTATCCATGGTATGGGGCCATATCCTGGAGTGAGATTCTGGGAGGACAGGCTCAGAAGTTAAGTCAAGGTGAGAAAGAAAGGGACTCCAGGGTGAGACGAATAAAAAAAATGGAATGAATTTCTTTCCACTTGTGGAATCCAGCTGGCATTCTGCTATGTGCAGCCACAGGAAAAAATCAGGATGGATGGCCTTTCCAGGAGGTGGCAGAGGAAAAGCAGTTCTGCTTGGGAGAACAGAGGGCACCGTGTTCTCTCTCTAAGTGCTGGTGTGCCCTGGGATGGGATCCCCAGCCTTCTTCGTATTTAGGTCTCACTTTGTCCCCAGGTGAGTCCATCAATTCCCAAAGCTTAAGGGAGCACCGATGCCCTGGGGCTCAGACTCTCCTGAATTTCAGGCCCACATGTTCAGTCACTTCCTTAACATGTCTACTTGGATGCCTCGAAGGCAGCTCAAACTTAACCTCTCCAAAACTCTCTTGACTGTCCCATTCTGACCTGCCCTTAGCCTTCAACTCAGACGAAGCACTCACCACCCATCTGGTTGGTAAACATCAGTCGTTGCTCTCTTTTCCCTTCAACCTTCCCATCAGATCCATCTGCAAAGTGTGTCAAGCACACTTCCAAGAAGTGGTCACCCTCGCCTTCACCCTCCAGAGGGAAGAGGGGGCCCAGGCACCAGCACTGCCCCACTTTGCTATTGAGCCTGGAGGGGCCCCTTGAGGAATTCTGGATTTGGGGGATGTCCCTCTGGGTGGACATCCTGGCTGAGACACTGTTTCTTTTTTTTTTTTTTTTAATCTTTTAATCATCTTATTGAGATAAAATTTACATACCATAATGTTCATTTGTTAAACATGTGCAATTCACTGATTTTTAGCATAATTACAGTTGTGCATCCATCATCTTAATCTATTTTTTTTTTAACATTTTCATTACAACCAAAAAGAAACCCATGCCCACTGGCAGTTATATCCCAACCCTTCACTCTACACCTTTCCTCTCAGCTTTAGGCAACTACTAATCTTTTTTTTTTCTGTCTCTACATATTTGAGACACTGTGATTTTAAATTCAATCTTTGTAGTCTTTGGGGGGAAAAATGACCTACTACCTAACTGCTTGAGTCTGAATGCTGGCTCTGATATTTCCTAGCTGTGGGACCTTGGGCAAATGGCTTAACCTCTTTGGATCTCAGTTTTCCTTTCTATGAAATGGAGGTCGTATCTCATCGGGTGTGAGATTTTGATGAGTTAATAATTGGACAGCGCTTATAACAGTGTCACAGACATAGTAAACACTATAGAAATGTTAGCCACTAGTGTTATATTTCCAGAAATAGCAGAAAAGATTATCTTTAGAGAAGATGAACTCTGAATATGTCTTCCACTAATGCAGTATTCCATAGATCCAACCATATGAGGCAACTCATGAAAATCCGCACATAAAGAGGTGCTATAATTTCATTTGCTATTACTACTTTGAAAAGAATTTGCTTGAAAGGGTAATTAACCATACATGCAACTCTTTCGAAGATACACAGTTTGCACAAAGCTATGGTCAAGTAAATAAATGTGAAATCTATGTCAGCTCTTACAGCTAATCTCATGATTTGACTGCCCTTCAATACCTCTAGAGATTGAGCTCCTAGAAATAAATGTTCATATTATATTAACATTTATCTTGGCTGTTACTTCATTATGCTAATAGGTTCCTGATAGATCAACTCTATTCTTCATTTTTCTCAAGCCTCTAGAAGAAATGCTAAAATATTCAAGGACTAAAGAATAAATGAATATGAGCACCAACAGAAGTACTATCTTCCCACTGTCAACTTAAAATATCAATTATGAGTGTTTTAAGGGGTAATTAGGAGATCATCAGAAAGGGTCACATCCTAGGAGAAGTGACCCTGACCATTTCCACTGTAACCACCTCTCTCCCACTACCTCCTCTCTGTGCAGTCAGTTTCCCTCCACTCTGTGCTCAATCAGTACCCACCTGTGCTAGGCCACACCTCTGTTACTGTCTCAGTGTGTTTTAACTTGGGACCACACATCTCTATTTACCCTACTAGACTATGAATTCCTAGATACCAGGGCCAGGACTGACTCATCTTCTCAGGTACCCTGGTGAGGGTTTATCAAATTGATTTGAAGTCCATGAAATACTATATTCATGTTTAATATCTGACACTAATGCAGTATTTCAAACAGCATTCCTGCTAGAAGGTAAGCTCTTCGAGGGCAGTGATTTTTATCTATTGATTTACTCCACTATGTATCTATAACAGTGTCTGATGTGGTGGGCACTCAATAAATATTAAAGGGTTGAACAGAGGAGACACCTATAGCCTAAGTGCTATTAATGGCTCCTGTATTAGAACAGGCCTGAGAATTAAGCCAGAGGTTGCAACACTTATATGGAATCTCCATGTCACTTTGTAGATCATCTATGAACATAAATACAGTCCCACCCTGAGAAGTGCAAAGGCTAGGAGAATTCAAATTGACAAAGTGTTTCATTTAATAGTCTTGCTGTGGCTTAATTTACACAGTGCTTGGATTATTTGCAGGGCCAAAGACTGGATTGGATTCCTAGGCCTTAGAAATACCTAAGCACCAGCTTGGAACCAGGCTTCCGAGATGCTGTCTTTGCAGTTATATAGGTGGTACTGTTGACATGAAGTTCTCCTCACTGAAAACTCAGGATTTGTCTGTCGAAAGCAGAAATTAACTTGTGCACCATGTCCCTTTTGTTGGAGACCACATCAACATTTTTACTTCTATATTAATTGTGTGAAGTAAACTTTAAAAATCAGTATCAACTGGCACCAGCTAGAGACAGATTTTTGTTCTTCAGAAAAACACCTAATGTGGTTGCAAAGTGACCCCTGAGCCTGTACCACCATGGCCTCTGTGACAGCTGTTCTTCCCCACGCCTCACATGAGCCTGGTTAAATAATCCATGGGTACTACACATGGGCACCGTGGGACAGACTCACACGACTCCCTGTGAGCAGTCAATGTTTGTCCTTGGCATCGGCAATTTATCTTTTGAAAGTTGTCTTGAGAGGAGGTTTTGGTTCTATAAGCTCCTAACTAGTTAGCATATGGTGTGTCATGACTGGTTGACCACCACTGAAATATTATGTCAAATGCATTAACAAAATGAGAAACTTTCATAATATTGTCCTTTTAATAAAAACTAGTAGTTCTTTTTGACTCAGTAATAATTGAACATAGGATTTAAAGAATAAAGAAAATACAAGACCATCACCACTGTGTTCTGTGTTCTCTCCTATGAAAACATTGTGCCTCCTACGAAGTTAACAATGGTAGCACTTTAGAAGTCTGACACCAAGTCAAGAAATTCATATTATTTTTGAGGAATATGAATCCTGATTACCAAAAAGTCTGCAGACCCTCTCTGACTCTCTAACCCATCCCCTACCTCTCTCTTCATCATCCACCCATCCATTAGGGAATGGAAACACAAACATGGGTTAAGACATGGCTCCCAGTCACTAGGAAATCTACAAATTTGGTGTTGCACTTCACGAAATGAGGTATTAAGCAGAAAAGTTATCAAATCAGATAACATATTCAAAAGAAGCTTTCTGATAATGGCTGCATTTAAAATATGTTAAGTACAGAGAGCCTATCAGATCTGTGCTTGAATAACACAAACCGACTAACATAATAGCAGCATAATTGCTTTTTCTCTTTCCAACACGTCAGACAAAGGAATACAATTTGTTGCTTTTAAAAAATAGATTATTTAGGAGCCAGAGTGTAAGTAATTTAATCTTTGTGCTTTTTATCTTTGCTGTGCTTTTAATCTTTGCCTGCCATTAGTTGTAATTGAGGCTATAAACTAAAGATGGCAAATAAAAAAACATAACATATGGTTTATCTGAAATTTTTTACAAGAAAAATATTATTTTGACTGCCTTAATATTTACTAGACTTTGCACACCATGGAAGAAGAGACACAGATCATTATAATAACAAATCCTCTGTCACTGGGATTAATTTCATAAAGAATTTATGTCCACTGTTGTCGTGCTGAGAATACCAAATAATCATGATAAATGTTGTTACAGAATCTAGTCAAAATGTCACTTACCTCCCCCGAGGGAAGATAAGAAGCTACTAAAATAGATAAATCATTGTCAGAAGTAAGAGTTCACCATTGCCTAACAACATATTAATTTCCCACTTACTAAGCAACTAAGGTAACACCAAAGAAATCATTAGGAAGAAGACACCCGAGGACTAGATCTCCTGGTCTGAAGACCTGAAGCTCATGGGTGTTGCATGGGGCTTGCTGAATGACTGGAGAGCCCAAGTCCAAGTTTCCTTATTTGAGGAGTATTCATTTTAAGACAGTATGACAAGAACAGAGTTCTGCAATTTGCTTCACTATCAGCAAAGGGCAGATTTGGAGAGCGGAAGAGTGATCAAGGATCAATGCTATCATCCTCCTTCCTGCAGAAAAGAGGAAGAAAATTTTACAACAAAGAGCTCTTAATGGGTGGTTGCTTGAGTCCACTTCCAAAGAACTTTATTCCAGACACTTGGAAGAGATGTGCACGGCCAGGAAGTTGCACTAATGGAAAATCTTTGTGTATCGGGAAATACCTAATTCTAAAAGGCATCAGTGTGTGAACGAAAACTACTGCAAAGTATTTCAGTAAACAAAGAATGCTGAAGCTATCAAGTCATCAGCCGTTGCCTCCACCCCTCAGTGAAGACAAGCCTGCAGCCCAGCCAGTGCAGCCACTCACAATGGTGGACTATGAGGGGACTCAGAATAATAAAGGATAAGATACTGCCCCTAGACGGCTAGATGCTTGTCAAAGGAATGAGTTCAGTGAGCCCAAATGTGTGCTTCCCCCGATACAAAGAAAAGCACTAAATTCTTTAACTTGAGATGCCTGGTGTTCTTTAGATAACAAGTAATGTTTTATTGTTCCAGCTACCTGGTCTTTGTTGTAAAGCTCCTATATATCCTAGCTCCTCCCCTACCTCTTCAGAGCAGTCCCTCAGAGTGATCTGAGAGGCTGTCATCCCAGCTCGAGTCCTCCCACCAAATAAAACATAACTCTCAACTTTTAGGCTGTGCATTTATTTTAGTCGACAGGTGGCTAAGCTTCTCAAGTTTGGGCATTGGCCGTTTTGCTCTCACACCTCTAATTTCTTTAGTGGCACCATCCTGAATTAAAGAATGATGTATCTGAACCCCCTGAGTCTTACTTTTCTCCCCAAACTCAAGTGTGAGGAGCTCACAATGCTGAGTCTAAACATTAGCTCATCTCTCGGCAAAATGAAGAAATCCCAGCAAGGCATTTCTGGGTTAGCACTTCCCATCAAGTTTCATAATATTTGCCTCCTAAGTAACAACACTCTCATTCAAGGAAAACAACCCCACGGTCAGTGCCAAACTCTTTTGAGGTTTGAATTCTTGTCCACTAATAAGAGCAAAGTTTGTTAAAGCAGAGACCTCTGATGAACAAACAAAAATCTAGAATAGCATAAAGGCTAAAAACTTATTATAAAATCATTTCAATAAATGAAATTATACTGAATGAGAAAAAGAAGGAAGGATAAAATTGCATCCAGAGGCACAAAAACTAAAAAGGCTAATATGCAGAATAGTGGCTGTGAAAGGACCAGGCTCTCAGGAGAGTGGTCATCATGTGTTTATTCAAACAGTTTTCCTGGTAAAAAGAAATTACCTCACTTATCAACCCTCTCTCTGGTTTTTAACAATTCATTAATAGTTATCTAATATGATGTCCTAATTTATCATAATGCACAAAGATGCTATTTTCAAAATCATCAAATCAACAGCCAGGCTATGACCACGTGGAACAAAAGAACCAAAAAAATAAATGAATAAATAAACCCCCCTTATCCCACCTGCAAATGGACAAAGCAGCTTCTTAGCCATGGCTGCCCAGTTACAAAAGCTCCCTTACTACCCTGTCTTCTCTCTTAAGTCACGTATATCAATATCTGATTAAATACAGTATAAAAAAGAATATTCAAGTTTAAAACAAGTATCTTCACTGTTTCCTCTGTAGGGCCTCAGGGAGATGGAGTAAGCACAACCCCAGGTGACTCCCTTCCCAAGAACTCTAAGGCAGCCACTTAGATGATGTGGCAGTCCATATGTTACTGGAGAAACATCTGGAACACATGGTATCCCATAGCACTAGGGTTAAATTCTTCTACAGCTAAAGAAGACATGAACAATATGACATCAAGGTGGGTGCCAGATTTAGGGGAAAAAATAGGATTCCCAGCTAAATTGGAATTTCAGATAAATAAATAATTCAGATAAATAAATAATATTTTAGTATAAGCACTTCCTGTGCAATATTTGGGCAATGCTTGTACTAAAAAAAAAGGATATTTGTTGTCTATCTGAAATTCTAATTTAACTGGGATTCTTGTATTTTATCTGGAAACCATGTTTCCTGGCATGTCCTTCTATTATTAAAAAAAAGGAGAAATCTGGACACAGAGACACACACAGGGAGGGTACCATGTGAAGACGGGAGTTATGCTGACACAGACCAAGGAACTACCAGAATCTAGGAGAGAGGCCTAAACAGATCCTTCCCTCATGTTTTCAGAAGGAGCATAGTTCTGCTGACAACTTGACCTCCAAATTCCATCTCTGACTTGTGAGATGATACATTTCTATGGTTTAAACCATTCATTTTGTGGTACAGCAGCTCTATGAAATTCATCCACAGACCAAATTAGCCTTCTATTGTCTTTTTTTCAGGAACTGGACTCGGCTAATTGCTTTGGCCAAAGCAGGCCTTGTACCTCAGTCTTATCCAATCCCACTCCAGGCCTGAGCCCCTGCACATACTTGGTACTCCAGATACTCGGACTGAAGTCCTATAGCAGCCCCAGTCACTTAGCAAGCAGAGCCTTGCTCACAAAACCATATACTCCAGGTAGATCTGCAGCAGTCACCTAATCCTGTGACCCTGAACCTACTCACCTGCTGAGATGACCACCCTTTGCCTAGCTTGGGAGCTCCCTGCCAGCATTCCTTTAAATATCAGGACTTCCTCCTTAGGTCATCAGAACTGTGACCTCTCCAGCCTCTGTTCTGTCAGTGAAGGTTGGCTGTGAGCTCTTGACCTCAGCCATCTATCCTTGACCAAGTGGCTTATTATATTTTAAATAGAAATATGATAAAAATACATATTTGAGAAATAGTATGTCTCTACACATTATCAAAAAAGCATACATTGAAAGATAAAGAAACAAAGCACAAGAGGGTAATCTAAGGGCAATGCATTTCTGAGTAATTTTGTCTGAAATTTTGGAAAAAGTAAGTTATTTTCTAAGTCAATCCTGTGAAGGTTTGAAATAAGATTCAGTACTTTTCAGGCAAGCCTTAGTATTGAGTTAGATACATTTCAAACATTTAAAACAGGTATTTTTCAAAATGTGGTCACTAAAACTTCATCACCTTGCTACCATAGCAGTGTCCTGGGTTCCACCATAGAACTACTGAGTCATTCAGACTCTCGGGGGACGGGACCTAAGAATTTGCCCAGAGAGATTCCTATGCATATTAAAATTCTGAGATTTGAAAAGATGAACAGTGTTTTGGTGGTTGGCTAAAACTCCAAACATTCTTCTGCCACTGTTACCGACATTTTTACAAACTGGATTCTTGTCTTCCAGTCCCCAATCAAATAGCTACAATTTTAAGATTTAAGCTGCTATTCTATAGCCCGTTGAAGAACCCTCAACTTCTTGCTGCAGGGGAGGGAGGGGGCCCCAGAAGGAAGGACCGTGGCCCTGGTGGGAGGTGGTATCCAGGGATTAAATAAGTAATGAATAAAGGAAACGTGACATTTTTGCTTAGGGCCCCCAGTTAAATTTATGATACTGAGCTACAGGAGTTTTATTAATGTGTGGTTCCAAACACATAAAATGTCATTAAGCTTGTTTTTTTTTACCAGGGAAGACTGAGGTGGCTGTCCAGTTGAATCTAACTTTTAGCGTTAGGAGCAAACCCTGACATTTTTACTTAATTCTGGCCATGCAACATTTAAATGAAAAGAAACACATATCTCAACAGGGACAAGCATTTTATAGCTTCCTTTGCCTCCCAAATTTACTACAGCAAGTAAAATGGGACAAAGAAATACTGACCATATGAACATAATTAGATTTATTATTCAAAAAGCAATGGATCTGTTTTTAGGCATAAAACAATATATTTGTAAATGTTCCATATTTTTACACATAAATCAGGAAAATAAAACAATACTTTCAAGAAGTGCAGAGCAAGGTTTGAAGTGATGGAATTATTTCCAGGTGTTAGAAACATATGGAGTATAAGCTCTTCCCATGGGTTTAAATAAGCATATTTCCACCCTCCTTAAATCAGAGTGACAGGCCTCCCAGTCCCTATAAAATCATACACTCCAAGGTAGACATTAATTTAAGCTTGTACTGTACTTATAAATGTGCTGTTGACATACGAACATAAAACTATAAACACGCATCATGAACTCCAGGGTTCTTTTGGAGTAATAGTGAGGTATGGAAGCTCCGCCCCCCACAGTGTCTAATTCCCACTTCTCCTGTCTTAATGTGCACAGCAATCACCCGCTAACTGAGTCAAATGAAGACTGGGATTCATGCTCTGGGGTAAGGCCTGGTCTCCTAGGTTGTTCACAGATCACATTGTGATAAGCAAGACTCTATCCTATATTCTTGGTGTCAGGAAGAAAAGAAGGAGTAGAGAAACTAAAGGAAACACAGAAAGAAGAAAAGCAACGTTTATTGAGTTACCTACAAGCAGAGGGTGATGGACTTTGCCTCACAAAAGGCAACACAATCCTTCCTGACTGATGTTGTGCCCAAGTGTGGCTTCCACAACTCAAAAGACAGAGAAAAATTCAAGGAGACAGGCAACCATTCACAAAATGTTTGAAGCTGAAAAGTGGAACCTTGAAGGGAAGGTAGAGAGAATGTACTATGTAATAATATTAAGATTGAACTTAAGACTAAAAAGGATATTAGACAGTGAATAAAAATCGATTGTCTTCTCTTTCCATGATTAAACATCCAAACTTGCCCTGCCATAGAATTATCTGGTGCATTTGGTAAAGTGAAGCCCTTGGGCCACAGGGACCTGCTGTATCAGCCCAGGTGGATTCTGATCATTTTTCTAATCTAGAAGGTCAGGAAATGCCAGGTTTTTATTTTGTTTTGCTTTTAGAATTTTTGAATATTTAAAGCTCAAAGTGATCTGATTCCGCTCCAATATGCCTGAGGCATAAGACAAAGTAGAACAGAAGACAGAACAACAGTGAGGCTTGCAGAGCTCCAGGGGCCTGTCCAGTGATCACCCAATTCATTTGAATGGGGCTGGGACTTGTTTCCAAGTCTTCAGAAGCCAAACTCAGCACATCATAGCTATAAAACTAAACAAAATCATTTAAAAAGAATAATAATCAGGAAGATTATCTTCTTGAGATTTTTTACAAGAATAAATGACTCAATTTAACAGTCATTATCTATTTTGTGCAGAACACAGTATTAGTTCCTGCAGAAGATATAAAAGTGGACAAAACAAAAATCCTTCCAGTTCTCACTTAGATCCATGAGGATGGGGTATCACTCATTCGACAGATGTAGTCAAGATTCTGGTACCCACAGTGGACCCTCCAGTGTTCACCCTTTCCCACTCACAGCCTGATTCCTGGATCAGACTCATTTCTGATGCACCATGCTCTAACAAAGGAGAAGTTGCCCCCATACCACCACTGCCCCTGCCCCCAGTCACTGACCATCAAATTCCTACTGCATGGAAAACAATTTCTCTTGGGAACAAAAAAGGAAAGACATAGGCCCTCAGAAAGCCAACAGGTAAAAGGGAAAAACACAGATTTGTAGTGTATTTCTATTGCCATCTGATAAACACTCTGGAGGTATACTTATTTCTTTTGGTTCATCTTAATGGGTAGTTCACTACTGACAAAGCAATCATGGCTACTTGGAGGGTGTCTTTTTCTGCTCACTTGGAAAATTAAGTTTTCTAGTGGGGGGGGATCTCCTGTTTTGTGGCTGTCTTTATTTGCTGGATCTTTCCTTTTTGTAGTTCCTAATCAAAGTCATTATCAACAGTTATTTTCTACAGCATATACACAGGCATTTATTTATTCATTTACATATTGAATAGCATAAAAAGTTTTCAACAACTCTGGAGTTTTGAAGATCAAAGGAAATAGTTGATAGAAGTAGTAATAATTACCACTGAACACTTACTATGTACCAGGCACTTTTCTAATCTTTTTACACACTTTGGCTGATTTAATCTTTATAATAAACTACCCTGTAAAGAGACTGAGACAAGGAGAGGTTAGGCACCACACCCATGTTCACACAACCAGTGAGTTGGTACCTAAGCCCAGACAATTTGACTGAAAGTACATCTCACAGGCAGAAAGCCAACAGATAAAAGGGAAAAGGCACTAGCTTTGGAGTCTGAGAAGATTTAGGTTTAAATCTTGTCTCTGCCACATACTAGCTGTAGTCTCCTGGGTAAGTTACTTAAAGTCACTAGGCTGCAGTTTCCTTACCTATAAAGTGGGATCAATAGTATCTACTGAGCAGGTTTGGGAGATAATTAGGAGAAAAGCATGAAAAGAAACTAGGACACTGCCTGGCTTATAATCAAGGAATAAGCAGCAGCTATTATCATTGTCTATAATAAAGACTGATATTTAGATAAGGTTAGTATGTTACACATCAATTTTAATGTTATATGAGATAAAAATTATAATAAATGTCTATGTGAATACTTATCCACATATTATGTATACTATATATTTCATGGTATATATTTGACATCAATCAAAATATAAAAGTCAGTGTTACCCAACAAAAGAGTAAAAGTAAATCACACATGACTTGGAATATAATATGAAACTGTGAATTAACAATTTCTTTGTTAGCTTGATTTTTCATATATTCAGTGTTCCTTGCTGAAGGGAATTATTCTTAATACATCCACTTGAAGAATGCTTATACTTAAAATCTCATTAATGCATTTTCAAAATTCTCTCATTGCAGGCACGTGTTGTTAACATAAAACTTTACAGAAATGTGGTAGAAATATGTTTAAGAAAAAGGTGCTGGGAAAAAATCAGATCATGATAGGTAGGCTATCGTGAGTTTGTAGCTATATTTCAGGGTTTCTTAGCTAAAGTTTGCAAGTATATAATCTAGGTAAACTGTGTATTATCAGAGTGATATTTTAAAATATCAAAAATGAATATAATGATTTTCCTACTTAAACAAATTATCAAGGATTAATTCATACTACATGTTAATTTTTTTCCTTAGCATTTAGTCTATTTATTCCTTAATAGTGAGTGGGTTGAGCAGAAATTGGTCTTCCACGCTCTGTGTGAAAACATTTCCAGTTAAGTGCATGTCTGCATCATTGATGACACAGTGGACTCACCAGGCATTCCAGTTTCAGTATTGGGGTCTGTATGTTTGTATCCCACGCTGATGCAAATGTGTCCTACCTTACTGCTCTTGCTCTGCAAGTTCTCTAGTGAAGTACTACTTCGTAATTCCCTAAATATTGCTGTTCCACCCCAGGGTTTTCATTAAAAAAGAGTAAACTCCCTCATCACACACACACACACACACGCACGCACATGTGCGCACACGTGCACTTCCAAAAATTGATCTCAAAGACATTAATAGTAAGAAAATCAAGTTGCAGAGTAATATGTAGTATGATTTCATTTATATAAATAAAAGTACACTATATTTTGCTTATGGATACACATATTTATGTAAAAAGATTAAAAGAGATTGAAAGAATACCAGAGTCGGGGCCACAGAGGCTCTAATTTTAGCTACAGTATCTTGGGGAGAAACAAGCCTGGGGAAAAAATCACTAAGTATAATTAATATAATTATGGAGAATGGAAATATAGGTGCTTATCATTCTTTATATTTCTGTACTTTAAAAAATGTCTTAAGAAGAATAAAACAAACCACTATGCAAGTTATAATGGTATGTGTGAATTTATCAAATAATAGGTATGACTGAATTAAAAACTGCTCAACTAAGCAGTAAAAAGTATTTTGAGCAAGAGTTCTTTTCCTTTTGAAAACTTATTTGATTCCTGGAGAAATGAATCCTTTGGAAGCATAAAGGTTAGTAAGAATCATTTAGTTGTTATGAATTAGAATTAGTAATTCTTTCTATATGAGATATAATTTACTAAAATGTTTAACATCCAGATTATAGGCCACATAAGCCACTTAGAAATAAATGAAGAGAAATTTATACAACCAATGAAAATGAAAACGATTTAAAAATACATATTTCAATAGAGATGGAGATGGTCCCTCAGAAGATAAAAATACTCCCAAACTTCATCTTGGAATATAACCTTTAGATGGCTCTTACGGCCTCCCTCCCCCTAATTTTTTTTTGAGACTGGTCAATGCAGTGACAAGTGGAGCTCTCTGGTTCATTTCTACGTGATTTTTCCCCCTTTTCAACCTCTGGTGGAACACTCATGAGCAGCAAAATGTCATAAAAGAAGAAGAATGGGAAACCAGGGCGGAGATAATCAAACCCAGATAATCATCCACGTATGACATTTATTCTCCAGTCCATTTCATGGGATTAATTCCAATGACTACTGGTTTGTTTATAATAAGAGTCACTTTATTTCTATTAATTGGGTTTGTTTTAATTAAATTACAGAGAAAAAACAGGCATCTCGAGCTGCATCGGTGTTCAGACTGAAATCATTTGCAACCCAGTGATTATTTTTTTTACAGCCTTTAGTTTGCTGTTTGTATTCTAACAAAATAAAAACTCACTTCAGCTCTTTTCTCTTATTCTATTAAAGCTTTTCCAAATAATTCAAATACATAGATTATTTAAGGTTGATTCTTAGAAAGCAAAAGATTTTAATGTAATATGATGTTAGAGATGAAGTACTGAAGGAAAATACATTCCTGCTTCGGTATAAACTGTTGCATAGTTCAGATTTTATTTTTAACGATTTTCATGAAACATAAAACATTTAAATTTACGGTATTTTTGCATTACTAGATTTTTGCTAGTCCCACGAGTCAAGACTAGTACTATGAGGAAGAATTCTAATGTGAAGGGAAAACACTGAATGAATAATCAAATTCCAGGCCAAGATTTGTACCGTACACTCTGTGTGTGACCTTTGGCAACTCAGTCTTTCTGGACTCTTTTTTGTCTTCAATACATAGACCTCTTGAGACCTCCTTTGCCTGCCTTACAACTGTGATAAGGTTCAAATGAGATACTGTTTGGGGAAGTACTTTGGAAACTATTAAGCCTTATGCAAACTTAAAATACGCTACTCCAACATAGATTTAAATAAAAATAAGTGGAAGTGTGGGGATAAAATGTTTCCATGTAGGGAAGCCTGGGGAGTCTTCCTCTGTGGGAGTTTTCCCTTCTCTATCATTGCAGAGCTTCCTGCCCCCGGGAATAATTTATTCCTCCTTTTACTTCACCCCAGGGGTGACTCCAAAGTTTTCAGTGGACCAAGAGAGCAAGACACTCTAGAGTGCCTTGGACGCTCTCTTCTTGAAAAATCCACAGCTTCTTTACCCCAGTATGGCCCACTCGACAGCGTCTTCAGCTCTCAGCCCATGCCCAGGACAACCATCTTCCCTGGGACCCGGGGGCTCAGAAACTCCAGCCATTCTGGCCACGAGCTTATGCACATAAGAGTGGAGTTACGATTATTCTCTGAAAAACTGCAGAAATCTCAGTAGAGTCCATTTTGTATCCTAAGTTTTATTCCTGAAACCTTATTGCCAGCAGACAGAAGTGAAAAGGAGAGGAGAGGAGAGTTGTGAGAGAGTTGATGTGGAGGGTGGTGACAGTGGTTGTGGGTTGGTGAGGGAAGAATAAGCCTAACAAGAACACCTTTATTTCTAGTCAGCTTTCTTTGATCACTTGGAATAAAAATCCTCACACTTTCTCATACAGCAAGGGAGAAGAGAGATTGAGAGACGCCTCTATTCTGTGAACCCAAAATGGAGGGAAATGCTACCCAGAAGCAACAAACAGAGGGCTGTGGAAAAGGAAGCACTTAGCTACCCCAAGATCTTTGGTGGGATAGAAAAGAGACTTTTAGGGTTAGTTTGGGAATGAGAAGCATGTTTCACAGGCCACAGGTCCTAAGCCCTTGGCTCTTCTCTGCCTCTGCTTAACCAGCTCTCTAGCTCCCCATCTTCCTTAGCATCCCAGTCTCTAGAGCCGTCAACCACACTCCTCTCCCCTCTCTCATCTCAGTCTCTTTGGAGCATCTACTGCAGGTTCTGAAGCTGGAGGGGGGCCTCACCTGCTGGCTACCAAAGAGAAGTGAAGGAGGGAAGAATCCGGTCCCATGTTGGCAGGGCACCTCTAGCATTCTGGTGACCAGCTTCTGCAGAGCTGTGAGACTCTCACTAGTATCCTTTTAATACTCTGTAGGTTAAGCAGACTGGTGGGTTTCCACCTTGTAGGAAGTTGGTCATTATTCATAAAATTATTTCTGTTGGAATATACCCCAAATTCAACCTTGTATTTCCAACAACCTTGCAGAGTATAATTTACTCCTCAACTCAAGAAGGCTGAAAAAGTTTAAAAAAAAAAATCAATCACTACAACTGTAGATGTATCAAACCTTCGAGATAAAGGATTAACAGAAGTCTTTTTCTTTTTTGAAATAACTTAAAAAATCATTGTCCTCTGTTGGTTTATGGGCCTATCCAAAATGACTTTGTTCTATGCAGAATTCCAGATGACATACTAAAACTGAATTTAGAGAAGAATCTATCACTAACTTATGCTTGTTTCCCAGAGAAAGATAATCAAGGCCTTTCATCATCTGGCAGCTCCACTGGGCAATGATGGGGACATACTGGTTACAGAAGAGGGGTTGATATGGATACAGACACATTGATTCTCTGACATCTTTCTTTTTCCCTTTTATGACAAATACAGACAAAGAAAAGATTGGAACAGTATGGGCTAAAGGAATACAAAGGGGAAATAACTATTGATGAGAGATAAATCAGGGAAAAACATAACAACTGAACAGAGAATTCTTACAAATGAGGGTAGGTTTTCAAAGTCATAATGGTAAAAGATTCCCGTGGTCTGTCTTTGCACATGGCCTTTCTGCTTCCAATGCACGTCCAACATATTTCCACATCAATTTTCACAAATCCTCTTCAAGGCTGTTTTTAACAATTAACATTTATCCAGCACTTTCTTTGTGGAAGTTGCTGTGTTCAGTGATTGTCATTCATTGTCTCATTTGAAACTCACGACAGAACCAAGACAGCTGTTTTACAGCGATCAACATTTGACACACGAGGACACTGAGTCATATAGAGGCAAACATACCTAGGATTAAACACCTACAGTTGAGGGGCGGGAGGTCGGGCTTCAACTGCAGGTAGACTCCAGAGTCTGTGTATCTCTTACCTGTACTAACCCTGTCTTCTAATAAAGAACTTGAGGTTCAGAGAGGTTACATGACTTGCCCCAGCTAGTAGTTAGCAACTTCAGTCTTAAAAATGGGAAGCAAAGCCATCAACGGACCTAAGATTTGGATGCAAAAATAACCATTTCCAGCAATCTGAACAATAATGGGGTTTGGTGCCAGCACTTAGGAAGTATTATTTATTTTTTAAAACAACTGATTTTTTCAGTATCTGATGTGTTTATAGTATTAAAATTTTCCTCAAGCAAGATTTTAGAGAATCCATGAGTGGCTTTTATGTTTTTTATTGAAGAGTAGATATTTTGATGGAAAAAAATAGATTCTGGGAAAACCCAATACTGTTAATGCCTTGACTATTGCAGCTTATTGGGTCCCCAAATTGTTTTTTAATTGAGGGTTTTTGTTTGTTTGTTTTGTGGGGGAGGTAATTAGGTTTACTCATTTATTTTTAATTAGGGTACTAGGGATTGAACCCAGGACCTTGTGCATGTTACACACGCACTCCACCACTGAGCTATATCTTCCCGCTTGGGTCCAGAATTTATCCTGACTTTCAACTCATTTGGTAGTGTTTCTATCTTTAGGTTCAGAGCAGCATGGTATCCAGTTGAAGTTACAAGAAAAAGAGCTTCAGAGTTCCCTCCTTATGCTAAGATTCAGCTTCCTTTATAGATGTGGAAATTAGGCAGCAGGAACAAAGTCTGACTATTGGAATGATAGGCTCCCAACAACTGTTTATACTTACATGAAATCTATCCACTATAGGGTTAACCAGATAACTCACAACAAATAGAATGGATAGAGAGGCAAAACTGATGATAGTATATATAAAAATAGCTGCAACTGACAGACACAATCAAGTAAAAATGATACTAATGATACACAAATAACAACCCTTAATCTAGAATCTGTGAAGATTCTGACTATGTCTGTACCCAACAGGAGCTATGCAACGCTGCCAGTTGTGGTGTGACAACTGGACTTCCTAGGATTCTACTGATTTTATATCTCTAGAATCTGTACTGTGTTAATTTTATTGACAAATACAAAATTTTGGTAACCCTTAATAAATCACTTGGTGGTTTACTAATAAATATCTCGTATTTGTTCATAAAACGTCATTTGACTTTAAGAACAAAAACAAGAATTTCGCATTTTGGATGAATTTTCAATCCATGAGGGGAGTGTTCAAGACCCACCAGGGGTTCTATGGACTCTACTCAGAGAAGTTTTGAGTTAGAGCCTTATATAAAGGCCCATGGGTACACTTGTTTGACGAATAGGAATGGAATATGGAACCTCCAACAGATAACCATCTTACAAGAAGATGAAATTTTACAATCCTGATCCAAATCATCTTGCGTCACATCTCTGAATATAGTGTCATTTTTCTGCTCAAAAATCTTTAGTGCTTCTGCATTTCCTACAAAATAAGAGGATCAATAAATTTTGCCAAGTCATTTGAAATTTAAATAAAATGGACTTCTATCTGAAATGTTATCTATTAAAACTAATCCAACAACTAGAAAATTTGAATGTAACTAAAATTATTTTTAAAATGTTATCAGTAGTATCTTCCTGTATCTAAGAAATCTTTTGATTGTTATACAAATTATAGCAAAGTATAAAAAATATGAATTTTTTATTTGAGGCTAAATTCCAAAATTTGACAAGGCAATTGCAAGAAAGAAAAAAAAAAAAAAAAAAACACTGGCCAATTTCTCTCACAAACATATATGCAAAAATTCCAAACAAAATATTCACAAACTAAATCCAGCAATGTATATAAAAGATAAAACATTATTACCAAGATGGGCTTACTCCATGAATTTGAAAATGGGTTACTATTAGAGAATCAACTAATATAATTCACCAATTAATAAATTCGAGGCAAAATTCATATGATCATCTCCAAAGATATAGGAAACATATGATGAAATTTAATGTCTATTGTTTAAAAACTCCTGGCAAGCCAGCAATAGAAATCTCTTAATCTGATAAAAGTAATTAACAAATCTCATTGTTATTTATCTTAAGACATTAATTCTTTCCCTTTGAGATTGAGAAAAGGCCAGGATGCCTACTGCCATCACTTCAACATTTACCAGAAATCCTGACTGAAGCAGTGAATATGAGAATGAATACAAAATACACGATTTAGAAAGGAAGAAATAAAATTAGCATTATTCATAAATTTTCTCTATAGAAAATTCAAAAGTATTTACACATAGTATATAAAAATTAACTTTCTGAAAAATAAAAATGTTATACAAAAATCAGGTATATTTACTGTTTACCTATAAAATGTATTACACATATTTTAAATATATATTCTGCTAGAATAAACTACATTCTCTTTCTGAACCTCAATTTAAAAAAGAAATCATTAAATTAATTTGCTTTCAATAAAATCTTTTTTGATAGAGAAAAAGACGTTATTATTCTGTTCTATTAAATTTATTACTATATTCAAATCAAGTTAAAATGAATAATATGTTCAGCAAGACAAGAAACTGAATGGAGCCACATTTGACTGTAAGTTTTTCAAAAACAGAGATAATATCCTAGGTAGGTTCTTCCTAAGAAATATCCAATGAGAGAAAATAGATTTAATTCACAGCAAAGAGAAGCAGGACAACGTTGATAGGAGAGAAAAATAAATATCTTAATGCTACGGGACAGTAGATGTAGGAATTTAACCACAGTTATTTCTAAAGAGGAAAAGAAAAACACAAAAAGCAGGAGAGTCCAGTTTAATATGTCCACAGCCTCAATGGCAGGTGGTGGTCACACAGGTCCTAGCAGCTCTAGGGGTTCGTTTTCTCGAGTGTCTCGTACTCTGACGACATTTAGTGAGTGGTAACTATTTCAAGCCTTCAACTGCCTGATGGGCCAGAATCTCTTTTCCACTCAGTTCACTTCCATTTCCTTTGCTGCTCTCAGCAGCTTTCTGTCAGTTTGCATGTCTATGATTTTCACAACTGAGTCAAAATACAGCTTCTGTGCTGAATTAAACACCAAGCTCACACACTTTAATAGTCATTTCTATTCTGAAATTTATGATTACTCTAGTCTGTCCTTTCCAATCGTACAAAAGAGTCTGCAAAAGAAATTATAAAAATTTTACAAAGTATCTGCACATAACATTATTTAACATAGGTAGTAACATTTTAGAGCTAAAAGCAAGTTAAACTTAAGATTGTGAAAGACGAGCAGGTAACTTTTCTTTTTTTTTTTTCTCCCGAGAGACACTGTGAAACAACAGAACAGTCTGTGCTGTTAAAACATAATTAAAACAGATGTTCTCAATCTTAATTTTCATAGCTAATTTTGACAGCCAAGAAATGTACTTGTCTTTTGTATAGTCACCTACTTTCTCTCCATTGTGTCCTGTTTTTCTGATCACCCACTATGATTGCTCAGAGGGAAAGGGGTGGTATGATGGAGAGTACTAATGCAATAGCAAGATCTCTGCCATATTTTTGGTAGGTCAGTGAATGGAAACATGTAACAGAAATGGGCCATAAAATCACGTAAAAGTCCATACAATACAAGCATTTTTATGCATTTTGAACTTTGCAGATCATGGTTTTCACTGGTTTTGTGTGGTCTTCTGTGACAGAAGCCAAGTTGATCAGTAAACAATAAAGGAACTGTCCACAAGGACCTTCCCTTAGTTAAGTCAGCCCTGAAAACATGGGCTTTTTAAAAAAACAGAATAAAATACATGGAAACATGCCACAGTTTGATGACACAGCCAGGTACCTCACCTGCAAGGGCAGAATCTGACACATGTATCTAGGTATGTATCTGAGAACAGGAAGCACTTGCAGGAGCAGCCAAGGAAGGCATCCTTTCCCAACGTGTGCTCTTCCTGGCACTCCTCACTGTTGAGGGTGTTTCAGACAGAAAAACAAAAGTCCAACCCTTCTCTTAAGTGGTCCCAGTAGCCTTAAAACCACAAACCTCAGAAACCACAAAGAGAGGCTGTACCATCTTCCCGTTCTCTGTGGTGGAGTTTGTCATTTTCACACCCACATCAAAGCCCTCTCTGATTGGGATCTAAGTTCTCTTCTTACACATATGCCAGCACCACATCCATGAAAGGCCCACTAGGGTCACAAGTCAGCACTGCTCTCATGATATTCTGAATCCCAGCTGTGCTTCTAGCCCGAGCAGGGAACAGGTGCTGGAGCAATGCTTCTGGAAACATGCCTGCTCTTTCTGCTGCTAGAGTGCCCAGCTTTTTGATGACTCTTGACTGCAAGACCTGCTCCAGCCTCCCCTAGTTCCTTTCTCCTCTGTTAGGGAAGCCTCCAATCTTGCAGCACAGATTGGGGAATACCTTTAGGGAGCTCCAAACCTCTCAGCATCCACTGTAACTCTGGTTCCTTCGTAATACCTTTGGATCCTCTGATAACTAGTTCAAATCCAGTCCATTTCGAGCCCACTCTAGATGATGGTATCATTCTCCTCAGGTAAGCCCACTGTGGTCTGATCCCAATTCAAGCACCATCTCCTCTGCCTGGGGAGGTGTTCTGCATTGCCACACCCAGGGAGCAACTCTGGGGCCTCGCCAATTATCCGCAGGGTTTTGGCCATGTTCAAGGTGAATCATCAAGGGAAGGTTGGCTGTGGGAGAGGGGAGAGGCAGGCCTGGGCTGTGGCTTGATGAACTCATGCAGCATTAGTCCCATCCCCCCAGGAGTGAATGCAGAAGTAGGAACCACAAAATCTAGGGGGCAGATAAAGCTCATTCTAACTATAGATTTTCACTTTGGAACTATGGGCTGCATTGGAAGGGTATGACCTGGTTAAGGTGGTTTGGGGTGTAGAGGGGCAAAAGGCTGACATCTCTCAACGGGACACAGCAATGTCTTGGTTTAAGGAACATCCATCTATGGGGCTGGGGTTCCAAGAGCTGAACCTATCCCCAAGGAGAGGGGGCTTTGAATCAGAGCCAAACCAAATGGACTGGAATGAAGGGGGAAAGAGGGGTGGGGTGCTAATGTCTGTAGGGAAATGTTGAATAAAGAAGATCTGTGCACATGCATGCTCAGTGAAGGCTAACCGGAAAGGCTGTAGGCCATGTGGGTCTACAAAGAGCCAGGGATTTACCTACAATGCCCCCAGTCCAGAACTGACAGCTGTACATACAGCCATGTCTCTATTAAGTACAGTCTGGCTTGATATTCACTGATTAGCAGACAGCGGACCTGAACCTCCTGGATATCTCTGGTGCCAAATACTGTCCTGGGTACCTTACATATGTTTTCTCAAGTCCTCCCAAACTCAAATCATGGGGAAGCAAAAATTAATTCTACACATCCCTAGTTTCAGCTTCAAAGTCATTTTCTCAGAGTCAACTTCCCTGAGCCCATAATCTAAATTAACTTCTCCTATTATACTCTATCATGACTTTATCTAATGTCACTCAGGATAGCTTACAATTTGATAGGTGTGAGAGTGATTAAGGCTCCTCATTAGCAAACATTGTGCTCATTTTATCTGCTAAATGTGTCCCCACCATATCTAGCACAAAGGCTCTCAGAAAATATTTCTGCATCCTTGAATTCATGGAGAGGAATGCACTGAAACAACCAGTAAGTTGCACGTGAGCTACAGAGGCCCTTGTGTGTTCAAAGCTTCACCTGATGGGGTTGTGGTCACTGCACAGACTAACACGTCTAAAAATCAGAATGACATCCCTGATCACATAGGTGAGATTGTCTTAAATAAAATATTGACTAAATTTTTATTAAAATCTGATAATCGTATGAAAGATGAATTTTATATTTTGCTTCTCTGCTGGACTTCTGAGAAAACAGGATGAGGAGAAATGTGTACTTGTGAAAAATTTATCTATTTGGACTCACCCAGTATTTAACCATATAAAAACTGCTAGAGACATTTTAACAGGTCCATGAGAAAATTAAGTCTTCCCTTAGAGTAAACAAGTTTAACTGATAGACAGATTTTGTAACTATTGGATTTCTCTAAGGCTCTAATATGAGACTGTTCATTACAATTCTCCTTTCTCTCTCCTTCTCCCTGTCTTTCTCCCCCCCACCCCCCTACTCCTTCCCTGTGTTGTGGTTGGGGGTTGGCAGCCGTATTGATATTAAGAATATTTGGTTCTGGAAGCAGCAAAGGACGCCATTCCCCTCACTCCATCTAGGAACAGAGTTTTAGTTGCTCTTACATTCCAGTAAAATCAGCATTAAAAACCGTTCTGTCAGTTACACAGTATTTTAAGTCCTAGCCTCATAACCCTAGTTATATTAAATCTGGAACAAAACAAATTTAGAAGCTGAGGATATATAAACAAGGGATTGTAAACAAGAGTCTCATCAATCAGTTTCCTGTCAAATTCACTCTGCACAGAGTAGGATTTTTCCATGTCTCACGTGAACTGATTGCTCCATGGGCCACTAGACAAGCGTAGCTTGAATTATGATAACGTGAGGAGGCTTGTGCATCCGTCAGGTGGGAATATCAGCAGCACAAGGGGGCCAACATTAAACTCTACATCCGGCCTACACTTCCTACAGTTCCAAAGAAGACACTTTTATTCTCATTTTGGGAGAAGGAACTGTGGCCTAGAGATATCAAATAATATTCTCAAAGTCACACATAGTATGCAGTGGGGTCTGGATTTGAACCCAAGTCTTCCAGCTCCAAATCTGGACTCCACTCACCACCTGTATACACGGAATGTGCTGAGGGACTCTCTCAAGTCTTGGGTCACCTGGTCTTTTCTGCTTCTCATTATAGCTCGTCGTAATACCCCAGGGTCACATCACAGCTCACAAAACCTTGTTTCACCTGTCCAGCCATCCTGTACAGCTGAGCTATCTTCCTTCTCAGGAAGTTCACCAAGCCCCACACCAAGGAGCCTCTTAATTCTCTCTTCATCTTGGGCAGAGAAGGGATCCAGCCCACATCATGGCACTTGCCACAGCTATTCTTTGGCTGTTCAACAGAATCTCAGCTTCCTCACTTCAGTAGTTTTCTCCTCATCCAGATTCAGGGTTCAACTTCTCTCTACTGCTGAGGCCTGGCTGGGAGCCTCTGGCTCAGGACTGAGGGTAATTATTTATTAAGCATTTTGTGACTATTCCACATGTATATCCAACCTTGCTTTCTCATTTGACTGAGTATGTAGTGGGGAGTGGCTGATCATAGCATTGACTAGATTCCCAGTACCAACTGCTCTATGAGTTCTCCTACAAAGATCCTCCATTCACCTATGTTCTCCCAAATGGTTACTCGGATGCTCAAAATGTTTCCCCAAGTGCCTTCTTGGTGAAGGCCAACCTTCTCAGCACAGAAGTGAAAGAACTTGGTGAGCTGACCTGGGTTGACCCACATCCCTTTCTACCTTAGACTCCAAAGACACTTTTTTAAAAAACCAGTTTTCCAAACTGTTATGCTGAGCCATGCCACTATGCCTGTGCTCTTATCCACCTGGAAAATGCCAATGCAAGCTTCTGGATGCAGCTTAAGGAGAATTTCTGTGAAATTTTCCCCACCTCCCAATTTGGAGGTTCATCACTCCCTGCCCTGAGTGTCTGTTGTTTTGTGATCAAACCAGTTCAGAGAAGCAGCACCTTGGGTATTATTCAACAGTATTATTGAACGAGGTAAACATCTCAAAGTCAAAATTATCCTTACACTTAGTATTGAGCTCATGTTACGAGAGGCTTGTAGGGACAGAGTCCAAGGGAACAGCAAATTCACACATCCCATCCCACCTTCCTTCCAGGACATACAGTCACTGAGAAAATGTATAATTTGTGTTTTCCAAGTATGTTCCATGATGTGAACAGGTCATTTTGAAAATGGGTTTATTTGTGAAATACTGGGTTAAAGAATGCTAAACAACTCTCTCCTCTTTCAAGCTTTTAAGGTGACTGCCTTTTGTTTTCAGTGTAAATATTCAAAAGGGAAATACAATATGCCTTGTTTCCCAAAGTTTTTTGATTATAGAATGCCATTTTCATAAAACCAGTTTTCCGAAGAATAGTCTGGAAAAAAAACAACTTCCTTCCCCACTTCCCACTGCAGTTGCAAATAAGAAGATAAATCAAGCAGAATCCTTGCTGGTTCTTATCTAACAGAAAGAGGGCCAATCACATCATCCAGAGCTGTTGACACCTGGTACGTGTTCTAAGGCGACTTTCCACCTAGAGAGGTGGAGAACCCTGCACCTTAAGCGCTGCTGCCTGGATGCGGCTGCCCAGCTTCTGAAGGAGCCACTAAGAGAGACAATGGGCTGGGAACTTTCAGCACATTACTACTTTGATGACAAAAGTCCAGTTATTAGTATAGAGCATTGTTTAGTAACTGTTTCCATATATCTGGAATATCAAATCATAAATGATTTGAATTGATGTGTATGTTGTTTCCTAACACAATAAATTGCATTTATGGAGTTTTCTGGCAATTTGATGCATGCATTTATTTTGAGGATGTGGAAAGTGAGAGTGGGTGGAAAGTATTCCCAGTTTTAGATGTGCATGAGTGGTCAAATGTGGACCCATCTCTGTAATTATAAATGCATCTGCATTGCCAAGTGAATAGAATAAAGGTAAACGATCAGGTGCTAGGAAAAGCTTCTATGGAGAATTTGTAGTTAAAATATACCCCCCCCCCAAAAAAGGAAAAAAAAAGTTTAGTGGACAAAAGAAATCAGGACATACTTAAGTTGAATTTATGCTGTGCACACATTAAAATTTTAATACAAAGTAAAAATCCAATGCACCATTTGGATACTACATTCAGATAATGGTGTTCTCATTGATTGATAAAGTAAAATGATTGCAGTGTTGCATGTTAGAACCCATGTCCAGCTTGGCTTTGCTGGGAGCTGGGTGTATATAACCTTGGAAAAGTCATTTAACTTCCCTGTGCCAGAGTATTTTTCACTTGCAGATTAAGCGAATTGAGCTAATCTCTAAGGTACCTTCTAATTACAAAATTTTGTGAATACAAATTATATGCTACTCAGGTAAAGGAAGAAATCGTGGAAATTGTATAGCTGGTACAGTACTTTGAACTAATTTGACTTAATAGATAAAACAAGACTATTTTTTAGACAAAACTAATGTTTAGTTTTTAGTTAACTTTTCCTTAATTTTTGTTTAAAACACTTGAATTAAAATACTACAAGGTAATAGTAATCTTTCAAGAAAACATACAAAAAAAAAAAATAGTCACAACGAGGAAGAGGCCAGGATACAGCAAGCAAAGTATGTTAGTGCAGCAAATACAATTTTCAGACCTTAGGTGATTTCAGAAAAAATTATATTAGTGCCTCTTACATAAAAATCATCCCAATGGGATGATTTGGTGTAAAGTACCTGCCATGCGGGACCCAAGAATGAGACTGTTTCCCAGCGGATCTGTTTCCATCATCTTGCACTTGCACATGCCTTTTATCCTATTTAGTTGTGTTTGATCAGTACTTTTACAGGAAAATTTCCTGTTTTTCCTTCCTTGGAAAACTTGAAACAATAACCAGGTAGGACTGGGTAAAAAAAAAAAAAATCCATCCAATAATTTTGTGCTGACTGGGATTTTTTTTCTTTTCTTTTTTGTTTTGTTTCTAATGATTGCTTTGGGTCAAGGCCAAATGTATAATTTTCACAATAGAGTTGCTTCCATTGTCTAAAACTTGTATATATTTTAATTTTGAACAAATGTTTTCACAGGAAAGTTTTCTCTGTGTGTTCCCCCATTGGAAAACTTGAAACAATAACCACAGTAATACTCTCTCAAAATCTGCAGCATTTCCTAACCCAAGTCCTTAGTCACCATCCTCATTTTGGAAACCACCCCTTATACCTGATTGATTATGCCAAATAAATTTTGGTTCCCAGACCTCTTAGTTAAGCTCTCTACTGAAATTTTGTGGAAAAACAAACTTCTTTCCCAAGATTGAAAGAAGTATATGTTCTAGTAAACAAGCATTTTAAAATGATTGTTTAAAAACTTTTGTTACTCTGTCTCAATTGTTTCTTCTGCACTTTGATTTTTTTCCACAATAAACTTTAAAATAGTCAAACTTTGACAATTCCCATTAATTTAGGTATTCAAATTCATTTTGATCTTTTAGTTTTATTATTTAATTTCTCTCTCTGCATAAGTATAGTATATATAAATTATATATGTATACATCTGCATATATTTACTTTTGAATCAAAGGAGTAAACCAATTATGGTTCTTATGTGTAATTAAAGAATCTAATATGAAATAGTGGGAAAGGCTTGTGGCAAGAAATGACTTATAGGTACTTCAGTTTCACACTGAAAACTATCAGATGAAGAAGTATGAGATGAACTGAGGTAAATTCTTTTACACCTCACACTTCATTTCCTTGGGCCCACAATGGCAGAAACAGTCTGGTCCCCATCCAGTCTCAGGCACATGAGTCATGACTCAGAGTGGATGTGGATATGCCCCACTTTATCCCTCCCTCCGTCCATTCAGCCAACTTGCCAGGAAGCCTTACTGAAGGTCTACTATGTATTAGGCTCTGTGCTAGCACTGAGGGTATACAACATCGTGAAGCAAGTTCTTGTCAGCAAGGCCTGAGGAAACACCAAGGTTTGAAAATCACCCAAGAATTTCAAGCACAACTTGCAGAATCTCTGGAGAAGGTAGATCAAAATGAATCTAGTTGCATAATGAACCTAATGTCCTTCTACCATTCATTCAACGTGCTCCTTCCCCCAAATAACGAGTCTCATTAGGAAATGTTGAGGGAGTGTCCATAAAAAAAGGAGACATGACATTAATCTTCCCCCAAACACAAGAATTCCCACAAGCTTTCCTGGGACTGTTGACTACGTGTATTGAAAGCTGTCTTTCTCTCTCTCTCAAAAAAAGGAAACCTTTCCCCACTGCCAGACTATGATTACCTACGAGAACGCTCAGTTACACCTGTTCACTCTGGATGCATTTTGCATTATTACTAGCCTCATCTTACATTAATTCCCAAATAACTTCAGTTTATTTCTGGTTCATAAAGGTCTGGGTATCACTACAAATGAGAATGATGGAGTCATCAAAATGATTAAACGTAGTAACATTTAGAAGACTTCTTTTTCTCTCTGTAGCACTTTCTAGCAGGCATTTCATATTACTGGGATCAAGGGATTCTAACTGGAGGCAGCACAGAACGTCATTAAGAATCTTGGCTTCTAAGCCTGACTTCCTGGCTTCAACTCTGGTCATTCTACTACCACCTGTGTGATATGGAGGGTAAGTCACTTAGTTTATTCTTCAGTTTCTTCCATCTGTAAAAAGGGAACAATAGTAAGTGACTAAATCACATAAGGTAGTTTTAAGAAATCAATGAGACAGTTCATAAAAAGCTATTATACAGCCTGACTGAAATGTTAGCCGTTATTATTACTTCCATCTTGGAGAGAAACACTTGCAAAGTGAGGGATTTAGAACTAGATTTGTTATATTTGGGGACGCTGTAAATTGCCATGAATAAATATTACTAATCCATCCCACTAGTGAAGTGACTCAAGAGAGACCGAGTGACTAATTGGAGTATCTCTACTAAATTAAGATGGAATTAAAATCCAACAAACTACCTCCAAAGCTTTCTTACTTGGGTTTCTCTCAGGGGATGTTCATTACAAATCTTGGCACTTCTAACAATGGCTCATCTATGGACTTTGCAACTGAGTTCAAAGTGCTTCACCCACCTGGATGTTCACAGGATCATTAACCAGTATTTACCAAGCACCTATAGGTTATGTGGGATTGTCGTCTAGCACCTAAAGTGTTTTCTCAAACACTATAAATAGGGAAGCAAAATCCAAAGAAGACATGGGCTTCCCTGTCACTGCCAAAACCAAAGGAGAGGCCAAGAGTACCAAGAAATACTGCTTCCTCCCACCACACTCCTACAGCCCAGAGCTCTGTCCCTGAGACCACACGCTAACCCACTGCACTTATATTTAGCAAAGTTTTTAAAGATTTTTACCTATTTATCTCATTGTTTTCCTTTATCTCCTAATAGCTATACAGCAGATTCATATAGTTCTTGGAATCAAAGTAAAGATGAATTTTATTACAAAGCAGGACTAGGATTTGTTCATAAGATAGCATGATGTTAAATTCCACTTACTGACTGAAGCTATGAATTGGAGCACAGGAAATGAAGATACTATACACTCTTTACAAGAGTTACATTTTTTAAAGAAATGGTGACTGCATTTTGAATTCTTAGGAATAAGATATAACCCTTATTAATACCAGTAACACAAAAAACCCTTTAATTAACCTGCCTTCTAATTTCAGTGTTAAGATGCTTTAAAGAAAAATTTTCTTTATGAACCTAATGTGCTCATTAGTATAGTAGAATATGTCATTAACTTTTATAATTATGACAAGTCATCTTTCTCTCATCTCATCTCTCTGAAAAAACTATGCTCGATAAATGTAAAATAGCCAAATCAATTCTAACAGAAATGGTTGGAAGTTCATTTGTTGTTTAAATTTTCCTAATCTCTTTTTAAGGGTAAGCTTTTGGGGAATCTCTTTTTTCTAACCACTTTCAACAAACATCAAAACGATCTACTATACTGCCTATAGTTTTAAAAGCTACAAAATCAGTCCCCATTCATTGTACACGTTTACTATTTTGATTCAACTCCCCAGAGTAAGGGCTTGGATACTTCTACAGTTGCAATAGCTAAGAGACTCCAAGTATCAGATGTTAGAGTTTGATAATCACCCCACAAATCCCTGCTCTATTTATCTAGATCCAACAAGACTTCTCAGCCCACAAAACCTGTGGACGTGCCAATATGTCTTCCGTAAAACATTCTCCAAGGATATAGGAACATAGTATCTATTTCTTAAAACAAACAAACAAACCCTAAGAGTAGGATTCAAGAAACAGCTAGTTTTCTGATCAATTTCTAGCTAACTGGGAGTACAAAAAGAATCAGGTTTAGGTCTTGATTCAGATACTAGCTGGGTAAAGTTAGGCGAGTTCCTTAATCCTTCAGGACCTTAATTCCTTTCTTTTTGTGAAATGAGAAGATATGAGATGACATCTGAGTTCCCTTCCAAACATACAATTCTGTATATCTTACTTTGTGCCAGTGGTATTTATAAGCTCTCTGGAGTTCACAAACACTCTCTCACAACAGTCTTGTGTGATCCTCAGAACTAATTTTCAGAAGGAGGTAGGGGAGTTATCACTACTTATTTTTCCCAATGTGTGTTGCTTTTGACATCCATTAGGATTCACTAGAGACCCTGGGATCCAAAGCACCATCCAGAAAGGTTTAATTTTCAGGAGTAGACAATTATTCTATACAGTAACTTCTTCATACTCTAGTTCCTCACTATGCACCCTTCAAAGCCTTACTCAATAGAAAAATATTTAAAAAGAAAGTCATATGTGCTTTTGCTGATGCAGCCCCTAACTGTGGGAAACTGTGTTGATCTTAAGTTGAAAATAAAATGTTAATTGTCACTTGATAAATATCTTTTGAATGAGGATGAATTTCCTCCAGCTTTGAAATTTTCAGATAGCACTAAGGTTTAGTAAAACAAGGGTTTTATATTTTATTTGTGTAACTTACCTTTGCATAATGTTTTTATGTAAGTTGGAAATTAACAAGTAAGGTAGTTTATAAAAAGGAGACCCTCACTACTAAAAAGAAATA
Organism: Camelus ferus; assembly: GCF_009834535.1. Taxonomy (NCBI): domain Eukaryota; kingdom Metazoa; phylum Chordata; class Mammalia; order Artiodactyla; family Camelidae; genus Camelus; species Camelus ferus. The sequence continues at coordinate 64,312,804 of NC_045698.1, forward strand.
TTTTGCATCCAGAATGGAATTCTGAGTGTCTCTGATATCTTGTCAGCTCCCTCACTTCAAGAAGACACAAAACTCCTCAAAAATCTGTATAAAACCTTGCACTTAATAAAACTACAACATGTGATATTTCATCTTTGCAACAATTCTGTAAGGTAGGTGAGTTTGTCCCAAACAAACTCCCAGTTATTCTTCATCTCAGAGGTCAAGTAATTTTCTGAATAATTAAAATCTAAATGTTATCTAAAACACTCATTTTTGCCATTTTAACGAACCTCTTTTTGACCTCTTTCCTCACCAAAACCATTATGAGAGGTGAGAAACAGAAATAGTATACTATTTGTGTTTGCTCACTTTCCTTCTCTCCCCCACCCTTTCTGGAGGTGCAAAGAAGCAGGAGAACAGACAAAGGATGGGGAAAACAGAGGAGAAGGCGAAACAATAATCTAATCAAGCAATTTCCAGTTGGCTATATATCATAAATAATTAAGTTTATATTGGAAACACAGCATATTATAAAAACTTGATTTTACAACATTTCATCAGTCTGAGTTTTCTTTCATAACAACAGATTGGGTGGCCATTACAATCCATAATTAAGAATCTGAAATAATGTCAATTATAATAAGACATGCTTTTGTCTTGATGTAGATGTATTACATTCTTTCTTTTCATTGGCATTTAATAATTCACATACAGCATAAGGAAAAAAGTCTCAAGCAGATTATTTAGCTATCCAGAATAGCTCCTTTCCTGCCCAGGCAGAAAAGCAGTTTGATACATATCAAGCATCTGAATTGTCTATTTATTATATCTTATAGTCTAATCTTTTGGTATATGTGCCTTTTCACCATGTGAGATCCCAAAGGCACTCAGAGTGCTAAGTCATTTTCTTTAATGTTTTCTAATCGGAATATTGCCTTCAAATATGTTTGGAAGTTGAATAAATTTTAATTTCTGCTTCAAAGAAGAGGAAAACTACATGCTTTCCCTTCAACTTTAGCAAAAACATGATGTATCTAATGGAAAGTAATCTCTATGTTGCAGTTAGACTAAGAGTTTTGTAATGGACATAATTTTGAATAGAAATGAAACAACTTCTAAGCATAACAGTGGGTCAATGAAGAAAAAGTATTAATGACAACTGTCATTCAACATACAAAACCTCCTCAATTCATCAGTATCTCATAAATTCACAGCTGTAAGTCACAAAACCGAATTAACATTTTCTCCCTAAAAAGAATTCAAAGGCCTTAAATATGAGTGTCCAAAGTTATGTGACACCAGACACACTGTTGGCTCTGATTTGACATCATTTCTTTAATCAATAAAAAATCAAGACAGCATTCCTATCTTCCACCCCAGCCTTTCCATAGTAAGCTTCAAGAACCGGAAAGGCAAACCTCTTGTTCATTTCTATATCCCCAGATTTCTGTCTCCATACAACTTAATATACGAGTTTCTCCAACAACAACTGAGGAACTGGGCTTATGATAAACTCATACACATTTTGAAACAAACATCCATCAGAAGTTTAAAAATACGATGGCCTTTCACTTAAATGGAAAACCAAACACGAAAGGGCAAAAGACTCCCTACTTTTCAACTTTCAAAAATTACTGAGACCACTTTTTATCTGTAATAGAGGAACACAGCTGTTAAGCTACCATTACTTAGAATAAAACCCAAGCATAATCATAATCATATGAATTTATGCACGTTTCACCTTTAACGGAGATAATAGAGAAGCAAAAAGAAAAAAAAATCCTTAAGGGAAAAAAAACTAAAACAATATAAAATATCTCCAATGTTTCCACATCTCAAGCACTACATTTTTCATTAAAACGTATCATAAAAGCAGTATCAACCTATTAACTTAAGTATTTCACAAGTGGATTGTACCATACATTTAAAATCTCTTGCGTTAGAATCTCATACACCACCTTCAATACCCTGTGAGAAGGCATTTTCTGAGGCAAGATCACATCCTACAATGGCTACATTAGTTAAAGGCTGCCACAATACCATGAGTAAACCAAAATATGAAGCTCACCTTATTATAAATAACTGGCAAATTGCAGGCACTTTTCAGCTTGCAGCTATCTAGCATAGTTGATTAGAAATAAACAAACCATCTTTCACTCCAGTGACAGAACTGCATCTTCAGATTTGGCTTTCTTTCCCAAATCCCGGCAAGAGAGGCTGTTCACCTCCAAGGGCTAGTAGCAGCCTCTTCGCAGAGAGCACTTGCTGCTCTCAACTGCAGCGACTTAGAATGAAAGTAAGAGGAATCCGTGATGTTTAAATACCATTGCTTCACATTCACAGGATATGACTCAACTCTCTCTCAAACCAGTAGGGATAGAGTTTCCCCTCGCAAAACTGTTAGATTATATAACAAACATCACATTTGGGGACCTAAAACGTTTACAAACTAAACCCGAACATTTTCACCTGCTAAATCACACGTGCATTTTGAGTAATCAACTTCTTCCCCGTGGCAAACGGAAATTCAAATAACAACACGGCACAAAGAAAAACTATTCTGCTTGCTCTCCGCAGTGAATTAATGTAATGTTATTAAATGTGTGTGATCTTGCCAACATCCCTCTGACAGAGATATAAAAAGAGGCACACCAAAGTCACTAACAGTCCATCAGTGCAAAAACAGTGTAGGATAAAACTATTTTAACATGAAAGAAGTGGCAATTCCACAAAGCACAATAGAATCTTCTTCACTAAGTAGAGAATGGAAATAGATCTTTGTGATTTGCTGTCGCTGATTCCCACAGAAATCCGGTCCTACGCTGTCATTACCCTGTGATGCTAGCGCTGCCTACCTCTCCAACTCAGAGCCTTCCTTAATCTGTTTCATGAACATTTCTAAGGGAACATGACTAATGACACAACTCCACTGGAAAATGTGGCAATTTTCTGTACTTTTTCCACCACCCAATACCTCTTAACTCTGAGCTGTATTGAGCTTGATCACACATTGAATTATCATACTTGGACATCTCAGTCAATAAATATTACAGGCTTAGATCCTTGGAGAAAAATCTGCTACATAAATTCAACCACGATGACCATCACCAAGGACAAAAAGATGAAAAACCACATGTCAATAATAGCAAATAGACTGAAAGTATCTAGACCAGGACTGTTCAACAGAAATAGAAGATGAGCTACAAATGTAGTTCTAAAAATTTTAGTCCTCCCATTAAAAAAGGAAAAAGAAACATGTAAACTTAATTTTAATAATCTTTACCCTAAAATATATTGAGTACTATAATTTCAACCTATAATTAATATAAAGTTAATTAAATATTTCATAATTTTTGTACTAGTCTTGGAGAGGTAATAAATATTTTACATTTATAGCACAGTTTAATTTGCACTACCTATATTCCAGTACTCACTAGCCCACTATGGTTAGTGGCTACCACACTGCATGACAGATCTAGAGTTTGGGATTCATTCTTCATCTTCAAGCTGAAGTTCAAAAGTTCTGTCCTCAGAGAGGGCTTCTTTTACCTCCTTACCTGAAATGACCTTCCCCAATTACTTTCCATCTCATGATCCTTTGTATTTCCTTCATAGTACATCACAGCCAGGAATATTCTTCCTTATTAATTTGTTTACTTATAGTCTGTGGCCCCTAACAAGAATGTAAGAAACCTGAGGGCAGGGATCTTGCTGGAGTCAATCTTTATCCTCAGCCCCTGGCATGATGACCAGTCCATAGCAGAATTTAATAAGCAACATTTAATAAATGAATAAATAGGATAAAGCATTTATACAACAGTTTGGCAAATAATAGAATATTAAGAAATGTGTTTTAAAACTAGGTATCTATCATGTCTTTGATACGATCTATCATATTGTGAATATTTAACAAATATATTGGCTAACAATTTCCTGAACTGAAAAATTTGTCTCTTTTTCATAATGTTCATAATCTCCAATCTATAACATGCTTTTTTTTCATATACAACATTATATATAAACAATATACTTGTTTCATTACTCTGGCAAAAATGTGAAAAGATACTTATAAAAATACTTTGGTCCTTATGACATAAATCTGGAAACCATTAGTATATCTATTTATATTCTACTCACAAAAATATAAAGTATTATCTATGAGACATTGGTAATGACAATGATATATTTGCCCGACCAGCATAGGTGCCTCCTATTTCCAGTTATCATAATCCTGATTTTTATCTGGCAAATCACCCCAACCTCCCTCCCTCTCAATCCATGGGCTCTGTCATTACACTGATCACCCCAGAAGTGGACATATGACCCAGGCCTGACCAATCAGTGTAAACTATCCAGAGCGACAGTGATGGGGGTCAGTGATGATCACATGACCCAACCTAGTCTATTAAGAGCCAACCCCTATACTTTTGCTGATTTGGGGAGAGAGGCTTTTAAGTTTGTAGAATATAAGCCTGGAACTGCTGGTTAACATATTTGCTACCACATGAAGTGAGGCTATATGCACATGAAGCCAACCAAGAGAAAACAAAGTCAAAGGTGAGAAAGGCAGATTCTGGACAACACTACTGTAGTTCCTAGATCTGGCCATTCACTAAGTCATATCTGGTCTATGATTTAATGATGGATGTACTAGAACATTCACTGCAGAATTTTTTGTAATAATGAAAAACTGGAAACTTTGCAATGGGTCATGAACAGTGGAACAGTTAAATAAAGAATGAGTTAACTATACAAGGAATATTATGTAGCTGATAAAAATAGGCTGTCTAGTGCACTGACATGCAAAGCTTCCTGAAAGATGTTAAATGGAAATAACACGTTGTAGAAAAATACATTATCCCAGTTAGGGGTACATAAATTTTAATATATAAAGTCATTGAAAAGGACTTGGATGACTGCACACCAATTGTGCACAAGTGGTTATATCTGGGAAAGCGGTTTGAAATGAGAGAGTAATGGGGAACAAAGAAAGAGCCAACCATTTTCCTCAGTGTATTAACTATTGAATAAATCTCATAAAATGAAAATGAACACGTGTACTCCTGAGGTAATCTGAAAAGAACAGGTTACTTCTTTCAAGTAAAATAACAATTTGATATTTTATATTTCTCTATTTTGCTACATTAAACTCACTCTAAGTAGATTACTCTTATCTATTATTTTTTTAAAACAATGTAACAAAAAATGACAGTACTCTTCTCTGCCCCACTCTTTCCTTTCTTTACCAGCCCAAATGTATGTATTGTCTAATTTTTCAGTCTGGCTAAAAGATATGTCATGATGGAGACACAGACAGGACAGAGAGAGATAAAAACAGGAAAGAGACAGGAACCGACAGCAAGCTACATGAGAACCTCCAGTGTACCTTCTAAGATTAACGAAGGTCTTTGGTTTTTTGTTTTTTTTTTTCTCTTGGCCTCCTGGATGTTCTTTTATTGACTTCATAAAAATACAGCTTGGATTTACTCAACCATCAACAAATCAACAGCCAAATATCTATAATAATATACTTTATACTAATTTAGTTAGTCGTGGGTCAGAGTAACTAAACCTGCTTATTATGAACTCACTGAAAAACTTCTGGTCTCTGAATTGGGCACAATTGCTTTCCTAATTAACATAACATCTAAGCCTTTTGTTGGTTTTCTGGCTTGCTCTAGTCCTCAAAAATCTTCACATTATCTTAGATATGTTCATACCACCTCATGCTTTTGTATTCCTCTAGATTTCCACAGTATTCCCTCCTTAAAAACCACATAGCTAAAGATGCTCAGAGCCTGAGACAGAAGTCAAGACCCTTCTTATGTTTAGTAAAGTTAATCGGAATTGGAATTTACACAGTGCAGACATACTGATGAGTTTGTCAAGCAGTGAGTACTGCTCTATTTTATTCTCAAAGCCCACTTATCCTGATAACTTCAACCTCCTACAGAATCTATTGACTTTCTCCTTCCATTATTCTTGCCTCCGCTTAAACTCTTAACATTATAAAAATTTGTTTCAGATTTTCCAGAAGAAATAAAACATTGCAGATACAATTGAAGCCCCTGTATACCCCTGTCTATCCCATCCCCTTCCTTTTGCTCCTAAGGATTATCTTTTACCATTCCCATACATCTTTTTATATTTTTATTAAATATGTGTTTATCCACAAGCAAGATATTTATATGTTTTAAGCTTCGAAAAATGGTATTATGGTATATAGATGCTTTAATTTTGTTGTTGTTGCTTAGCATTATCTTAAGATTTTCATGTAGCTCTACACAGTTGATTCTTTTTAATTGCTGTATAGCATGCCAGTTCATGAATCCATTCTCCTGTTGGTAGATTTCGGTTGCCTCTAATTCATTGCTATCATTAAACTACCTCTTAATTCTAGTGCATGTGCAAGATTTTCAAGATGGATAAATGGAGAAGGAATTGTAGGGTCACAATATGCACAGCTGCACCTTTACTGGAAATTGCAAAGCTGCATCTCAACATAATTAGACTCATTTACAATTCAACCAGCAGTGAGAGTTTTCACTACACTAGATTCTCCCACTAGATCTCCACAGTATGGATAGTCTAGATGCTGACATTTTTGCCATTTTTTTGTGATTGGTAAGGAATGTCAGTGTTTTAACTTTGTTTTCCCTGATTACTACTGAAGTTGAGCATCTTATCTATTATTGGCCTCTTTCCTATTGGGTTGTGTTTTACTTAGTTTTGAGAGGTCTTTATATATTATAGTTCAACTCCTTTGTCAATTATATAAGTTTTAGATATCACCCTTCAGCATGCGGTTTATTTTTATCATTGTTTATAATACATTTTGCTATTACTTTAAAGTTTATGGTTTGTTTTTTAATTTAAAACTTAATTTTTTTCAGCTACTTATCTGTATTTCTCAAGTCAAAAATGTGAAAACTAAGTGTTCCTTAGTCATTATTCTGAAGCATTCCAAACAGTAATGTCAGATTGCACATCTAAAGGGAATCTGGGAAGAATTCCTATTTCCAATGAGCGGTTCAGTTCATCAATTACTGAGTACCTGCTATGTGCCTGCCCCCCATTGTGTGAGAGGGCACACACAGGAAGCAGTCCATATAACCAAGAATATAGAGTCTAACTGAAGGAAAAAAACTTCTAGGTGGATAATGATGATGATGATAAAATGGAGAAATAACTATGTGACAGAGAGTGTGCTAATTCATTATTTAATTTAATAGTAGTTTAAGAAAGATGCAGTAAATGTTATTGTAAAGAGATATATACAAGATGCTATGGAAGCAGAGAGAAGAGAATATACCTTGCACCCTAAATATCATCCAAGATACAAAGCAGCCAAATTTGAGACAGTAAAGACTTGTGAGGTATAGGAAGATCTACAGCTGACATTTTTCTTTTCTCAAGCAAATCTATTTTCCCAAATAGATCACTCATAAATTAATTCCAATTTATTTAGAAGATTAATAGGAATTAAGAGGCAGATTATTCATTAGAAAAAAATGCTTCTTTGGGAAACAAATTCATTGTTACAATCAGTAATCCAATTACATAATAACATTTTCTCCATTTATCAGAGACAAAGTTTAAAAAAAAAACAGCGAACAGTTCTTAGGAATCATAACAAATGGCAAAACTTCCTGTATCTGATTACGAATAATTTGTAATATTGAAGCTAAAAATAAGCTCTTATTTTTTAGAGAAATTCCATGGTAAAAACATTTGTAAACAAAACATCCATATTTATCATTTTTGCAAATACAACATTAATATTATGTTTCTTTCAGTGTAGGTAATATCTAGAGACTTTTAAAAAATTTAAAAAATGTGGAACATGAGAGTACTTACTTACTATTCTTCCCCCAAGAGGAAGAAAAGACTCTTGAGCTAGAAATAGAGAAAGGTAGTGAACAACATCACATATTTCCTTAGGAAAGATTAAGGGCTTCCTGCCTCCTTGACGCTATAAGCATTACACTTCAGTCCTCTAACACGGTAGCCCTCTAGGACTTACAGACTCAAATGTGTTTGAAAATTTGCCACTTACAGATGACAGTAAAATGAATCTGGAAATGAGAAAACAAGACGACCATGTGACAATTAAAATTTGAAGTAAAAATTTAGTAGCTCAGAGTATATAGATAAATGAAGGCAAGTTCAGTTGTCAGAATGATGCAAACTAAATGCCTAGAGGCAAGGATGTTACCAGCAGGTAATGCAGATGAATGTCATGGACTGGTGGGGACCACGGTGAACTGAACAAAGGGCAGTATTCAAGCCTCATCTACAGGGGACAGTCTCTACTCAGCTCCAGAGAACCGACCTCATGTGGGAAGCACCCAGCAAGGCCAGATCTCTGGATTTTTCAAGTTTTTCAATTTTACTGCTTACGTGAATACTCCTGATTTTTAAATTGTAGCCTCTATACAGTATAAGAGACAAACTATAGGTTCTGACAGCCAGACATGCCCATGGAATAGCCAGTCTTGGACCTTTAGGCATGACAATAATCTGACTGAACATATTGACACCACCAATAGATAGACATAATCCAGACACAGAAATGGGTACAAAGCAGTCTCAGAAACCAGCATAGGTCATGGTCATTCACACACTGGGAGAGGATGCTCTGGGCTGGTGACATGTCCATTTTTACTGTGTATCTGCCTTGAATACCACTACACCCATGAGTTCAAAATCAAACTGTCCTATGATTCCATGTTCACTGAGCTGCTTTCTGATTTGAATTTGTTATGCTGTTTGCATGACTTCAGGAAGAACCTGCTGTCAATTTGAGGGACTTGAAGAGCAACTGAGCAGCCAAGTCTCCCGTTATAAATTAATAAGTTGACAGCCTGGTTAGATGGGTGGCTTGCCCATAGGCACAAAACGGGCTGGGTAGGAACATGAGCCACCAGGCCCCAGAGTTTCACTTCTCATTGTAAATGGAAACACCGGCATTGGGCTTCTGTACATTAGTCATACGAGCTTTGTTAATATAAGCCCAGCTCTGGGGGACAGATGGGCTCTGGAAGTGATGACAAGTGTGGTTTCTGAGCTCACGAGGCTTTGGGCCAGACCACAGTTAGTGGCAAACTCCCTAACACAAGTCTACCTTGCAAAACCTCTCAGGAGCTTAAGTAATTTATCTCTTACAACCTCACCTACCTTCACTCTGCCCCAATGGCCGCCTCACTCAACGGATCCCTATCTGGTTCTATGAAGGTCCAAAAATGACCTAGAAGTATAAAGTGAAGCAAAGAGGAAACCCAATGAACACGGACAGAATGGTCACAGAAATGAAAATATATTTTTGTAATCACTGGTGCTACAAAGCAGATATTGTGCTATGTGCTTGGTAGGGACAATCCAATTTAACCCTCAGAAACTCTGTGAAGCAAGGCCTACTTTTGGCAGTTATTTGATTTTACAAAGGAGGAAACTGAAGCTTACGGCAATTAAGTAACTTGATCACATGTACACAGCTAACGATTAGCAGAGATGGAATTAGAATCTATACTCTTCAGCAGTACACTCTGTTGTCTGTATACTTTATTCACTTCATTTTTTAACACCAAATGTGCACTATGTACTTATTATATGTCTGGCACTATTCTAAGTACTTTATCAGTATTAACTAATTTCTTCCCCATAGTAACTTTATGAAATGGACACTAAAATACCATTATTCTGACAAGGAGGCTGAGGCAAAGAGAAGTAACCTGCCTAAGAGGATACAGCTGGTAGGTGGCACAACCAGGATTCAAACCCAGGCAGTCTGGCTCTAGAACCCATGCTCTGTCTGGTGCTACTCTCACAACGTTCCCTTGGAAGAAATGATGATTCCAGTTTTAAATGTTCATTTCTGTACTACTCTAAGTACACTTTTTCAGAAGGATGGATAGCAACACAAGGGGGAAAATCTCTCATGTCATACCATTTCTCTTTATTATAGACCACTTAGAAAAACTGCAATTCTTCCATATTTAAGAAATATGGAGCAGGTAACCACTGTAAAATACTACAGGTCTAGATACAATTATTCGTAGGAGATATATCCAAGGAGGGTGACAAATTTAATTCTACATCTTTTTTCCCCTACTACTGCAGAAGAAATTAAAAGGAATACTTTTGATTTGTGCATTTATAAATCCTGGGAAGTAAAGACTGGAATATTTTTGAGAAATCTAAGATGAAGCACATATTCCAGAGTTTAATTTAAAGGTCATTTTCTCTTAGAAACTGAGCAAGCTTAATATCAGAATAAAAGTGCACTGAATATAAAGAAATTGATGTGGATACCGCCTACTTTAAACCAAACTTTCTATTAAACTGAAACTTTCAGGTTCATAAATTGCTGACTTTTATTAAAAATAATACTTCAGAATTGATTTGGTAAAAATAACACCTTCTGACTCATGTTGTAAATCAGAAGGAAATTTTTCTATTTAGATAGTGAGAAAAGGCCTTCATTGGTTCCTATACCACTTAAACAATCCAATTTGGATCATCTCAAGCCAGGGTCTAAAAAGTTAACTCAAAAAGTTAATTCTGAGTTAAAAAGTTAATTCAGGTCTCTTTATGTGCTGGATCTGTTTTGTTCCCCCTATGGTCTCTGCTGTTTGATTCTAGAAACTATATCTTGGGAGATAGAGCCTGCTTCTGAAGCAGCTCATAAACTGGCACTGAACAAAAAGGGACAATATCTACAATCCTTTCTTTCTTTCAGCCCTCTGTTCTCTCCAACAGTTCGATCCTGTTTGCTTCCACAATTCATGTAGTCTGGTCATTAAAACATAGCTTACTCCCCTAGCAGTACTGCCTCCCTAGTTGTACACCACATAGAATTCTCAGCACAGCCCACACTCTAGTCCAGCTCCTGGGGCCCTTTCTTAATTCTCTTCTCATTCTCTCTAGCTACTTCCATTCTTCCTTACATTCTTTCCATTCCACAAGACAATTTTAGGAATTTTAAAGCAATTTTTGAGGCCGTGTTGCAAGGTTCTTAAAAGAGTAGGTTTTAAAATCTGATTACTCCAGCAGGGCAGCACCAGCCCCAGAACTCCTTGGCCTCCACAGCCAGCCACCTCAGGACACAGCCCCACCCACCAGTGGGCCGGCACCAGCAGCACTGGGACCCAAACCTGCCCACCAGAAGGTCAGCAGCCACTGCATGAAACAATCTTGGCAGCCAACCAGGCCAGGGGGCCAGCTCTGCCTACTACCATGCCCACAGTAGTCAGCCTTGCCACAACAGAAGAGCCCACACAGCCCACATGGTGGGGGAAATCCCTAAAGCGTATAGCTCTGGTGACCAGAGAGGAGTGTGCAGCTGGGCCCCACAGAACATTTCCTACATAAGGCTACTTCTCCAAGATGGGGAAACATAAGTGTCCTACCTACTACATAGAAATAAACCAGAGAATAAACAGAGAAATGGGCAAAATGGAGACAGAGGAATATGTTGCAAATGAAGTACCAAGACAAAACCTTAGACAAAAAAACTAAGTGAAGTGGAGATAAGCAATCTGTTTGATAAAGAGTTCCAAGCAATGATCATAAAGATTCTCAACGAACTCAGGACAAGAAGACATGAACATAGTGAGAAGTTTAGCAAAAAATTAGAAAGTTAGAATACATAAAGATGATCCAAACAGAGCTGAAGAATATAATAACTTAAGTAAAACATACACTAGAAGGAATCAATAGTATATTAGATGATATGAAGGAATAGATCAGCGACCTGGAAAATAGAGTGGTGAAAATTACCCAAGCCAAACAGAACAAAAAAATTTTTTTTATGAACATAGTTTGAGAGACCTCTGGGACAACTGTAAATATATATGCACTCAACATAGGAGCAGCTAAATACATAAAGCAAGTATTAACAGCACATAAAGGGAGAAACTGACAGTAACACAGTAACAGTAAGAGACTTTAACACCTCACTTATCTCAATGGACAGATCATCCAGACAGAAAATCAACAAGGAAACACTGGCCTTAAATGATACATTAGGTAAGATGGATTTAATAGATATACATTTACATTTCTTGCAAAAGCAGCAGAATAAACACTCTTTTCAAATGCGTGTAGAACATTTTCCAGGATAGATCACATGTTGTACCATGAAACAAGTCTCAATAAATTTAAGATTGAAATCATATCCAGCATCTTTTCTAACCACAAGGTATGAGGCTAAAAATCAACCACAAGAAAAAAAACTGCAAATAACATAAACAAGTGGAAGCAATATGCTATGAAACAACCAATGGGTCATTGAATAAATCAAAGAGGAAATCAAAAAATATCTGGAGACAAATAAAAATGAAAACACAATGAGCTCAAAATCTGTGGGATGTAGCAAAAGCAGTTCTAAGTGGAAAGTTTATAGTGATACAAGCCTATCTCAAGAAATAAGAAAAATCTCAAACAATCTAAATTTGCACCTAAAGAAACCTGAAAAAGAATAACAAAACCCAAAGTTAGTAGAAGGAAAGAAATCATAAACATCAGAGCAGAAATAAATAGAAAGTAAAAAATAGAAAAGATGAAACCAAGAACTGGCTCTTCAAAAACATAAACAAAATTGATAAACCTTTAGTGAGATTCATTCAGAAAAAAAAGAAAGGAACTGTGTAAATAAATTTGGAAAAGAAGAAAAGTTACAACTGACACCACAGAAATAGAAGGATCATAAGAGATTCCTATGAACAATTATACACCAATAAAATTGACAACCTAGAAGAAATGGGTAAGTTCCTAGAAACATACAATCTCCCAAGAACGAATCAGGAAGACAGGAAATATGCAGAGATTGATTACCAGGAAGGAAACTGAATCAGCAATTAAAAAACAACAACAAAAAACCTCCCAACAAAAACAATGGCTTCACTGGTGACTTCTACAAAACACTGAAAGAAAAGTAAACACCTACTTTTCTCAAACTATTGCGAAAAATTCAAGAGGAAAGAATACTTCCAAGCTCATTCTATAAGGCCAGCACCACCCTGATATCAAAATCAAAGACACCAAAAGAAAAAAAGTTGGAAAGGACAGTTCCCAGCAATAGAACTACATGCTAATAAAGAAACTGGCGGCAGGAGCCCACCCACATTTCTTAGCCGCTGTATGTTAGTGATTGCTCTGTGCCTCTTGCTGTTCTCTCTCCGAGTGTGTCTACAGTGATCTACCTATGCCTGTCCTACCACTGACAGTTGGGTGTTGTGGGGGTGGGAGAAACGGGAACATGTTGGTGACAGTGTACAAAGTTTCAGTTATTTAGGATGAATAAGTTCTGGGAATCTAACGTACAGCATGGTTATATACCTAGTAATATTATATTATGTACTTAAAATTTGCTTAAAGAGTAAATCTTAAATGTTTTAACCACACACAAAAGAAATAACTTTGTGAAGTGATTGATATATCAATTAGTTTGATTGTGGTAATCATTTTACAATGTATACATATATCAAAACATCATACTGTATACCATAAATATATATAATTTCTATTTGTCAATTATACATCAATAAAGCTGGGAAAAAAAAGAAAGTTGGGCACAGTGGGCCAGATAACTTGTCTCTTACATTGTTAGTTCCTCAGATTTAGGAGCTGTGCTTCAAGAACTAAAGGAGTCTAATCTTCACTAGGACCTTAAATGATAAAATACTAAACTTTAAGTGGATGTTTAGATTTAAGGGTCTTGATGAAGAAAATGAGTATATTTTGCATGTGACGAGGATGTGTGTTGTATCTGCATGGTATATTATAGAAGGTTATATTTTCCAAAGAGGGCCACCAAAAAATCTCTCCCTTTCCACACATAATTCTCACAATGTGACTCACACTCCTCCCATCAGGGTGATGAGAGAGTCTTTCCCCTTGAACTCCAGGATTATGACTACAGCAGAATTGATGCTGTGTGACATCTGAGGATAGGTCATAAAACCTGGTACACAGTCCATCTGGTTCTCTTGAGGGCTTGCTCTTGGAATCCAGTCACCACAGCACAAGGAAGGCCAACCAGCCCATGAGGAGGCCCATATGGAGAAACGCTAGGTCTACAGCCCCAGCAGAGCTCCCTGCCAATGGGCAGCATTAACTTTCCAGGTGTTTGAATAAACCATCTTGAAAGTGGATCCTCTAGCCCCCAGTGGAGTGATGCTGCATGGAGCAGAGACATATTGATGAGCAAAATAAATGACTCATGCTGTCTTAGCCACTAAGCTTCGGGGTGGTGTGTTATGCAGCAATATACAACCTCAGTACCTGCTCACTGTTTCCCTCGCCTGCTGTCTTCTATTTCTCCTCATTCCCCATGAATTTTCCTCAAGATAAAGCTAATCAAGTTCTGTCCTTGACTTTTCTCTTTTTTTTCCCCCATTTGTATATCTGCCACTAAACTGTAATCACCTCAAGATCATGAATGATTTCTTAACTTTACAGAAACATTAAATATTTGCCAAGTAAATCAATTATCAGAGTAATTTGTTCCTAGAGCTTTACTAGGATCAATAATGGAGTCTTGACTCATAACATGTGAATTCTGTGAAATTGAATCACCAAATTAATAAAGCTGCTGATTTCCCTTTAATAAATCTAAGGGGAAAAATTTAAGGAATTAATTCACTTTCAAATGTTAAAATAGTTTGTACATATAAAGTAGGAGCTATCTTTGATGAAAATAACTTATGACTAAAAAATATGGTGTGAAAATCATTACACATTTCTTCATAAGCAGATGATACACTGTCTTGTGTTAGTAATCTGATTTTGATAAATACTGAACTACAAATACATAGTTCTGCTTTATCATATAAAGTACAGAATTATAAACAATTCTAAATATCTCAAGTATATTTCCTATTACCATTTCTGAGAATTTCTAAATTTTCACACAATTATATATTTTCAAATAAATATTCCTGTATTCCTTCTGTAATACACAACCACTCCTAAATTCCCTCTGTCAAGAAATTATTGTTATTTGCACTTTTTTTTGCTTTGCCTCTTACTGATTACTTCTTCCCGAGGCAGACTATTTTCTCTTTTATTATTTATGTTAGATTTTTATAACACCTATCTCCTCCAAGAAGTTTAAGGTGTTTGGCAAACAGAGGTTTTTTTGTACTTTGTTTGTTTGTTTTAATGAACATTTTCCAAGCACTGCAATAGTAAAGAAGAACAACAATGTTAAGAGGAAGAGATCACAGAGCAAGGGACAGAGGAGCAAGGTCAGAAGTGAAAAGGCATTGGTTTATTTATACAGCAGTGAGAAGTCAGGGAATTGTGAAAATAACTGCATCCAAAATACATTCAACTTCATAGCACTGCCCTCAGGAAAAGGTGTCCTGATCTCTCACCTTTCAGTTGACATCTGTATCCATGGTTGCAGGCTACTTTGCTGCTGCCAGTCTCATATTTGTGTCAAGATAAGTGATTAGAAACTGAGTAATAGTCCCTGCCCTTTGCACATGATGCTGGATTTGGACTAGGGTAAAGGCAGAAGCAGCCTGACATCAACGATTCTATTTGACTTTCCCTATATTTAAACTCATTGAAGAAATTAATTGATAACTCATGTTGTGGGGAGGGGTGTGCTGACAGATTTGAAATAGAGGGAGGCACACGGGGCAGGGAAGAGAGTTCTATGGGTTTCTTGCCCTGAGTGATGACAGGACCTCCAAGGGGTCCCATTTATGGAAGTGGGACGCTAGAAATTCTGAATGGAGGCTAAGAACTAAGCTGATTTAAGGGCAGTGAAGAAACGTGGACAGAGACTCATTCAAAAATGCCACATCTGTGGCAAAACAAAATTAGAAAAAGCACATGCCAGGGTTCCATCTGTGCCACACAAGAGTATTTAGTATTTCCACTATGGACACTGTGACTTCTTGAGAAAATTTTTGGTAGGGAAAAAAAAATAAAGTATTTCAACAGCTTTTTAAAGAGGGAATTGATGACCCATTATAGTTGGTGGACAAAACACCAAAGAATATTTTCCTTTTGAGGCAAACTAAAAGGAAATTCTTAACTGCTTGTGCAGTTTGATACAGTTCTGTATCTACAAAAAGAATAAAACTCTTACCACCAACACAGCTTCAGTCGGGAACAGCAGAGAAACTTCTAAGAGGAGTCATTGCAGGCTAAGCAGCTTCTGCTTTGCTGAGAGCCTTAGAAGTAGTGAAGGAAAAGGAAGAAAGACACAGAATGTGTGTGAAGCAAGAAAGGAAAAAGCAAAGAGTTACTTCAAAATTTACTTGAGGAAATGGGTCTGCCTGAAAGTTTCTGTAAGTGGAGAAGCTTGGGTTCTCACAGGATGCTAAAGCACAAACGCTTTTAGCATCTCATGTAACTACATGAAATAAATGGGAGGAGAACTTCAGGAACACAAGGTAAATACCATAAAAGGCCTGAAATACCTTTTCTCAGAAACGGCAGGATTTTTATTGTAAAATCTTCTTGTGAATCATGAATGGCGCAGAGAAGGAATCAGTTGAATTTTCAAAATCGCTTCCAACCCATCAATGAATATTCTATCATTCTGAAATATGTATTATACACAGTATTGTTCTAAATACTTCTACTGGGAGACCTTGCTACACAATTTTGTGTGATTCCATCATGTTTTTGCTTCTTCATCTTGTTTAAATGCATTATGAATTATAACTGTTCAAACATACATACGCAGTAGGACTTAGGGGCTTCTCCCATGATAATGAATCATTGTTTTTAATGTTTTTTCCCTGATTATAATGATAATCAATGTTTACTTTTACATATTAGGCAAATTCCGAAGAGTACAGATTTTAAAACTGCCTATAACACTAACTTTTACAAATAACTAATGTCAACATATTTATGCCCTGAACAAGTACTTACTGAGTACTTTCTCTGTGCCCATCCTGTCTTACAATAAAGATACAGCAGAATTTCCATCTGTCTAGTGAGAAGAGATAGAAAATAAACCTATAAAAATAATATTAAATCTATGAAGAATAAATAATATGAAACACTAAAAAATGAAGAAAACAAAAGAGACTAATGTGATAGTGAGAGACTAACAGGTGGGGAGAGGGAAGAGCTTGAGCTGGCAGAGAAGGGCTGGTCACTTTGATAAGGTAACCCTTGAGCAGAAAGACAGCTGATGTGAAGAAAGCAGATTTAGCAAAATCCAGGAGAAGATAGTTTAGGGAACATAGACCAGCACAAGTAAAGGCCTATTTTTGCCTATTTCTAAAAGTGTGTGAGGGGTCGGGGTTGGGGAGGCTCAGATATAGCAGGGATGTTGAAATTATCAGATCAGGAATTTGAAACAACTATGACTGACATACTATAGGATCTAATGGGAAAAGCAGACTACATGCAAGAACAGATGGCTAATACAAGCAAAGAGAAATTCTAAGAAAGAATCCAAAAGAAATGGTAGAGATCAAAAACACTGCAAGAGAAATGAAAGTCTTTGATGGGTTTGTTAGCAGACTGGACATGACTGAAGAAAGAATCTCTGAGCTTGAGGCTATGTCAATGGAAACTTGCAAAACTAAGAAGCAAAGAGAAAAAAGACTGAAAAAAACCAGAACAGAATATCCACAAACTGTGGGACAACTACAAAAAGTGTAACCCACCTGCAGTGTAATGGCAATACCAGAAGGAGAAGAGAGATAGGAACAGAAGAAATACTTGAAGAAATAATGACTGAGAATTTCTCCAAATTAATGTCAGACATCAAAACACAGATCCATAAAGCTCAGAGAACACCTAACAAGATAAAAAAAAAAAAAAACCCACACACAGAAAGAATGACAGAATTAGAATTCTTTTAAAAAATAATAAACAAAAAAATCCACAGATGGTGTATAAAAAAAGTTTTATATCCAGAAATGAAACCCTCTTACTTCAAAATGGATAGTTTTTCCTGTCAAGATACAAAAAAGCATATACAGTGGAATAAATATCTTATTTCTTTTTGGTTTGATCGGGGAAGAGCAATATACACATCACACTTAAAGTCCACTCTTAGCCAAGCCAACAATTTTCCTGTATGTATGTCTTGTGGTCAGTACAACAAATT